>NW_006408525.1:12788743-12823528 GCF_000296735.1 Chrysochloris asiatica | reverse complement strand
CTATGAGTCGGTTCCGACTCGATGGCACCTGACAACAACAACAACAATAGGATTTGCTGTCGTGGTACGGTGCTATGACAGCAAATCCTACAGGGCAGTTCAATTCTGTTCTATGTGACGCTGTGGGCTAATGCGTCAGACTGAAAAGTCATTGGAACTGCAAGGTCAGTGGTTCAAGCTCACTAGCTGCTTCTTGGAAACCCTATACAGGGTCACTATGGGTCAGAACTGACTTGACGGTACTTAACAACAACATTGGATTTGCTGTCGTGGTGTGGTGCTATAGGATAAGCAGTGGACTGCCAACTACCAGGTTGGTGGTTCAAACCCAGCTCCTCAGAAACCCTGTCGGATCGCTGTGAGTCAGAATCAAATCAGCATTACTTAACAACATAGGCTTCACTAGCATATAATCTTCAGAAAAAGGAGCTACGGTGGCACTGGAGAATAAGCACTGGACCGCAAGTTCAGCAGTTCAAACCCACCAGCCATTCCTCAGGAGACAGAAAAGGCTTTCTACTCCTGTAGAGAGCTGTTGTTATTGTTAAGTGCCATTGAGTCGGTTCCAACCCATAGTGACCCTGAACAGGGTTTCCAAGGCTGTATATCTTTATGGGAGCAGATAGCCTCATCTTTCTCCCGTGGAACCACTGTTAGTTTCGAACTGCTGACCTTGTGGTTTGCAGCCCAATTCATAACCACTATGCTACCAGAGCAGCCCTGGAATCCCTATACCAGGTCACTATGAGTCGGCACAACGTGACGGCAGTGAATTTGAGTTTTGTTTGAATCTTCATGGGAGCAAATATCCAGGTCTTTTCTGCATCACAGCTGGTGAGTTCAAATCACCAACCTTTTAGTTAGCAACCGAGCACTTAGACCTTGTGCTAGCAGGGCTCCTTGTTAACAACAATCTGGAAGCCTTACTGTACACCAGGAATGGGGCTAAGCACTCCCCCATGTGACTCTTGTAGATGAGGAAAACAGGGCTCAGGGAAGGGCAGCCACTGCCCAAGGAGCTGACATCAAGGCTCCATTTGCCCTGTGACTCCCAACAGTGTGTCCCAACCTTGAACGCATGGAGGGTCGGCGTTTCCACGGGTGTGACATCACCAGTCTTTGGCCTACCTTCAGATTTTGCCTCAGGGATGACCCAAGTGGGGCACTGAACTCAGAGTGGCTCAAATGAATTCTCTTACTACACTGTTGCCCCTTCCATACGCAGCCTGGAGGGCAGGCACTCCCTTAGTTCTCCGCCATGTCCTCAGAACACCCAGCTCCCAGCTCCTCCACAAAGCTCAGTTTTGCTGACAGCTAGACAGAGGCTGGAATCCAAGGAGAATGTCTAAAGACCAACCCACTGTTCTCTGACTTGTGCCACCCTATGAGGCCCCAAGATGCTCAGAGAGAGTTGGGGTACCCAGCCAGCAGCAGCAGAGCACGGGGGTAGTACACGGTGACAGTACCAAGAGGTCTGGTGTGGTCCTCAGTGTGCTGAGTGACCTTGGCCAAATCAGTCTCCTCCTTGGACTTCAGCTACCCCATCCGCCAACGAAAACACCAGGCACCTCCCAGGGATGTGCCCATTAAAAGATTTTCCCCAGAACCTGGTTAACCAGCAGTATGTATGACAAGACCTGGTGACTCCTGGGCCCAGGGGCAGGGACATGGCCCCAGAGGGCTAGAACGGAGTGTGAAGCATCCAGCTGATATGAAGTGAGGGGAGATGCACAAGAACACCCACACTCATAGATAGTACCCATTTGACCTGGCATCAATGGCTGGATGATCAGAACATGACTAGAGGAAGAAAGAGGGGAAAAAAAGAGTAACCCAGTACAAGTGGATGAACTTGACCTATGCTTGTGGATGCAGTATGATATGACAAAGGAGCGGACAAATCTCTACACTGAGGATCATTCCCACTCCCTTGGTACACAGGGATGGGAAACTTAGACATTGGCTTCCCAAAATGAGGGGACTACAAAGGCAAGAAGTGATTGGCTTACAAGTTTTCAATAGGGATACAGGGAAAGGTAGAATCTCCACTGAATTGTTTCCAACCTGTCTGGATGGGGTTGATAAAAGTTGTGGGGGAAAGGACTACTGTGGTTCAATAAGGAATTATTGTATCAGGTCTGACAGTGAGTGATGGAAGGATTAATGTAAATGTTTGGTAACAAAAGAGGGGAGTGGCTGATTTTGCAGTACAGGAGCAGAGATCCCTGGAACCATCAAGGGAAAAAAGCAAAGTGTGAGATCCTGTCCGGGGAGACAGTGACACTAGGGATGGAGGCAGAGACGATGACGTAGACAGAAGGAGCGTCTGGGGACTCTGGACTCAGGGAGGGAGAGGGGATGTGTGCTGGTGGCCAGGGGGCAGGGATGTGGGGTGTGCCCTTTAGCTGTTTGATGATGCATGCAGGGAATTGTGAACATTGCAATGAAACAAAATACGATAGAATGAATGTAAAGAGAGTATTCTCCCATGTAATAAAGTATCAGATAATTTACAATAAAAACTTAAAAAGAAAAAGAAAAAAAAAAGATTATCCAGAGCTGTTCATACTGGGGGAGGCAGGGAGGGAAGAACAAGTGTTAACCCCCTTCTTCTCATTTCCCTGACCCTATCTCCACTTGCTCATTTAAATGAAAACTGCACACACAAGAGCTGCCAAGGGCCCTGACCAATGATGATGATGGCCAGGCTGGCGGCTCCCAGCAGCTGTTCACCTCCAGGTCAGCTTTGGATGCTAACCATCTTACTTTTGGAACTTCCACCAAAACCAGGTGTGAACAGGAAGCAGCCCTGAGTAGGCCCTACAGGAAGGTTCTCCCTCTCCCGAGCATGCCTCCTCCGCATGTGACAAGCCACACGCAGGGCTGATTTACCATCCAGTTTAGCTCCAAAATAAATACATGGACTTCCAGAGAAGAGGAGGGAGACTCCATTTGAGATTTCCAACCTTCCAAATCTCTGTCCTAGTTTTGCATCCAGCTGCCTCTACTTGCCTCAGGAAGGTGAGCTCAGAGTGGGAGAAAGACACGGGAAGGAGAGGGAGCAGGGGCATTGGAGAACCCTAAAGCCACCCACCAGCAGAAGAAATTGATGCAGTGCCCAGACTCTGGGAGGGGAGAGGACAAAGATGGTTTATTCTTCTCTCCTGTGTACACTTTAACATCCAGGACATCCTTGCTATGTGTGCAAGGCCTAAGACTAGCCCAGCAAAATGCTACAGAGAAACCAACCTCACTGCCATTACTTTGTGGAGAGATATGGGTCAATCTCCTCCAATTAGAGGCAAAGTCCCTCCACCCCACCCCACCCCCCACACTCTCTCTTCTGCATTCCTCCCCAAAGTCCCCACCCAAGCAGGTCTCACCCCAGGCACCTCCACCCCAAGTCTGATGCCCAATTAGTCTGTGGAGTTGAACGGTTAAGAGCAAGATATTGAAATCTGGATCATGTTGGTTTGAATCAAGGCTCCTCCTCTTAATTCCCCAAATGAGTTTGGGTATATTTCTGAACCACACTCAATCATCTCTGTAAAGACTCTATCTATCACAAAAGCTGTTGGGAGGCTCAGATGACACAGTATATGTGAAATGTAAAGTAACTAGCATAGGGCTAAGACAGGTTGTCTTCCCCTGCCAAATTGACAATCCTTCTCCCTAGGTCCAGCCAGAGCAGATAAGGACAAGAGAGACAGCTGAGTAAAGAGACGGGAGGAAGGGATTACGTGGTCAGGGAGCCCCAAACATCACAGTATAATACCCCAGAGGGAGGAAAATTATAACTGTAGGAAATGAGACAGGACTATGAAAAGTAGGTGGACTCACTGTTCTTTTGATGCCGTGCCGGTGAAAACCATAAATCTCCACTCAAGAGAGAAAATGAAAACAAAGAAAAACTGTACAATAATGAGGCAAGACTTGTCACTGACAAGACCAGATGATCTTGAATCCATCCCACGCTCTTCACCTTCTTCCCCTTCATCCTGGCAAGATCTGGGTTTGTCTGAATAAGCCCTGAGCTCTGGAAAGTGAGGAGGTGATTCCCAAACACAGTGTCCTAACCCTGCCAAAGATGCCAGCGCAGAGCCCACCTCCCACACTCAGAGAACTAAGCTGCATCCAGCAAACAGACAGATTCAATGACAAAGCAAAGAGGCTTTGTCAAAAACAGCTCAAATGCAAAAACTGACATACATCCGCACAGAGCATTTGTGCCAACACATAGAATCCATAGTCCCCACAGTGCCAAGGACAGCGGGTGAGAGAAGTCCAGGATAGGCTGTTCCTATTGAGAAGCTTTTGAGAATCCTGATGTAAAGTGATCCAGGGCTCAGCCTCTGTAGCAGGAGGCAAGCCAATTCCAGATCAGGTAGCTTGGGGAGGCTGGTCAAGTCCATGTGGCCTGCATATCCAAACCCCAACTGGGTGGGTGGCCTGCATATCCAAACCCCAACTGGGTGGGTGGCCTGAGGGTGCTACAGAAATGCCCTCTAGGAGCTCCCACTCCAGTGAGGTACACCTAGGGTTAAACTTTAAAATTCTCTGCTACAAAGTGAGAGGGGAGACAGGACTAGGAGAATTTTGCGTAGCATTACCCGACACTGTACTGTACTAGATAGATTGTAGTGGGCTGCTCTACAGACTAGATTGGATTGGATTGTACTATATTGTATTATACTTCTGGTGTGGCACTGTGGATCAGCACTGGATTGTAAACCACAAGGTCGGCAGTTCAAACCTACCAGCTGCTCCTTGGAAACCCTATACAGGGCCACTACGAGTCAGAACCAACTCGACAGTGCTTAACAACAACAACATACTAGTACAGGTATTATATCTGTACTGTGTTGTACCACATTGTACCATATTATATTGTTTTGCTTGTATTGTACTATATTGTATTCAATTCATTGTTCAAGCACCCAGTGCCCCAACAACAGGGGACCAGTATTTTTCTGGAGAACCCAACCTTAATTTATCCAAAAACATTGGGAGCTTAGTCTTCAGCTAAATTTTCAAGCAGAAGAGTCATAGAATCTGTCCAGTCTGACTTAGCTGGAGTCCTGATGTGGTGCTGTAGGATAATCACCGGACTGCTAACCACAAGGTCAGTGGTTCAAACCCCACCAGCCACTCCTCAGAAACCCTACCTAGGGTTGTTATGAGTTGGAATTGACTTGACGGTACTTAACAACAACAACAACAAGAAGCACCTTAGCTGTTGGGATGTGATTATGGTAGATGGGTTCACTGTTGATAAGATGTCCTTGTTGGTCCACATCATTCTGAGCCCCATGGTGGCCATCAAAATCATTATTTTTAGTTCATCCTCCCTCCCCAGCCAGCACTCTCTACAATCAACCACTGTGTTGGGGAAGGGGTCAGAGTTCATTTCTAGTAGTGTTAGTCACAAGCTTTGCTAGAACAGCCCTCCCTGGACACCCTGAAGGCATGTGGCTTTCCACACCCCAGAAAGACTCTCTGTTGCCTTAAAATAACTTTATTTTAAGGGGCTTGCTACCTATCTGGCTATTGGAACTTGGTTGGAATCCCTCTTACTTTGAACTTAAAGGGACAGGCAGGGCATGACTATCCTTTTCTAACTCAGAAGACCCTGGACTTCTTAAGAAATCTATCCTTCTCCCAGTGATCAGATCTGCATACAAAGAAATCCCAGGTCTTACTATCTCCTTGTCTTGAACAATAGATGTCCACTTGCTTGCACTGGAATTTCAAGTGTCTGTCCCCTAAATAATGGTGGGCGGCGGACTCTGAGAATAGATTTAGGGCAGGCTGTGATGATTTATAAGCACCCCACCTCTACTGCAACAGGGTTACATAAAATTGTAATCCCCAAGCACCTATTCCTGTAAACCACATCTCTGCCCCTCACCTCTTAGTAAACTCCTCCAGATCTACCCTCTGGACTCATCCTTTTAAATCCAATCCCAATGTCACCTCCCCCACGATCCTAGAAGAAGTAATCCCAGTCCACCATGGGCTCTCTGAGCAACTGTTCATCCATCGCCAGAATAAAAGTCCAGGAAAGCAAGAATGTGTGCCTGGTACACGGTAGGGGCTTATGAACTATTTTTGAATAAATGAATGAATGCATGTCTTGAAGCATCTACTACTTTGTATCCTGCAGTGTGCTGTGGTCTCACCTGTACCATCTGGAAGAAGTCACCCCTTCCAGGCCCTCATAGTGGACTTTGGTCAGGTGAATTACAAGATGTTCTTGTAAACCAAAAACCTAGCTCAACTTGCTTTCTTTACTAGTTACTGCTACCTGCCTCTGAGCAGATAGTTAATCCCTCGAAGCCTCAGCTTCCCTTCCGTGAAACTGACAGAACAGTATCAGCCTCACAGGGTTCTTCTGAGGTCTGGCTAAAATCAGCGTTGTGAATGTCTTTTGTAAACTCCAAAGTGCTTTTACAAATGTTAGCTGTCATTCTCAAGTATTTTGTAGCTGGTACGTATACTAGTTACTGTGGTTGCAGAATAAATTACCTCCTAAATTTAGTGTCTTAAAACAATAACATTTATTTTGCTCACCAACCCGCAGTTGGACAGGACTCAGCAGGGGAAGTTCATCTCTGCTCCAGTCGGACGGCTCCCAGGCTAGGGGACGGGAATCATATGGAGACTTACTCATTCATAAACCTGACAACTGATGCTAGCTGTCAGCTAAGATTGTAGGGGGCTGTCAGCTACAACCTCCACGCATGACCTCTCCATGTTTCCTAAGCTTCCTCACAAAATGGTGAGCGGATTCCAAGATGGTGCATCCCAAGAGAGTCAGGAAAAAGCCATGTTGAGTTGATGACCTAGCCTCAGGAGTCACAAAACATGGCTTCTGCCATGTTTGATTCTATTAATGAAGCATCATAAGGATTGAAGGGTAGGGGAAACAGACTGCCTTTTAATGGAAAGTAGCAAGGTTCTGGACGACTATGTGGGCCTGAAAACACTGCTCTGACCTTTTTTTATTTTTTAAATGCTCTCTGCCACAGTACTTGATAAATGGTCAGGATGAAGGAGCCATTCCTTCCTTCCTTTCAGCTCACAGCAGGACTCCCTTTGCCCAACCTCACACTATCTTCCCTGTTTTCCTTCTTCAGTCCGAATATACCTACCCCCATCCCAATCTACCATAGCCCTACCTTTTGCAAGAGAAGTCTGGGAATAACAGATTAATAGATAAGTCAACTAAGAGATTGGCTTATCTATTGGTTTTTATTAGTAACATATCTTTTAATCACTGCTTCTGGCTTAGGTAGTCAAAAAGTTACCTCTTCTGTGTCATTAGCATATCTGGAAGGTCAACCCTTGGGAGCCACAGAGAGTGAAGTGGACCAGATGCAGAAGGTGTGTGGATTTGGAAGCCATTCATATGCTTCCAAATTCACAGCCCAAGTGCTCACCTGGCCTGTGCAAAGGTAAACTCCTTGCCTCCCCTCTTACGAATCCACTCAGCTCCCTGCATCCTTTGTCCCCTTCCACTTTCCTCTGGCTAACATTTGGTAATGGATATGTTCCCCAGGTTTAGAGAGTAACGCTCTGGTATAAATTAGTTGATTAGTTACATTGTATCATCCGTCTGCATTCTTCACTGTACTATGATTCCAGAGACTGGTAAGAGGAACCTGGGAAATTCTGTAGAGTCCCCAAAGGCCACTTAATGGTCAATCAGTACTCTAGTTTGCTGCAGGCACCATCTAAAAAATATTACTCCTCTTTGCCAAAACCATGTTGTTTTCCACACATCCATTCTGATTCATCTGCATTTGTTCTCTGACTCATTAGGTCTGTGTTGTCCTTAATTGCATCCTGCAATGATGACGTAAGAGCAGCCTCTTTATGTCTTTATTATGTTCCTGCTGGTCAGGAGGTCCCAGCATGAAGCTCAAGGGGCACCCACAGAGGGAACCCACTCCCTGTTATCTTTTTTTTTTCTCACATACACACATACAAACACACATACTCGCTGTATTAATTACCCCCAGGCTGCCACAACAAAATGCCGCAAACTGGGAGGTTCGTAAGAACAGAAACATATTGTCTCAGAGTTCTGGAGGTTAGAATTCCAAACCAATGGGTCAATTGGGTCGTCGTCCCTCCAAAGTCTCTCCCAGTGTCCCTCAGCTTGTACATGCACTCCTCATGGTCTGCTTTCCGTTGTTTCTCTCTCAGTCTATCTTTTCTCCTCTTCTCTAAGGACATCCACTCAGGACTAGGACCCACTCTACTTCAGATGGACTGTGTGTTAATGTTCATTTAACTGGCAACATCTTCAAATTTTGAAGTTCATAGTCCCTATTTCCAAATGAGGTCACATTTACAGGCACAGGGAGACCCAAGTCAATCCAAAACACTCACACACATGCACACACCTGTACATACACTCACACACTCCTTTGCTTGGTTTCTCATTGCCTTGGGATAAAGCCCAAACTCCTTCACCTGGTTTATAAGAACTTGGAGATTGGCCCTGCCAGTATCTCTAGCTTCCTCTCTCGCCATTCTCCCTTTCATACAAAAACAGGTTGTATTTCTTTGTTCCTCAAACAGTCAGTATTCTCCCTTACTTACCTTTGTTCTTGCATCTTCTTTTGATGCTTCTTACAACATTCAATATTTTTCCCATGTTGTTGTCGTTGTCGTCAAGTGCCATAGAGTCAATTCCCACCCATAGCAACCCTGTATAGGGTTTCCAAACAGTGACTGGTGAGCCTGAACTGCCGACCTTGCAGTTCAAACGGCTTTGCAGTCTGGTGCATTAACCCACAGCGCCACACCAGGACTCCATTTTTCCCATAGGACTCCTCAATATTGCAAATCGAGGCTTGAATTTTTTCTTCAATACCTTTAGCTTGAGAAGTGTGTTCTTTCCTTTTGGTTTACTCACTCCAGTCTTAGTATATTTCATTATAATACTTTGTCTTCTTGAGCTGTCCTTTGAAATTTTCTGTTCAGCTTTTTTGCTTCATTTCTTCTATTCACTTTAGCTTCTTTATACTTACGATCAAGTTTCAGAGTCTCTTCAGACAGTCATTTTGGTCTCTTCTTTCTTTCTTATCTTTTTAATGACCTTTTGCTTTCTCTTGTATGATGTCCTTGGTAGCGTCCCATGATTCTCTGGCTTTCAGTCATTAGTGTCAAATCTGTTCCTGAGATGGTTTCTAAATTCAAGTGGGATATATTTGAGATCATATTTTGGCTCTCCTAAACTTCGCTGTGGGTTAATGCATCAGACTGCCAAGTCATCTGAACTGCAAGGTCAGTGGTTCAAGCTCACCAGCTGCTCCTTGGAAACCCTATCCAGGGTTGGAATCGACTTGATGGCACTTAACAACAAACTTGTTTTCATTTTCTACCTCTTCAGCCCGATCTTGCATATGAGCAATTGATGGTCTGTTCCACAATCAACCTCTGGCCTTGTTTTGATTGATGACATTGAGATTCTCCCTTGTCTCTTCCAACAAATGTAATTTGATTCCCGTGTATTTCATCTGGCAAGGTCTATGTGAATAGTAACCATTTATGGTGTTGAAAAAAGGTATTTGCAATGAATAAGTCATTGGTCTTGCAAAATGCTATCAGTCAAGCAATCATTTCTATCATTTCAAGCATCATTTCTATCACCAAAGTCATATTTTCCAACTGCCGAACCCTCTTCTTTGCTTCCAACTTTTGTGTCCCAACCACTAGTAATTATTTTGATTGCATGCTTGATCAATTTCAGACTGAAGAAGTTGGCAGAAATCTTCAGTTTTGCCATCATTGGCTTTGGTGGTCGATGCGTAAATTTGAATAATAGTTGTATTAACTGGTCTTCTTTGTATGCATATAGATATTATCCTATCACAGACAGCATCGTATTTCAGAATAAATCTGGAAGTGTTCTTTCTGACTATGAATAAGTGCGCATCATTCCTCTTCAATTTGTCATATGATTGTCCAATTCAAAATGGTTAATGCCAGTCCATTTCAGCTTACTAACACTTTAGTAAGTGATGTGGTGCTATAGTGTAAGCACTGGACTGGTAACTTCAAGGTTGGTGGTTCAAACCCACCAGCAGCTCTCAGAAACCCTATACAATCTCTCTGAGTCTAAACCGACTCAACGGTACACAACAACAATGCCAATGGAATCCTGGTGTGACACTGCCAGAAAAGCACCAGACTGCTAACTGCAAGGTTGGCAGTTCAAACCCACCAGTCACGCATTCCATGTTCCAAATATTAATGGATGTTTGCAGCTGTTTCTTCTCATTTTGAGTTGATCCCCATCAGCAAATGAAAGTCTCAAAAGTTTTGCTCCATCCACATCATTAAGGTCAACTCTAAAGAGACACCTCTCTTTTTTAGTCATATTTTGAGTGCCTTCTGACCTGACGGGCTCATCTTCTGGCACTATATGAAACTAGTCATAAGGTTTTCAGGGACTGATCCCTCGGAAGTGGACCACCTCTTCCTTCTTCCTACTCTGTTCTTGGTCTGGAAGCTCCACTGAAACCTTTCCACCATAGAGTGACCCTGCTGGTATTTGAAGTGACGTAGCTTCAGGGATCACAGTGACATGAAAGCTACCATGGTACAACAAACTGGCAGAGTCACTGTACCAAAAAGAATTGGTCAACATTCAACCATTTCAGGAGGCAGTCTATGATCAAGAACTGATAGTATTGAAGGAAGAAGTCTAAGCTACACTGAAGGCACTGGGGCTAAACAGGACTGCAGGAACTGACAGAATGCCAACTGCAATGTTTCAGAATGCCAACTGCAATGTTTCAGAATGCCAATTGCAATGTTTCAACACCTTGATGCAGCATTGGAAGCACTCACCAGTCTATGCCAAGAAATTTGAAAGACAGCTACCTGGCCAACCGACTGGAAGAGATCAATATTTGTGCCTATTCCATAAAAGGGTCACCCAACAGAATGTGAAAATTATCTAATAATATCACATACAAGTAAAATTTTGCTGAAAATAATCCAAAATTGGTTACAGCATCACATCAACAAGAAGCTACCAGAAATTCAAGATGGATTCATAAGAGGAGGCAGAATGAGGGCTAACACTGTTGACATCCAATAAATCTAGGCTGAAAGCAGAGAATGCTAGGAAGATGCCTACTTGTGTTTTACTGACTATGCAAAGGCACTTTACTGTGTGTGTCATAACAAACTATGGATAACACTGGGAAGCATGGGAATTCCAGAACACTAAATAGTGCTCATGTGGAATTTATGCATAGAGCAATAGTTCTTTTTTTTTTTTCAGAACAATAGTTCTTTAATTTTCATCAAATTAAAGTGCTTTAAGTTCTTTTCACTTTCAGCAAATGAGGTTGTATTATCTGCGTATCACAGGTTGTTAAGGAGTCTTCCTCCAATCCCCATGCCACGTTCTTCTTCATATAACCCAGCTTCTCAGATTATCTGCTCAGCATACAGACTGAAAAAGTATGGGGAAACAATTATAACCCTGACACGTGCCTCTCCTGATTTTAAACCATTCAGCATCCTCTTGTTCTGTTCAAATGATTGCTTCTTGGTATATGTACAAGTTCCACATTAGCATAATTAAATGCTCTGGAATTTCCATTCTTATAGGAATTCTTATATTCCCAAATATATCCATAGTTTGCTATGATCCACATAGTCGAATGTCTTTGCATAGTGAAGAAAGCAGAAGCAAACATCTTTTGGTTTCAAACAAGATCCATATGATGTCAGCAATGATTATCTCTTACTCCACGTCCTCTTCTGAATCCAGTTTGAACTTCAGGTAGCTCCCTGCTGATGTACTGCTGCAATTGTTTTTGAACTATCTTCAGAAAAATTTTACTTACATGTGATATTAATGATATTATTCAATAATTTCCACAGTGTATACTAGAAGGTCAATTTTACTTGATGTTATGTCATTTAACATTATTTCACATTAAAAGATATTTATTATGGTGTGAATGAAAAAAGACACTGATTTTTATGGAAACAAGTAAGATCTCAGAGGCACTGCATATGTTGGTGGTTTGATCTTTGTATTATCCTTTTCTTCCACCCCCTGCCGGGATGAGCACCACCTTTCAGACTCTTTGCCTTCAGATTCTTTGGATAAAAGGTCTGAAAAGTACTGCAATAAGGAATCTCTAAGTGTGGCGCTGTGGGTTAATGCGCCAGACTGCAAAGCTGTTTGAACTGCAAGGTTGGTGGTTCCGCTGCTCCTTGGAAAGCCTATACAGGGTCACTATGGGTCAGAACCAACTCGATGGGTCAGAACCGGCTGGACGGCACATTACAACAACAAGGCCCTGTGAGTTAATGCGCCAAACTGTAAAGTCATTTGAACTGCAAGGTCGACTGTTCAAGCTCACCAGTCACTCCTTGGAAACCCTATACAGGGTTGTTATGGGTAGGAACCGACTCGATGACACTTAACAACAACATCAAGGCCCTTTCCAAGGTCTCTTGAAGGTCAGATATTTTTAAAAGATGATGAATTAGGGAAGGCAATTTTACTTCCAGATCTTATGCCATGCCCTTTGACACCCCCAGGATCTCAGTGTGTCCATCTGAAGACTGTGCATAATGATTTCTTTTGTGAACAGCACATGCCAAGCCCCAATATGTTCATAGCTAACAGGATGCAACTGCAATGCCAGGCACATGCCATGGGTTAGCTCCTTTGAAACACACAGTAACCCATGAGTCTCACCATTTTATACATGATTAGAGAAATTAAGCAATTTCCTTATGGTACCATGGTTCCTAAGTGGTGATGTAGGGATTCAATCCCCAAAAATAGCTCCTTGATTTGTACTGTCGATTCCCAGACTCTGCTATTTGGTGGCTTTGGGGGCACTTGTTGAATGGTTCCTCTCCACTCAGTTGTTGGGGGCTTTCAATCCCATCTAAGACTGTGTCCTTACTACCAATCACTACCTCACTACTGAATCTCGCATCTAGCACCGTGTCTGGCATATGGTGGGCACTTAATAACTACTTATTGGGTATAGAATGAATGAATCCATCCTCAAAGGCTCTAGCTCACAAGGGCAACAGAGAGAGGAAGTGACTTGCTCAAGGTCACAAAGGGAGACACTTGCAAAACTCAAAGTAGAATCCAGCACTCCTCCTGGAAGTCATGATTGGGAAATGGGCCCAAGAAATTGAAGGAGTTTTCAGTTCTATTGACAGAGACAGGACAGGACATAAAATAACCCAACTCCTCTTCAATTCAAGACTCAGTCCAGCAGCTCCCCCACTGGGAAGGCCCCTCTGACCCACTTCAGCAGATTAGTGACATCCTCTTGAAGTGCCTACAACCACTACATGAATCTCCACTGGCGTGGCCCCAAGACCTGACTCTCAGTAGGTGCTCAATAAATGTTTGTAAAGTTAATTACTATGCAATGACTAGGCTAGAATGTGTAGCATAATTTCTAGGTGCTGCCAGAATTACTGGAATGGTAGCAGACTCTGGATGAATCCCTATACCCTAAGGTGAGAGAAATGATGTCAGACCAGGTTAGGGCTACTCACAATGACTTGTACCCAACATATCATTCAGTAAAGTCTCTGAGTGGGTGCATGCACGTGGGGAACGGGGTGAGGTGGGAGGGTGAGGGGGGTGTCAGAGATCCCTCCATTAAAACTCCCCTGAACAACCTCACTCCATCTATTTAAGTTTCACTTTGCAGAAAAAGAAACTGAGGTTCAGAGGCACTGAATGATCTGATCAAGGTCACAGATAGAGGGTAAACAACTCAGGATGCTTCACTTAAAACCCTTCACTCCTGGCTAAATTTGCATCTCTACAGGCAGCTTTACTGGAGCACATCTGCTTGTTACTTCCTTCATTCTCACATCCATTCATTCAGCAGAAGCCCAAGATTGGCCCACTGTGGACCTTAGAGACGTGAAAGATGGGCCAGGAAAGGTCTTTAGGTTGGTACTCTAAACTAGGGAAGCAGGGCAACACCTACTCTGTCCCTGTCCCTGTCCCTGTGCTCTGTGAACCAGGCTTTCTGACTAACCCAGCACCCTGTGATCTGTGTGCTGGTATTACCTTTCAAGGAACAGGATGGATTTTTGTAGTCTTCAGAGAACGTGGACAAGTCCTATCACATCAGAGTATATGGGGTTTCAGCTTAGGGTCTGACTCCTGCCTGCGTGATATCCCACCCCATAGCTAGGCCAGCTGCCATTCCATCCTCGAATAAGATAGAGCCACAGATTCTTCCCATTAATGCACTTCCTTGCTTGGGCCCACCCTGTAGCTGATGCCCAAGCAATTTTGAGTTTACCACATTACAGTGTACTTATCTGCTCTCCCCATACAGCTCTCACCCCACTTTCCCCGACTGTGAATTCTTTAGGGTCACACATTGATTTTAATAATCTTTATATCCCAGTATAACAGATGCTCAATAAATGATCAATGAATCCAATTATAATGACTCAACTCAATCAGAACCAAGGCACTGAGAATGTGCTTTCCTTCGCATGTGAAGAGTCAAGTGTTTGTTGAATCTGGCACTGTGTAGTGTGCCAGATATAAAAGTGAACAAGAGCTGCACAATCTTGACAGAGCATGAGTGTGGAAACCCAGAGCAAAGCTCCTTGCTCTAACGTCACACATTGTTCAGCTTTTCTTTTTACTAGTCATGTACAAGCCACCCCAGCTCATTCACCCTTGAACCTGGTCCCTGCTCTGGCCAACAACATCCAGGTGCAGTGATAGAGATGAAGCCAGGAAATGAAGCTCTTCCTCACCAGCCAGTGACCAGCAGGGGACCTACCATGTAGAATTCATCTGGGGCTCAACCCCATAAGCACAGCTGGGATAATGCGTTGAACTCTTGATCTGTCCAGGCCCAGGCTGGTGCCTAAGAATGTAGAGTTTGTGTTTGTACAAAAAAAAAAAAAAAACCAGTTGCCATCAAGTTGATTCTGACCTGCAGGCATCCATGTGTGTCAGAGTCGAACTGTGCTCCATAGAATTTTCAATGGCTGTTTTCTCTGAAGCAGGTCACCAGGCCTTTCTTCAGCAGCACCTCTGAATGGATGAAACCTCCAACCTTTCAGTTAGCAGACAAGTGCATTAACCATCTGCATCATCCAGGGACTATAACCATCAAGAAGGAGTTGAAATTCACCCTGCATTTTCACAGGCAGGTGTCCAAGCTAATGCACTTACTGCCTGTCGGATGCCCTGTAGGCTAGCAGATCCCTGTCCCTGCTGGGGGTACAAGGCAAGAGCATCAAGCAAACAAATGACACATACATACAACAAATCTGAGAGTCTGGTAGGCGGCCTTAGGGAAGTATCCAGGCCAAAAGGTCTGTGCCTCAGCGCTCAAGACCCAGAGCACAATTGTGTTGGAGTGGAGTGCACCAGCCCCATCTCAGATCCCCATGACCTCCACACCCCTCTTTATCTCTGAACTAAAACCAACACCTCCAGTCTGGGACCAGTCTGAACCTGACCCCTACACTCACCACTGCCACACCCCTTGCAGCCTCCCACTACCTTTCTCTTTTTAAAAAAATAGCCCCCAGCAGGCGTTCCACGTGCTACTGGTGTGAGCGCCAGCTCAGCCCATTAAATCATGACCACGTCCACATTTCAAAGCAGAGCCGGAGAACTGCCGGTGATTTCTGGGTGCCACACGGATCCCTCCGAACTCTGATCTATGGCTTGTTTTGATTTCCTCCTTTGAACTCTTCCCATCCCGCTCCAGCGGCAGGCAGACAGAGATACTGAATTAAGCGACAGACAAGTTGGAGACAATGAGCGCCGGGGGCCCCCCTCCCCTTCCCTCCCCGAAATTTGCAGACATCTGCTAGCTGGAGCCCAGCGCTGGAGCCCCAAAGAAGAGCTGGCAGAAGAGTGATGTACTGCCCTGGGCCCTCCCGAGTGGCTGGCGTTAACCTCCAACGGAGAGGCGCTCACCCGGTTTACCACGGAACCCTTTGTCTTCCAGCACTCAGCAGAGGTGCCTGGGCCATGCTGAAGATTTAACCAAATTATAATGAATGATCTTCAGCAGCGCTGCGCCCCTAATTAGAACAAGTCCCACAGACATATTGTCTCCCTGATTTCCTCTGTTCCATTTCTCGCACTGTCTTTCTCTGCTCGGGACACATGGGCCCCATTAAACATTCGAGTATTTAATGTGGTTCCCTTAAATTACTTCTCAAGTTTTCGAGTTCCATTTAGAATTGGATTTTGCTCTTTGGACTGTGGTTTTGATTTGGGGCTTTGTACATTTCCTCACCGCTCTTTCTCTCCACCTAGTGGACACGGTGGTCACCACTGAGCTGTCCGGCTCGAGGCCAAGCAGCAACGCATCCGACAAGCGGAATGTGGAGGACAGAGCTTTAGTTAACCAGACACTTTGGCTTTTTTTTTGTCTTTGAAGAGAAAGAAGCAAACACAAGCATAAGTAGATAATATGAATTTTCTGATCCTCAACCTGACCCCATCACAAAAGGGGCTAGGACTGGGAAGGATTTTCTTTCGTATTTTATACATTCTACCAAAAGGTAGGACCTGGTGTAGCGCTATGGGGTTAATACACTGGATTGCAAAGTCAGTTTGAACCACAAGGTCAGGGGTTCAAGTGCACCACCTGCTCTGCAGAAGCCCTATCCAGGGTCACTATGGGTCAACACCAACTCTATGACACTTAACAACTACAACAGCAACCGAAAGGTAAGGAGCCCTGGTGGCACAATAGTTGAGCACTCTGCTGCAAATCAACAGGTCGTTGGTTCACACCCACCCAACCAGTGTGCAGGAGCAAAGACGTGGTGATCTGCTCCTGGAAGGATTACCACTCTATCATGTGGGGTCATTATCAATCAAGGTACCCAACAACCACAACATGCCAAAAGATGGTAGAGTTGTCGACTCCAACTCGTATCAAACCTATAGGCCAGACTAGAACTGCCCCATAAGGTTTCCTAGACGGCAGTCTTTACTAGGTAGCATAGTGTGTTACGTGTTGGGCAGCTAGGTCAGCAGTTTAAGTCCACCACCCACTCCATGGGAGAAAGATGAGGTTTACTGCTCCCATAAAGATTTACAGCCTCAGAAACCCTATACAGGGTCACTGTGAGTTAGAACCAAATCAACGGCATACAACAATAACAATAATCCTTACTGGAACAGATAGGCCAGTCATCTCCAGTGGAGAGACTAGTGAGTTTGAAGTACCATCTAACCATTGTACCATCAGGACCCCTTTACCATCAGGTAGAGGAACAGAACCTTCCTTGGCTCATCCTGGGGGCAGTATAGAAAGAACCCATGTTTGCATTCACTTAAGATGATCATGCGTCCCAAATTCTGCAAAAATCTACATTCTGCAGGGGAAAAAAAAAAACACAAAACCCTCACTCACCAAAGCAGGAAAGACAACTCAACGCTTTTTATAAACATTGACAACAAAGGCAGAAATCAGAAGCATCAGGCAGTCCCATAGACTGAAATCCTGCCTTTCATGAACCCAGGTATGCTGAAATCTTATCCTATGTATTTGGATGGAGACACATAGACAGACATCTCAAGGCCAGGTAGGGATCTAGAGGGAGAGCATAGGAACCATTTCAAGGGCAGAAAGCCCACCTGGTGCTATCTGGGTCTGTGGGAAGACAAATTCCACACCCTGCATGTGTTTTCGAGCAGCAAGTTAGAGCTCTTTGCAACAGGAGCCTGAAACCCTTGAGTTGGAAGGGCCAGAAAGCTCTCTAACATATGCCTGAGATAATCACACAGCCTCTCCTGACAAGTGTACCTGGCTTTCCAAGGCAGCCTATCCCATTTGAGAGTGGTTCCAAAGTTTGCTGTGAAACAAAGAAGGTAAAGAACCAGAGATCTACAGGTGTGGCCTCAAGCAAGGTGCACATGTTCCTTCAACAAATATTCACCAGGTAACGTTCTAGGCACTGGGCTTACTGTCAAGTCAGTTCTGACTCATGGCACCCATATGTATCAGAGGAGAACTGTGCTCCATAGAGTGATTTTTTAAAAAGTAGGTTGCAGGCCTCTCTTTTGCAGTGACTCGAGATGGGATCAGACCTCCAACCTTCCAGTTAGCAGCTGAATGTGTTACATTTGTACGACCCAGGAACTCTGTAGTGGGTACAGCTATAGACACTCTTCTGACCATTTTGAGCCATCACCTTATCTATGAAATAGAAATGATAGCTTTCCTCACAAATGAGCTCACGCTTATGGAGCTCACTTTATTTCTCTTGACTATAAAGATCAGAAAGGTATTCTTCATGTTTCTATAAATGGGCTTCCGTGTATGTTCTAGCCTTTGGTTTTAGCTCTACCTCAGAGAATGCAGCGGCTTCTTCCTCAATGTCATACATCACTCTCTCACATCCTCTGATGTTAGCCTCTTCAGGCGGAAGGAACGGTCTCGGTTCCTTTCACCTCTCCTCACATCACATCATTTCTGGCACTTTCTCCATCTTAAACAGGTCATCTCTGTGCATACCCTAATTTGTCAAGCCTTCTTTCAAAATCTGGTGCCCAAAGCTGAATATAATACCCCAAAATATCATCTGACCAAGAATATAATGAGCACATTCTTTCCCAAGAGGACTGATTTCTATTAAAATGTCTATCTAATGTTCAGTTGTATTGTTAACAATCACATCACACTGTTAGCTTATTCTGAGCTGATGGTCATTTTAAAAGTCTCAGGTATTTTTCACATGATTTCCTGTCGAAGCAATCTCTTCTCTTCTCTATGTTTTTGTCATTGGTTTTTTGCATGTAAATACCAGACTTTATGTTTAGGTCTATTCAGTTGTACCTTATTGTTTTTGACCCAGCATTCCAACCTGTCAGGATCATCCTGGATGCTCATTCTGTCACCTCTAGTATTAACTCTCCTCCCAGTATGCCTCCAGGGTTTTCATGGAGAGATACATCAGATAGGATGGAGAAGAGAGCCCTTGGGTCTCTGTAAGAAACCTCCCTAAAAGTGACACCCATTATCATGAGTTGGACACAGACCCTTCAAGAAATGAGGAGATGGGGCCTGGACCAGTGTGCTAATCACACTCTCCCATGTGACATCCTTGGACCCTTCCTCAGCTTCCCTACATGCTTTTGGCTGTGGGTCTCCCTCCTGAAACCTGCCTCTCTGTCTGCTTGCACCTTTCAATGTCTCTGATGATCCTTCTTCTTAGGTCCATCCCACACTGCATATACCTGGTCCTCTCAAGCTCACTCTAAATTCCTTAGTGATAGGCCCTGGGTTTGCTGGCTTCTGTCCTACCCATCCTGGCTGTCTCACCAGAGGGTCCGATTTTTGCTCCCAG
This sequence comes from Chrysochloris asiatica, assembly GCF_000296735.1. Classification (NCBI taxonomy): domain Eukaryota; kingdom Metazoa; phylum Chordata; class Mammalia; order Afrosoricida; family Chrysochloridae; genus Chrysochloris; species Chrysochloris asiatica. The sequence continues at coordinate 12,804,160 of NW_006408525.1, read as the reverse complement.
TCAAGCCTAGGCCAATATGATATCTCTTCCCCTCAGCACAACTGAGTTCGTCACATGGACTGTGACACTCATCCAATACTCAACACTCTTTGGATTCACCAGTAGAGCCAACTGCAAATATATAAAACCACTACTCACGAACCCATATTTCACCATCTGAGTCATAAGGAAACCATGAGACAGGGTTAACCGTATGTTGAACAGACCTGTAATGTTTACAGTGTACACCTGACTCACAAACAGAGTAACCTTATCAAAAGAGGAAATGAGAATAATGGCAGAAATTTCCCCGTTCTAACAAAAGACATAGATCTACAAATCCAAGAAGCTCAAAGAACCCAAAGAGATCCATGCCAAGATAGATCATAGTTGTTGTTGATTTGCTGGTAAGTGCAGTCAAGTTGATTCCAACTCACAGCAACCCTGTATAGGGTTTCCCAGGAGCAGTTGGTGAGTTACAACTGTCAACCTTGCGATTCAAACCTACCTTGTGGTCCAGTGCTTATCCTACAGTTCCACACCAGGACTCCTAGTTAGGGTCTCAGAAATTAAATACAAAGAGAGAATCCTGAAAGCAATGAGAGACAAGCAAGTAGCCATGTGCCAGTGATCCCCAAGCAGATTCACTGTCCATTGTTCCTCAGAAACATTGGTGGCCAAAAAACAATGGGATAATATATTTAAAGTGCTGAAAGGAAAAGCAATTATCAATTAAGAATAAATCACCCTTTAAGAGTAAGAGTAAAATTAAAACATTCCCAGACAAACAAGAGTCAAGAGAGTTCATGTCCACAAGACTGGCCCTAGGAAAAATACTAATGAAGGTTCTGGAGATAGAAGGGAAATGACACTAGAGTGTAATTCACAACCATACATAAAAACAGGTCCCTGAATAAAGGAACTGCATGCACAAATAAAGGCTAGTGATAAAGTATTCATGCTTGATAAGTCTAAGTGTTTGGTCCTTCATGTACTTTAATAACCAATACATCAAAGCCAAGACTAAAGGCACATGAAATAGACTTAATTAGTGGTAACAAAAACGAAAGCAGGGAGAAGAATGGTATATAGAACTTCTTCAATTGTACTGTAATTAAGTTGGTACCAACTTATCCTAGAATGTTATAAATACAAGATCTTAAATGTAATATTCATGGTAACCACTAAGAAAGCCTATTAAAAACAAAAGGAGGAACCCAAAGAGTTCGCTACAATAAACCAACTGAATACGAAAGCAAGTAGAACAAAAAAAAACAAAGAAAGCTTAAGCTACACACACACAAAATAACAAAACGGCAGAAGTAAGTTCACTTCTTTTCAGTAATGACAGTGGTGGCTAATGGACAAAATACCCCAATAAAATGCAGAGGAACGTGGCATCAGGATTGAAAGAAGACTCATTAATAATCTACAATATGCAGATGGTATCACATTGCTTACTGAAAATAAAGACAACTTGAAACACTAACTGATGAAGATAAAAGACTACAGACTTCAGGGTGGATTACACCTCAAACATACAACAAAAATCTCCAGAGCCAGACCAATAAATAACATCACACTACAAGGAGCTCTGGTAGCGTAGTGGTTACAAATCGGGCTGCAAACCTTAAGGTCAGTGGTTCGAAACTACCAGCCACTCTCCGGGAGAAAGATGAGGCTTTCTACTCTCGTAAAGATTTACACCCTCGGAAACCCTGTACGGGGTCGCTATGGGTCGGAACCGACTCGACGGCACTTAACAACAACATGGAGAAAATATTGAAGCTGTCTAGGATTTCATTTTACTTGGAACCACAATCAACACTCATGGAAACAGCGATCAAGAAATTAAATGATGTATGGCATCGGACAAATCTGCTGCAAAAGATCATCACTTTAAAGTATTAAAGAGCAAAGATGTCACTTTGAGGACCAAGGTGCACCTGATCTAAGCTGTGGCATTTTCAATTGCTTCCTATGCATGTGAAGAAGAATCAATGCATTTGAATCACTTCCTATTTGGATATATTACCAGAGGGATCAGTCCCTGGAAAAGGGACTGATCATGCTAGGTAAAGTGAAGGGTCGGTGAAAAACAGGAACACCCCAACTGGATGAACTAACATGGTGGCAGCAATAAGTGGTTCAAACATAACAATTGTGAGGATGGCACAGGACTGGGCAGTGTTTTGTTCTGTTGTGCACATATATGCTGTTTGTTCCCAATAGTTTGAATACCTGGAAAACAGAGGAGTCTGTTAAAGGTAACCTGTGAGGATGGACTACAGCAACGTTGTTAGACAGAGCGGGTGGGCACCAAGAGGTCAAGTCGTTATGGATCGCTTACTCTGTGATGGGTATGCCATGTTCCTTTATTTGATTAATGCTTTGCTGAAACCACCCTGGTGGAATTTGTCCTTCAGTTCAGGCTTTTTCTCAAACACCATGTTGCTATGAATGGAGACTTACGTTTATTGAGCATTTGCAACGTGTTGGCTGGTACTTAAAGTCGGGTCAATACATTATTCAACTGAATCGTCACCAGAATCCTGACAAAGACAGTAATAGAGTCCTCATTGTATGGATGTGGAATTGGAGGCACAGAGAAAAGAGGTGAGTTGTCCAGGGTCACACAGTTAAGAAATGGCTGAGCCTGACTTCTCACCTAGTTCTGTTTGACTGCAGCTCCCACGCTTTCAACCACTGGGTCATATTGCCTGTGCGTGGCCTTACTGATGACTCATGTTAATCAGCATGTTGTCTATTATGTACTTGCCCAGTGGCTTTCAAAGTGTGGCATGAAGATTAATTACATCAGCATCTCCAAGGACTCTTGGTAAAATCTCAGATTCCTAGGCCCCTCTCCTGACTTCCTGAAGTGGACTCTCTGGAAATTGTTGTTGTTGTTGTTCAGTGCCATTGAGTTGGTTCCAACTCATAGTGACCCTGTGATTGGTGGATTTGAGCTGCCGACCTTGAGGTTTAAACTGACCTTGTGGTCCAGTGCATTATTGAACCTGAAAATGTTCATTATTAAATTCTTCAGAGAACTTTATGCCAACTGAAGTTTGAGAATCACTCAACTAGGGGATAAATAGAGTTTACTCTTATTAAAAATACTGTGGTAGGCACATAGGAGATTCAGGGCATGGTGAAAATGCCCATCAGGGACCCAAAACTGTGAAATATGGATACTTTGCTGTTGTTTTTTAGAGGGGGTTACTACCTGTCCTTTAACATGAGGTAAATCCTAGTGAAGAGTTGCGCAGTGCTTAAGTGCTCAGTTGCTAACCTAAAGACTGGCAATTTGAGCTCACCAACTTCTCCATGGAGAAAGATGTGTCAGTCTGCTTCCACAGAGATTTACAGTCTTGGAAATCCTATGGGGACAGTTCTACTTTGTTCTTTAGGGTCACATTGACTAGAAACCGACTAGACAACAAAGGATTTATTTTATTTTCTCAAATGCCTAGTGCTTCTGGAGTCTTGGTGTGGTGCTGTGAAATTAGCACTGAACTGCTTCAAACCCACCAGCCGATCCTCAGAAACCCTATAGAGGGTTGCTGACTTGATGACACTGCACAACAACAACAACAACAACAGTGCTCTGGTAGTCAAGACCAGATTCCACACCTGTTGCTGTTGAGTTGATCCCTACTCATGATGTCTTCATAGGACAGGGTAGAACTGCGCCTGGAGGGTTTCCAAGACTGGACATTACAAAAGTAGACCATCATGCCTTTCTCTCTTGGGAGCAGCGCTGGATTAGAGCTGCCACCAGACCAAGCTATGCTGCCGTTAAAAATAATCCCCAAATCTCAGTGACTTCAAACAATCAAGGTTTTGTTTTCTTCTCATGTCTCTGTTCGGCGTGGTTTAGCATAGTGGGAGATGAGGAGCTAGCCTCATTATTAACTATCTCACCTTTCCTGTGGGCCAGGAATTTACGAGTGGTCTAGCTGTGTAATTCTGGCTAAGGGTCTCTGTCAGGGTACCAACAAACGTGATGGTTTCACTGGGGCTGGAGAATCTACTTCCAAGATAGCTCAATCACATGTGTGTGAGGAGACCTCAGTTCCTCCCCGACAGACTGCCTGCATCCTCTTGACAAGGGAGACAGCAAGGCAGGAAGCTGCAGTACCTTATATGGTCTAATATTTGAAGTCGTACACCCTCATTTCCACTCTATTCATCAAAAGCAAGTCACTAAGCTCAGCAAATATTCAAGGGGGAAAAATTAGGGTCTAATTCCTGAAGAGAGGACTGTCAAGAATCTGTGGGCATTTTGAAACTACCTTCTGGCCACAAACTCTGTTTCTCCTACATGGAAAATACACTCACCTTGTCCCAAAGGCCTCCATCCCAGCATCAACTTGAACTCCAGAATCTTGTCATTTAAATTGGGACCAGATGAGGCTCCTGGGGTATAACTCCTAAATTCAATAATTTGAGTATAGTTCCTCTCAATCTGAAGACCTATGAATGAATACACACACTCAATATATGTGTATGATGATAGGACACATACATTATAATCACTAGAGACACTTCTGTTAAAAACCAAACCACAAATACCAAAGGAATCATTGATTTGACCATAAACCAAAAGGCAAACCCACGAGTTTATTCTGACTCAGAGCCACGTGACAGGCCAGAGTGTAACTTCCCAGAGTGTTTCTGAGGCAGTCAATCTTTATGGAAGTAGATTACCTCATCTTTCTCCTATGGCTGGTGGGTTTGAACCACTGACCTTTGAATTAGCAACCCAACGCTTAACCCACTATACCACCAGCACTCCTTTTACAGGTCCATGTTGTTGTTGTTAAGTGCCATCAAATTGTTTCTGACTCATAGCAACCCTGTATAGGGTTTCTAAGAGGTGGCTGGTGAGTTTGAACTACCAATCTTGTGGCTCAAACTGACCTTGCAGTCCAGTGCTTATCATACAGTCTGATACTAAGACTCACATGTCCTAGCAGGCCTAAAATACAGCTGGACAAATGTTGGAATTCTTTGATTAAGACTCAGTCTTGTTCCTGTCCAGGCAAATTCTTCGTGGCTTTGACTTGTGGACCATTATTCCTTTTCTGTGAAAGGTAGTCTTGCTTACAGCTGACCTATTACATTAGGCAAATCTGCTGCACAAGACCTCTTCAAAGTGTTCAAGAGCAAAGATGTCAGTTTGAGGACTAAGGTGTGCCTGACCCAATTCATGGTATTATTAATAAGCTCATATGCATATGAAGTTGGACAATGAATAAGGAAGACTGTAGAAGAATTGATGCATTTGAGCTATGATTTTGGAGAAGAATACTGAAAGTACTATGGACTGCCAGAAGAACAAACAAATTTGTGTTGGAAGAAGTACAGCTGGAATGCTCCTTAAAGCCAGGACGATGAGACTTCTTCTCTGCTACTTCAGACATCTTATCAGGAGGGAACAGTTTCTAGAGAAGGAAGGACATCATGGTTGATAAAGTGGAGGGTCCTCAAAAAAGAGGAAGACCCCAATGAGATGGATTGGCATGGGGACAGCAGCAGTGGGCTCACAGGTAACCACAATTGTCACGTTGGTGCAGGAGTGGGTAGTGATTTTTGTTTGTTTGCTTAAGTTTTTATTGTGAACTGAGTGATAGTTTACATGGGAGAATATCGCCTTTACACCATCATTTCATTGCAACGATTATAATCTCCTCTGCGTATCATCATTCAACAGTATTTGCTTCCATTCCCTGTTTTGTTCTTTTGAGGTGGATGTACACAGAAAAAGACTGGGTAGTATTTTGTTCTGTTGTGCATGGGGTCATTATGAGTCTGAAATGACTGGATGATGCCTAACAAAACAAAAACAGTTTGCTTAGCCTGCTTTGTGTCAAAATCTTGGGGGAGGGTGGGTTCTGGAGATCTCTTTTCATTTTGCACTGTTTGTATCACTGTCATGGATTAAATTATTTCCCCTGAAAATATATGTCAACTTGACTAGGCCACGAGTCACAGTGTTGTGTGGCTGTTCTCCATTTTGGGATCTGATGCAATTATTTTATGATGTGTTATATAAATCCTAACTTCTGTGTGTTAATGAGGCTGGATCCGGGCTTGTGGAGATACGAAAGAGAATAAATAGCAAGCAAGTAAGGCGCTCTGGTAGTGTAGTGGTTAGGAGTCGAGCTGCTAACCTTAAGGTAAAAACTACCAGCTGTTCTGCAGGAGAAAGATGAAGCTTTCTGCTCCTGTAAAGATTTGTCGGAACCGACTCCATGGCACACCACCACCACCACCACCACCAAGCAAGCAAAGATGGGAGAAAATTGATGCCAGGCCACAGAGAGATCTCCAACCAAAGTGCAAGCAGTCAGGATCTTCTACTAGAGCTGAAAGAGAGAGAAAGAGCTTTCCCTAAGAACTTGCACCCTGAATTTGGACTTCCGGCTTCTAAATTGTGAGAAAGTAAATTTCTGTTTGTTAAAACCATCCTTTGTGATGTTTCAGTTATAGCAGCATTAGATAATTAAGACAATCCCTCTAAGTCCAACACTGATGGTATTTCTGCAAACATAGTTTTCCTAAAAGAAGTTTTAAAGTATCCTGTGAACCCATATTGTGGCTTACACCATTAGACAAAGCCACTCCCAGAGAGCTCTCTGAGACAAGCCTGAGGGCTTCTGCTGAAATGGTTGTGGGAAAACACCCTTAAGTTGCTTAGAAAATCCATTGTTTAATGAGAGAATCTATAAGGCACACAACAGTTTTAGAGGAGTTTTTGGTATCTTTGAGATACTATCTTAAAGCTTTTGATGTCCTAACAAAGAACTTTGCTGCTACATTCTTGGCTTCATCTTCTGACCAAATTCTCCCTGAAGTACCCTGGAGTTGGTCTTTGCTTAGAAACCACTTCTTAATTTCAGCATTGCTTGCCATCAAGGTTGTAAAATTTCAAAACTATCAAGTCCAGGCTTTTTCATATTTAACAGTACTTTTAACTTATCTGTCTTTTCTTATGCCCTGGTAGTGTAGTGGGTAACATGTTGGCTTACTAGCCACAAGGTCAGAAATTCATGTCTACCAGCACTCCGCAGGAGAAAGATGAGACTTTCTGCTCCCATAAAGATGTACAGCAAGGAGCTCTGGTAGCGTACAAATCTGGTTACAAATCGGGCTGCAAGCTGCAAGGTCAGCAGTTCGAAACTACCAGCAGTTAACTCTGCAGGAGAAAGATGAGGCTTTCTGCTCCCGTAAAGATTTACAACCTTGGAAACCCTATACAGGGTCGCTATGAGTCAGAACCGACTCCACAGCACATAACAACAACAACAAAGATGTACAGCGTTGGAAACCTAGACAGGGTCACTATGAATTGGAACTGACTCAAAGGAGCTCTGGTAGCGTAGTGGTTACAAATCGGGCTGTGAGCCACAAGGTCAGCAGTTCGAAACTACCAGCAGCTCCGCAGGAGAAAGATGAGGCGTTCTGCTCCCGTAAAGATTTACAGCCTTGGAAACACTGTACAGGGTCACTATAAGTCGGAATCGACTCCACGCACATAACAACAACAACAACAACGGCATAAGGCCAGCCAATTGTTCCCTTTATCTTACTACAAACAAGAAGAAACCAGTCAGCACCATTAACACGTCGCCTAGAAACCTCCTTAACTAGATTCAGTTTATTAAGTACATTTTCTTATCTCCACGTAATTGAAGGTGACAGAAGGCATCCTGGGGGTGTAGTCAAGTGTTGGACTGCTACCTGCAAGGTTGCTGGTTCAAACCCACCAGCTGCTCCAAGGGAGCAAGATGAAGCTGTTTATTCCCTTAAAGATTTGTAGTCTAGGAAACCCTAAGAAACAGTTCTGCTATCTCTTTAGGGTTGCTATGAGTTGGAATTGACTTGACAGTGGGAATTCTGGTTTGAAGGTGACTGTGTTGCACTTGTCTGTAAGTTTGTCATACTGTGGTGGCTTGTGAGTTGCTGTGATTTTGGAAGCTATGCCGTGGGAATTTTAAATACCAACAGGGTCACCCATGGAGGACAGGTTTCAGATGAGCTTTCTAACGAAGACAGACTAGGAAGGAGTGATGAACTACTTCAAATATTTTGTCACTGAAAACCTTATGAATAGCACAGAAACACTGTCAGATATAGCGCCAGAAAATGAGTCCCTCAAGTTGGAAGGCACTCAAAATGCGACTGGGGAAAAGCTGCTGCCTCAAAGTAGAATTGACCGTGATGACGCGAATGGAGTAAAGCCTGTGGGAGAGAAGCCCATGGGACCTTCATTTGCTGATGGGGCACAGCTCAAAATGAAGAGATACAGCTGTAAACGTCCATTAATAATTGGAACATGGAATGTATGAAGTATGAATCTAAGAAAATTGGAAATTGTAAAATATGAAATGGAATGCATAAACATCGATATCTTAGGCATAAGTAAGCTGAAATGGCCTGGTATTGGCCATTTTGAATCTGACAACCACATGGTTTACTATGCCGGGAATGACAAACTGAAGAGGAATGGTGTTGCATTCATCGTCAAAAAGAACATATCCAGATCAGTCACGAGGTACAATTCTGTCTGTGATAGGATAATATCCATGCGTCTACAGCGGAAGCCCAGTTAATACCACTATTATTCAAATTTATGCACCAACCACTAAAGCCAGTGAGGATGAAATAGAATTCTACCAATTTCTTCAATCTGAAATTGATCAAACATGCAATCAAGATCATTACTGGTGATTGGAATGCAAAGGTTGGGAGCAAAGAGGAAGGCTCGGTAGTTGGAAAATATGGCCTGGTGATAGGAAAAAGGCTAGAGATCACATGATAGAATTCTGCAAAATCAATGGTTTGTTAATTTCAAATACCTTCTTTAGATAGCATAAGAGACGGTTATACACATGGACATCACTAGATGGAATACATAGAAATCAAATTGACTACATCTGTGGAAAGAGATGATGGAAAAGCTACATATCACCAGTCAAAACAAAGCCAGGGCAGACTGTGGAACAGACCATCAATTACTCATATGCAAATTCAAACTGAAGCTGAAGAAAATGAAAACAAGTCCACGAGAGCCAAAATATGACCTTGAATATATCCCACCTGAATTTAGAGATCATCTGAAGAACAGATTTGATACATTAAACACTAAAGACCAAAGACCAGAAGAGTTGTGGGATGACATCAAGAACATCATACAGGAAGGAAACAAAAAAATTAATTAAGTCAAGAAAGAAGGAAAAGATCCAAATGGATGTCAGAAGAGACACTGAAACTTGCACTCCAGCATAGAGATGCTAAAGCAAATGGAAGAAATAAGAAGGTACAAAAGCTGAACAGAAAATTTCAAAGGCCAGCTCAAGGTGATAAAGTCAAATATTACAACAAAATGTGCAAATTTCTGGAGTCAGAAAACCAAAAAGGAAGAACGCTCAGCATTTCTCAGGCTGGAGGAACTGAAGAAAAAATTCAAGCCTCAACTTTAGTTACCGAAGGATTGTTTGGGCAAATTATTGAATGATGCAGAAAGCATCAAAAGAAGATGGAAAGAATACACAAAGTCACTGTACCAAAAGGATACAGTTGATGTTCAATCATTTCAAGAGGTAGCATATGATCAAGAGCCAGTGATACTGAAGCAGGATGTCTAAGGTGCATTGAAGGAACTGGCAAAGAACAAGGCACCAGGAATTGATGGAATAAAAATTGAAATCTTTCAAGAAAGTGAGTCAGCACTGGAGGCACTCACTCATCTCTGCCAAGAAATTTGGAAGACGACTATCTGGCCGACTGATTGGAAGAGATTCGTATTTGTGCCGTAATTGTGACCCAATGGAGTATGGAAATCATCAGACAATTATCTTTGATATTCCATGCAAGTGAAGTTTTACTAAAGGTAACACAGAACTGGCTGCAACTTTGACAGAGAACTTCCAGAGGTTCAAGCCGGATTCAGAAGAGGCCGTGGAACGAGGGATATCATTGCTGATGTCTGATGGATCTTAGCTGAAAGCAGAGAATATCAGAAAGATGTTTGTTTACCTGTGCTTTATTGACTATGCAAAGGCTTTTGATTGTGTGGATCATGACAAGCTATGGACAACATTGCGAAGTATGAGTATTCTGGAACACTTAATTGTGCTCATGAGGAATCTGTACATGGACCAAGAAGCAGTTGTTCGACAGAACATGGAAACACTGAATGGTTTAAATTTAGGAAAGGTGTGCGACAAGGTTGTATTCTTTTACCATACTTATTCAACCTGTATGCTTAGAAAATAATCTGAGAAGTTGGGTTATATGAAGAAAAACGTGGCAGATGATACAACATTGCTTGTTGAACATGAAGAGGACTTAAAATATTTACTGATGAAAATCAAATAGCACGGCCTTCGGTATGGATTGCATCTCAATATATAGTAAACAAAAATCCTCACCATTAGACCAATAAACAACATTCTTATCAACAGAGAAAATGTTGAAGTTGTCAAGGACTTCATTCTTCTTTAATCAACTATCAACACTCATGGAAGCAGCAGTCAAGAAATCAAACGACATATTGTATTTGGCAAATCTGGTGCATAAGACCTTTTTAAAGTGTTGCAGAGCAAAGATGTCAGCTTGAGGACTAAGGTGTGCCTGACCCAAGCCATGGTATTTTCCATAACCTCATGTGCATGCGAAAGCTGGACAGTGAATAAGGAAAAACTTAGAAGAATTGATGCTTTTGAGTTATGGTGTTGGAGGAGAATACTGAAAATGCCATGGGCTGCCAAAAGGACCAACAGATCTGTGTTGGAAGAAGTACCTCCAGAGTGCTCTTTGGAGTCCAGGATGGCCAAACTTCATCTCTCATACTTCGGACAAATTGTTAGGAGGATTCAGTCACTGGAGAAGGAAATCATATTTGGTAAGGTGGAGGGTAACAGAGAAAGAGGAAGACCCCCAGTGAGATAGATTGGCAAAGTGGCAGCATCAATGTGCTCAGGCGTGGGAACAATTGTGAGGTTGGCCAAGAACCAGGCAGTGTTTCATTCTGTTGTGCATAGGATCGCTATGAGTGGATACCAACTGGATGGCACCTAACAACAATGTTGCTAAAATTTCTTCCACTGTATAACAAGGATAACCCTTTACTCTACTTTCCACTAAGACTTCCCTCATTTTCCTGTATGCTCTTCTCAAAGGCAATCATGCATTCACAGTTTGGTCAGAGTTCTTCAAGCTTTCATGAACCCTTCTTGAAATCCTTCCACCTTTTGCTTGCTGCCTCGTTCTAAAGCCACTTTTGCATTAAAAATAATTTTTTTTTTTTTTTAGATATTTGCATGGCAACATGGTGCCCAAATCTGTATTAGTTACTTATTGCTGCATAACAAATGGCCCCACAAGTTAACAGCTAAAAGCAACATTTTTATTTCTCCAGTTACTAATGGCCAGGATGGTTCTGGCTCAGGGTCTCCCATGAAGTTACAGTCAAGATGCTGGCTAAGGATGGAGAAATGACCCATTCTCATGGCTTTTGGCAGGAGACCTCAGTTTCTCACTACATGCACTTCTCTAGGGCTTTTGAAGTATCTTCATTACATGGCAACTGGCTTCTCCCAGACACACGGAGAGAGAGAACTGACATATCACTGTATCACGTCAGCTGCGTTCTGTTGGTCACACAAATCAACCACGATGCTGTGTGGGAGGGGGCTTCTCAATGGTGTTAACACCAGGATGTAGAGATCATTGGGGGCCACCTTGAGGCTGGCTACCACATACCTCCACTGAATCTTCTCTCTGGCCATGCAAATACTGAGTGTCCTGCACTAAGAGCAAAAGAAAAGGGAGATTGATTTCTGTCATGCTTTGTGACTGAATCTCCAATCATACCAGAGTTCAGCACATTAGTTCTCTTGATTTTCACTCATAGTCCACCATTACCTGGATTCTAAATATGACCCACTGAAAGAGGCTGGACCAGGAGACAAACTGAAGAGGCAGACACCATGCTACAGTCAGAACCACCTTCCTCTGTTGTACCGTCAAGTAGGCTACGACTTATTTGTTGTTGTGTGCCACTGAGTTGGTTCCAACCCACAGAGACCCTGTACAGGGTTTCCAAGGAGTGGCTGGTGAGCTTGAATCACTGACCTTGAGGTTCAAACTGACTTTGCAGTGCAGCGCATTAACCCACAGCGCCACGCCAGGACTCAGTGACCCTGCCTAGGGTTTTCAAGGAGAGACTGGTGGGTTTGAATTGCCAACCTTGCAGTTAGCAGTTCAGTGCTTATCCTACAGTGCCATACCAGGACACCCCCCTTCCTCTGAGGACAGGCTTTTGTTTAGGGTGTGCTCCTCTTGTTCTTTTAGAATGTTCCTCTAGTTTCTCAAGCTGGGTCTTTGCTAAAAAAAAGGTCACGAATGAGGATAGTGTAAGAAGGCAGCCAGGAGAAAGGGTAGCCGTTTCTCAGACCCGAGGCCCCTCTGCTGATGAGGGCCCTCGGGTGCATCCCTTGTGCAGAGAAGCCATGACATACTTAGCCAGTAACAATCCACCTCAGCAGCAAGCAGAGGGCTTGGTGAGCTTCTTTGGGTTGTTCCAGCCTGATCCCATGTAACTGTATTCACTCCTTGGGTCCTCATTTCTCCACAGCCTTACAGAAATCGGAAGGTCCTATGGACTTCAGCTTTCTGATTTTGTTCTCAGCCTCTTCTCTAATGATTCTGGGGACCTGCCAGGAATGGGCATACCCATCAATGACCTCGTGACCTTTGGTATTGGGATTTTGGATCTTGACTCAATTGAACTATCATCCTGAAATCTGATAGCATTTCAGTTCAGCCTTGGCTTGCCTCACCACCAGGCCCACCAGAGTACAGCATCAATGAGGGCAATTCTAGATCTTTTCAAGGAATCCCAATTCAAGCCTCACCTACCAGCATGCTAACAAACACAAAGAATGAATACACTCATTGTTCCAAGGGAGGAGCGATGCAGCATTGTGATGAGGACCTATCCTCCTGAGATAGGATGTGGAGTTTTTGTGAGTAGAGCTGATATAGGACTCCTGGTGTGGTGCTGTACGATAAGCACTGGTCAGCGGTTCAAACCCACCAGTTGCTCCTTGGAAACTCTATACATGTTCGCTAAGAGTTAGAACTGACTCCGGGGATTTTACAGTAGCAACAGTAGAGCTGATATGACTTAATGAGATAGTGCTCTGCCTCAGACATATATACCAGGTGAAACATATACCAGGTGTCACAAAGAACCTGCCTAGAGCTGTGAGGATTACCAGTTTCACTTTTTGTCTTTTTCCTAAAAGCAAAAATCACAGGCGCTAACATAGGTCTCTTGTAAAAGCGAAGTGGTGCAAAGTGAACTTTTTAAAAAACTGGAGATTCCTGCATTGATAAGGAAGAAGCCGTAGTGGTAATGGAGGCCGGTCCATCTGATGACGCTGTTTCCATCAGGATTTCCAGTCTTGTGTGAATGAGTAAAAGGAGACCTGGTACCACTGTAGGAGAAGCACTTGGCTGCTAAGTGCAATATCAGCAGTTCAAACCCACCAGCCTCTCTGAGGGAGAAAGGCAAGGGTTTCTGCTCCCATAAAGACCTACAGCTTCAGAAGCCCTATACAGAGTTGCTATGAGTTGGAATCGAATTGATGAGAGTGGGATTGGTCATTTTGGTTTGGTGAATAAGAAAAGTATATATGGTTTATTTCCAAAAACAAGAAATTCTGAAGAAGAAAGAAGAGATTGCCATGAGTTGGAACTGACTTGATGCAATGAATGTGGTGTTTTGGTTTGGCATTGAGACAGTGAGCAGAGGTCTGGACCACCACAGCTGTTGCGATTTTGAATACTGTCGGTAAGAAAGTACTTCCTTCCTTTTCTTTTCTCTCCTGAAATCGGGGCTTTAAACCAGAAAGAATCAGAGCTCTTCACAAATAATGAAGTTAGTGAAATAATACAAGATCTTGGACCGTGACTATGACTATCAAGGGCTGATACAAGTGTAAAACTTGTCATAAGAACCAAGAATACATGCAATAGTGGACTTGCTTATTTGATAAAAATACTCCAAGCTGAGAATTTTTAAAAAAAGAAAAAGTCTAGATAAAATGGAAAAGTAATATGAATGAATTTTTAAAATTTCTATGTCTTGTACCAGAAGACCTCTTGGGAAGGGAACATTTTTTGTTGTTCAGGAAAATGCCTAGATAACCAGTTTGAAGGTAGAACCCCATAGAAATAAGTTAGCAGAAGCCAAGAGGGAGAAAAAAGAATTTGTTAAAATGTCTGCATGTTAGAAGCAAACAGAAGGCAGGAAGGGGAGCAAGATCAGAAGGAGGCCAATTGTTGTGGCAGGGCAGATGAAGGTCTTTTGCAAACTTGATGTTTTGTATTCATCCTGGTGGTATGATTCTGCCATGCTCATAAATGCTCTGGTAAGTGTTTTGTAGAAACCAAGCACAAGAATTTGGATGGGTATGAGACCTACTTCTGACCAACTAGAGGTGAGGACTGTCCTGCTGGGGTTTCTGACATGTTTCCTTGCTTCTAAATTGCAATGTAAGGAAATGCTAGATCATCTTTTTCTAGGCTCATGTTTGTGTTTGCATAGGATAGTTGAAGCTGCAAAAACCATCTTGTGTCCATGAGGGAATTAAATTGGCATCCTGAAGATGGTAGAGCAGAAAGGGCCAGAGACATCTTTGAAGACTTAACCAATTTTCCAAAACAACCAATCCTGAAGCCCCTCTACCTAGGACTTCCCATTTTATGATATCATCAATCTTGCTTATTATTCAAACTAGTTAAGCCCGGGGTTTTTGCTTCTTGCAGCCCAAGGCATCCTGACTGGCTCAGAGCTCAAGAAAGCAAAGGTGACCAGACAGGAAGAGGGCAAAAAGCTAATTTAAGTTGGTCCAATGGCTCACATCTGGAGTTGTAGAAAGAATTTTCTGGAGGACTTAGCTTCTAAGTATTCTAAGTAATATGGAAAAGAGATTGTAGCCAGAATCAGGAACTGGGTAGAGATTAGCCTGATTTGCATACAGGGCAGAAGGCTTGTTTCTGGAAATGACAGAGGGGTAAGTCTGAGGTAGATCCTTGCTACCAGGAAGCAGCCTGGAGTAGGAAGCAGTTGGTGGGTGAGCATTTAGGAAGGAATGTGGTGGTCAGTCAAAAGCAAAATGACTTCACTGAGTTTGAGTTATTCCTAACTAGCTTCATTTCCTCATTCCCCTCGCCCCCCCCCCAGTTTTATTTATCTTGTTGTTGTTGAAAGTATACACAGCAACTCGACATTTTCTATGTGTACAATTCAGTGACAAGTTGTGCAGCTTCTTCCTCCCTCATTAACAGAAACCCGCTGCTTTTAAGGGTCTTTCTGATCTTTCCAGTTGTTGCTGTCGGTTTGATCTTACATATATA
>NW_006408525.1:12760074-12788043 GCF_000296735.1 Chrysochloris asiatica | reverse complement strand
CGGCTGGTGGGTTTGAAGCAGTTCAGTGCTAATTTCACAGCACCACACCAAGACTCCAGAAGCACTAGGCATTTGAGAAAATAAAATAAATCCTTTGTTGTCTAGTCGGTTTCTAGTCAATGTGACCCTAAAGAACAAAGTAGAACTGTCCCCATAGGATTTCCAAGACTGTAAATCTCTGTGGAAGCAGACTGACACATCTTTCTCCATAGAGAAGATGGTGAGCTCAAATTGCCAGTCTTTAGGTTAGCAGTTGAGCGCTTAAGCACTGCGCAACTCTTCACTAGGATTTACCTCATGTTAAAGGACAGGTAATAACCCCCTCTAAAAAACAACAGCAAAGTATCCATATTTCACAGTTTTGGGTCCCTGATGGGCATTTTCACCATGCCCTGAATCTCCTATGTGCCTACCACAGTATTTTTAGTAAGAGTAAACTCTATTTATCCCCTAGTTGAGTGATTCTCAAACTTCAGTAGGCATAAAGTTCTCTGAAGAATTTAATAATGAACATTTTCAGGTTCAGTAATGCACTGGACCACAAGGTCAGTTTAAACCTCAAGGTCGGCAGTTCAAATCCACCAATCACAGGGTCACTATGAGTTGGAACCAACTCAATGGCACTGAACAACAGCAACAACAATTTCCAGAGAGTCCACTTCAGGAAGTCAGGAGAGGGGCCTAGGAATCTGAGATTTTACCAAGAATCCTTGGAGATGCTGACGTAATTAATCTTCATGCCACACTTTGAAAGCCACTGGGCAAGTACATAATAGACAACATGCTGATTAACATGAGTCATCAGTAAGGCCACTCACAGGCAATATGACCCAGTGGTTGAAAGCGTGGGAGCTGCAGTCAAACAGAACTAGGTGAGAAGTCAGGCTCAGCCATTTCTTAACTGTGTGACCCTGGAAACTCGCCTCTTTTCTCTGTGCCTCCAATTCCATATCCATACAATGAGGACTCTATTACTGTCTTTGTCAGGATTCTGGTGAGGATTCAGTTGAATAATGTATTGACCGGACTTTAAGTACCAGCTAACACGTTGTAAATGCTCAATAAACGTAAGACACCATTCATAGCAACATGGTGTTTGAGAAAAAGCCTGAACTGAAGGACAAATTCCACCAGGGTGGTTTCAGCAAAGCATTAATCAAATAAAGGAACATGGCATACCCATCACAGAGTAAGCGATCCATAACGACTTGACCTCTTGGTGTCCACCCGCTCTGTCTAACAACGTTGCTGTAGTCCATCCTCACAGGTTACCTTTATCAGACTCCTGTTTTCCAGGTATTCAAACTACTGGAAACAAAACAGCATATACAACAATCTGCTCTTGAATCCACGTCTGTCTACAGTAAGTAGGGTCACAAAAACACATGATAGAATATTAGGGATCAAAGGGAACCTAGAAGCCATCTCCGTCAACCAAGGTCCATGTAACATCAGCAATGATATAGCCCTCATCCCAATTCCTCTTCTAAAATTGGCTTCAATTTCTGACAGCTCCCTGTCCATGTTCTGCTGCGACCATTTTTCAATCTGCAGCAAAACTGTACTGCATGTGATATTAATGATGTTGCTGTTGTTGTTAAGTGCTATTGAGTCTGTTCTGACTCACAGAGACCCTGCATAGAGTTTCTAAGGAGTGGCTGGTGAGCTTGAACCACCAGCCTTGCGGTTCAAACGAGTTTGCAGTCCAGCGCACTAACCCACAGCACCACATCAGGACTCCTTCAATATTGCAACTCGAGGCATAAGCAACTCAAGTCTTAAATATTTAATTTCATGTTTTCAGCTTGAGAAAAGCTGAGTGTGTCCTTCCCTTTTGGTTTTCCAACTCTAGGCCCTTGCACATCTCATTATAATGGTTCTTTGTCTTCTCAAACTGTCCTCTGAAGGTTATGTTCAGATCTCTCACTGTGTTGTTTCTTGCAGTCACGCTAGAGGATCTGTGTTCAAGAGTAAGTTTCAGAGTCTCTTCTGATATCCACTTTGGTCTTTCCTTTCTTTCCTGTCTTTTAAATGACTTTTTGCTTTATTCATGTACCATGTTCTTGATGTAATCCCAGAACTCGATCATTGGTCATTAGAATTCAGTGTATCATATCTGTTCTTGAGATGATCTTTAAATTCAGTGTGACATACTTAAGGACATATTTTGACTCTTTTGGACTTGTTCCAATTTTCTTCAGCTTCAACCTGAATTTGCATATGAACAATTGATGGTCTGTTCCATAGTCAGCCTTGCTTTGGCTTCTCCATTGTCTCTTCCCAAAGATATAGAAGATTTGATTTCTGTGTATGCCATCTGGCAAGGTCCACGTGTTGTTGTTGTTAAGTACTGTGGAGTCAGTTCCGACTCATAGTGACCTGACATAGGGTTTCTGAGGCTGTAAATCTTTACAGGAGCAGAGCCTCATCTTTCTCCAGCAGAACCACTGGTAGTTTTGAACTGCCGACCCTGAGGTTAGCAGCCAGATTCGTAACCACTATGCTACCAGAGTCACTTTATTTATGTTGTTGCAATGAAGAAATCTTTGGTCTGCAAAATTCTATCATGCAATCTCCTGTGTCATTTAGGTCATATTTTCTAATAACTGATATTCATCTTTGTTTCCAACTTTTGCATTCCAATCACCAGCAATTATCAATGCATCTTGGTTGCATGCTTGATCACCTAGAATGAGAGACCTCATGGCTGACCTCAGATGGATCTTGGCTGAAAGCAAAGAATACAAGAAAGATGTTTACCTGTGTTTTATTGACTATGCAAAGGAATTCAACTGTGTGATTATAACAAACTATAGATGACATTGCAAAGAATGAGAATTCCAGAACACTTAAATATACTCATGTGGAATCTGTACATAGACCAAGAGGCAGGCATGATTTAAAATCAGGGAAGGTGTGAATCAGGGCTGTAATTTTTCACCATACTTATTCAATCTGTATGCTGAGCAAATAAGATGTACTATATGAATAAGAATGTGGCATCAGCACTGAGGAAGGCTCATTAACAACCTGCAATATGCAGATGACACAACCTTGCTTGCTAAAAGCTAAGAGGACTTGAAACATTTACTGATAAAGATCACAGACAAAGGTCTTCAGTGTGGCTTTCAGCTCAATCTGAAGAAGACAATAACACAACTGGGTCAACAAACAATATCAAAATAAAGAGAGAAAACTGAAGTTGTCAAGAATTTCATTTTACTTGAGTCCATAATCAATGCTCATGGGAGCTGCAGTGGAGAAATCAAACACCAGATTATCTTGAGCAAATCTGCTGTACAAGATCTCTTTAAAGTGTAAAGAGTGTTCTTTGGACATGTTATCAGGAGGGACCAGTCCCTGGAAGAGGATATCATACTTGGTAAAGCAGAGCATCAGCAGAAAAGAGAAAGTCCCCAGTGAGATGAACTGAGACAGCAACTGCAACATTGAGCTCCAACGTAATTAACATGAGGATGGTGCAGGACTGAGCAGTGTTTCCTTCTGTTGTACACAGGGCAGGAACCAACCCCAGGGCATGTAACAAAACCAGCAGTCACCCAGTCTGGTAACCTCTCCCCATTTCACAAAAGAGAAAACTGAGGTCCTAAAAGGCTAAAAAGAAAATCCACTGCTCTCTCATCTATTTTGGCTCATTGTTCTGCTCTGAGTGGAACAGCTCCAAAGGGTTTTCCAAGACTGGAAAGCTTTGTAGGAGCTGGTGGGTTTGCATCACTAACCTTAAGGTTAGCAGCACTGAAAGGTTAAAGGGTGTGAAAAAAGTTCACATCTAGTGTGTGGCCATGCCAGACCTTGAACCCTTGTCTCTCAAATCCAGTCTTTGCTCTTTCCTTCCTAGCAGTAAAATCCTATACTTGGTGTTCACCCACACTTTGGCCACAAGCCTGGAAGAAAGCAGGCATTGGGAAAGGGATCGCTTTAATTAACACAGGAAGAGGCATGGGCTGGGCTCGGGTGCTAAGAAGACAGAGCTCCAGGCCACTATCTGTGCCAGGCTCCAAGTTCCAGACGTTCTTTGTCATAGGGACCCACCCACACGACATCCATCCCCACAGCACAGGCTGGAGAACACACTTGGGCTGGGACAGGGGCTGGGTTCCAAACCTCACTCCACTGGGGGTTCACGGGGAAATGATCTGGTGGGGTCAGAGAGCGAAGGGAAAAGCTCACCAGCCTGAGATTCCTTTCAAGTCTCTGGTCTGCCACTGATTTGCTCTATGACCTTCAATCCATCCCTCTGAGAGCCTCAGTTTCTTCACTTAGATAAAATAGCTCCTGTTGTAGGATGAGTACTGGACTGCGAGCCACAAGATCAGCAGTTCAAACCCACCAGCAGCTCCTTGGAAACCCTATACAGGGTCGCTATGAGTCGGAATCCACTCAGTGGCACTTAACAAACAACAGTTGACCTAGTCAGAGTTGGAAGACAACTCAAACAGTCTAATGCTTTAATTTGATAGTAAGATCTCTGGGTGGCACCGTTTGCCCTTGACTACTAAAATAAAAGTTAGCGGTTCAAGCCCACTTGTGGGCTTTATAGAAGAAAAGCCTGGTGATCTGTTTCCATAAAGACTGTTGTTGTTGTTGTTGTTGTTATGTGCCGTGGAGTTGGTTCCGACTCATAGTGACCCTGTACAGGGTTTCCGAGGCTGTAAATCTTTACGGGAACAGAAAGCCTCATCTTTCTCCTGCAGAACAGCTGGTAGTTTCGAACTGCTGACCATGAGATTAGCAGCCCAATTAGTAACCACTACGCTACCAGAGCTCCTTTCCATAAAGATTACAGCCAAGAAACCCCCATGGACTAGTTCTACTCTTTATCACATAGGGTAGGCCACCATGAGGTGGAACTGACAACAGTCATGGATTTGGTCTGTGTATTTTGACAGGTAAGGAGACAAAACGCTCTCACATTCACTGTATGAGGTCCTAGTCATGTGAGTGAAACAGTGACGAGAAGAATCAAGTTGAATGAAGAGTCAACTACACACTACGTACTGAGAGGTCAGAGGCTGGTGACATTTCCATGGCGTGCGTCTTGAGGTCTATGGGATTCTAGACGACCTTGCTGTGTCAAGAGAATGGTATCACTGAATGTCCTGGATGAGGACATCCAAGATGCAGAATGGCAAGAGCGACGCAGACTGGGGACCCTGGGATCTCCTAGTCCCAGGCTGTACACAGAGCTCCAGAGAGACGCCAGGAGCCAGAGGGCCCGGGTCCAGGACCTGGAGCACATGGAAGGAGAGGCAGCTCAGCAAACCCCGGAGATTCATCGCAAACATCCGGAACCCATTGTGCAGGCAAGGCACCGGCTCCAGAGACATGCTGAGCGGAAGATGGTGGGGCTTTGTTTTATTTTTGGATTTTGCCAAATCAAAAGAATTTGGGAAATTGTGGGAACTGTTCCTCTGCCAGGTTAGTGCAGGCCTGTTTATAAGTAATTCAATCTGAAGCAGGGAGGGGCCATAAGTGTGCATGCATGCACACACTCACACACGCTCGCACACACACACACCACCCACATGGGCCAGTGGTGACAGGAGGCCTGAGCTTCCCTAGTTGATTCCTAAGAGGGTGTCCAAGGCATGCAGGCTCCTGGCCAGCATTCATTCATCCATTCACTCACAGACTGAGTGCCTATGATGCATCAGGCATTGTGGTAAGCTCTGGGATACTGTGGGGAGCACAGCAGAGACAGGCCCTCCCCTCACAATACTAACATTCTGCGGGGCTCTGGTAGGTAGTGGTTACGAATTGGGCTGCGAATTCTCTCTGTAATCAAAACTACCAGCTGTTATGCAGGAGAAAGATAAGGCTTTCTGCTCCCATAAAGATTTATAGCCTCAGAAACCCTGTGCAGGTTCACTAAGAGTCAGAACCAACTCCACCACAGTGACGACCCTATGCATGCAGGTCCCGCACCCTTTTTATTCAAACCTAAGTACACAGGGAAGAATGGTAGGAAGATGCTTACAAAAAAGGTTGTTAGGAACGAAAGGCAAGAGGAAAAGAGATGTAGCCGGCCCTGGTGACTGCCCACCCCAAAGCCATCCATACCACCCCCACTTTCTTCCTGTAGCAGCAGGATCTTCTAATCTTTTGATCTTGGGGAGGCAAGACCCCTTCACCTGCCACAGGGTTTACATCCTAACATTTAAACCAGTCATGGTGGGCTTACTCCCAGTACATAGACCAGCACATTGGCCTAAGGCAAACATGTGACAGGAGCCCCCACTGGGGCCAGTGGCTACTGCATTCAGCTGTTAATCGAAAGGTTAGAGATTCAAGTCCACCCAGAGAGTCTTCTGAAGCAAGGTCGGAATGATCTACTTCCGGAAAAATCAGTCACTGAAAACCCTCTTGAGCATGGGAATCCTATTCTGTCACACAGGGGCCCACATTCAGGGTCACTATGAGTTGGGGCTGATTTGACAGCAATTGGCTTGGGTTTTTTTTAAAAACACATGACCAAACCCACTCATAGCAATCCTACTACAGGACAGAGTAAAACTGCCCTCTCTGCTGCACAAGACCTTTTTAAAGTGTTGAAGAGCAAAGATGTCAGCTTGAGTACTAAGGAGCACCTGACCCAAGCCATGGTATTTTCAATAACCTCATATACATGCGAAAGCTGGACAGTAAATAAGGAAGACTGTAGAAGATTTGACACATTTGAGTTATGGTGTTGGAGAAGAACATTGAAAGTGCCATGGGCTGCCAAAAACACAAACCGAGCTATGTTGGAAGAAGTGCAGCCAGAGTACTCCTTGGAGGCCAAGATGGCCAAACTTCGTCTCTCATACTTCGGACATATTGTCAGGAAGGACCAGTCACTGGAGAAGGATATCATGTTTGGTAAGGTGGAGGGTCAGAGAAGAAGAGAAAGACCCCCAACAAGATGGATTGGCCATAGGGCAGCAGCATCAATGGACTCAAGCGTGGCAACAGTAGTGAGGTTACCCCAGGATCGGGCAGTGTTTCGTTCTGCTGTGCATAGGGTCACTATGAGTCGATAATGACTCAATGGCACCTAACAGCAACAAGAACAACAGGGTGCCTGAAACTGTAAATCTTTATGAAAACAGAACGGTGCATTTTTCTCCTGTAGAGTGGCTGGTAGGTTCAAACCACCAACCTCTTCTGTTAGCACCTCAGTGCATAACCCACCGTGCCACCAGGGCTCCTTCAACATGCGACTAAAGGATAAATAGGACAAGAAGTCTCCTGGAAAGCTCTTCCTTTCCCAAATAAAAAGACAAAGCTCTTTTGTTCATCCCCTTTCTTCCTGTTGAGACGTGAACAAAATGCCATGAGGTCACATGGCAGGAAGGGCAGAAAGAGCTTGAGTATATGACATCACTGATCCACTGACCCAGAGCTGGACCACCGTCCTCTAGACACTTGTCATGTGGAGGGGAAAACCCGTTTGTTGCAGTTGCTTTTAATCGGATTGGGTTTTCTGTTACTTGCAGCAGAATGCATTCCTGAAGGGTAAGGAGAGAATGGTATCAGCATCACCATGAGAAAAAGGCCATTGGAAAAATACAATGAGGAATTTTAAGAAGAAATATAATGGTTTCTGTGTAGTGACTGCTTTATGAGGTGTGGAGGGTATGGTGGAAGATCACTCCTTCTCCATGGTGAGACTTTAGCATGAAAACTCCTTTCTATGGAGGATGTGCTAAATCATTCCAACCCCAATTCATGAACACCTGCTCATTTCTGCTTTTCCATGAAAGTTGGTATTATCATTGATTTGGAAGAAGCAGTAGATGGGAAAGAGAGAGGTGTTGTTGAAAGAGAGAGGTGTTGTTGATGTTGGTCATGTCTGGTAACAGGAGTATTCAACTGCCGGGATCTTACTATAGCCAATCCCTGGCTGTGTTGCATTAATTAACATATGGGCTTCACTTTTCTCATCTGTACAGTAGGGATTAAGTAGCCTCTACTTCATAGGGATGTTCTGAGGATTAATGAATGAATTCATTTAAACTCTTAGAATAAGTGCCCTCCAGCACACAGTAAACCCTCAAGAAATAGTAGCTTATATTGTGCCCATATTTCATTGGTTCTGAGAAGCACATGGTTTCACATTGTAACATAACTGAAATCATAATGCATCTTTCAATGGATGGTGTGTCATAGGTCATTGGAAGCATGTTTTCTTTCTTGATAATATATTAACTAATTTCTTCTCTTACCATATATGTTGCTGTTGTTGTTGCTACTGCTGCTAAGTGCTGTGGAGTCAGTTCCATCTCATAGCAACCCTGCGCAGGGTTTCTGAGGAGTGGCTGGTGGGTTTGAACCTCCAGCCTTGCAATGATCAGTCCAGTGCTTATCCTACAGCACCACACCAGGACTCCTTTACCTTCTATAGTGTGTCTTCGATTCATTGAAATACAGAATTATTATTATTACCAGAGCAAATCTTGTTTAGAAAAGGTTCACTTGAGTAACGGCGGTGGAGTAACGGTGGTGGTGGCTGTGTGCTGTGGAATAGGTCCTGACTCCTAGTGACCCTGTATAGGGTTTCCGAGGCTATAAATCTTTACAGAGCAGAAAGCCTCATCTATCTCCCATGGAGTGAATGGTAGATTCGAACTGTTGACCTTGCAGTTTGTCATCCACTACACTACCAAGACTCCTACTTGGATAACAGTCATAGATATAAAGACAAATAAAACAAGTTGTTATCAACTTGTGTCACTGGGGAAGGAGTTTGGGGGTTTACTAAAGGCCACCTTACCCAATCCCGCCCCCCCTTGTGTGTTGAACTCAAAGGCTCTGGTGAAGAGACACACCGATTTGCACAGGGGCTAGCAAATCCTGGGAGGAAAAAGATCAAGATCTGTGCTGCTTTGGGTTCAAGGTTACTCAAGACACTGATGGGCTGAAATTATATAGCGAGGTCACTTGACCAGGAAGGACCTCCTCAGAAGGCTATCTCTAGTGGAAGGAAGAGGGGGCTTGTGTCCCAGCTAAAGACAGAGCTGAGACTGTCCCCAGAGGAGGCAGCCTGGCACCTTGTGTGGCAGAGGTGGGTTTCATTCAGGGCATCAGAGGCCTTCACCAGCCTCCAGGTGGCACACATGCATCTAATAAAATCCTTAGATCTGATACAAATAAGCATTGGGGTTGGGAGGGGGGGTGGAGAATCACAACTAGTTTCAATTTTAATACAAAACATATGTGGCCTTATTTTGAGCCCAAGCAGGTGAAGTAAGTCATATGAGCAAAATTATTTGCAGTAACTAATTGTTGTTGTTTATTGCCAAGTCACTTCCAACTCATGGCGACCCTATATAGGGTTTCCAAGAGCAGCTGATGGGTTTGAACTGCTGGCCTTCTGGTTACCAGTTCCAGCGCTTATCATACAGCGCCACACCCAGGACTCAGTAACTAATGGTGGTGATGTGCCGTTGAGTTGGTTCTGTAAATCCTTGTTGTTGCTGTTGTTGTTAGGTGCCATCGAGTCGGTACCAACTCATAGCAACCCAATGCACAACAGAACGAAACACTGCCCAGTCCACTTTCAGTAGTTTGTTGTTAAGTGCCATCAAGTCAATTCTGACCCATAGTGACCCTGTATAGGGTTTCCAAGGAGCAGCTGGTGAGCTTGAACTTGCAGTTCAAATGGCTTTGCAGTCTGGCGCATTAACCCATAGCACCACACCAGGACTCCTGTAGATCCTTTGTTTTGTTGTTAAGTGCCGTCAAGAGAGTTCCGACCCATAGCAACCCTGTACAGGGTTTCCGAGGCTGCAAATCTTGATGGGAGCAGAAAGCCTCATCTTTCTCCCGCGGAACTGCTGGTAGTTTCAAACTGCTGACCTTGAGTTTCGCAGCCCGTTTTGTAACCACTACGCTATGAGAGCTCCTTCCTGTAGATCCGTAGGGGGGCAGAAAGCTTCATCTGTCTCCCACCGAGCACTTGAACTGAGGATCTTACTAATAATATGACTATTAATAACCTCATGACTAGCAGCAGTCTGTATGTGTCAGGTGCCTACTATGTGCCAAGCTCTTTCTTGGCTACACACCATGATACAACATCACAATTCATCCTCACAACAACAGGGCTGAGCAGCACTGACTCATTTGACCACTGAGGAAATGGGACCAGAGAGGTCAATTAACTTACCTACGGTCACACAGTTAGCATGCAGTGGTGCACAAGTTCATAACTCAGTTTGTCTGACTCCAGAGCCTGGACTAACCCCTCTTCATAATATAAAATGGGGCGTGCTCTTTTAATACCAGTGTTCCAGTTGATCTTTGACTACACAGATTGCTGGGTGGTATGGCTTCGTCGTCTGCCTATAAAACCTCCATCATTCCTCTTTAGTCCCACAGACATGGTAAAGGGCTTTCTGTATACTGTGTTCTCTGCCTCAATGTTCCTTTCCCAAAGAATCCTTCCTTGATAGTTTTATTATTCTTGTGTTCTTTAAAGCAATATAATTCTTCACAAACACTAACTCCCAGTTATCTCCCAGACCCCAAAAGTTTAGATCTGAGATGAATGTCAGAGGAAATTAAGCCCAAACTCTTCAGTTTACAAATGAACACCTGTGAGTCAGAGATGTAAAAGAACCTGCCTGGAGTCACACAGCTAGTTAATGGCACCTCCAAAACTAGAACCAGATCTTCTGAGTCCAATGGTGCAGTGGTATTTGTGCCGGGTCTTGAAACCATGAAGGTGATGACCAGATGATCCCAGCCCCTGTTCTGTGACAGGCACTGAACTATATAGCTCACTTTGTAGATATCATCTATTTGAAGTTCACAATAGCCCAGTATAGAGGGCATTATGATCCACTGATACAGATGAGGAAACTGGGATTCAGAGGTGAGGTTAGAGGCTCAGGCTCACGTAGCTAGTTGGCGGGTGGAGCTGGTGTTTAAACCCAAGCCTGGATCCAAAGCCATGTTCCTTTGGTTTCTCTGCTCTGTTTCCACTGACCATGAAGGCCCTGGTGGGAGGCAGCCCTGTGACTAAGAGCCAAGACAAGGTCATGGACCCTCTGGAGCACCCCGGAGCACCAAGGACTGCCGAGAGTGACAGAGAAAGGAGAGGGACAAACACAGATGGCTTCCCAACATTGCCACTGTCCTAGCCGGAGAGTTCCAGTTCTGTCTGTTTTACTTAGTAAGCCAGGACTGTTTGTTTTTTCCTTCACCTTCCATCTCCACATCCCTTTATCGGTAAACTAGCCTTGCAGACAAGTATGAACTGTGCCAGCCCACCCTCCCCTCAGGCTGCAAAGGAAATGAACTTGGCATTCAAAGTCCTGGCATGAATCACGACTCAGCCCTAAGGGGCTGGGGCAAGGCTGGGTGTCAGGCTGCGAGGCTATTGTCTGGAGTCTTGAGAGGAAAGAAGGAAGCCTGCCTCAGGAGAAAGGTGAGCATGCTGGCCCCGGCCCAAGAAAGACAGAGCACCCTGGCCCACCCGGGCTGCCCCATCCCTCTTTCCCCAGCCTGCAAACAATGACGAGGGGCTGTCAGGAAGTGACAGTAAAAGGCCAGTCCCCAAGTGCCTCATTCAGCCTCTGGCAAAAGGAGGTTCCCGGAGGGAATATTTTTAGTTTGACAAATGAAAGCCGGGGACTGAGGACAGGAGGGATTAAGGGAGCTCTTCTCTGACACTCCTGGAGACGCGAGATGATGAGTCAGATACAGAGGGCTTAGGCACGACTTCTCAAGACGTTCCTCAAGCATGAGCACAAGCCAGCCGCTCCAATTCCTCCAGCACCGCCTGCCAGCCGCACTCAGGAGGAGGGGCCCACCTGGAGCAGCGCCTCTCCTTCGTCTTCCCTTTGGCACATTGTTGGACAGCGGCTTCGGAAGATCAAAGCAGCTGCCTGCGTTGCTTTCCAGAACTGAGAGTCAGGAGACCTGGGTTCGAGTCCACACATCTCCACTGGCTGACTTTGTGATTTGCGTGCAGTGTCCTTATTTCTCCCTATGTCTCAGTTTCTTTGCCTGTGATTCAGGTGTATATACTTCCTTTAAAATTAAGGTCACTCACAAAAAAGACCAGGCGTATTGGTCAGATAGAAACTAGTGGAGCCCCCAAGGATAAATCCCTTAGTCACCCTTCAGGCCTGGAACTGAACTTACCTCTGTGGCTCAATTTGTTGTTGTTACGTGCAGGTCGGTTCCAACCCATAGCGACTCTGGATAAGGTTTCCAAAGAGCAGCTGGTGAGCTTGAACCGCCGACTTTGCAGTCGAGCGCATTAACACACAGCACCACACCAGGCCTCCAGCTCAACAACAGACAGGTCAATAAGATGAACGGTAAAAGCAGGAGCTACACACTCCTTAGAATAACCAACCATTTGAGATCATCTGCCCAAAGACACAATTCAGAAGGCAGGAAGGAGGAATGGAAACAGGAAATACCGGGTAGAGTTGAGATGACCATCAATGGCATGAAATCAAATGTGTATGAATTGTTGATGGAAAACTGATATGGTCTGTAAAACCTTCACCAACTCATAATAAAAAGGTTAAAAAGAAAACACAAAAGATCTAACAACAACAACAATAACAACAACACACATGCCTCAGTCACCACTAGTCTAACCGTGTTGTGATGCCAAACAAGTTTCAGTGGGATTTCCAGACTCAGAGTTGGAAGGAAGGCCTGGTCAACTTCAGAAAATCAGCCAGTGAAAACTCTATGGATGCCACAGTCGGCTCCTGATGCATACGAGGCTGCCATGAGTTGAGGCCACCTTGGCAGCAGCTGACAACTTTCAAAATGCACACAACTATGCAGACATCATTTTTCTGTACTATTCCCACGACCTCATACACAGACGTGTTCCAAATTTCATATTGTGATCAAAATAAGCAACATTCATTGAGTGCTTCCTATGTACCAGTCTTGTGCTAACTGGTAAGACTTCATCATCCCCATTTTACAGACAAGGAAACTGAGGTTATAGAGGTCACATGACTTGCCTAAGGTCACAGACCTAGCGCCCACATCTGGAATTCCTATGCTGATGACCCTCTGGCCAGACCTGTGTCTAGCCTGGCCAACTGCAGGGCAGGGTCAGTCCAGCGCTGGTGGGGGCTTCTCTGCCAGGGCTCCAGTGGGCTGGCGGGAGAACGTCTCTTATCAGAAGCCACAGTGACGGTAAGATCAAGGCAGTCCATAAGGCCAGGTGCTAGTGAGGGAGCCAGAAGGGAGAGGAAACTGCTGCCAGGGCAGATACAGGAACTGAAGCCCAAGCCAGGGCTCAGCCACAGAGCAGGGAAAGCCATCCCAGACCAGTGCCTGGATCCTTGGCAGCTGTCTTCACATGGTTCCAACACTCTCATGGTGATGCAGTGAGTGGCCCAGAGGGCAGCTGAGTTTAAAAGTCTAAATCCCTTCATTTGGTCTGAAGAGAGCACTAAGGGTTTGCAGATAGGCTGATTCTCACTCTCCAAGCAACTGGGTGGGGTGGGTGTTCCTGGGGACTCAGCACAAAGTCACCAAGTGAATTCTACCCAAACTATGTGGAGTCAGGATGAGCAAGCCACTGTGCCGGCCACACACAGACCATCGAGTGTCCCTGTGCTCATAATGTAATCTCAGGATGTGTGCTGTTCCTCAAAAGGGCTAATGGTGATGTTTTGTTCTTAAAATTAGTATAATTTCACCCACTGGCATCCTTTCCTTAAAGGAGATCTGAGACCTGAGGATTCCCTTTTGGGGAATGAGACTTGAGAGAGAGTCTTGTTTTAAGCAGAAAGCAAAAGGAGGCCCATGGTTTGGTTGTTTTCTTCTTTAATTTGCCATCAGGAAAGAAAGAGAGAAGGAGGGAGAGAGGAAAGGGAGAGGAATAAAGGAGAGAGGAAAGAGGTAGAGAGGGAGGGATGGGAGGAGGGAGCACATCCTAGGCCCTTGTTGTTGTTGTCAGGTGCCATGGAGTCGATTCTGATTCACAGACACCCTCTGCACAACAGAATGAAACACTGCCCAGTCCTGCGCCATGCTCACAATTGTTATGTTTGAGCCTCCACTTTGCCAAGCGTGACAACCTTCTCTAGGAACTGGTCCTTCCTGATAACATGTCCAGAGAACAAGAGGCAAATTCTTACCATCCTGGCTTCTAAGGAGCATTCTGGCTGTACATCTTCCAACACAGATTTATTTGTTTTTCTGGCAGCCCAAGGTACTTTCAATATTTTTCTCCAGCACCATTACTCAAATGCATCAACTGTTCAACCATCTTCCTCATTCATTGTTCAACGTTCACAAGCATCTGAGGCAATTAAAAATACCATGCCTTTGGTCAACTGTACCTTAATCTTCAAACTGACATCCTTGCTCCTGAACACTTTAAAGAGGTCTTGTGCAGCAAATTTGCCTGGGCCCAGAAGACTCTATATTGGATGATATTGCTTCTTGTCCTCTGGTCTTGTCCTCTTGTCCTGTGGGGCTGGAGGGTTGGGGTGGGGGACAGGAAATGTATCAGTCAGCAGGGACTGTAAGAGACAGAATTCCATCCTGCTGGAAAGGGTGAGGCTCTTGATTGCTAATGGAAAAGTTGGCAGTTCAGACCAGGGCTTCAAACCAGTTCATTGGGGTTCAACCCTCTGCTAAAAATTTGCATTTCCTCCCCCGATATTCTGAATCAGAATTTACATTTTAATAAGATCCCCAGGCAATGCATACAAAATCACCTGGGAATCTGTTAGAATGATCTGGGGACTCTTAATAAACTGTAGATTCTGATTCAGATACCTAGGGTGGAAGTACAAACTTTCAGCAGGGGGTCAAACCAACCTAGAGGTTCTTCAGAAGAAAGGTCAGGCAATCTACTTCCAAAAGGTCACAGTCACGAAAAGCCCATGAAGCGCAGTTCTACTACGATCCACAGGGGGTCATCATGAGTCAAAATCAACTCAATGGCAACTGGTTATAAGAGACACAGCTTTCCCCTAAAAAGTAGGAGACACCCTACCTTCCAATTCGATTCTTCCCAGGTCTCAACCCATCCTTGGCTTATAGTGGTTGTTATACACCATCGATTTTGTTCTGACTTATAGCGACCCGGTATAGGGTTTTTGAGAGCAGCTGGTGGATTTGAACCATCGACCTTCCAGTTAACAGTCCAGAGCTTATCTTACAGCATCACACCAGGACTCCTTTGTAGGTGGCCTAAAAAAAAACAAAAAACATAAAAACACAGCTTAGAGTCAAAGAGGCTGGGTGCCTGGTCCTCTTGGAACAAATTTCATTTTTCTAATGAAGGTAAAACTTAATACTGTTAAGCAGTATTCATACTGCACATTTTCACATAGCACGATATGAGAAGCAAATATATTTTCCTTCCCCCTCTCATCCTATAAAAAAATAAAATTTCTTTTAAAATCATAACACATAGAGGTTTAGCACCAGCATCCAAAATGAATAAACAAAGGGGGGGCCTCAGGGAGCATTTACTATATATTTCAGATTCCTTTGGTTGGAGGTTCTCTCCACATGCTTAGAGTGACCTTAACAGTCCCAGCCTCACAGGTTGTGACGAGAAGCTGATGAGGTCATCACTCATAAACACTCAGTACCCACAACTCTTACTATTACCACTGTACTTGCAGAATAGCAACAATTACTACTCTGAGGGATCAAATTGGCTCTATCCCATTTCCTTCACTTAGGCAAATTTCTCACGTCTCCCCGCCGCCTGTCTAAATCAAGTAGCTTCAAATCTAAATCAAGTAGCTCTCTTTGTAGGGTGCAGGGAGGCACTGTGTCAACTATCTGAAGAGCCTCAAGCTCTTCCAGGTTTTCACTCAAGATCTAACAAATGTTGGTTCTCTGCCTCCTCCTCATTCTCTGTGAAGTATTCTCCCAAAAAGCCAGTCTCCTTCCTACATTGTACCTCTAGAAGAACTCTACAAAGGGCACGTAAGTCTTCAGGGTCCTAGATGTCACCATTGGCTAAAAAGCCATCCTCAAGAAGTAATAAAATGGTAGAGCATGTAGGAATTACAAGACCTGCTGACCTCTTAGTTTACAGAAATAGTTTACCCAAGTCAGGGATGGGTCACGCTGTCCTGATGCACTGACACACTTGATTCACTTTCTTTGCCCTCAGTAGAATTCCCCACTCACTTATCATGTTGGTGCTCTAACAAACGGTGAATGCGCTCACTAGGGAAGGAGCCACCGAGCCATGATGTCATGTGCGTGGCAGGTGTCTGCAGGCCTTGAAAGCAAAAGGGGATTCAACCCGAGTTCCTGAGCAGGCCGTCTGCCCTGTCGGAGAACTGTTTGCCAGTGCACCAACATAAGAAATGAATTTTAACATTTAATATTATTACAAACAATTGGCTCTGGTTTCAAAGGCTGGCAAGCCTGCCCCTGGGCCCACACCCACTAGGACAGCCATCCAGTGACATCAGAGCCCTCCCAGGGAAAGGGTCTGGTGAATTCAGACTATGTACAGAGGAGAGGATGGGGTTACAGCCTCATCAACTGGGGAGAAGGCAGGACTCCCTGTGGCTAGTTCATTTCTGACGGCCTGTCAGAGTGCACTGACCCAGCACTGCTGCTACATCTTGACAACAAAACTCTTCCCTCCTGCATTAGACTGGAGTTCTGGCCCAACAGAGGAGGCTACTGGCCTCCAGGGGAAAGACAGTTGGTTCCCAGCCAAGAGCCCTTTCAGTCCCACCTGCCAAAATAGCTCATCAAACTCCTCTTGCTCGCTGGCTGGCTCACACAGCCCCTATTCCCTCCGAGTCACATTAAGACACTTTTATGGCCTCTAGCTGACTCCTCCCTCCAATTTGGGTTGAAGGGCTAGATGCTGCCCAGGTTCCATCCTGTCTGATTTGCTTGTTCTAGAACAGAATCCTGACATTGGTATTTTTTAAAGCATCTCAGGAGACACAAATTTTGAGCCAGGAGGGAGAGTCCTAGTGCAGCTCCACCAGTCTTTCCAAACACATCTGTTACCATCTCCAAAAGGCAGACTCTCAATTCTTTCTCTTGAGGTTGTTGTTGTTGTTAAGTGCCATCGAGTTGGTTCCGACCCATAGCGACCCTGTACAGGGTTTCCGAGGGTGTAAATCTTTACGGGAGTAGAAAGCCTCATCTTTCTCCTGCGGAGCGGCTGGTAGTTTCGAACCGCTGACCTTAAGGTTCGCAGCCCGATTCGTAACCACTACGCTACCAGAGCTCCTTTCCCTTGAGGTAATTTGCCGTTAATCCCAACCATGTACCTTTGGAGTAGAACTGTATTTCACAGGGTTATCAGTGGCTGATTTCTTAAAGTAGATAACCAGACTTTTTTCTGAAGGACTTCTGGGTAGACTCAAATTGCCAACCTTTCAGTTAGTATGCGAACACATTGTAGGTTTGCACTTAGAAGGGACTTGCCTTGGGATTACAAACTCAAGACAGTGTCTGTCCTTTCTTGCCCCTCTCACTCTCACACTCTAGTCACTGGGGTGGGTATTCATTTTCTAAGCAAACCACCCACCTCTTTACATTTTACCGGATTTTACTGCTGCAACTCTTCCCTCCGCATGGAATGCCTTTCTCCCCCATCCTATACCTGGAAAACAATGTTCTTAACCTTCAAAGCTCAACATCAGTGTCACTCCTTGGCAGATTTCCCTCATGCCCTCACAGTATCAATTGCTTCCTCATGATAGTTGAAGGTGCCCTGGTAGTACAGTGGTTAAGTGCTTGGCTGCTAACCCATAGATCAGTGGTTCGAACCCACCAGTGGATAATCTGTTCACGTGTAAATTTCAGCCCTGAAAACCCTTGAAGGCAGGTCTACTCTGTCCTATAAATCAGAATGGACTCAATGGCATACAACGCCCATCATTGATGATAATGTTTCAATAGTTTAGAATGGGGCAGGCTGTGTTTTACATATTCTAATTCATTTAATCCTTCCAACATCCAACCTTATCTCATCATCCACGTCTTACAGAGGAAAAGCCAGTCATAGGAGCTGCGGAGGTACAGACCTTACCTAGACCACACAGCTAGTCAGTGGCCAGGTGATACTGAACCCAATTGGAGTATTATTCTAAATCAGATGTCTCCTGAGAGATTAGAAAGGTGCATGACATGTCCAAGGTCACGGAGCTGAGTCAGGGCAAGGGCAGCGATGGAGTCCAGGCTGCCTCAAAGGCTGAGCCCCACCCCGAGGCAGAGGTATGAGCTAGGCAAGCAGAGCAAGGAGATAAAAAGCACATTCCACCACAAACAACTTTCTCAGACATTTCCACAGATACTCAGTCCCTGTAGAACCAGGGATTGTCTTCATGGCAAGGGATGAAGTAGACTGTCCAGCAGCTCCCTGAGACATCTTATTTCTGCTCCTTCTGGGCCCTGCGTTGACCGGGTGCATTCCTCGTGATGTCACCCAGCTGTGTTCCCAGGAGGGGGAGGACAGAGCGGGGCCCCGCCTCTCTCGGCGCCTGAAGGAATGCACTCCTGGCCTGGCCCCAGGATGGAGTCTGGGGAAGGTGTCTGAACAGGGTCACTTCCCCATGACCAGAAGGTGGACACCAGAGGCCCGAGATGCCCAAGCTAGAGATGAAAACTAATCCAACTGAATAAGTAAATCACTAAAGCAACCACTGTCTGCCAAGAAATTTAATCCTAAATGTGGAGAGATTTGGTGGGGGCTGGGGGGACAGGGAGGACTAAGGTTCTGAAAAGATTTAATTGGTGATAGGGCCCTAAGAATATGTAAATAGTCTCTTGGTTTCTGTCTTAAAAGGAGAAACAGATGCCAAGGGCTCCAAGCTGGGTTTTCATATGAAAATCACTAATATCCCTAGAATGCCATTGAAAATGTATATAATTTGATTGTTATCTCCTCTTGGGGGGAGTGCTTGTGCGAGGTTTCCTTTTACATTACCCCCTCCACTGGAAAACCCAAGGCGCCATTTTTTCCCTACCCTGGGGTTCCCTGTCCCCTCCCCTAAAGCCTTCATGGTTAGACCACTTCAGATGGGTGAGAGATTGGGAGTTCAGTGTGGAGGTCTGCTTTCCTAGGACCTCAAAAGCCTGTGGCCAACGCTTTAACTAAGAAATGATGTTTAAAATAAGCTCAACAATTTCCAAGTCCAAACTCTGCTGTGAAACCTCCAATGACCTGTTGGTGCATAGACAGCAGCTCCTATTATTTTGGACAGTGCTGATTCTTAGAATGTTCCCCCACTGGGTGGATTGAAATTTTGTCTCTATGAAGCTTCTCACCCCCTGGGGTTTCAGACACTATGGATTCATAAAAATAAAAGAGACACAGGAAATTGACTGAAAGGAGTTTAGGTCCAGAAGACATTGGGATACTTGTATTCTAGGCATTTTACTCCCTGACTTTCAGATCATCTTTGTGGGCCTCAGTTTCCTCATCTGTAAAATGGGAAGGCTGATCCTTTACCAATGGGTCAAAGATAAACTCAGAAAAGGAGAAAGATGTGTTTTGAATATATAGCAATCCAATAAAACTAAGTTCTATTAAGCCAATTAACCCATTGTCTTCCAGTCAGTTCTCACTCACGGGACCCACACGTGTGTCCGAGTAAAATTGTGCTCCACAGGGCTATCAGTGGTTGAGTTTTTGCAAATAGATCACCAAGAACTTTTTTCCAAGGTACCTCTGGGTGGATTCAAACCATCAACCTTCCTGTCAGCAGCTGAACACAGTAAACAAATACCAAATGAAGCCACAAAAGGAAAGTCACTGAGATGCTCTGCCTCCTCTGTGAATCAAGGGGGCAGAAAACTGGGTGGGAGTTTGAAGGCCTACAGAAATCAACAAGTACAGGTTCATTTGCCTTCAGCCAACTGGCTCATGTGAGTGGGTCTGATGTTTCCTGAAGAGCAGAGATGCAGGGGTATGGTTGCAGGAGGAATAGGGAAAGAACTTCTCGTTTCTTTAACCATTCAGCAAACACGTATCAAGCTCCCGTAGCATGTTGGACAAAGCACTGTGCGGAAGAGTGGCCATATCAGTGGTAGACTCACCGGTGGCTCACATGTCACATGGTGGGGTAGGCTAAGTAATGGCCACCAAAGATGTCCACATCCTAATCCCCAGAGCCTGCAAAATTGTCACCTTACATGGCAAAAGAGACTTTGTGGTGGGACTAAAGTTCATAACCAGTAGGTTCTTAAATAAAGGAAAGCCTCCTTGATTTCCCAGATGGGCCCAGTGTAATCACAGAAATCTTCAGAAGAGGACAGCAAGAGGGGCACAGGTAAAGAAGCAATAAAATGACAGAAGCAAAAGTTGGAATAATGTGGGGTCATGGGCCAAGGAGTGCAGGCAGCCGCTAGAAGCTGGAAAGGACAAGGAAATGGGTTTCCCCCTAGAAGTTCCAGAAGGTACACAGCCCTACTGACCCATTTTGGACTTGTGACCTCCATAACTGTAAGCTCACCAGTCTGTACTGGTGTAAGCCACTAGGTTTTACAGCAGCTATAGAAAACTAATGCATGTGGTGCACAGAGAAAAACTCTATGTTAACTGCTAGACAATGATTTTCATCTGTGTTGGAATACATGGAACACATAGAACGCACACACCAAGCACCTCTAACCCAAACTCAGGTCCACCTCAAGGTCTTTGCCAGCAATGCTACTTCCCAAATCTTCATATGGCTTCCTCCTGGTCTCTGTTGTCTCTGCTCAAGCTTCATTTCCTCAGTAGATGCCCTTCCTGACTGCCACCTACAGGAGAGCTGTGCTCGCACTACCCCACCGGGCCCACTATGCTAATGGTTTAGAACCTGTAGTTTGCCATGCATGAGGAGATCATGAGATCAGTCTTTAGTGGTCCACAATCTGTATATGTAAGAGCTCTAGTGGCACAGCAGTTAAGCACTAGGCTGCTAACTGAAAGGTAGGTGGTCCAAGTCCACCTAGTGAGGCTCCACAGAGGAAAGAACAGGCAATCGGTTTCTATAAAGATTGTTGTTGTTGTTGTTGTGTGCCATTGAGTCTATTCCAACTTTCCAACTTACAGCAGCCCCATAGGACAAGGCGGGCTGACCCAAAGGCTTTTCTGAGTTGTAATCTTTTGGGGAACAAATCACCAGGTCTTTCTCTGGCAGAAAAGTCAGTGGTTCGAGCCACCCACCTTACAGTTAGCAGCTGTATCACTAGGGTTCCTTGTATAGTCTGTAAGCTTACAAGGTAAAATCACTTTTTTTTTTTTTTTTTGCTGTTAACCAAAATGTTTGATCTAATTAATGACTCAGCCAAATTGTATTCAGAGCTCTTCTCATTTTCTGAAATTCTCCTGTCCATGCATAAATGCATTTATTGTCTATCTTCTCCAGGAAAATGTAATATCCATAAGATGGTGGGGATTTTTCTGGGGTTTTTTTCTTTGCTGGTTCCCCAGAACCTAAAACAGTGCTTGCCTGCTACCTCACAGGAGTCAATCAAGCTCTGTTACATGAACTGGATGTGCCCCTGATCTCATGTATATTACTGGTTAGAATAGAGTCCCCAAGTAGTACAAATGCTTATTGATGTACTCAGCTGCTAACTAAAAGGTTGTAGGTTGGAACCCAGCCAGAGGTGCTGTAGAAGAAACATCTGGCAATCTACTCCTGAAAAATCTGTCATTGGAAACCTGTTAAGAGCATAATTCTACAGACACACGTGGGGTTGCCATGTGTTGGAATCAATGTGCTAGCAACTGTTTCATTATTTGTGTTGTTGTCTTATTGTTTAGAATGCAACCAATATTTCATAAGTAAACCAATTCAAAGGCCAACGTTAGGTAAGTGGTAATAAAGATTATACCTAAAATACCAAATTTAGAGATGCAAAGTAAAAGACTTGAGGGGTCTCCAAATTAACTGGGGAGGCGAGTTGTAGAAGAGCCCAAGAACAGATGAATCCTGTTCTAGAAGATCGCAGTAACATCTACCCTGTTTCACTGGTGACAATAAGGCCAACCGGAGAGCAAAAATGACTTCTCCCAGGCCCCAGCAGGAGGAGCGCCCTGCTCTCGCCTCCCAGGGCAGAGTTCTCTCCTCCTTCAGTCAGAATGAGGCTCCCAGCAAGCAAAGCTCCTGGTCAGTTTGCTTTTAACTCAATGGCACTTGGGTCCCAGTGTCTAGACATCCAGTACAGGAACGCTCACCCCAACTCTAGCCTCTACTAACATCCAATGCTCTTTCTCTTCTGCAACATATTTGTCAAGAACTTTACTTGCCAGCAGTGCCAGACAGTGGAAAGAGATTCAGCTTAGGGATCAGACAGAACTGGCTTCCAAAAGACTTGTGTCTATTTATACATTAATAGGAAATTTGGGTGCTTTTCTGAACCTTTCTGAGCCTCACTTTCCTCATCTGTAAAATGGACCTTGTAAACTGACTAACTCTTTCAAGTGCTCAGAAGAAAATAGGCTCTTGGGACATGTTGATTCTCTTCTCTCTCTCCCAAGGGATCTATGCCTTATGATTGATTACCAATGCGCTGCAGGAACAGCTGTCCCCCGTCTGTCTGTGATGCTAAACAGGATTCAACAGAGCTTCCAAAGTAAAAGAGACTAGGAGAAAGGGCTGGTAATCTATTTCTAAAAGTCAGCCAGTGAAAACTCTAGAGATCACAACAGTTCAGTCACCAACTGGTGACAGGATAGCACAGGCCCTGAACGCATGTCATTCACGTTGTGCCTAGGGTAGCCATGAGGCAGGGCCTACCCAATAGCAGCTAGCAACAATACAAACAACCAGCAACAAACGCAAAGGGAGGGACACTGTTCAGATGTCCTTAGCAACAAGCCTTCCAGGAGTTCCCTTACTGAGGCAACAGCTCCGAGTGATCCAGACAAGGTGTCCTTGTGAGAAGAGTTTGTCCCGTGAGGTGAAGGGCACTCATTCCAGGATGGTCAGACAAAATAACAACTCTACGAGTGACAGAGGAAAAAGGAAGCCTGAACAATACGTTTAAATTACACTGGCATAAAGATGAATATTTTTTATCTCTATACCAATGTATTATTCAATTTAAAGTTGTTGTTGTTTTCTAATTGTAAAGAAGTTAGAATCTATGCATGGCCCCTGGGAAGTATTTTGGACCCTCAGCTCTGTACCTAATGGGCACATCTGGCCTGGGTTCAATCTCCCACTGCTCATCCGTAA
Organism: Chrysochloris asiatica; assembly: GCF_000296735.1. NCBI lineage: Eukaryota > Metazoa > Chordata > Mammalia > Afrosoricida > Chrysochloridae > Chrysochloris > Chrysochloris asiatica. The sequence goes on along the minus strand of NW_006408525.1, from coordinate 12,764,878 downwards.
GGAGAGGAACACATTTTCCCACTCGGGGCACGGTCCACCTTGGTTAACTCTGATGGACTTTTCTAAATGGTGACTTAAGGCTGTTATTTCCACTCTCCTGGGGACCCAAACTCTTAGGGCTACAGAGAATGCTTCAAATCTGGCTTTCCTACTGAGATGACTGTTAGTAGTGAATTGAATGGTGGCTCTCAAAATGATCCATCCACATCCCAGGACTGGTGAGTCTGAGCTATTTGGTAAAAAGATCTATACAGATGTAATTAAATTAAGGATGGTGAGATGAGATATCCCTGGGTTACTCAGAGGGGCCCTAAATCCAAGCCAAGTGTCTTGATGAGAGACCTAGAAAGTGATCCATGGAGAAGAGGACAAAGTCAGGAGAAGATGAGACCAACATTAGAGCGATGCAACCACAAGTCAGGGAACTCCAGGAGCCACCCAAAGCTGGGGGAGGTAAAGAAGGCTTCTCCCCTAGAGCCTTTGGAGGCTGGTACTGATTGAATTGTATCACCCCAATATATGTGTCAACTTGCTGAGACCCTGAAGTAACCATTTTGTGATCTGATGTAATTCTCCTATGTGTTATCAGTCCTAACCTCTACAATGTTAATGAGACAGAATTAGTGGTAGCGTACTGGTTACGAATTGGACTGCTAACCTCAAGGTCGACAGTTCGAAACGACCAGCTGTTCCATGGGAGAAAGATGAGACTTTCTGCTCCCGTAAAGATTTACAGCCTCGGAAACCCTGTACAGGGTCTCTGTGAGTCGGAACCAACTCCACGGCACATAACCAACAACCAACCAACAAAGGAGAAAGCTAACACTGGACCTCAAGGTCGATTTGAACCACAAGGTCAGTGGTTCAAATTCACCATCCGCTCCTTGGAAACAGGGTCACTATGAGTCGAAATGGACCTGAAAACACTTAACAACAACGTGTCAGTGAGACAGGATGTAATCAACAGAATCAAGTTGTATCTTGAGTCAATCTCTTTGGAGATATGTTGTTGTTAGGCATCTCTGAGTCAGTTCCGACTCATAGAAACCCTATGCACACTAGAATGAAACACTGCCCAATTATAAACCATTCTCACAACTGTTATAATTGAGCTGATGCCTTGAGTTGATGCCACTGTGTTAATCCATGTTGTTGAGGGTCTTCCTCTTTTTTAATGATCCTCCACTTTACCAAGCATGATGTCCTTCCCCAGGTACTGGCCCTTCTAACAATATATCCAAAACACGAGAGACACAGTCTCACCATCCTCACTTCCAAAGAGCATGCTGACTGTTCTTCCTCCAAGACAGGTCTGTTTGTTCTTCTTGCAGTCCATGATACTTCCAATATTTTTTGCCAACACTATAATCCAAATGCATCAATTCTTCTACAGTCTTCCTTATTCACTGTCCAACTTCCACGTGCATATAAGGCAACTGAACATACCATAGCTTAGGTCAGGCTCACCTTAGTCCTCAAAGTAATGTCTTTTCTCTTTAACACTTTAAGGAGATCTTTTACAGCCGATTTGCTTAATGCAATATGACATTTGATTTCTTGACTGCTGCTTCCATGAATGTTGGTTGTGGATCCAAGCAAAATGAAGCCTTTGACAATTTCAATCTTTTTTCCATTTATCATGATGTTATTTATTGGTCCAGTTGTGAGCATTTTTATTTTCTTCACATGAAGTCCTAATCCATGCCAAAGGCTACAGTCTTTGATCTTCATCAGCAAGTGCCTAGAGTCCTCTTTGCTTGCGGTAAGCAAGATTGTGTCATTTACATATCTGTAGCTGTTAAGTGCTATCTATCAAGTTGATTCCAACTCATAACACCCCTGTAGTGTTTCCGAGGAGCAGCTCGTGGGTTTGAACTGCCAACCTTGCAATTAGCAATCCAGTGCTAATACTACAGCCCCACACCAGTACTTCATATTGCACATTGTTAATGAGCCTTCCTCCAATCCTGATGCCACATTCTTCTTGATATAATCCAGCTTCTCCAACTATTTGCTCAGCATACAGGTTGAATAAATATGGTTAAAGGATACAACCCTGATGCACACCTTTCCTAATTTAAACTTCTCAGTATCCCCTTGTTCTGTTTGAATGACTGCCTCTTGGTCTGTGTACAGGTTGCTCATGAACACAATTAAGTGTTCTGGAATTTCCCTTCTTCACAATATTATTCATAGTTTGTTATTTTTCCACATAGTTGAATGTCTTATTGCTTGGTCAATAAATCACAAGTAAACATCTTTCTGGCATTCTCTGCTTTCAAGATCCATCTGATGTCAGCAATGATATCCCTCATTCCATATTCCACATCCTCTTCTGAATTTGGCTTGAAATCCTAACAGGTCCCTGTCAATGTACTACTGAAAATGTTTGTTCATAAGCAAAATTTTACTTGTATTTGACATTAATGATACTGTTCGATAAATTCCACATTCTGTTGAGATATAGAAGAAATTAAACAAGTTAGCAGAGATCACAGGGACCTATTACCATCGAAAGAGAAGAGCCAGGAAAGGAGCACATCCTTCGTATCCAGAGGCACTGCGCAGACTCAAAGGAAGGTCAAGACCCACGGAGCTCTCCAAAGAAGGCCAAGTCCACAAATGATCTAAGGAGACAAAGACCTTCTCCCGGAACCAATAGAAAGCCTTCCCCTAGAGCCCTACCTTTGGACTCTTAAACTGTGAAAGGATGCATTTCTGTTCGTTAAGGCCCCCCACTTGTGGTCTTACTGTTATAGCAGCCCAGATAACTAACACAGGGGCAATGGGTCCTGTCAACACTTTAATTTCAGTCTTCCAGCCTCCAGACTATAATAAAATAAATGTCTGTTGTTATAAACCATTAAATTTTCATTCATTTGCTATAGTAGGAAGCGCATACACACACACTGTTCATTCCACAGTGCATCGGCTGTCTCATGCCCCTGCACCCCGACAGCCTGGAACAATGGAAAGACCACAGACTTCAACATCTAGATTCTGATTCTAACGTCGCCCATTGAGCAACTGAGCTAATTGGATAACTTACTTAAACTCTCAGCTCCACGCTAATGCTTCTGTAAAATAGAGGGGAAAATACCAACTTTGCAAGGGTATTGTGATGATGTCACATTCTTCTTCATATAATCCAGCTTTTCTAATTATTTGCTCAACACAGAGATTGAATTGTTGTTGCTGTTGTTAAGAACCATCAAGTCAGTTCCGACTTATAGTAACCCTGTACTTCCAAGTAGCTGCTGATGAGCTTGAACCATCAACCTTGTAGTTCAAACCGACCTTACAGTCCAGTACATTAGCCCACAGCTAATGCATGAACCCACAAGGACTCAGAGGTAGGGTGAAAAGACACAACTTTGACACATACTTTTTCTGATTTTAAGCCATACTGAATGGTACCCCTTGTTCCGTTTGAACAGCTGCTTCTGGTCTGTCTAGAAGTTCTGCATGAGCACAATGAAGTGTTCTGAATTTCTCATTCTTCGCAATGTTACCCATGTTTGTACTGATCCACACAGTCAAATACATAGCCAATAAAACACAAGTAAACCTCTTTCTGGCAGAATCTGCTTTCAACCGAGATTCAGTTGATGCCAGCAATGATATCCCTCATTCCTCGCCCTTTTTTGAATCAGGTTTGAATTTCTTGGGGTTCCCTGTCAATGTACTGCTGCAACCGTTTTTAATCTTTTTAGAAAATTTTAATTTGAATGTGATATTAATAATATTGTTCCACAGTCTTTGCATTCTATAAACTGTCTTGTAAGTTCAGAAACAAGACAGTGCACGTGGTGTTTTACAGAGCAGTCCCTTGAATTATCTCCTAACTGTTTCCACCAAGGTAATCCACTGAGATGGGGAAAAGCCAGTCAGTAACATAACTGCTGATGTCTGATGAATCGTGGCTGAAGACAGAGAATACCAGAAAGATGTTTACCTGTGCTTTATTGACTATGCAAAGGCTTTCGATTATGTGTATCATGACAAGCTATGGACAACATTGCGAAGTATGAGTATTCCAGAACACTTAATTGTGCTCATGAGGGATCTGTACCTGGACCAAGAGGCAGTTGTTTGAACAACATGGGAACATTGAATGGTTTAAAATTAAGGAATGTGTGTGACAGGGTTGTATTCTTTCACCATACTTTCAACTTGTATGTTGAGCAAATAATCCAAGAAGTTGGGCTATATGAAGAAAAATGTGGCATCAGAATTGGAGGAAGATTCATTAACAACCTGCCATATGCAGATGACACAAGCTTGCTTGCTGACAGTGAAGAGGACTTAAAATACTTATTGATGAAAATCAAAGACCACAGCCTTCTGTATGGATTGCATCCCAATGTAAAGAAAACAAAAATCCTCAACACTGGACCAATAAACAATTCTTAAAAGCAGAGAAAGATTGAAGTTGTCAAGGATTTCATTCGTCTTGAATCAACCATCAACACTCATGGAAGCAGCAGTCAAGAAATCAAATGATATATTGCATTAGGCAGATCGGCTGCACAAGACTTCTTTAAAGTCTTGAAGAGCAAAGATGTCAGCTTGAGGACTAAGGTGTGCCTGACCTAAGTAATGGTATTTTCAATGACCTAATGTATTTGAAAACTGGACAGTGAATAAGGAAGACCATAGAAGAGTTGATGCCTTTGAGTTATGGTGTTGGAGGAGAATATTGAAAGTGCCATGGGCTGCCAAAAAAATACAACAGATCCGTGTTGGAAGAAGTGCAGTCAGAGTGCTCCTTGGAGGCCAGGATGGCCAAACTTCGTCTCTCATA
>NW_006408525.1:12756639-12759621 GCF_000296735.1 Chrysochloris asiatica | reverse complement strand
TGAGAAGCTGGGTTATATGAAGAGAAACGTGTCATCAGGATTGGAGGAAGACTCATTAACAACCTGCGATATGCAGATGATACAACCTTGTTTGCTGAAAGTGAAGAGGACTTAAAACATTTACTGATGAAGATCAAAGAGCACAGCTTCAGTACGGATTATATCTCCATGTAAAGAAAACAAAAATCCTTACCACTGGACCAATAAACAACATTCTTATCAACGGAGAAAAGATTGAAGTTGTCAAGGACTCATTTTTCTTGGATCAACTATCAACACTCACGGAAGCAGCCATCAAGAAATCAAATGATGTATTGCATTAGGCAAATCGGCTGCACAAGCCTTTTCAAAGTGTTGAAGAACAAAGATGTCAGTTTGAAGACTAAGGTGTGCCTGACCCAAGCCATGGTATTTTCTATAACCTCATATTCATGCAAAAGCTGGACAGTGAATAAGGAAGACTGTAGATGCTTTTGAGTTACGGTGTTGAAAGAGAATATTGAAGTGCTACGGGCTGCCAAAAGAACCGACAGATCCGTTTTTGAAGAAGTGCAGCCAGAGTGCTCCTTGGAGGCCAAGATGGCCAAACTTCATCTCTCATACTTTGGACATATTGTCAGGAGGGATCAGTCGCTGGAGAAGGCCAAGTGGCAGCATCGATGGGCTCAAGTGTGGCAACAGTAGTGAGGCTGGCCCAGGATCGGGCAGTGTTTCCTTCTGCCGTGCATAAGGTCGCTATGGGTCGGTACCGACTCCATGGCACCTAACAACAACAACATGAGTCAGAAGATTCCAGGAGAGTGGGTTTTGTTTTATATTGGGGCAACAGCACCACCTGGCGGTAAATAATAAGATACGGCAAATCCCTCGGCTCTTCCAACTTTCTCAATTTAGTCACATAATGGTTCACGTCTCAGAAAGATTGCTTCCCAAAAAGTGATCTGGCTGGAAGAGGGTCCGAAAGGGGGCATAATCTGACCTATTAATAATTATTCCCTAGAATAAGACAAACTGTCAATATCTAAGAAGAAAGGCTTTGGGTTTTGTCTACCCTAGGCAAGATACTAGATTTATCTGAACATTATAATGAAAATAATGATACCTCATTGTTGTTGTTATTGTTGTGAAGTGCCACTGAGTCGGTTCCGACCCATAGTGACCCTGTATAGGGTTTCTGAGGAACAGCTGGTGAGCTTGAACCACCAACCTGGCAGTTCAAACGGCTTTGCAGTCCGGTGTATTAACCCAGAGCACCACACCAGGATTCCGATACCTCTTTGGAAGGTATCAAGTATGAGAAAACAAATATAGGATCAATGACTGGCCTCCACTGGGCAATTTTTTCTACTGAGGAAGCAACTCCATGTGTCTGATCTCCATTAAGTTATGCCTGGCCTCTGAGCAACAGCTGGGATATATACGCTGGTGTACCCTGGGGAGGTTTCCAAAGAGAAACACTCAGCAGCAAGCCCTCACCAGAGTCAGGTCCTCTATTCTCCAATCACACAATGTGTCTCAAGTGGAATGCATGTTACCCACCCCCCACGCGACCCCCACCACCTCTTGGGGGCACTGCCACAAAGATAGACCTTCTTGGAAAGTACCCAACAGAAGCTGAGATTCTTGGAAAGTGGCCAAGGGAGATCATTCATTCATTCATTCATTTAGAAAATGTGCTGTCCTAATGGACCAATAAATAACATTAAGATAAATGGAGAAAAGACAGAAGTTGTCAGAGACCTCCTTTTTCTCAGAGCAACCATCAACACTCATGGAAGCAGCACTCAAGAAATCAAATGATATATTGCATTAGGCAAATCTGCTGCACAAGACCTCTTTAAAGTGTTCAAGAGCAAAGATGTCAATTTGAGGACTAAGGTGCACCTGACCCAAAAGCCATGGTATTTTCGACAGCATAATATGCATGTGAAAGTTGAACAATGAATAAAGAAGACCATAGAAGAATTGAATTGATGCACTTGAGTTATGGTGTTGGAGGAGACTACTGAAAGTACCATGGACTGCCAAAAGAACAAACTAATCTATTAGAAGTACAGCCAGAATGGCCAGACTTGGTCTTATACTTTGGACATATTGTCAGAAGGAACCAGTCCCTAGAGAAGGACATCATGCTTGATAAAGTGGGTTGGAAAAAGAAGAAGACCCTTGGCATGGCTGCAGCAGCAATGACCTTAAGTGTAGCAATGATTGTGAGGTGGGCACATAACTGGGCAGTGTTTCATTCTGTTGTGCATAAGGTTGTTATGAGTTGGTACCGACTTGATGGCACCTAACAACAACAGCAACAAATGGGGAGGCAGAAAAATTAAGAAATTCTCAAATGCAATGAGCAGACAAATAAAGAAATCCTTAAATGCAATGATAGATGAATGTATTCATTGTGTAAGACGACAGCAGAGAGTAGTAACTTAATCTGATAACCAACTCAATGGGTAAGTCAGATAGATTCAACAGTTCAACAAACATGAAGCAACCTAGTAAGTGCGAAGCACAATGTGAAGACTTGAGGATACAAGATGAATAAAATCCAATCCCAAAGAAGTTGTGGGTAACTGGAATAAGGGAAAACCGTGCAGAGAACTCATACTTCACAATGTTGTCCATAGCTTGAAAGCCTTTGCATAGTCAATAAAGCAAAGGTAAATATCTTTCTGATATTCTTTGCTTTCAGCCAAGATCCATAGGACATCAGCAATGAAATCCCTTGTTCCACGGCCTCTTCTGAATCCGGCTTGAACCTCTGGAAGTTCTCTGTTAATGTTTGCTTGCAGCTGTTTCTATATTACCTTTAGTAAAACTTTACTCGCATGGGAGAACAAAGAGATTGTCCGATGATTTCCGCATTCCGTTGGGTCACCTCTCTTTGGACTGGGTGCAAATATGGATCTCTTCCAATCAGTCGGCCAGATAGTTGTCTTCCAAATTTCTTGGCAGAGATGAGTGAGTACATCCTGTGCCACC
>NW_006408525.1:12752540-12755499 GCF_000296735.1 Chrysochloris asiatica | reverse complement strand
CCCCCCAACGAGATGGATTGGCCAAGTGGCAGGATCAATGGGCTCAAGCGTGGCAACAGTAGTGAGGCTGGCCCGGACAAGGCAGTGTTTTGTTCTGCTGTGCATAAGTTTGCTATGAGTCGGTACTGACTCTATGGCACCTAACAACAACAACAAATGCAGAGAACATGCAATGTGAGCTGGGACCACAGTGGGGTGTGTTCTCTCCAATGGCTGGCCCACTTCAAGTTTTATCTGTTGCCCAGTCATAGACTTCTCCTCATTCCTAACCTACCTGAGGCTCCTTCATCCCTCTAAACTACCAACTGGAGGAGTTGGCATGAGGGGTGTTACCGAGGTGCTAGGGACCCACAGGTTCTGAGTCCTCCTCCTCTTCAATCCCAAGAGAAAAGTGGAAAGTACCACCAAAGCACTTTCCACTTGCTGAAGGCTTGCTAAGTTCACTGACTCTCAGTGGCAGCAGAGAAAGGCAGTTGAGGGTCATTGAAAGGAAAACAAAAAAAGAGTTTGGGATCAGGCTGTACCACTTCTAGCTATGTGGCTTTGGACAAGTACCTCACTATTTATCCGTAAAGCGGACAACAGTATTTACCTCCTAGAGGTGTACTGAGGATTTAAGAAAATAATACAAGCAAAGTGCTTAGGAGAATCCCCCGCACATAGTAAGAGCTCATTAACCATTCACTACTATATAGGGTCACTAAGAGCTGGAACTGACACAACGGCACTATTAACAATAACTATTTATTTGACATTGACAATGTGCCATGAATGGAGCTGCAGTTATGAACCAAAAAGATGCGGCTCCTGTCTCACAGAGATAATAGTTTGCTGGGGAGATGAATACTAACTGAGTAAAGATATCAATAAATGTAGAATCACCAGCTATGAGTACTATTAGATTTTAGATACTATGTTGTTGTCGTTACTCAGTGCCGTCGAGCTGGTTCCAACTCATAGTGACCAACGTATAGGCTTTCCAAAGAGTAGCTGTTGCATTTGAACTGCTGACCTTGTGGTTTGCAGTCCAGTGCTTATCCTACAGCGCCACACCAGGAGTCCATTAGACACTATATAAGTAGTATGTCCATTACTTTTATGTCCGTTTTTCGTGCTGTAGTGGACCTCACCAGATGGAATACATAGAAATCAAATTGACTAACTTGAAGCAAGGCCAAGAGCAGATTGTGGAACAGACTACCAATTGCTCATATACAAATTCAAGATGAAGCTGAAGAAAACTGAACCAATTCCACGAGAGCCAAATTGTGACTTTGAATATATCCTACCTGAATTTGATGCACTAGACCTAATGAAAGACCAGAAGAGTTGTGGGATGACATCAAGAACACCATACAGGAAGAAGGCAAAAGATTATTTGGAAAAAAAAAAAAAAAGACAGGAAAGTAAGAAAAGACAAAAATGGATGTCAGAAGAGACTCTGAAACTTGTTCTTAAGTATACAGATGCTAAACCAAATAAGCAAGTAAAAGAGCTGAACAGAAAATTTCAAAGAGCAGTTTTAAGACATAGGAGAATAATACAATGAAATGTGCAAAATTCTGGAGTTAGAAAACCAAAAGAAAACATTCAGCATTTCTCAAGTTGAAAGAACTGTAGAGAAAAATCAAGCCTCAACTTGAAGTATTGAAGGATTCTGTGGGCAAAATATTGAATGATGCAGAAAGCATCAAAGAAAATGGAAAGAATACAGAGAGTACTGTGCTAAAAAGAAATAGTCATTGTGTAACCATTTCAAGAATTTATCAAGAATTGATGGTACCGACAGGAGAAGTCCAAATTGCATTGAAGGCATTGGCAAAGAACAAGGCTCTAAGAATTAACAAACTATACACTGAAATCTTTAAATCAAGTGATACTGCCCTGGAGGTGCTCTATCCGTTTAGCCAGGAAAGCTGGAAGATAGCTTGCCTGTGCCCATTCCAAAGAGAGGTAACCCAAGGGGATGCGGAAATCATCAAACAATATCATTAATATCACATTCAAGTACAATCTTGCTGAAGATCATTCAAAAACTGTTGCAACAGTACATTGACAGAACCGCCACATATTCAAACTGGATTCAGAAGAGGACACTGAACTGGGGATATCATTGCTAATATCAGATGGATCTTGGCTGAAGGCAAAGAATACCAGTAATGGGGTGGCAGAGACAGATTAGCTGTTTACCAAACGCACTCCTCCCTCATCAGGTAGGCTACATTTCCCAGACTCCTCTGCAGGTAAGTATAGTTACAAAGACTGAGCTCCAGCCCACAGAATGTGATCAGCAGTGAGGTATAGCACTTTCAGACCTGGCCCATAAAACCTGTCATGCTCTTGATTTGCTCCCTGGCTTGATGCCTACATGCCCAGTGATTTTGGAAATCACAGTTGACGATGGAGAGCCAAACATGGAAGGTACCTGAGAATCACCCACTGATGGTTGTTACTGTTGTTAAGTGCTGTCAAGTCAATTCCAACTCATCATGACCCCTCATAGGTTTGCTGAGAATGACCGGGGGTGCGAACCACTGACTTTGCACGTAACAGTCCAATGCCACACCAGGACCGCAGTAAATGATTAGGTACATCTATTTTGAATTTGATGCGAATTGACCAAAAATTAACTATTATCCACCAACACACTGGGAGTTTGAAGTGAAAATTTCCATTGAATTTTTGCATATTTGCATTTGTGGACTAAAATTACTCCATTTACTTTTCCAATGTTGTTGTTTTTGTTAAGTGCTGTCGAGTCGGTTCCGACCCATAGCGACCCTGTATAGGGTTTCCAAGGTGAGCTTGAACCGCCAACCTTGCAGTTCAAGCGGCTTTGCAGTCTGGCGCATTAACTCACAACGCCACACCAGGACTTTTCCAATAAATGGGGTTAAAAACTTTGCCCTGCCCTTTCACAGCTGTGAGAATCAAAATCACATGATGTACTCCATTATTG
>NW_006408525.1:12744498-12751595 GCF_000296735.1 Chrysochloris asiatica | reverse complement strand
AAACTGACATCTTTGCTCTTAAACACTTTAAAGCGGTCTTTTTAAGTATTTGCCTAATGCAATATGTCATTTGATTTTGTCAGTGCTGCTTCCATGAGTGTTGACTGTGGATCCAAGAAACCTGAAGTCTTTGACAACATCAATCTTCTGTTTATCATGATGTTATTTACTGGTCCAGTGGTGAGCATTTCATTTTCTTTCCATTGAGATGCAATCCATATCGAAGTCTGTAGTCTCTGATCTTCACCAGTAAGTATTCTAAGTTCTCTTCAGTTCCAGCAAGTAAGATTGTGTCAACTGCATATCACAGGTTGTTAATGAGTCTTCCTCCAATCCTGATGCCACGTTCTTCTTCATATAATCCAGCTTCTCGGATCACTTGCTCAGCATACAGACTGAAAAAGTTTGGTGGAAGGATTTAACCCTGGCACACAGATTTCCTGATTTTAAACCATTCAGTGTCCCCTGGTTCTGCCTGAACAACTGCATCTTGGTTTATGTACATTATTATTAGTGTCTACTCACCAGGTGGCAGATACTATATAAAATGTTTTAAATACTAAACATTATTATTGTCCTCATTTTTAAGATAAAGAACTTAAGTCTCAAAGAAGCTAAGTAAGTTGCCCTAGTTCACACAGCTGAAATGTGTAGCAAAGTCAAGACTCGAGTCTAAGCCTACCAGACTTCAGAGGTCACGCTCCTACTTATCAAGATATATGACATCCTGTTTTCTGTTTATGTCTTCATAGGCATCTGGTGCCTACACAAGTACACATTTAAAATGGAAATGTATTATTCTACATGATTTCAGGTAGTCCTCACTTTGCATGGTGCTATGTTAACTGAAACTCGTGGCTATAAGGACTGCCTCCTTGCTTTGCAATTCTGACTTCAAATCACAAAACCATGCACAGTAAGGCATGCTCCTCTTATCCTCTTTGTCATTATCCGTGTATGAGACAGCTATAACCGCAATAACAATGCATAACGAGCCTCCCCACACTGGCAACAAAATTTATTTTTGTCTCTCGAGTCTTTGAGTTGGTGAGGGAGGGGAACACCTGTATATCAGGCTGAAGATCAGCTGTTCTTGACTCCAGATTCTGGGTTGAGTTAGGCCTCTCCATGTGTCCATACATGCTCCTTGGACCAATAGGAACTGGCTGATCGTAGAAGCACAACAATCAAGCTGCATAAGAACAATTTAAAGAACAGCAGGTTGTTTTCTCATAGTCTTGGAGGCTGAGAATCCAAATCAGGGTATTGTCAGAAGCGCCAGGAGCTTTGTGGCATTCCTTGGTATTTATTGGCATCTGTCAACCCCATGTGTTTTTGTCTCTGTTTATTCTGCTCTTCTTATAAGACATCACTCAAAAATGATTGGGAAAATCTATTGCAAAAAATCTCTTTGAAGTGTTAAAAGACAAAGATGTGTCCTTGAGGACTAAGGTGTACCTGACTCAAGCTAAGATAGTTTCAATTACCTCAAATGTATGGGAAAGCTGGAGAGTGAATAAGGAAGACCAAAGAAGAATTGATGTCTTTGAAGTATGATGTTCATGAAGAATAAATACCGAATATATCATGGCCTGACAACAGAACACATAAATCTGTCTTGGAAGAAGTACAGCCAGAATGCTTCTTAGAAGACAGGATGATGAGATTTCCTTTTTGGACATGTTATCAGGAGGGGCCAGTCCCGGAAGAAGAATATCATGCTTAGTAAAGTAGAGGGCCAGTGAAAACCAGGAAGACCCTTAGTGAGATGGACTGACACCATGGCTGCAACAATGGAATCAAACACAGTAATAATAGTGAGGATGACACACAACTGGGCAGTGTTTCATTGTTGTACTGAAAGTCAGAATAAAACATTGCTCAGTTCTGTGCTTTCTTGACCATGCAAAGCCATTCAACTGTGTGGATCATAACAAACTATGGATAACATTGATAAGAATGGGTCTTCCATAATACTAAATTGTGCTCATCAAGAAACCGTACATTGACCACAAGGAAGTCATTTGAACAGAACAAGGGGACACTGAATAGTTTGAAATCAGGAAAGGTATATATGGGTATGCATCAGAGTTGTATCCTTTCACTGAAAGTGAAGATGACTTAAAATATTTCCTGATGAAGATCAAAGATCACAGCCTTAGGTATGGATTGCATCTCAATATAAAGAAAACAAAAATACTTACCATTGAACCAATAAACAACATTCTTATCAACGGAGAAAAGATGGAAGTTGTCAAGGAGTTCATTCTTCTTGGATCAACTATCAACTCTCATGGAAGCAGCAATCAAAAAATCAAACGACATATTGCATTAGGCAAATCTGCTGCACAAGACTTTTTAAAGTGTTGAAGGAGCAAAGATGTCCGCTTAAGGACTAGGGTGTATCTGACCCAAGCCATGGTATTTTCAATAACCTCATATGCATGAGAAAGCTGGACAGTGAATAAGGAAGACCATAGAAGAATTGATGCTTTTGAGTTATGGTGTTAGAGGAGAATATTGAAAGTGCCCTGGGCTGCCAAAAGAACCAATAGATCTGTGTTGGAAGAAGTGTAGCCAGAGTGCTCCTTGGAGGCCAGGATGGCCAAACTTTGTCTCTCATACTTCGGACATATTGTCAGGAGGGACCAGTCACTGGAGAAGGATATCATGTTTGGTAAGGTGGAGGGTCAGAGAAAAGGGAGGAAGACACCCAATGAGATAGATTGACAAAGTGGCAGCATCAGTGGGCTCAAGCATGAAAACAATTGTGAGGTTGGTCCAGGATCAGGCAGTGTTTCATTCTGTTGTGCATAGGGTCGCTATGAGTCTGTACCAACTCAATGGCACCTAACAACAACAACAATTCAATGTGTACACTGAGCCAAAAATCTGAGAAGTTGGATTATATGCAGAAAAACATGGCATCAGGATTGAAGGAAGATTCATTAACAGCCTGTGATAGGCAGATGATACAACCTTCCTTGTTGAAAGCAAAGAGGACTTGAAATACTTACTGAAGATCAAAGACCACAGCCTTCAGTATGAACTGCACCTCAATGTAAAGAAAACAAAAATCCTCACCACTGGACCAATGAATAACATCATGATAAATGCAGAAAAGATTGAAGTTGTCAACAATTTCATTTTGCTTGGATCCACAATCAATACTCATGGAAGCACTCAATAAATCAAACGATGTATTACATTAGTCAAATGTGCTTCAAAAGACCTCTTTGATGTGTTTCAGAGCAAAGATGTCCGTTTGAGGACTAAGGTGCACCTGACCCAAACCTTAGTATTTCAATCGCTTCCTATACCTGCGAATAAAGAAGTCTGTGGAAGAATCAGTGCATATTAGTTATGATGTCAGAGAAGAATATTGAAAGTACAAAGTACTGCCAGAAGAACAAACAAATCTGTCCTGGGAGAAGTATACTGAGAATGCTCCTTAGGAGTGAGGGCGGGGATACTTCATCTCTTATACTTTGGAACTATTATCAGGAGGGACCAGTCTTGTTTCAAAGGTTTGGAAACCATTTCAATGCTTGGAAAAGTGGAGGGTCAGAGAAAAAGAAGAAGACCCCCAACAAGATGGAGTGGTACAGCAGTAGCAACGACAGGCTCAAACATAACAACTGTGAAGACGGTACAGAGTAGGCAGCGGTTCGTTCTATTGTGCAAAGGGTCACATGAGTCGGAACTGACTGGAAGGCACCTAACAACAACAACAACATGCGTCAGAGCCGACTTCATGGCTCCTAGTAGCAACAAAAGCAGACATTATTAGGCTTAGGACCCACCCTACTAAGGCATGCCCTCATTAACAAAAGATAAAAGAAAACTATTTCCAAACAGCACACATTGTAGGGGTTACAATTCAATCCCTAATAATGGCCCAGCCCCAAACTGAATACAGGTTTTCTCTCTGTTGTTAAGTGCTGTTGAGTCAGTTCTGATCCATAGCAACCCTGTATAGGGTTTCCAAGGAGCGGCTGGTGAGCTTGAACTGCCAACCTTGTGTTTCAAACTGACTTTACAGTCCAGCGCATTAACCCACAGTGCCACATCAGGGCTCCTCTCTAGAGACCTGGTAACGACAGGGAGGATATGTCATCAAGCCCAAATCTTAAAAACAGCGTGGATTTGGGGAAGTCAGCCCAAATCCAACTGAAAAAGTGTACGGAGGAAAGGTGTGCCCTGCACAGACTCCCTGTACGCACTTCCCTCCAGAAGCGTGGTCTGCAGGGTTAGACACACAGCCCGGCTCCCAGCAGTCCTCCGTTTGAACACGGCCAGAGGCATTCAGGCCACAAGAATTCCAGGTCCCACTGAGTGTCCTAAGAGCAGATTTTCAAGTTAATTCTAGGAACTGTAAGAGTTTATTCATTTCTATCCCTGAGCACCAAAGAGACATCATTTTCTATTTCTCCAGGGGTTTTGCTCCAGACATTTCCCTCCTCATCCTCTCCACCCACCCATTCCTGCCCCCTCCTTTCTCTAGGCCTAACGAGGCTCTCCTTGTTTCCATTTGGTTTTGAAACAAGATGAGAAACTTAGGCAAAATCCATTATGCTGTCTTTTTAGCTACAAAGTGGTATTGCTCCATTTCAGGGATGATAGTAAAGTCAGGACTTTTTTTTTGAAGGTAATGAATTGGCTGACATTATGATGTCAGAAGGACTGGAGCCAAAGGTGTTTTGCTAAAGGGAGTCTCCCCACAGCCCCCCCTCCAGACGACACGGCACCCCTGGAGCCCATAGTACTTGCGACTGTTCACGCTGTTTACACACCCAGCTCCCCTGACTGCCTCTTTGTGGGAAGTTGTTTACATGAATTTATTTTGGGAAAATTCCATTAGACGGGACCAGGATTTCTTCACAAATCATTGCCTTTAGCATGTGTCTTGATCAAATCTGGGCAGACGACTCTTTCTTCAGAGTCCTGTTTCCATGAGTGTCTGTTAGGGGATGAGGTGCCCAGGGGGAGGGGATATGAAAGATAATGAAGTGTCCACAGATGGTTTGGAGAGATCTGGCTGGATGGGACGCTAGAGCTCAAGGAGAACTCGGGGAATGGCGTAAGGTGTGGAGACACAGTGACCGCAAGATGATTTGATGGTAATGGTTTGTCTCTCTTGGGCTCTGTTTCTTTGGAGATTGAGCTTGCTGAGGTCACAAGAGTCTTACTGCTTTGTAGCTGGGTCCTAGCATGTTTGCACAGAGCCAGGCACAAGACGGACAACTGCATGCATAACTAAGGTGGGATGCTGCAGTATTGAGTCTGGAATCCCCATGCCAGTAATAGCTACCCAGCCTATTGCTTTGGATGGAATTGACTGTCTTGTGCCTGGCCCTGTGCAAAGATGCTAGGACACAGAGACAGACCAGTACGGCTCCCTGACTGAGAGCTAAAGAAAGCAAGCACAAAAGAAACAAACCATTGCAATCAAATTGTTTTACAATGAGGGCTATGCCCCCACACCCTTGCTCCATCACCAGTTAGCCATTGAGCATGTTGATTCTATCCTTTCACTCAATCTTGCTCTTCACTCGTGTGAAAGAAAATCTCAAAATTGCAATCAAATTCATTATTATAAATAGTATCCCCTCAGCATTGCAGCCATTTACTTTCTTGAGCTCTACAACTCTGTGTAAAAAGGCTTCATTTGTTGCAGGTTCCCACTGTAGAAATCAGGAAACGGAGGCTCAGAAAAGTTGCACCATTTGCTTTAAAATCTCATGGTGCCATTAAGTTAGTGAACCAACTGGAAATTGAATAGAGGTCACCTCTTTCTAGGTCCTGGTAGCTGGACCAAGGAAAAGTCATCAAACCCAGATCTTACAAACAGCTCAAGTTTGGCAAGTCAGACTCAGTTGAGGAAATGTCCATAATTTTGTTCCCATTCATGTGAACTTCCATTGGCATCATATATACCATGGGCCTCTTTAATGCCAGATCAACTTCCTTTGATTCCCTGAGCAGAACTGTCTGGACACTTTCTAGGTGCCAGGCCCTGAGGATTCTAGATGTTGAGACATCTTCCCTGCAGCCTGGTCCAGCGGAGAAAGGAAGGGACTAGGGACCATCAGACAAGGAATGGGGATGACGGAGTAGGTGCCCTCTCCTGGATACTAGAAGCTGGCTGTTGTTCCAGGCATACTCTGAGGCTAATTGAAAAGAAGGGAATAGCTCTTGGCAGTAAACTTGACCTTGCTCATGGGTCAAGCTACCTTGTGCTGTCATCTGGCAGCAAGTCTGACTCCCTGTCCGGAAATACTTCTCCAGACCCTGCACACTTAGGAGGCCTGTAGTCACCAAGCTCACTTAGCAGTCCTGGGAGGGGTCCGCTTCTCTAACTGTGCTTCCTCATCTCTAATAGGAAAGGGTTGCTCCATCAAGGGTGCAAACATGGTAGCCAGGGGAGTCTTTGTGGAAACAAACTCTGGACAGTGCTAGTGACCCACATCTACTGAGTGCTGACGACTTGCCAGGCACAGGTTCAAAGTGCTTATGTGTGTCAGTTCATTGCATTCTTACAGCAACCCTGTAAGTTAGTGTCTACCTGGAACCTGAGAATGGGATTTCACTGGGATCTAAGATCTTTGAAGATATCGTTAGTGAGGTTAAGAAGAGGACATACTATTAAAATAGAGCAGACTTGCTGGCCTGATAGAGACTTGTGGAAACCCCAAACTATGGCCCTTAGATACCCTCCAAACCCCAAATTGAACCCACCTTCGTAATCACCTTTCAGCCCAACAATAGACAGACCTCTTAAGTGAACAATAACACCCAGGAGGAACATATTCCTCAGGGTAGCGTGTACCGTATCACAAAGCCCAGAAGACAGGAAGGAACCAATGGAAAGGGGGAATCCAAGGAGGATGCGTGGGAAGAGTGCTGTTACATTGAAGGGGTCACAACTAATCTCACAAAACAGGTCCATTTAGACCCAGAGAGGGAGAGGGGCTGTGTGCTGACTGACGACCGGGGGGCAGGCTTGTAGTGTATACCTTTTGGTTGGTTGATGATGCATGGAGGGGATTGTAACCCTAGCAATCAAATGATATACCATAGGATAAATGTAAAACTTC
>NW_006408525.1:12732225-12741063 GCF_000296735.1 Chrysochloris asiatica | reverse complement strand
CCCCCAACGAGATGGATCAGCCAGGTGGCATCATTGATGGACTCAAATGTGGCAGCGGTAGTGAGGTTGGCCCAGGATTGAACATTGTTTCGTTCTGCTGTGCATGGGGTCACTGTGAGTCGGTTTCGACTCGATGGCACCTGACAACAACAACAAAATGTAAAACTAATGTTCTCCCATGTAAACTATCACATAATTCACAATAAAACATTTAAAAAACAAAACAACAACAAAACGGGTCCAGATTGTTAGATGGGAAACTAACTTATCTGTAACGGGTCCAGATTGTTAGATGGGAAACTAACTTATCTGTAACTTTCACCCTGACCACAGGTTTTAAAATTTTTAAACAGACGAATAGATCATGGTGGATTAGGCTGGTCTCTAAATAAAATAGCTGACATGCTCCTATGAATGGAAAATGACACACAGAGACATTCAGGGACGAAGGCTACATGATGGTGTGACGCTACTGTAAGTCAAGGAACACCAAGGATTATCAGGAGCCACCAGATGCTGGAAACAGCAAGAAAGGACTATTTCTTCCCACAACGGTCCACCCAGGACAGTGGCCCTTAGATCCCCTTCAAGCCTGGAACTGAACCAGGCCCCCGGGATCAATTTGCAGCTAAACAATAGAGGCCTACAAAGTGAACGCCACCACAAGGGAGGAATGTACTCCTCAGAGCAATCGACCATAAGAGACCCAAAGGGCAGTGTGTGTGCAAGGACAAAGCCCAGAAGGTAGGAAGAGACAGGAAAGACACACAAACAGGATGGGGAAACCAAGGAGGATATGGGAAGTATGCTGTTACACTGAGAAGATTGCACCTAATGTCATGAAACAAATGGGTATAAACTGTTGAATGAAAACTGTTGCATATGCTCTGTAAACTTTCACCCAAACCACAGTAAAAAGTTCAAAGCACAAGACTCTTCTCTAGAGCCGAAGTCTGTATCTCAGATTTCTGGCCTCCATAACTGTGACAAAATAAACCTCTGTGAGCCATCTAGCGTGTGGCACTTCGTTAGGCAGCCCTAGGAAACGAATACAGTTAGGTACTACAACAAATTTAAAAAAAAATATTAATTTGCCTCAAAATCCAGTATATGAACTAGATAAAAGGTGTGATTCCTCTTGTGAATTAGAGAATGGATTTTCTTTGCCCCATAGATCTGATTTTTGACTCTACGCATTGGAAACACAAGACCCTGCTTTGCAGATACTGGTCCTTGTAGCTTATGAGTTTAAAAGCCCTCACCAGGATCCTGTGTGTAAAATGAGCAGAGAGGCAGGATGACAGAGTAGAGTGAGCATTTACCTCCGAGTCAGACCTTAATTCATAAACCAGCCCCACTTCTCACCAACAGAACAAGCTCCTCCAATCCCTTACACTTTCCAGATCTTACTTAGTTCCCTCAGAGGGCTGTCATGAACTTTAAATGAAGTATCATATGCAAAACACCTAATGCAGAGTCTACAGTAAATATTCAAAAAGACAGCAACAACTGTCATTCTTATCCAGAATGGCACAAGAGGCAGCGTGTTGTAAATATTCATGAAGTGGCACCATTTGATGCCCTAGTCCTTGAGCACCAGACTAGTTGCATTTGGTGGGCAAAGACCATCAGACAGGTTGGCCGTGTTTGTCTTTCTATCCCCTACCACTGTCCGCACATTTCCATGTACTCCGTGAGTGCTGTTGAATGAATGAATGGGTCAGTAGATGAATGGGTGGGTGGAAGTATGTTCCCAAACTGGCCAGCCTTCTTAATAGCTTTTGTCTAGCCCACTGATGCAATGGCACCAGTAAAGTTACATATGCCCTATTAAAACCTCTACCCACACTCCACCATATGTCTCATTTCGACACCTTGGGAAACACTTTCCGTCTTGAATTCCTCCCGGCCCCTCCAAAACCCGTGGATGATCTTGCTAGTCCCCTCATTGTTGTCTCTCTGCTCAATCCATTCATAATAATGCATCAGCTTAACCATCTGGCACGGCTTGACTGGCTTTACCTCTGAGCAGAGTCTTTTGGAGATACATTCTACATCTCAAGAGCCAGCCCCATCCCAGTTCCCAGTTCTACCCTCCACAACCCCAGTCTGTGCAGTGCTTTCAGGTTGCTGGAGAGGAGGTAATGTCCAGGCATTTATTCCCGGGAGCCCTGGTCCCTGGAGATCTGAGCTAGAACAGTGGTTCCTGTGTGTCTTGACATTCCATGGCCAGACTCCAGCCGTGCACTGAGGTTGTTTCAGGCACAGCTCTAAGTGCTCTGTGCTCTGAGGGCATAGGAGCCAGGAGCAAGCCCAGCCTGGGGCTCTGTCGCCCTCCTTTGGCAGTGGCTAGTGTTGAAGAGTCTTCAGCAGAGGGCCAGCCCTCCAGCTGCAGTCAACCTCGGTGCAGCTGGCTGACCCATGATCAGGGCTGCCTGTCCACACAGTGCCACCAACATCACTGGGCTCACTACTAATAATCCCAGAAAATAATAATAATAAGACTCATTGATATTAAAATGATGCTATCGTTAAAAATAATCCCTGATACCTTGGAGAAGTTGCCCCTTTCCCCTTATAGATGCAATGGCACCAGAAAACCTCTGGTCCAGATTCTCAGGAGACCACCTTCTTAGACTCATCTCTGGTGGAAAGGCAGAGAGGTCAACAGTGCCTCCTTCTGGCCATTCAAGTCTCTGCTCATAAATTCCTCGGGCCTCCTCACAGTACTGAGCCAAACATTCTGGGGCCCCTCCTGTCATGAGATGGAACCAAATGTAACTTCTAGAAGAGGGCTGTGCTTAGTGAACAATTTTGACATATAGGCCCAAGTATTTTTCCACAGGTCCAACTACTCTTCCAGTTCTGGGACGGTCTAAGGAAGACTGTGAAGACATTCCAATTGTTCACCAATGTTTCTGATTCTCCTCTCCTGGGTTGCATGGGAGGACTATACTCCCCTAACCCTAGAAGGTGGGCTTGGCCATGTGACTTGATTTTACCAAAATGTGAGCAGCAGAGATGTGTGCGTGTTCCGGACGGCATCATCGAAGGCCCAGTGTACAGTTAGCTCCCCAGTGTGTCCATCCCAGCCATAGCCAGCCCTTCAACCTTGTGTTCGGATGGTACTGTCCTAAGAGGGTGGAACCTGCATCAGCCTGGGTCCCTACCACAGGTAGAAAGACTTTCCAATTCCCATGGAGCCTATTCTTTTCATTCTGATCAGCGGGGATATTTAGCCACTCGGTATAACCTAGATTGTTCTCACTAATACAGAGATCAAAAGTGAAAAGACATTGACTGACTTCACCACTTAAAAACCCGAAACACCTGACTTCTGTCTCCCTGCTGGGGAGGTGGTGAGGCTCTGAGTGCCTGCTTATGCCACAGCAACATCACCTGGTCCTTGTCAGTGTTTACATCCAAGACTTCAGTTTCAGAAAAGCAGAGCTCTAGATGGTGGGATGCTAGTTAGCAGTTATACTCAGTGAGAGGGTTGTTGTCGTTAAGTGCTGTCGAGTCAGTTCTGTCTCATAGCAACCCTGTATAGGGTTTCAGAGGAGCAGCTGGTGGGTTTGAACTGCTGACTTTGTGGATCGTAGTCCAGTGCTGATCTTACAGCACCACCCCAGGAGTCCCAGTGGGAGGATACCCGTTGTTAACGCAGCATCAGGAGCAGATCCCCACTTGCCAGAGGTCAGGTGTGTGCAGACTGGCAACAATGACAGGCAGCCCCAGCTGGGGGAAGGAGCGCCTCCAAGAGAGTCTGGAAAGCATGTCCAGAGGCCGAACTGTCCTTTACCCTTTGTTCACTGTCCTCCCATTTAGAGGTGTTGCCCAACCCAGGCCCTCTGCTCCTGTGTACTATGACTAGTTCCACAAAAATAAGCCTTCTATGGGAAATATTTGAAGACATGAGTCCCTGGGTGGTGCAAACAGTTAATAGGCTCAGTTGCTAAGTGAAAGGTTGGTGGTTTGAGTCCACCCAAGAGCACCTGGGAAGAAAGGTCAGGCAATCTGCTGAAAAGCCAGCCACTGAAAACCTTATGGAGCACAGTTCTAGTCTGGCACAAAGGCAGTCACTATGAGTCGGAGACGACTGAAAATGTTCAGACATGGAGGTAGGATTACTGCTCCATCAAACGTGACCTGGAAGTCACACTGTGACAGACACATTCACTGGCCCCCAGAGACAGAGACTGAAGGTCCTAGCAAAGAGTAAATGCTCTCCACCTTCAATCTGGAAGGTCCTGTGGGGTGTGGGGAGCTACTTTCACCTCAACACAATCATAGTACATGATCATTTTCAGCTCCCACTGGCCCATTTGATGAGGCACTTAGACCTCCAACGTACCACCCAACTCACTTGGAGCTGTGAATGGCAGATTTCATAGCAAGCCTTGTTCAGTGTAAGTACATATCTGCTGATTTTCACTGGGAATTCTTCATCAAATAATGGGAATCAATGAGCAATATCTTAGAAGCTATCCTACGTTATTCAAGATATCCCACTCATATATCCATCAGGAGGCTGTCCATTTATCCTGAATTACCTGGGGCTTTTCACTTTTAAGAAGCTCTGGTGGTGTCGTGGTTAAGTGCTCAGCTGCTAACCCCAAAGGTCAGCAGTTCAAACCCACCTCAGGAGAAAGATGTGGCAGTCTGCTTTTGTAAAGATTTATAACCTTGGAAACTCTCCGGGCAGTTCTACTTGTCCTATAGCGGCATTATGAATTGGACAGAATCAACTGAACAGTGGTGGGCTTGGATTTTAGTTTTGTTTTACTTGTTTTTCTTTCGTACTTTTTAAAACTGAAAGCATCATGTCCCAGAAATCTCTTCAGTCCCAGGCAAGCCAGGGCAGCGGGTGCTGATTGTAGAATGGGACAACCTGATTCTCCTCCATGTGACACCTCATCGCTCTGAAGGATACCCTGGCTTCTTTCCAGGGCTGGCTCTCAGAGGTGTCCTAGAGACTCCAAGCTCTCTTGGCCTGATCCCAGAACTCACACAGCACTGCTTCCACCCTATCCCACTAGTCCTAGTCCAGATCTAAGAGGAGAGGAAATATTCTCCACCTCTCGAGGGGAGGAGCAACAAAGTCACACTGTAAGAAAACCTGGATGAAATTGTTGTGGCCGTGTTTACATGTTTAGAAACAATCTGCCATCGAGTATGAGAATATTACTTAGGAAGTATCTTAGTTGCCTGATGTTGCTATAATACAAATACCAAAATTGTTGTTGTTATTAAGTGCCATCAAGTCAGTTCTGACCCATAGCGACCCTGTATAGGGTTTCCAAGGAGCAGGAGGTAGGTTTGAACTGCCAACCTTGCGGTTAGCAATTCAGTGCTTAAGCTATTAGGTGGCTTCAAAGAACAAAATTTATTTTCTTACAGTTCTGCAGGCTGAAAATCCAAATCAGGGTCTCGGTCATTGTGATTTGGTTCCATGGTGGCTCAGGACTTGTTCCTTCAGTTCCGTCACATTCAAGTGTCATCAGAGAGGTTGATCAGTTTCTCTCTTCAACCCTCCTCATCATTCTCTTTCTATACTTACACGCTTAAAAAAGTCTCCACAGCTCTCACGGCCTCTGCCATGCTGTTTACTTCTCTGTGTATGAGTTCTTTGTTAACAGCAATCCAAAAGGAAGCTCTCTGGGAGCACGGATGCCGTTCTACTCACTGCCATATCCCCAGACCAAAAGCAGTGCTTGGCGCAGAGAAAGGGCACAGGTAAAATTCATGGATTGAATGAATGAATAATGCACATTTCTGTCTCACCTCACTTTAATGACAGTAGTTAGAAACTTTCTGACCACACAAGAGAGAAAGGCAATTTAAACTAGCCCAGCCAAAAGAGACCTCGTTGGCTCACAGAATCCAAGGGCAATGCCCATACAGTGGGAGATATAGAAGTTGGCACCTCTCAAGTTTTATAACTAACAACTTCAACTGCCAGAGATTGACTAATTCCGTTTCATTTCTGAAAATTCCAGGGAAGGATTCTAATAGGTCAGGTGCCCAACTCTGAACCCATTCAAACCATGTGAAGGGGTTAAGGTCACACGGAATCAGCATGTTGTTGTGTGAATGGGAGAGGGGAGAGCAGTTCCCAGAAGAAGGAGATGAGGTAAGGACTTGATAAGCAAGCTTATACACCCATCATAAGCCAATGAACATCAGCCTTAGCAAACTGTATGCCCCTGGAATGTCCAAGAGGTTTGCACATACAGATGTTGTTGTTGTTGTTAGGTGCCATCGAGTTGGTACCAACCCATAGCGACCCTAAGCACAACGGAATGAAACACTGCCCAATCCTGGGCCAACCTCACAATTGTTGCCATGCTTGAGTCCACTGATGCTGCCACTTCCCAATCCATCTTTCTTGGGGTCTTCCTCTTTTTCTCTGACCCTCCACCTTACCAAACATCATATCCTTCTCCAGTGACTGGTCCCTCCTGACAATATGTCCAAAGTATGAGATGAAGTTTGGCCATAGTGGCCACATACAGTAGGCACTCAATAAGTAGAGTCCTGGTGTGGCACTACAGGATAATGCACTGGACTACAAGGTCGGTTTGAACTAGCTGCTCCTCAGAAACTCTATACAGAGTTACTATGAGTCAGAACTGACTCGACAGCACATAACAACAACAACAACAATTGTTGCATAGGCGTCCTGGTGTGGCTCTGTTGAATGAACAATGGACCACTAATCACAAGGTTGGTGGTTCAAACCCACTACTAGCTCCTTGGAAACCCTATACAGGGTTGCTATGAGTTGGAACCAACTCGACAGCACTTAGCGACACCAGTTGTTGCCCAGCCTAGGTGTCTGCTACATGTATTGCCGGGACAATTACTATCAAATCAACTTCAGCTCATGGTAACCCTGTATGTGTCAGTACAACTGGGCTCATAGGGTTTCCAATGGTTATGAGACACCTGGATATTCTTGAATCTACAATTTTTCAGTAAACAGCCAAGCACATTAACCATCTGTACTACTCTGGGACTCTTGTTGTCCAATAATCTCAGCTGCTGCTGTGTGCATTAGTCTTTGAAAATGTGATGAAAGAGGCTAGTTATATAAGAGATCTGATGTCTGCCCTCAGAGACCTTACAACCAACTCATGTGTCCAGACTTATTCTAGTGGTGGAAATCTTTCTGCAAAGACCTACTGTGCACAACAAGTAACAGTAGGTACACTCTGCCCCTGGCTCCCCAGCTCAGTATACAATGCATGTAAGCATTTTATGGTTCACTCAGTAAGAAAATGAACGAATCCCATTAAACCAAACCTACTGCCATGAAGTTTATTGTGATTCACAGTGACCCTGTATAGGGTCTCCGACGCTGCAAATCTTTATGAGAACAGAAAGCCTCATGTTTCTCCCAAGGAGCAGCAGGTGGTTTGGAACTGCTGCCTTTGCATTTAGCAGTCCAGCGCTCATTCTACAGCGTCAGCAGGTGAAATGCTTAAAGAATCATTACCATAAAGTATAGCAGCAAAGGCAATGAGTTTGTATCTATTTCAATTTCATGAATAGAAAAGAAGTACTCAAAGTTGGATAGAGAAAAGCAGATAAGGCTTTCTGGGAAAGGCAGGTTTTGACCTTGATTCTAAAGAGAAATATCAGATAACAAGAGAAAAGCAGAGAGACAATTCAGAGAAGAGGACTGTGATAGTTAAGGGTTTGTTTCAAATTGATTGGACCAGAATTGGCAGTGGTTTGGCTGTGGAGGCACAGTTGTCCCCCCATGGTGAGATCTAATACAGTGTAGTTAACTCTATGATTATTGGCTATGGACAGTGTAGTTAACTCTATGATGGTTGGCTCTGGGCAGCCAATCAATTGAAAGGATATTGCCTCAGGCCTATGGCCTGCTCCCAATATAACTGACACTCAGGCAAAGCTTGCTTGCTTTTTTGCTGGGTCTGGATCCTGCATCTGGCTGGTCCACCAACCTCTGACTCTTTGGACTTGAGCCAGTGGCCTGCTCTATTATCTGCCTGCCTGCCTGCCAGACCAGTCTACAAGCCAGATATGCCTACGTGTCTGTCTGCCGGACCTGCCATCCAATCGTGGTTTATCTAAACTGGACTTGGGACTCTCCTATACAACTGGAAGCCATTTCCTTAATATAAACATATATATATATATATATATCAGAACCAACTTAATGGCACTTAACAACAACAGCAATATACATATATATATATATATCATGGGTTTTGCTTCTCTAGAGAACCCAGCCTAAGACATTCGGTACTGAAATTGGCTCTTTTGTTGTTGTTATTGTTAGGTGTCATCAAGTTGGTTCTGACTCATAGTGACCTTATACAAAACAGAGCAAAACACAGCCCAGTCCTGCACCATCCTCTCGATCATTGTTAAGCTTGAGCTCATTGTTGCTGCCACAATTCATCTTGTTGAGGGTCTTCCTCTTTTTTGCTGACCCTCCACTTTACCCAGCAGGATTTTCTTCTCCAGGGACTGGTCCTTCCTGATAATACAAGGATGAATCAAAAATTATCTGCACTCTGGCTATATTAAAATGCCCATTCACAGAAACAGCTTATGACAACATTGAGTGAGTACATGGAATGATTCTGTAGAATACATGAGTGACAGCAGATTATGTGGCAAATCATTTGCAAATCAGCCGTAATTCTGTTTATCAAATAATCCATGACAGACTTGGGTTTCAAAAGTTTGCACAAGATGAGTACCAAAACAACTCATGGAAAATTATAAACAGAAGCATTTGAACACCTGCAAACAAAATTTGGATTGATACTCAAAGGAAGCTAAAAGTTTCTTTAAAAAAAA
>NW_006408525.1:12727996-12731750 GCF_000296735.1 Chrysochloris asiatica | reverse complement strand
AAAATGATGTATTTGTCTTTTCTAAAAGTTGATTAAAATAAATTTTACAATTTATTTTAATTGTGTGGATAAGTTTTGATTCATCTGCATATATCCAAAGTATGAGAGATAAAGTCTTGAGATAATGGTTTCTAAAGAGCATTCTGTCTATATTTTTTCTAAAACAGATTTGTTTGTTCTTCTAGCAGTTCATGGTACTTTTAATATTCTTCTACAACACCATAACTCAGATGTATGACTTCTTCTATGACATTCCTTATTCACTGTCTACCTTTCACACACATATGAAGCTACTGAGAATATGATGGCTGAAGTCAGGAGCTCCCTAGTCCCTAGTCTGACATCTTTGCTCTTGAACACTATAAATAAATCTTGTGCCGCATATATTCTTAATGCAATATGTCATTTGATTTCTTGGATACTGTTTCCATGAGTGTTGATAGTGCTCCAAGCAAAATGAAGTCTTTGGCAACTTCAATCTTTTCTTCACTTATCATGATGTTATTTATTGGTCCAGTGGTGAGGATTTTTGTTTTCTTTACATTGAGGTGCAATCCATACTGAAGGCTGTGGTCTTTGATCTTAACCACTAAATACTCTAAGTCCTCTTCACTTTCAGTAAGCAAAGTTGTATCATCTGCATATCTAGAGCAGCTCTTGAGAAACAAAATCATAAGGATGAGTTATCTAAATTGGTTCTCAAGTCTGACTTATTCTAAAGGCATTGATAACTCTGCCTCCATTAGTAAAGCGGGCAAGGGGGTTGCCAATCCATGGTATGAGGTGGCAATATTAATAGGCAAAATATCACCACCAATAGATCATATATTGAAAAGAAGCAAGACTCTAGGCGATCATATGTACAGTGATGGTTGTTATGTGCCGTGCAGTCGGTTCCGACTCATAGTGACCTTGTACAGGGTTTCTGAGGATATAAATCTTTCTGGGAGCAGAAAGCCTCATCTTTCTCCCGTGGAATAGCTGGTAGTTTCGAACTGCTGACTGTGAGATTAGCAGCTCGATTGTAACCACTATGCTACCAGAGCTCCTTTCTGTGTACGTACCTTTCTGTAATTTTGTCAGAACATGAAGTATAGAGAAGCTGGTTGGTTGGTTCTAACAATATTGTTGTTGTTAAGTGCCATCAAGTTGGTTCTGACCCATAACGATCCATATAGGTGTCCAAGGTTTGGCTGGTGACTTTCAACTGCCAACCTTGTGGTTCAAACCGACCTTGAGTTCCAGTGCTTATCCTACAGTGCCACACCAGGGCTTCGACTTAAAACAGAGCAATGATAAACAAAAGAGACACACTCAAGGCCACATAAAAGACCTCAAGTTTCCACTTATGCCCAGAAAGAATACTAATTTCCTGTAGTAGCAGAACTGATGTTGCTGAAAACCAAGCTCAGAGTCTTTTTTTCGGTAAGAGAGACTGAATTACAATGCCAGCTCAACTCCCAACCAGGAATGCTGTCTGGTTCTAAAGTGCGGGCACTGATTGGAAAGAAATGGAATCAGGAAGTGGAGGACATAGAGCACATAAATTCCATTGACTCACTCTTGCTAATAGCCCCACCCCTCCCATCTGAGGAAGGTGATGTCTGGGGCATCACCTAAGATAGCGATCTTGTAAGACATTGCTGAATGTCCCCAGAAAACACCTCCACCAATTATTACTTCTAGAGCTATAACTAGACTTAAGACCCAGCAAGCCCCAAAAGGTGAAGTACACTGGTGACCCAAAGAAGCAGGCTGCTACAATCCAAAAGAATGACTTGTTTTTTCTAAAACAAATAGAAACCAGGAGAATATGTGGACTTATGTGGGAATGGCAATTAAGGGTATGAGAAGATGATGCAGGAAACATAGGGTTGGATCTGTCTGAATTTACTGATATAGGGCCACTAAGCACAGACTCTTCATTCAGTATTTCAGCTCGAGAAGTTAGGAGAGGATCTAACAGTTTATCTGGTTGGCTCACTTAAGCATGGATTGTGCGGTGACCTACAATACATCCAGTTGAAGTACCAGACCTGCCTTGGTATTCTGTAGAGGAAGGAATCCAAAGGCTTCAGAAAATTGGCATGTTGGAGTGGATTTATCAGGAGAAGTCCATAAACCCACACGTGCAGTGCCCAGAGGACACACCTTTACCACAACAGTGAGGAACAAATTTGTATAGGGAGCCCCAGCATCCTTGAAGACTGTTGTGATTGCTATATATTATGTAAGCTACATTTGACAATGTGAACTGCCCTAACTGAATTAAGGCACCTAACCACAATGGGGATGATTGGACCTCCCAGTGGTAGGGGCAAAGTGGCAGTACTTAATCGACAAAGACAAGGTGAACATGGTTATCATAATGAGTAAGAGACTAAAACCAGTAATCAGAATAAAACCAGCAATCTGACTTGCGTGGATTTAAGACATTGGTTAATCAGACAGGGTGTCCCTAGAAGTGAAAGGGATGGGTAACCTGATAAATATTTACTTGATTTGTACAAGAGAAAGAACACTAGGCCAGGTGAATGGCAATCTAACATGAATTGCCAGAATAGAGTCACAGCCTCTCAATCAATTCCCAGACTCGAGTCAGCTTCCACATCCACACATCCATAACCCCTTGAATAAAGGGATGGCTGGACACCTTGAAAAAGGACCCCAATATACTGCCAGCTGCCTTTCTTCAGCCTTCCCCAAAGGGATCTGTGACTTTTTATAAGAGTGACAGTTCATCAAGGCAAAGGACACAATCGGACTTTCCAGGGATTACTGGACACTGGCTCTGAATTGACACTAATTCCAGAAGACTCAAAATATCACTTTGGGGTAAACAGAGGTCAATTTATTAATGGAGTCTTAGCTAAGAGCTGTCTCATTGTGAGTCCCTGACCTCATCTTGTAGTGATTTCCCCA
The DNA here is from genome assembly GCF_000296735.1 of Chrysochloris asiatica. Lineage (NCBI taxonomy): Eukaryota > Metazoa > Chordata > Mammalia > Afrosoricida > Chrysochloridae > Chrysochloris > Chrysochloris asiatica. Next base: position 12,728,828 of record NW_006408525.1, on the reverse strand, counting down.
GTTCCATAATGTATAATTGGCATAGACATACTTAGCAACTAGCAGAACCCTCACACTGGATCCCTGAAATGTGGAATAAAGGCTTTTATGGTTGGATAAGCCAAGAGGAAACCATTAGAACTACCTTTACCTAGCAAAATAATAAACCTAAAGCAATACCACATTTCTGGCGGGACAGTAGAGATTAGTGCTACAACCAAGGACTTGAAGGACATTAAGGAGTGGTGATGCTTGCCACATCCCCATTTAACTTGCCTACCTGGCCTGTGCAGAAAAAGAAAAAGAAAAGGATAGATCTTGAAGAATGACAGGGGATTATCATTGACTTAACCAGATCATGACTCCAACTGCATCTGCTGTCCCAGATGTTGGTTGGTTCATTGCTCCAGCAAATAAAATACCACCTGGTACTTGGTATGTATTCATTGGCAGCTATTAATCTAGCCAATATCTTTTTCTCAATTCTAGTTTCTAAGGATCACCAGAAGCAGTTTGCTTTCAGCTGGCAAGGCCAACAATACACTTCTACTGTCTTGCCTCAAATACACATCAATTCTATAAGAACAGAAGACCTGGGAGGTCAGTCTATAATCAAAAACAATTACAATGTGAAAGAAGGTAAACACAGAAAAACAGAGATCCAGGTGGTAGGGAGGTCAGGTAGATTACAGGATAAAATGTTGTTGTTGTTGTTGTTGTTAAATGCCATTGAGTCGACCTTATGCACAGCAGAACAAAACACTGGCCAATCCTGAGCCAACCTCACTACTGTTGCCACATTTGAGTCCATCGATGCTGTCACTTGGCCAATCCATCTCATTGGGGGTCTTCC
>NW_006408525.1:12719486-12726886 GCF_000296735.1 Chrysochloris asiatica | reverse complement strand
AGAGAGGGAAGGAGTCTTCACATCAAGTATTAATGCTATCCCCTCTATACACAGTGTAGATAGTGATGGGCAACTTAGACATTGGCTACCTAAAATGAAGGGGCAATAAAGGTACAAAGTGACTGGCTTACAAGGTTTTAAGAAGGAGTTTAGCTTAAGAGTATGGGGATGGGGTGGGGGTGGGAAAGAGTCCCTACTGAATAGATTTCATCTTGTCTAGATGGGTCTAGTGAAAAGAGATGGGGATAAGATTCCTATGATTCAATAGTGAATAATTGTTATCATGACTAATTGCAACTGTCACTATTGTAAAGGCAGAAGTTTCTTAACAAAAACAGGGGAGTGGTTAATCTTACAGTCAAGAAACAGAGGACCCTAGGACCATCAAGGGAGAAGCACACAAGCAGAATGCAGGACCTTATCCAGAGAAGCAGCGACGCCAGAGACGGACGCAGAGATGGGGGCACAGAGACAGGGAGCAGCTGAGGACTCTAGATTCATGGGAAGTGAGGGACTAGTGGCCAGGAGGCAGACTTGCAGAATGTGTCCTTTGGAGATGTAAATTATTACATTTTTTTTTTTTTTAAAGCTAAAGTGGATAGAGAGAAATACTGTTAACTGATGGTACATGGAGGGCATTATAATCATTGTAATGAAACAAGGTGTATGATTTGTTGAATGTAAAACAGATGTTCTGCCCTGTAAACTTTCACTCAATCCATAATAAAAACCTTTAAAAAAGAATTTTTTTTTTTAAAAAAAAAGATACATCAACTCTCCAGCATTATGCCATAATTTAGTCCTCAGGGACTTGATCCCCTTTCCCTACCCAAAGACATCAACTGGCCCATCACACTGAAGACATTATACTCACTGGACCTAATGAGGAAGAAGTATCAATGGCTCTAGATTTATTGGTAAAACATCTGCATGCTAGTGGGTGGGAAATTAACCCAACAAAAATTCAGGCACCTCCCACTGCAGTGAAATTTCTAGGAGTTCAGTAGAGTGGAGAATGTAGATATATTCCTACTAAAGTTAAGGACACGCTATTGCTTTTGGCCCCACCCACAACACCTGGTAGGCCTTTTGGATTTTTGAAGACAATATATCCCTCATTTGGGTGTGCTACTCTATTTATCAAGTGACTTGAAAAGCTGCTAATTTTCTCAATTGGTGCCCACAACAAGAGAAGGCTCTGCAACTGGTTCAGGCATCTGTGCAAGTCACTCTGCCACTTGGACAACATAATCCAGAGATCCAATGGTGCTTGAAATGTCAGTGGCAGATAGAGATGAAGTTTGAAGTCTTTGGCAGGCCCCTGTCCATGAATCACAGCGCAGACCCTTAGGATTTTGGAGCAGAGCCCCACCATCCTCTGCCAACAACTACTCTCCTTTTGAGAAACAACTTTTGACTAGTTACTGGGCCTTAGTAGAGACTGAACACCTCTATGGGCCACCAATTCACCATGTGACCAGAGTCACCCATTATGAACTGGATGGATACTGTCTGGCCCACAGAGTCATAAAGTTGGATGAGCACAGCAACATTCCATCATTAAATGGAAGTGAAGTGATATATGTGAGACTGAACTTGAGCAGGACCTGAAGGCACAAGTACGTTGCATGCAGAAGTGGTCCAAATGTCTATGGTCTCCACTCTTGTCACATTACCTTCCCTTTCCCAGTCTACACCTACATGGCCTCATGGGGTGTTTCTTACGGTCACTTGACTGAGGAAGAGAAACATGCTTGGTTTGCAAATGGATCTGCATGATATACACACACCACTGGAATTGGACAGCAGCCACAATTCAGCCCCTTTCTGGGACTACCCTGAAGGATAATGCTGAAAAGGAATCTTCCCAATGGGAAGAACTTAGAGAAGTGTACCTAGTTGTTTGTTTTGTTTAGAAGGAGAAATGGCCAGATGTGTGACTGTAGCCAATGGTTTGGCTGGATGGTCATGAACTGGAAGGAATATATTTGGAAAATTGGTAACAGAGAGGTGTGGGGGAGAGGTATGTAGATAGACCTCTCTGAACAGGTGGAAAAAAAAATGAAGATATTTGTGTCTCATGTGAATGTTCACCAATAGGTTACCTCAGCAGAGTAGGATTTTAACAACCAAGTGGACAGGGTGACACGCTCTGTGGAAACTGTGCTCTTTCTCCAGTCACTCCTGTCATTGTTCAATGGGCTCATGAACAAAGTGGCCGTGGTGGCAGAGATGAGGGCCATGCATGTGCTCAGCAGCACAGACTCCCACTCACCAAGGCTGACTTGGCTACAGTCACTGCTGCGGGCCTAATCTACCAGCAGCAGAAAGCAATACTGGGTCCCAGGTATGGAACCATTCCTCAGGGAGATTAGTCAGCACCCTGGTGACAGGTTAATTACTTGGGACCACTTCCATCATGGAAAGGGCAGCATTTTGTTCTTACTGGAATAGACACTTCCTCTGGATATGGATTTGCCTTGCCTGCATGCAATGAGAGCCAGTTCTGACTCACAGTGACCCTGTATAGGGTTTCTGAGGAGCAGCTGGTGAGATTTGTATATATATAAGTTTCACTGATTTTGCTACTCTAGAGAACATACCCTAAGACAAGGACCACCAAGAATAAAGACAAGAATGAATAAAGAATGCCATCCATAAGGGGCAAACCCAGTACCCAAGTTGGCAGTTAACAGAAAGCTGGATCAGTACCACACATTTGTTTTCATTTTCTTTTTTATACTTCCCAGTGCTCCATTAGAGGCAGACTGCATCCAGACTATCAAAGCAGCCCTTCATAGGGTTCCTCATAATTGTGAGTATATTAATTGGCACAGTTTCATGTTCAACATACTTCTATCTTAATGAAATTGTAGAGCAAATAAAGGAAGGGGGATCCCATTCTACTGCAGATTAGGGATACAAAGATGCTGCTCATTTTTTTCACTTATTCAGCTAACATTGGTTGAGTATCTATATATGTGTTAGGCATGCTGCTAATTGTAGATAATATGGAGTTAGTTAAGTGTCTTCAATGTGCTCTGGAGGTGCCTTGGGCTAATACATACGTAAACAATCACTGGTGGTAATCACAGTAACAGGAGCTCTGATGATGCTGTGGGATAAGTGTTGGGTTTCTAATCACAAGATCAGTGGTTCAAACCCACCAGCCACTCCCAGGTGAGTTGTCTGCTCCAGTAGAGATTTACAGTCTTGGAAACCCTATATAGGCTCGCTATGAGTCAGAATTGACTCCATGGCAGTGGTTTGGGTTTGGTAATCCCTGTAATGGAGGCTGGGCTAAAGATGCTGAGAAGGAAAGAGCTAACTCGGCCAGAGAACTCTGGGAGGGGGCTTCCTGGTGGAGCTAACCTCTGAAGGGAGTCTTAAAACAAGGATCAGCAAATTTCTTCTTTAAAGGGCCGGATGGTAAATATTTGAAGTTTTGTAGATGGTCTTTTCTGCAACTACTCCAGTCTGTTCTCCTAACAAGAAGACAGCCATAGACAATATGTAAGCAAATGGGCATGGTTGTGCGCCAGTGAAACATTATGGACACTGAACTTTAAATTTCATAAAACTTACACATGTCACAATATAACATAATTATGACAATTTTCTTTCAACTACTTAAAAATATAAAGATCATTCTCAACTCTTAGGTGATACAAAAAGAGCTGTCGCGCCAGATTTGGCCTGTGGGCTTTGCTTACTCTTATCTTATGAATTGACAGAGGCCAAGTAAAGATAGAGGAATGGGTTAGATGAGGGTGAAGGCAATTCAACAGACGTCAAAGCCTCAACAAAATTTCAGAAACACAAACAGATCTGATCTGTTTGGGAAATTAAGGTTTGGTGTGACAGCAAGGATTAGGGTCCAGGGAGAGATCATTTAAGGTCAAATGTAGAAGCGCTTTACTATACAAATTAATAAAAACAAAAAAGCTTTAAATTAGGTACAAACATAATCAGTTTTGTATTTTAGAAATATAACTCAAGATATGAAAAGAGTCCACAGACAGGGAGGTATGGTGATAGCGGATTTAGTGCAGGTGAGGAACCCAGGTGGTGCACTGGGTTAAGCATTGGACTTCTAACTGCAAGGTTGATGATTCCAACCCATCAACTGCTCCTTGCATGGAGAAAGATGAGAGTTTCTGCTCCCATAAAGATGTGTAGCCTCAGTGGCCCTATTGAGTAGCTCTACTCTGTCCGACAGGGTCACTATGAGCCAGAATCAACTTGATGGCAGTAGATTCAGTGCAAGTAAGAGTGCCCTGAATCCTAGTCAACAAAAGCCAATTATGAAATCATCAAGAATTTTTGTAAGCCAGCTATTTGTTGATGACAACCATTATTAAAAAATTAAATGCTATAAAATTACAATTAAATAAATTATGTTAGGTTGACTTTTAGTAAGATAGTGGATTACACAGATGCACTACACAAACCTCTACAGCAAAGATACAAGAGACCAAATAAAACAGACACTGATGACAATCCTGGAACCCTGAACTTCAGAAGCAAGGGTAGAGAAGGGGACTGAGTGCTTGCTGGGAGGAAAAGCTGAGCAGGGACGATGAGAGAGGGAGACTGACTGGTGAACAGTTAGTCACACAACCTCTGTAAGCAGATTTGGTAACAGACGGTGGCCTGGCAGACTCACACAGGAGACTGGAAAGGTACAATTCTTTTTTTACCCCATTCTTTCCTGGCGACCAGAGGTGTAGCTAGCTCCCTCATCTATCCCCAACACAGTCCCTGATCTCCGAGAGTTTGGAGCCATGTGGTTGGGAGAAATGCCAGCATGAGGCAGGATCCTGGTTGCACTACTTTGGTGAGCCATTTTGGTGCCTGGATTCAGGTGGGCTTGGCTTAGGATCTACAGAACCCTCAGAGCCACTAGACCAGCATTTAACCAGTCACCCTACCCTAGCTGCCCTGTGGTCCTAACAGACACTGAAATTAGCTCCTTCAAGGGCCTCCACAAATTACTTCTGGATTGACTGCCCTGAACATAAATAACACCAAGATCCATAAGGTCTCCATGTAGGGCCAGGAACTGCACTCCCACAGCCACCCGGTGAGTTCCTTGGCTTGTAGTTGCCCGCAGAGTGTTCGCCACTTCAGCTCCAACAGTGCATTGTTCTGGTTTTGTTTGGGGTTTTGTTTTTTTCCTTTTGCTGTTTCATTGTTTCTGTTTGTTTCCTCTTTCTCCTCCTTCTCTTTCTATCCCATCTCCACTTTTGTTTTTCCTTCTTTTCTTCTTTCATTTCCCTTCTTCTTTTTTTTTCACCTTTTTGATCTTTCTTTAACTACTCTCTACTCTTTCTCTTTTAATATGCCCTCTCCCTGTTTTTCTAAGGGTTATTTTTGTTTTTATATCTTCCTTTTCTTTTCTTTTCTACAGCTCCATTTTCCTTGTCCTTTTTTTTTTTCTTTTTAGTTATTATATTCTTTTTTCTGATCCCTGCCTGTCTTTTGCTTTTTTTTCTCCTTTATTATTGTCTCTTTTCATTGTTGGTTCCTTGTTTGTTCTATTTTGCTTACTGGTGTGTATCAGGTGGAAGCAGGGGAAGTTTCTCCTTTTTCTCACCCAACAGAAGACAGTAATTGTGTCCATTCAGTCCAGCCACAACCACACCCGCTGCAGCTCCATCTACTGAACAAGAGCAAATACCAGCTGCTATACTACCTGATCAATGATAGCAGCCAGCCCCAGCCAAATCCACCCTAAGCTGAGGTGCATGAACCACTAACAGACAACAGAGCACATGCGTCCATGTGAGACAGGAGACAGTTGGTGACAGCCTAAGAACACATCAACATACAATCACCAATCTAATGGTTGCTGCTCTTGTTGTTAGGTACCATCCAGTCAGTTCTGCCTCATAGGGACTCTATATAGGGTTTCCAAGGAGCGGCTGGTGAGTTTGAACTACAGACCTTGCGGTTCAATATGAAAACACCACAAGGTCCCAGGAACGACAATTTTAGCTCACACAAAAAGGCAAAAGAGAATGGCACACACAAATGACCAAGATGCAGATCCAAATAAATGTTTCCGAGGAAGAAATGGTAATGGAAGTAACTGAAAAATAATACTGAAAAATTATATTTAGGTACCTACAAAGGATTGACAGAAAGATCAAAGCAAACACAGATAACTCAGGGGAAAAAGAAAAAACTTTAGAATTCAGGAAAACACTACAAGAATAAACAGACAAAATAAATGAAAATTATGAAACAATACAACACCTGCCATGAGAAATCCGGACATAAATACTAAGATTTCAGAAATGGACAATGCATTAAAATGGCAAAGAAGCAGATTCAAAGCAATGGAAGTCTGAGTTTGTGAGCTTGAAGATAAATCTTTTGATAAGTTTTGTAGGTCAGACAGTCCCTGCTGCAGCTAGTAAGCTAGAAGAATAATCAGAAAAAAGGAATGAAAAGTTCTGAAGCAAGCCTACGAGTTATGTGGGACACTATGAAGAGGAATAATTTAAAGATTACTGGAATTCTAGAACAGAAAGAGACAATCAAAAGCACGAAGCAATTATTGAACAATTATTGGAAGAAAAATTCTCTAATATCATGAAAGACAAGAAGTTAAGCAAATAAGAAGTTGAACGAACCACAAACAGGATAGTTCCTAAAGGAAAATAACTAAGTCAGGTTATATATAATCAAACTTTCTAAAACCAAAGACAAGGGAAGAATCCCGAGACAGCTCTGGAAAAACAAAAAAATTACCTACAAAGGAGAACCATGCAGGTAAGAAGGAAATGGGATGGCATATGCAAAATTCTGAAAGAAAAAAATTGTTAACCAAGAATCATATACCCAGCAAAGCTGTCCCCCAAATACGTCGGTGACATTAGGACATTTCCAGATAAACAGAAATTGAAAGAGTTTGTAATATTAAGACCAACTTTACAAAAAATACTAAAGGATGCTCTTTGGAGTGAGAACCAACAACAGCAGACAATAATCTTAGACTAGCACACATGACACTACCACTCAGAACTCAATCCACATATGGTGGTGGTAGTGGTCGCGTGCCACTAAGTCAGTCCTGACTAATAGAGAACCTGTATAAGGTTTACAAGGCCTTCAATCTTTACAGGATCAGAAAGCCTCATCTTTCACCTTCGGTGCAACTGGTAAATCCAAACTGCTGACCTTGTGGTTAGTGGTCCACTCATGATCTACTATGCTATCAGGGTTCCTTCAATCCATATATAAAAGTATTTAAAGTAAAACAAGCTTACAAGACTGCATATAGGGAACCAGATACATCAATTTATAATGAAATCAACTACAAAGCAAAAAGAAGGAATAGTATAGGTACAGAACTTCCTTATGATACATGGAAGGGAATGCAATTAATGACACGA
>NW_006408525.1:12699894-12709365 GCF_000296735.1 Chrysochloris asiatica | reverse complement strand
GTGATGTTCTTGATGTCATCCCACAACTCTTTTGGTCTTTGGTCTTTAGTGTCAAACTGTCCTTGAGATGATCTCTAAATTTAGGTGGGATATGTTCAAGGTCATATTTTGGCTCTCATGGACTTGTTTTCCTTTTCTTCAGCTTCAGCCTGAATTTGCTTATGAACAATTGATGGTCTGTTCCACAGTCTGCCCCTGGCCTTGTTTTGGTTGGTGTATGGAGCTTTTCCACCATCTTTTTCCACAGATGTAGTCAATTTAATTTCTGTGTATATTCCATCTGATGAGGTCCATGTGTCTAGTCATCTTTCATGTTGTTGAAAAAAGTTTGCAATGAAGAAGCAATCAGTCTTAAAAATTCTGTCATGAGATCTCCAGCATTGTTACTATTACCAATATCCTTTCTCTTTATTTCCAACCTTTACATTCCAATCACCAGTAATTATCAATACATCTTGATTGCATGTTTGATTGATTTCAGACTAATGAAGCTGGTAGAATTTTTCAATTTCAACTTCACTGGGCTTTAGTGATTGGTGTGTAAATTTAAATAATACTTGTATTAACTGGTCTCCCTTGTAGGCGTAAGGGTATTAGCCTATCACAGACAGCGTTGTACTTCATGACTGATCTTGATATGCTCTATTTGATGATGAATGTGATGCCATTCCTCTTTATTTGTCATTCCTGGCAGAATAAACCATGAGATTGATTGTCAGATTCAAAATGGTAGATTCCAGTCCATTTCAGCTCACTAAATGCCGAAGATATTGATGTTTATGTGTTCCATTTCATTTTTGACAATTTCCAATTTACCTAGATTCTTACTTCTTACATTCCATGTTCCAATTATTAGGGGATTTTTACAGTTGTTTCTCTTTATTTTGAGTTGTGCACTACCAGCCAATGAAAATCCTAAGGGCTTTACTCCATTCACATCATCACGGTGAACTCTACTTTGAGGAGGCGGCCCTTTCCCAGTTGTATTTTGAGCGCCTTCCAACCTGAGGGGCTCATCTTCAAGCACTATATCTGACAATATTCTGGTGGTCTTCATCATGTTTCAATATTGAATATTCAGGTGTTGACAGTGTTCCACTGCTATTCATAAGGTTTTCAGTGACTAAATATTCGGATGTTCTGTTCGAACAACTGCCTCTTGGTCTATGTACAGGTTCCTCATGAGCACATTTAAGTGTTCTGGGATACTCATACTTCACAACATTGTCCATAGCTTGTCATGACCCACACAATCAAAAGTCTTTGTGTAGTCAATAAAACACAGGTAAACATCTTTCTGGAATTCTCTGCTTTCAGTCAATATCCATCTGATGTTAGCAGGGATATCCCTCATTCCATATCCTCTTCTGAATCCGTCTTGAACCTCCAGAATTTCCTATCAATGTACAGTTGTAGCCGTTTTTGTATTATTTTTAGTAAAACTTTACTTGCATGGGATATCAATGATATTGTCCAATGGTTTCTGCATTCTGTTGGATCTCCTCTCTTTGGAATGGGCACAGATACAGATCTCTTCCAGTCAGCTGGCCAGGTCGCTGTCTTCCAAATTTCTTGACATAGATGAGTGAGTGCCTCCAGTGCAGAATCAGTTTGTTGAAAGATTTCAATTTGTATTCCAATTCCCAGAACTTTGTTCTTTGCCAATACCTTCAAAGCACCTTGGATTCCTTCCTTCTGTACCACTGGCTCCTGATCATATTGCTACCTCTTGAAATGGTTGAACATCAACCATTTCTTTTTGGTACAGTGACTCTGTATTCTTTCACCATACGTATTCAATCTGTAGCTGAGCAAATAATCCAAGAAGATGGATTATATGAAGAAAAATGTGGCATCAGGAAAGATAGAAGACTCATTAACAATCTGTGATATGCAGATGATACAACCTTGCTTGCTGGAAGCAAAGAGGACTTTAAATACTTATTGACGATGAAGATCAAAGATCACAGCCTCCCATATGGGTTGCACTTCAATGTAAAGAAATCAAAAATTCTCACCACTGTACCAATAAATAGCATCACAATAAATGGAGAAAAGACTGAAGTTGTCAAAGACTTCATTTTAAGATCAGTCAGCAACACTCATGGAAGCAGCACTCAAGAAATCCAACGACATATCTGCTGCACAAAAGACCTCTTTAAAGTGTTGAAGAGCAAAGATGTCAGTTTGAGAACTAAGGTATTTTTAATAATCTCATATGCATGTGAAAGTTGGACAGTGAATAAGGAAGACTGAAGAAGAATTAATGCATTTGAACTATGGTGTCGGAGGAGAATATTAAAAGTACCATGGACTGACAAAAGAACAAACCAATCTGTGTTGGATGAAGTGCAGACAGAATGCTCCCTAGAAACCAGGATGGCCAGACTTCATCTCTTATATTCAGGAAATACTGTCAGGAGGGACCAGTCTCTGGAAAAGGATATCATGTTTGGTAAAGTAGAGGGTTGGAGAAAAAGAGGAAGACCCCAAACGACATGGATTGGCACAGTGGCATCAGCTGTGGGCTCAAGTGTAGAAACAATCGTGAAGCTGGCGCAGGACCAGGCAGTGTTTTGTTCTGTTGTGCATAGGGTTGCTATGAGTTGGTACTGACTCAATGGCACCTAAAAACAACAACGTAGGTGTGAGCGGGGCCGTAGGATAAGCATCGGACTGCTAACCACAAGGTCAGCAGTTCAAACCAACCATCCACTCTCGGAAACCCTGTGAGTTGAAAGTGACTCAACAGCACACAAGAACAACAAGGTTTGTGAGCATGGAGAGACAGCCAGTGTCAGCCCTGTGCAGTGGAAAGAATAGAAACGCTGGCCTAAGATCACCCGGGAGGTCCCAAAGCAGCCTTCCACTCAGCCACAGGCCTGCATCCCTGTATTTGCATCTCATATATAGCTGTGTACAGAGCTATTTGGACACCCACAGGTCTGCATGAGCAGGTCTGTGTGTATTTATAACCACAGGCCAAGTGTGGACAGCATTGCATATAGATCCCACCAACATCACTGCACACAGCCTGACCTCCTGTCAGGGCCACAAGTCCACTAATTGATGCTGATGGGAATCATGGTCTCCCAGCCAAAGGCATGCAGCCCACCTCCCACCACCAGCACGAGTGTGCTCCTGCCTGGGGGGCCGGACTTTTCTGGTAAAGCAACAGAGGAGAGGTGAGTGGAGCTATAAACATGCCACAGGCTGACCCGCATATGGAAATGAGGCTTGTGGTGAGGCCTGGCGCCCAGCCACAGGCCTGTGGCCTCAAAGCCGCCAAGTATCTTTAGCATGAACTTAGCATTGGTGGCCTACCCCTCCCCTTGGGCTTTTCACTCTCTTTCTCTCCCTTTCTCTCTCCAGTTTCTTGCCTTCCCTGCCCTATCTTATGCTCACAGTTTGTGATGTTTCACCCAAGGTTGTGGAATCTCATCCTTTTCAAGCTTAACACAGGGTTTGACTTCATCACCCCCAGATTTAACAACAACAATATAATCATGCTGGTGTTGGTGGCTACTGTGGAGACTTGATGTAAAACTGCCACATGTTCAGGCTCATGTACTGTGCCAATCCATCTCACTGAGGGTCTCCCAAACCTTTACTGACCTCTACTTCAGTAAACATGATGTCCTTCTCCACAACTGGCCCTGCCTGATGACTTGTCAAAAGTGAGTCAGACAATGTTCTGTTATGACCAAGAGAACTCTCACTGGCTAATTTTCAGAAGTAAGTCTTTCTTCCTAGTCTGTCTCAATACAGAAGCTCCCCCTGAAACTTGTCCACCATGGGTGACCCTGATGGTATTTGAAATACCCATAGCATAGCTTCCAGGATCACAGTAACACGCAGGCCACCACAGCACGACAAACTGGCAGACAGGTGATAGGATACAGTCATAGCTTCTGCTTATTGTAGAAGGCACTGTGCTAGGTGCATCTTAGACATTAGCTCACAAAATTTTACAAATGAGGAAGCTAAGGCCTGGAAAAGGTGGATTATTCACTGGACAAATCAAGGTTGAAGAAGTCAGGGGTTGGCAAAGTCATCTGGGGCGACCTGCACACAGCAGTGGGTCCCCGAGCCAGACATGCCAACTGGGGGGTGCTGGGAGGACAGTCAGTCCTTTGCTAAGCTAGAGGACTGTGGAGCAAACATCAGTCTGGAGGCCTGGTCAGGAAGAAGGCACCCCACTCCAGCAGGCTGCTCCTCCTAGGGCGATGCCCTCTTGCAAGCTGTGGCCATTGGAGGTTTACAGCGGGAATTGAACGGAACCCTCTGGAAGGTACAGGCCAAAGTGCTCCCAGGACCATCCTTCTAGACTGTTCAGTCAGTCCCTCATCTCACTACCAACTTTCCACGGCCAGCTCCAGGGTGGAAGCCAACCACTGTGGCAAGACAATGAGGAGCCTAAGACTTGTCTTCTTCTCAAGGGGCAGGAGCCTGAGCTTTTTCCTCTCTGAGGCCCTTTACACACAAAATGAGGTTGGGGCCATATTCATTGCCCATTATCAGCTGGCAAATCCTTTGCAGATTTGTCCCCTGAAATATATATGAAGTGGAAACTTCTTCCCTCCCCACTTCCTCCTTTCTCGTCTTCCCCCTTTCTTTCCCCGCCTTCCCTTCTTCCTCGTCTCTTTCTCTACCTTTTCAACCACTAGAAAGTTCTTTCTTTGGCTGGGCCACTATCAGCCTCCCTATGGTTTGCACCCATTTGCTGCTGCTTCTGTCTTCTGGAGCCATAGAGAAAAAGTCAGTAATAACAACAGTGAGGGTGGTGACCAGGGTGGCAGTGACCTTGGAAAAGGCTATTCAGTTTTGATATTGTGCTATGAACTTTGCCTGCATTATTCCGTTTACTCCTTGTAACATTCCCATGGAAAAGCTTCTTTTACTATTCCCATTTTACAGGTGGGACAACTGAGACTTTTCACAGCCAACAGGTGACAGATTTGAACTCAGGCAATCTGAATTAACGACCAGTTCTTTTAACCTCCAGGTAACACTGGTTTCCCTATGTCTTCCATTTTTGTGAATTCTTTCAATACTGAAAGACCAGCCACTTGTTAGCAGGAGCGCAGTCAGTCAATCACAAGTTCTGCATTCCCATGCTCTGGGAAGCCATGTCTTCTACACATCCTGACCTAGTCTTTGGAGAGCTGCATATAAGTCTTTAGGTTCCTGGGGGGTTTACTAACAGAAAAGTTGGTGGATCAAACCCACAAATGGGTATCATGGAAAAAAGTCTTGGCAATGTGCTTCCGTAATGATCATGTTGTTGTTAGGTGCTATTGAGTCAGTTCTAACTCATAGCGACCCCAAGCACAACAGAACGAAGCTCTGCCTGGTCCTGAGACATCTACACAATTGGTGTTATGTGTGATCGCATTGCTCTTGCCACTGTAATCTAAGACTATTGCTGTTCTTGTTAAGCACCATTGAGTCAGTTCCGACCCATAGCGACCCGGTATAGGGTTTCTGAGGAGCCGCTGGTGAGCTTGAACTGCCAACCTTGCAGTTCAAACAACTTTGCAGTCTGGAGCATTAACCCACAGTGCCACACCAGGACTCAAATCCAAGATTACAGCTAAGAAAACATAATAAGAGTATCTCTATTCTGTAACACATGGGGTCTCTATGAGTCAGAAATCAACTAGAGAGCAACAGGTATGGGTTGTTTTGTTTTTGTAAAGTTTTACCCACATACCTATCAACCTTTTAAAGGTGCCTACTTTTTAGTGGGAATGCCTCAGTTTTATCCAGCCTGTTTTCTTCAAGGTCTGGTGAAGAAAACCTTAGCGATTGCAAAGGAAAGAGAAAGGAATAAAGTGAGTCCTGGTGTGGCGCTGTGGGCTAATGTGGCAGACTGCAAAGTCATTTGAATTGTAAGATCGGTGGTTCAAGATCACCAGTTGCTCCTTGGAAACCTGACAAAGGGTTGGTATGGGTCGGAATCAACTTGACAGCACTTCACAACAACAACATTAGAAACCACACCCACACCTGCATTATGCTACTTGCTGTCACCATTTGAGGAGCATCCCCAAATTAACCCCACCCCTCCCGTTCATCACATCTTCCAGATCTGCACTGGCGGGTGCTCAGTATCCCACTCTGACCAGCCTTGTCCTTTTTCCTCCACTCCCAGGCCTCAGCCTGTAATAAACCCAGCTGAAATGCAAGTCCAAGCCCTGCCCATTGTCACTGCAGCAAACAGCCTGGACCCGAAGACCACCTCCCTCACTCCCAGAAGATTAATAAATCAGATTCAGACGCCCATTGTTCTGGACACAGTCAGAATCAACTGCAGGATTTTAAATCTCTCAGCACAGAGCAGCTGGCTGGCTACGAGAGGCCCCGCGAGGTCTCTGGGAAAGCTGGCCAGGGATGGGAATCAGAGAGAAAAAAAGGGAGACCAGATCATCAATAGTTACCGCACGCTCCTGGCCATCTCCACAGTGTCCCCCAGGATGCAGGTCCCCAACTTTACCGAGGTTCTCCTGAGTAAGGACAGAGGGAGGAGGGGACAACAGTCAGGCTAGGAAGAGAAGGGGCTAGACAGAGCCAGGTCTGGTGGCCCCAGGGTTACCCTCAGATGGGTGGGGTCACTCCACACCCTCCTCCTAACCTCACCAATGGCTAATTTCATCTGCAAATGTTTGAAACTTTTCAGAAGTGAGTGCTGCCTGAAACCACAGGGCGAATTCTAGTTTATTATCCCAGAATCCCCGAGAAGAATTCATAGAAATCCTTGTATCTTAGACTAATTATCACTCCCTTACCATCCCCACCCCCCAGCTTTTGGCTTTTTTTTTTTTTTTTTTTTAATCCCTTACTCTCTTGGGAGACATAGCGTGCCTGCCTCTGCCGCCTTAGTGGCGGCTAGCATTTTCCCTAGCTGTTTATGTGGAAAATCATAAAAATATTTGGTGGCCAAAAAAAGAGAGGGGAAATGCTTTGGTGGTCTGATGCAACAGAAATGCTTTTGGGGAAGAGAAAAAAAAAAAAAAAAGACCTGGATGTCTTATTCTAATCCCAAAACATGCATAAGCAGGGTATTGATTGAGAAGTACTAGGTGGAAGGCACGTTTTTCTCGGAGACCTGCCCTGCCCCGCCCCACCCCCTCCAAGCAGACAAAAGCATGTTGGCAGCTGGCAGAGGGTAAATCGCTTATAATCCAGCCGCAGGGCTTGGGAAGAGCCGAAAGCAAAAATTCCTGTGGGTTGTGCTCTACTCTGGGTCTAGTATCAGGCTGCTGCCCTGCTGGCCTAATTCTCTGGGCGGAAAGAGGAGGTGATGATGATGACGGTGATGATGATGCCGACCACGACCATGGCAACCACGACTGTGGTGCTGATGCAAATGCTGCTGCAGCTGATGAAGACAAAACGCATCCTGACTCTGCAGATTGCCTATGTACACTCTCCCCTCTGACGCTCACAGATACCATTATCACATCACACCCATTGCACAGAGGAGGAAAACAAAGCCTCAGAGAGAGGTAAGCAAAGGTGTCTTGTCCAAGAGCACACAACTTGTCACGATTCCCACCCAGGCTTACTGACCCCCTGAGAACAAGTTTTAGAGCATATTGTCTTTAACTCCAAATTGCTATTCAATAGAAAGACAATGTGAGCCACCATATAATTTAAAATTTCCTGGTAGCCATATATTTTCAAAAAGTAAAACTAAATAAATATATAAAATATATTATGAAATTGATTTTCATAATATGTTTGTATATAATAGTATATTGGTGGTTGTTGTTCTTAATTGCCGTGCAGTCGGTTCTGACTCATAGTGACCCTGTATAGGGTTTCCAAGGAGTGGCTGGTGGGTTTGAACTGCTGATCTTGTGGTTAGTAGGTCAATATTTATCCTACAGCACCACACCCAGACCCTATAATATGCTGTGTAATCGTATGTATCATAATCAAAACATTGTCATGAAAAAAAATTGTATTGTGTTGGGGTTTTTCCATATGAAATCTGGTGTGTATTTTGCACTTGCAACACATGTCACTTCAGACTAGCTACTGTTGTGGCACTTCAGGATACTATGCTGGACCGAAAGGTCAGTTTGAACCACAAGGTCGGCAGTTCAAACCCACCAGTTGCTCCTCAGAAGCCCTATACAGGGTGGCTATGGGTCGGAACCGACTTGACAGCACTTAACAACATGTGGCTAGCGACTGCAGTATTGGACAGCATAAGTCTAAAAAGACTGTCTTCACTTCCTGCGGCTACTGTAACAAAATACCACAAGTTGGGTGGCTTTGATACACAGAAATTCAATTGTCTCTGAGCTGTGGAGGTGAAGAGGCTGAAGTCGGTGTTGGCAGGGTCCTCATCAGCTCTAAAGGAAGAGCCTTCCTTGTCACCACTGACTTCTGATAGCTCTAGGTTTCTGCTGGCCTTGCTCAGCTTGTAGACACAGCTTCAAGAGGTGTCTTGTCCCTTGTGAGACTCTGTATCCAGGTCTGTTCTCTCCTTTTGTAAGACTCTACTTTTTTCTGGGGGAAAAAACCCTTAAGGTGTTCAAGAGCAAAGATGTCACTTTGATGACTAAGGTGCACATGAGCAAAACATGGTATTTTCAATCACTTCAAGTGCATGTGTAAGTTGGAAAATGAATAGGGAAGGCCATAGAAGAACCAATGCATTTGAATTATGGTGTTGGAGAAGAATATTGAAAGTATCATGGACTGCCAGTATAACAAACAAATCTGTCTTGGAAGAACAGCCAGAATGCTCCTTAGAAGCCAGGATGGCGAGACTTTGTCTTTCGTATTTTGGAAATGTTGTCAGGAGGGACCAGTCCCTGAAGAAGGACATCATGCTTGGTAAAGTGGAGGGTCAGCCAAAAAGAGGAAGACCCCCAAGGAGATAGACTGACACAGTGGCAGTAGCACTGGATACAAACATGACAGCAATTGTGAGGATGATAAAGGACGGGACAGTGTTTCCCTCTGGTGTACATAGGGTCGCTATGAGTAGGGACCGACTCGAAGGTACTTAACACCATCAACAACTCAGAAGGAATTAGGATCCACCTCACCCTACTACAGTTTGACCACCTTGATTGACCCAAATCCTAAGGTGGTGAAAATCATTTGCCATAAGCTGCTAACCTAAAAGCTGGTGGTTCGAACCCACTCAGCAGCTTTGTAGGAGAAAGCCCTGGTGGTCTGCTTCTGGGGAGGTTCCAGTCAAGAAAAACCCTTTGGAGCTGTCCTACTCTGCAATACATGGGGATAAGATGCGTGCAATCAACTCAAGGGCAATGAGTTTGGTTTTTTGTTTTGTTTTGTTTAATTTAACTGATAACATCTTCCAGACAAGGTCACATTCACAGATACAATAGTAAGAACATCATAACAAGTTTTTGGAGGGGATATAATTCAATCTGGTACCGTAGTGGTTACGAATCGGGCTGTGAACCTTAAGGCCAGCAGTTTGAAACT
>NW_006408525.1:12686610-12694764 GCF_000296735.1 Chrysochloris asiatica | reverse complement strand
AAGCAGACTGGAACAGCTACAGTGACAGAAGATACATCTTCATGATGAACCTGACCTATATTCAGAGCAGTAGTTACTCTAAATACCAACAGAGAGGGAAAGAGTCTTCAAATCAAGTTTCATGCTATCCACTCTGTACACAGGATAGATAGGAACGGGCAACTTAGACACTGGCTACTTAAAATGAGGGGGCAATAAAGGCACGAAGTGACTGGCTTACAAGGTTTCAAGAGGGAGATTAGTTTAAGAGGGTGCGGGGAAAGAAAGAGTCCCCACTGAATAGCTATCATCTTGTCTAGACGGGTCTGGTGAAAGGAGATGGGGATAAGATTCAACAGTGAATAACTGTTATCATGACTAATCGCGACTGTCACACTCGTAAAGGTAGAAGTTTTGTAACAAAAAAAGGGGAGTGGTTTACAGTCCAGAAACAGAGGACCCTAGGACCATCAAGAGAGGAACGCACAAATAGAATGCGGGACCTTATCCAGAGAAGTAGCGCCAGAGATGGGGGCATGGAGAGGGGGAGCGGCTGAGGACTCTAGATTCATCAACTAGGAAGAGAAGGCCTAACAACTGGTGGCCAGGAGTAGACTTGCAGAATGTGCCCTTTGGAGATGTAAATTATTATATATGCCTGAGTGGGTTTTTGTTTGTTTGTTTGTGTGTTTTTTAAAAAGCTAAAGTGGATAGAGAGAAATACTTTTAACTCATGGTATATGGAGGAGATTATAATCAATGTTATGAAACAAGTTATTATGAATGGTTGAATGTGAAACTGATGATTTGCCCTGTAAACTTTCACTCAATCCACTATAAAAACCTTAAATTAAAACAAAAAAGAGTTGGCAGTCAAGACACTGAACTCCATGCAAGCTTCGCTATCCACATTCCTTCAATTACTAGTAAAACCCTCCATCTCCTCTCCCAGCCACCTATTCCTACCTTAAAAGGAGGGGCTTGACTACTTCCAACAGTGAACTTTAAAAGAGAGTAGAATGAAAAAAATTAAAATTAAAAAAGAGAGAGAGAGTAGAATGAAGACCAAAGAGTAAAACTAAAGGAAAGTAAATTTCAGCTCCACCCATGGAAGAATTTTTTAATGAACAAAAGTGATAAATAATAAAAGACTACCTCTCTTGCAGGCCATTGGCAAACCCTGGCCCCAAAGGTATTAAAAAGACGCTACTGGAATGTTCCTTTCTGGTATCATCAAAGGACTTCCTGTTGGGATAGGAAAATAAACTGGATGATCATAGGGCCATTTTCCATCTTAAAGGCCTGTGATTCTGAGTAAGAAGAATGTTCATTCATACAGGAGCAGTACAGTTCTAAAGGAGTTGATGCCTGCGGTAGCAACTCCCTCAAAGTTCCCTTAGTGTTGGAAACTGAAGTGGACATGTTAGAGTCTGGTGGGTCCCCACCTCCAGATGACAATGACCTAGTCCCCATAATATGCAGCCCTGCCCCTGTCTTGGATTTATGATATATGCAAGCATTTTGATTAATATGGATATTCTAAAGACCTGGAGATCTACTCCAGAAATTAGCCAAAGAAAACCTATGGATCACAACAGAACACTGTCACTTGATTTGGACACATCGTTGGGAAGACATCATGTTTAAGGAAGCCGAGAACCAAGGAGGTTGAGCTGGATGAGCACAAAAGCCATCGTGATAAACTCAATCATTCTAACAGCTGTGAGCAAGATGTAGAGTTAGGCAACATTTTGTTGTCTTGTTACATAAGGTCACCATGAATTGCAGGCAACTGTTGTTGTTAAGTGTGTCAAGCTGATTCTGACTCACAGCGGCCCTGTATAGGGTTTCCAAGGAGAGGTTGGTGGGTTTAAACCTCTGACCTTGCAGTTCAAACCCACTTTGCTTATCCTACAGCGCCACATCAGGACTCCTGGAATCAACTAGAGAACAGCTGAAAAGAATAATCATCAGAGAGTTATGGGAGCTAGAGCTGAAAATAGATTGGATAATTGGAACCACGGCAAGCCATCAAACCAAACCAAACCAAACCAAACCCACTACCATCTAGTCAATTCCAACTCACAGAAACCTGGTCTAGAGTTTCTGAGGCTGTCAGTCTTTCCAGGAGCAGTAAGCCTCATTTTTCTCTCAAAGACCTCTGGTGGATTTGAACTGCTGGTCTTACAGTTAGCAGGCCAGTGCTTATTCTACAGCACCACCAGGGCACCATACAGCAAGCTATAGCCGTGTGCAAATTATACTTAGGGGCAGTAGAAAATCAGAGTAAACAGAAAAACTCAACAGGTAAGGGAAGAACAGAAAACTGCAGACTTCTAGTCTCTGCTTATTGTATTTCTGCATATTAAACTACCCCAAAAGTTGATAGATGAAAACAACATCTATTTTATCATACATCATGAATTTGTAGGTTAGGAATTTAAACAAGGTTCAGATGAGTGATTCTTCTGTTCTATATAGAATTAGAAGCACTCACATTGACAGATACCAGGGTTACAAGTTCAATATATCGTTTGGAAAACACAATACAATATATAACAGGATTCGGCAATGGAATTCAGCCAATGGATGGGTTGGTGTAAAGTGGCCACACACATGCCTGGTACTTTGGAAAGGACACCTGGAAGTCTGGGCTCATCTGGGGCCATAAACCAGAGAGCCACATGTGATCTTTCAAGCACAATGCCTCAGGGTGGTTTGACTCCTCACCTCATGGAAGGGAAGCATGATGGCACTATAGGATAACCATAAGACTATGAACCACAAGGTTGACAGTTTGAGCCCACCAGCTGCTTCACTGGAGAAAGATGAGGCTTTCTGCTCCCACAAGAATATATAACCTCGGAAACATTATACAGGGTCGCTATGAGTTGGAACCAACTTGACGGCACTTTAACAACAGCAACACATCGCGGAACAGCGTCCAAGAGCAAGTGTTTCAATAAACAAGGCAGAAATTGCTGGACACTTTAGGGCTCAGCCTAAAAACTCACAGTGCATCACTTCTGCCATATTTTACTGGTTGAAACAGTTACAACCCCACTTCTTTAGGAAAGGTGAGTCAAAGAATTTGTGATCATGTTTTAAAACCACTGTCTCAAAGAGGAAAGACTGGTTCACAATTCTCATGAGGTAGCCTGCCCTCTTTTTACTAAACATGAGTGGCTTTCTGTTCCTTGCAACCTCAATAGTCATGACTAAAGCAAATGTGCGCAGTATGTACCTCTAATACAACCAATGAGGCATCTGGACCTGCAAGTCATTTGGTTAGAGCAGGATATGGACCAACCCCAGGTGGTTCCAGTTTGCTCCAAGGTCATAAACTACACTCTGGGCACAAGGCACTGCCTCCAGTATGCATCCACTGGAATCGGGAGACACAAAATGGTGACTCATTTCTCCCATATCCACTCCTGGCAAAGGAAAGCATTTACTGTCATCCTGTAAAAAGGCAACAGCATGTTTTCTGTGGAAAGAGAAAGACTGTACTAGTCCAGTTTTCTTACTCATCTGCTCACGTGCATGTGAGCTCATACATGTATGTGCACATACACACCTACACTCTAACACATTTCTTCCCCATTCTATCACCTGCAACAAGCCAAAGTCAAAAGACTGGGTTCTGGTCCCAGATCTACTACACTTCACTTTAACTTTACATTTCTGTCTGCTCAGTTCTGAAACTAAAGAATGAGTCTATAGACTCTGAGCACTAAACTCTCATGGATCCGTTATCTCCAACAGTGAAGAAGCAGTAGACCAACATCTCATGTCAACTCCCCTGGCCTCCACTTTCTCCACTGTGAAATGTACTTAATGGTTTCCAGGTTCCCCTCCAACAGCCTAAGATCCAGGACATATTCTTTGTCCTGTAAATCTGCTTTCCAGACATCGTTTGTTCTTGCTCTTATTGCCTTGAAGAAAAAAATGTCACTGCTTGCAATCTTGACACTGCTACCAAATCTCCATCACCTAGTCCCTTTTTGACATTTACTCACTGAGGACTCCTGGCTCACCCTTTTCCCTCTCCATCCTAGTTCCGACCTCATCCATGGGGATGACCCATTCATCAGTCTGTCTTCAATCCAATGATGTTCACTCCCCTCAAATTCAACCACCTTCTCCCATGATCACAACAGCAACTTTCCAACACCCACCTCTGAAGGTCAACATCTCATTCCTGGACACAGCAACCATCCAGGTCTCTTGTTCACTTACCCCTCTGACGCCCACCCTTTATTCTCAGTAAGACGTCTCTGTTTTGCATCCTGATTTCACTTCCTTCCTAGCTGGCCTATAGATCACGATTCTACATTGGAACCACTCTCTTGCTATGACCCCTTACACCACATCCCTTTGTAATCAACCCAACAATGTGTATTCTCGATTCACAGATCTGGACACCAGAATTCCTCTGAAGAAAAACCACTCAGCTGCAGGGACAGGTGCCAAAGCAAATGACAGGCCTCCCCAGCAGCTGGCCCTTAACAGAGTTTGGTCATCCATCAGCTTCTCTTCCATCCCCCATGGTGCCTCCCAAATCTCCCCCAGTCTCCTCAAGATCCTAGTCTGGGAAGCTGTCTCCGTCCCATGGAATGACTTTGCCTCCTACTTTGCAGAGAAAATAGAGGCAATCAGGAAAGAACGCCCTCAACTTCCTGCCACCCCACCTACAAGGCTTGCACGCTTTCCTCCTGCTTCATGGAAGAGGTCTTCCTCCACCTGCCCAGGACTAATGCCACCACCTACGCCCAATATTTCACCCACCTCCACCCTCAACCCCCTAAGTCTTTGTCCTATCAAGGACCACAGTCACTCTGGATTGCCTGTGTCTGTGTCCAACTGTGGACACCTGGCTTTCAACACGTTTATGCTTGATCATGTCTTTCCTATCTGTAATGAAGTCCTTGATGTTTGTCTTCCCCTCCAGGGAAAACTTATCTCTCCCTCTTGCCTGCATGGCTGACAGACCTGAAAAACCACCACTATTCTGTGGCTTCTTCTGTATGTCCCACTCACAGGTTTTGAAAGTTCAAATCTTTTAGAAATGTCTTTTGTTGTTGTTGTTGCTGATAGTAAAAAGTATGAGTTCCTGCGTCAAACAATGCAGGAACATTGAAAAACTAAATTCAAAATCTGTCCTGTCAAAGAGGACAATGTTTAGTGTGTTGCTATGCACACACCAGACTCAACAAAAATGGGTTCATATTCTGTGTCCAGTCCTGTAACCAAGGATGGATGACCCAATAGGCAAGTTAATCACAGGCTTACTTGTGTTACTAACTAATCTGTAGTGAACAATTTCACATCAGTCTGTGTTTACTTGTGCTTAATTACAAGTCTGTAGTTAATAGTTTCACGTTTCTCACCACTCCATGGTAGGCTTATCTTGTTTACGAGGTACTCCATCCTGCTCCTGTCAGGAACTGTAAATTGGACAAGAGGCTTTAGGAAGAAGCTGTGAGGTGTGGAGACAGACAGATGTCAGCCATACATAAAAATAGAATCTTTGATGTGGTGAAAAATGTGAAATTGTCTGCTACAGATTAGTCAATAAGTACAAGTAATCCTGTACTACCTTGTATACTGGGTAATCAAACACTGCTTGTGACCTGCTTCTCTCACTAAACACACTCTGTGGTGTCTGCCTATGTCAACAAACACAGATGTATTTCATTATCCATGGCTACTAGCAATCTGTCATATAGACTTACTGTAATTTACTTAACCAGCCTCTACTGATGGGCATGCAGTTTGTCAGTTACTCTTTCCCCTCTTCCTCCTCCCCCTACAAAGAACTCATTTTAAGCATTCAAAGGAATCTCTCAAATTCAAAGTAATCTCTACAGAAAGGATGGCCAGACCACATGAACCAGGAGGTACCAGTCTCTCTCTCTTTCTCAGAATTTGAAAGGTCTCCCATCTCTCCTTTTTTTTTTTTTTTCCTGAGCATCTAATTAAGTCTTCCTTCTCTACAAACTGCTGTCTCTGCCCCTCATCCATATCCCAGTCCTATCAACATCCCACAAATTCCTGATCATAGTTCCTGAGTTTGCCTGGTCTTCCAGCTTGGCTCCCAGGTAACACCTTCATCACTCCTCAGCCCTCTGATACAGACCAGCCTCTGACCCACGGCTCCCTTGGAATGGCTCTCTAAGGATCACCAAAGGCTTCCCCGTATACAAAGCCAGTGAGCAAGTCAAATCCTTACTTTTATGGCCTCACTCTTTTGATGGATACTATTGGTTCCACCATACAGCCTTCCATTCGCTTCCAGACCACCACTCTCCTCTCTCTCCCTAAGTCTCTCTCCAGACCCTCTTTCCTGACCCTCAGTCTTTCCCATAATTACAAGCATTTGCTGGCACCTCAAACTCAGATTGGTCAAAACCATCCACATCATTTCCTCCTGTACCCGCCCCCTCCACTAAACAGTTAAGTAAAAATCCAGCATCTCCCTTACATGGGTAACAATGTTCACGTTAGTTCCTGCAGAAGATATCAACGCAGATAGCTTGGGGGTCAGAAGAGGAACGCACACATACCCTAACACAGACACACATACCCTAACACACATACACACACACGCATATAAGATTCCCAGTATCAGCAGCATCCAAAGAGAAATCTCAAAAGAACATCCAGGGATATGATCCTAGTTCCCATCTGGTTTGTGGTAAATGTAGCTTCAGCACCTCCTCTGGGACCCAGCAGCCATGTGAAGTGGTGGTGAGGACAATGGCTTTGGTATCCTACAGAACTGGATTTGAACCTCTATTCTACTACCTATCTTCGAGGTAAACTTGTTTCCTCATCCGTACAGTGGGATCGTAACCACTGCTGTGTAGGGCACATCTGAGGGGTAGGACAATGCAGGAGACATGCTGGCCCTGAAACCTATGAGAGGAGAGACAGGGCACTGCAGTCACTGTCATTGCTATCCCACTACCAAGCAGAAAGAGTCACAAAAGAGAATAAGACTCAGAAACCTGTGACTTGGAAGTGACAACCTAGGACCCAGGTAAGAACAAGAATAGGGGAAAACATATATTGAACACTTCGGCACTGATTAACTCATTTTATTTTCACATAAACCCCACAAGGTGCCAATTAAGAAAAGATAAATCACTCCGAATATTTCATACACAGGAGAGTTCAGGCACGGACTCTACTTCTTTGCTGATGGAGGAACACAGAAGTCAAACAGCAAATTGAGGCAACCCAGAGATTCATAAGAGGAAGGAACCGCCACCCCTACTTCCCAGCAGAGTATGGAAAGACCCAATGGGTGCTTGCTATGAGTTCTGGGGTCACCCATAAGGTAGAATCACAGTGGCCCTGCCAACAGGTGTGGAAACCAGAATGGAGAAGCAGCTACCTCCAGATACCAGGCGCAAGACAGAGAGTGAGGAGAAATACCCTGGATTGTCTACCAATCTCCTGCCAATTACGCCTCCCACTGCCTAAAGTAAATGCCACAAACTTTCAGGACAAGATGGTGGAGTATGCAGACACTGTGAAATGACCCTCTGCAACAAAGACAAGGTAGGCTGTGTGAAACAGATAGAGATGGTGGTCCTGGAACCCTGGGCATCAGAGGAGAGGACAGAGACTTGAGTGTGACTGGAAGAGGAAGTTAAACAGGAGCAGTGAGAGAAAAGAAAAATTAGCAGACTGTGGGCTGGCATGGAGCTGTGTGGCATCTTGAGCTTTTGTAAGCAGTTTTTGCAAGCAGTGGCTTGCAGGCACAGGATGTCACTGCAGGTTGGCTGCTAGGGGTACAGTTCTCCCTTGTTCTGACGCTCTTCTGGTAGCCGGGGTGTGGCCAGTCCCCCCACACCCCCGAATCCAGCAGTCAGTGGCACCCTCCTGTGCAGCCCCTGCTCTGCCTGGGGTTGGGCACTGGGCATAGCACCCTGCTTCTGAAGGCATATGAACCCACCCTGAACTGTACTACAGAAATAGTATACAGAGAACTAACTGCATTCACACTTCCATTCTTGACCACATCCACCAGGAGACAAGTCGTGAGTGCCTGAGAATACACCAATATACAATCATCAATTAAATATAAATAGGACACCACAATGCCTCAGAGAAAACAAACACAAAGAAACAAGACAGAGTGCCTTAAACAAGTGACCAAACTACAGA
>NW_006408525.1:12685151-12686510 GCF_000296735.1 Chrysochloris asiatica | reverse complement strand
ATTCACCTATGGCTTTGATGCTGAGTATGGTATTGAAGGACTCCTGGTGTGGCGCTGTGGGTTAATGCGCTGGACTGCAAAGTCAGCTTTAACTGCAAGGTCAGTGGTTCAAGCTCACCAGCTGCTCCTTGGAAACCCTGTATCAGGTCACTATCTGGTAGCACAGTGGTTATAAATTGGGCTGCTAACTTCAAGGTCAGCAATTCGAAACTACCAGCTGTTCCGTGGGAGAAAGAGGAGGCTTTCTGCTCCCATAAAGACTTACAGCCTCAGAAACCCTGTACATGGTCACTATGAGTCAGAACTGACTCCACGGAACACCAACACCACCACCATGGGTCGGAACCAACTCCACGGCATTTAACAACAAACAACAATGGTACTGAAAGAACCTCAGACAGAGGAAAGCATGATCATAATTTGACTCATCTTTATGCCAAAGAGGAAAACTTCTCATCTCAACTTGAGCTTCCTGTACTCATGTACCACAAGGTGCAAAAATCAGGTCAATTCACAAATTGTTTTCTTCTTTTGCTTATCCTTCTCTACTTTCTCCTCCTTCTTCTTCAAAACAGTGAGTGACTGGAAGTCAGATACAAGGGAGCTTCAAAAGTTCATGGGAAAATTCCATTATCTTTTAACTCCATATTCCCATGAGTGTTTTGAAGCCCCCTTGTACAAGCTGCTACTTGGTGCCTTTGGAAGGTCTTCTAACCTCCACCAGACAAAGTGCAAAAACAATGACCTCCTCCCTGAACTCTAAGGCATTCTAGTGGCCCAGTGGCTAAAGCACTTGACTGATAATTAAATGATTGATAGTTCAAACCCACCAGCTGTTCTGTGGAAGAAAGATGTGGCAGTCTGCCTCTGTAAAGATTTACAGCCTTTCAATGGGATGGCATATTCAAAACTATGAAAGATAAAACATTGCCAGCCAAGAATCATATATTCCACAAATATGTCCCTCAAATATGGTAGCAAAATTAGTATATTTCCAGAAATTAAAGGAATTCATAACAACCAGACCAAATTTATAAAAATACTAATAGTTGTCCTTTGGACTAAGAACCAACAACAGCAGACAACCTGAGACTAACATACATAACACCACCAACCAGAACTCAATCCAGATATAGAAATATCCAAAGTAAAACCTGTAAGATTAAAAATAAGGAACCAGAGATAGCAATTTATAATGAAGTCATCTGCAAAACAAAAGGAGGGAATAGTGTAGACAAAGAACTTCCAGATGGCAAGGAAGTCATTTCAAGATAAAACAGACTATTTTAAACAGGAAAAACATAATAATAAATTGCAGGATAACCTCAAAGAAATTTAATATACCTTCACATCAAAATT
>NW_006408525.1:12683807-12684911 GCF_000296735.1 Chrysochloris asiatica | reverse complement strand
CAACACTGAAGAATAATGATGAATCTGTAAAACACCTCATAGCATGGATGAAACTGGAGGATGTCATGCTGAGTTTAATGGTTGTTGTTGTTAAGTGCCATCTAGTCGGTTCTGATTTTTAGAAAACCTGCATAGGGTTTCCTAGGTTTTAAATCTTCAACGGAACAAAAAGCCTCAGCTGTCTCCCACAGAGTGGCTGGTGGGGTTGAACCGTAGACCTTGTAGTTCACAGTCCAGTGCTTATCGTATTTCAGTCACAAAACAACAAATATTGTGAGGTCACTGTTGTAAAAAGTTAAGAAAAAGTTTTCTTGCTTAATGAAACATTCTATGATAACTAACAGGAGCAAGAGAGAAGGGGAAATTATTCACTGAGTTGAGGGTAGACCAGTTAACTTGGGTGGTGGGGAAGACAATAAACAAGAGGGAGGTTGGCAGAGGAAGGATGGAGGTGGTGGAAGATGCAGGGAGGAGTGCAAGAGTTAAAGTGAATGGAGGCCAATACCGTGAACCAATGGCACATGGAGTGGATTGCAATCATTGTAATGACACGAAGTGTATGGTTTGTTGAATATGGGAGTGATATTTGTTCTGTAAGCCTTCACTCAATTCTCAATTAAAAGTTAAGAATTTAAAAAAGATTTTCCTCCTTTGAAATACTTTGGGGAAATTCTGATCTGCCGTGTAGGGTCACTATGAGTCAGAACCGACTTGATGGCACTAAATAAGCACACAGCACTAAGTAATCACTTTCTTGTTTCCAGGAGGGAACTGTGTCAATGGAGGGAAGACAAGAAAGAGGAGACAAGGGAGAAGTGAGAAGGTAAAGAGAGAGGGAGAGGAAGAGAGAAGATGAAGAAGAAGAAGAGAGGAAGATGAGGAAGAGGAAGGGGGAGGGGAAAAGGGAAGGAAAGGAAAAACCAAGTCAGGCATTCTTGTGAATGTCACTAAAAGGCAGATACATACATAATAAAAAAGAGTTGGGAAAAACAAGATGGCGGTTCGGGTGGACGTGCAATAAAGGAGCTCCACCAACAACAACACAGAATACCCGACCAAGCAGGCTCAGGGGCTGGTCCCAGAACTCTGAACCACATATAAAGG
>NW_006408525.1:12629402-12669473 GCF_000296735.1 Chrysochloris asiatica | reverse complement strand
AAAAAAAAAAAAAAAAAGGAGGGGGAGGGGGGAGTAGTTAATCTTACATTCCAGGAACAGAAGACCCAAGGACCATCAAGAAGAAGTTCACAAGCAGAATGTGGGACCCCATCCAGAGAAGAAGTGACACCAGAGAGATGAGCACATGGAGAGACAGAGCAGCTGAGGACTCTAGACTCATGGAAAGAGAAAGGCTGTGTGCTGGCGACCAGGAGGATGTTTAAATTATTATATATTCCTGAATGTTTTTGTGTACATCTCCCCTACACGCCCCCCCCACAAAAAGAGGGCATAAAAGCAAATACTGTTGAATGATGATGCACAAAGGAGACTGTAATCATTGCAATGAAACAATGAATGTAAAATTGATGTTTTCCCATGTATACTATCACTCAATTCACAATAAAAAAACCTTTAAAACAAAAACAAAAAATAATCTTGGAATGATGATATTAATTGATGTACAACAATCATGAAAAAGAAATAAAAGGCATTCAGATTAGAAAACAAGAAGTAAAACTACTTTTATTGACAGATTTCAAATCAAAGACAATTCCCAGAGATAAAGAAGGTCATTTTATAATGAAAAAAGAAAAAGAAAAAAATAAAGTAACACCAGAAATGGTATCCTAGCTACCTGGTAAGAAATTTCAAAGAATGTTATTTGTTGTTGTTGTTCTTGTTGTTAAGTTGGTTACAACTCATAGCAACCCTACATGGAATTTCCAAAGCTTTTAAATCTTCATGGAAGCAGAAAGTTTCATTTTTCTCCCATGGAGCAGGTTGCAGACTCAAATCACAGACCTTGAGGTTCTCAGTACAGTGCTATGGAACCACGGTTATTTAATCAACTTCAAAGGATTGAGAGAATGAAAAAAATTGCAGGTGAAATCAGGGAAAATAGACAAAACTATATGGACGATCTGAAAAATAACCAAAAAATCTGAAGAAAGACTAAGGTTTATGCAGGACGCAGTCAAGAGGAATAAATTACATGTGACTGAGATCCAGAATAGGAAGAAAGAAAAAAGAAAAGAAAAAAAAAAATAGAGACTATTATCCAAGAGTTGTTGGAAGAAAACTTCTCTAACATTAAAGACAAGAAAATAGCCACTAAAGAAGCTAAACAAACTCCAAACAGAATAGACCCCCAAAGAAAAACACAAAAAACACATTATAATCAAAATTTCCAAAACCATATTCATGGAAAGAGTTCTAAGAGCAGCTTAAGAAAAACAAAAGTTACCTACAAAAGAAAACTAATAAGATTAAACTCTGATTTCTCAGCAGTAACCATGCATACAAGAAGGCAATGGAATGACATATATGAAACGCTGAAAGAAAAAAATGGGTGTGGCATTTTAAGATCAGCACTGGACTGCAAACCTCAAGATCAGCAGTTCAAACCCACTAACTATACATCAGCAACCCTATTCAGGGTCACTATGAGTTGGAACTGACTCAACAGCACTTAACAACAACAGCAAGAATCATGTATCCAACAAAATGGTCCATCAAATCTAATGGCAAAATAAGGTCATTTTCAGATAAACAGAAATTAAAAGAATATTTAATAACTAGACCAAGCTTACAAAAAAATACTAACGGAAGTTCTCTGGAGAGAGAACCAACAACAGCAGACAATAACCTGAGACTAACATAAATGACAATATCACCCAGAACTCAATCTAAATATAGAAATATTCAGAGTAAAACAGACCTACAAGACTGAAAATAGAGAACCAGAGATACAGTTGCAACAGAAACACACAACATAAAATAAAAAGAGGTAACTATAGTTACAGAACTTCCAAAGGAAAGGGAAGCAAGTAGATTTCAAGAAATAAATTAAAATAAACCTAACTGTAACCCTAAAAACTAAACCAAGCCTTACTCCTATTCCTAGACCAACTCTTACCCCTAACACTAATCCTAGTCCTAAGGATAACCCTAACAACAACAAAATTTACTCTTGCACCAAAAGTAAAGAAAATGCCACAGAAACCTGGGAAACACAGCCTTCAAGGGTCAACATTTCTTTGATGTTGAGCTGGTGAAACGTATTGCCTGGAAACCTAGGCAAATAGGCCCTGGGCCAACACACTGGCTATTCTAATCTCCATTTACACATCTCCATGTATCTTTTGTTTTACTTCTTCCCAGCATAGTGTTGCTGAAGTATGCACACAAATTTCAGTTCCAGTTCTACTGCGAATGAGCTGGGTAAAGTTACTTACCTAGTCAGCCAGCAAACGTTTATTAAAGACTAAGCATAGTGGTTAAGAGTCAGGCTGCTAATCTCACAGTCAGCAGTTCGAAACTACCAGCGGTTCCACAGGAGAAAGATGAGGCTTTCTGCTCCCATAAAGATTTACAGCCTCGGAAATCTATACAGGGTCACTAGAAGTCAGAACAGACTTCACGGCACACCACCAACAACAACAAATAATATACTTACACCCTTCAAGCCTCTGTCTTCTTATCTGGACAATGGGTACCATGACATAAGGTGGTTAAGCAGATAAAACAAGATGGCTGAAGGTCTGGTATATTATTAGATTTGCTCCAGAAAGTGCTGATTGTCCTATCATCTTCTCCCTACTCAAGTGTTTGGTCTATCCCACCAGCGTCATGGCTCATGTCTGCTGGTGGATCTTGCAGCTAAACCCATAGAGTTGTAATGCCTCCCCCGAGTCATTTACTACCCACCAGTCAAGCTGGCATCGCTCAGAGCCTCGGTATTTGCATCTGGGAATTGGGTTGGGTATAGTGTTCACCTGTCTCCTAGCTTGGCCACAAGGAAAGGAGGAAGAGGTGGGAGACAGAGCAGCAAGAAGACACTCTTGGTAAAGATGAAATGCTGTTTAATAGCACTCAATAACGTATACAGTAATGAAATGGCTTAGAATGCAAAACTTGGCGTTCATCCATCCTCCTTGCTCCCAGCAACCCTGGGAGGAGATAGAGCAGAAATAAGGAAGCTAGGCCCATTGAGGCAGGAATCCGTCGGTCAAGCTGGGATGTGCTCTGTCCTCAGCAAAGGTCGTGGTGAGGATGCAAGGCCTGTCAGGCTGTACTCCTATAACACTCGCTCCCATCTACCTCCTGCCTCCCCAAGTCTCAGAAGCAACGTCGGGGAGCTCAGTACAGGGCCAGCTCAGAGTCCATCCTGCTTGCCAGCCTGTGTATGGTGGTGGAACCTGGGGCTTGCTGTGAGGTTAGAAGGAGAAGGTCTGGTACTGTAACCATTCTCATCTCTTTTTCTTCCCTACATCACCATATGGTGCAGGGGTCACAGATGAAGAAATAAAGAACAAAAGGGCCCACAGATAGCAAGCGGGTCTCATAACCAGGTCTGCCTTCACCCAAAGCCAGTGCCATTCGACACTATCTTGCTCAGTTCATTTTTGTCCATCAGGGGACAGGGAAGTAGAAGGTGGGAGAGGAGAAGACGAAGAAGTAAAAGAAAGAGGAAAAAGAGCCAGTGGTGGAAGAGGAGGAGAACTAAAGGGGGGAGGAAGACGAAGAGGATAAGGAAGGTCACGATGAAGACGAAGACAGGGAAGACAAGAAGGAAGTGAAGAATCTGCCAACATTTTCCCCCTTCTCCTTGGTTTGCACCACGTTCTGTGGTTTTATTTTTCTGGTAATGATTTCTTTGTTTTCACTGGCAGATGGAGACATGACTTTCAACCCTGTACCTCCATGGATGGCAGGAAGACGCAGGGTGGTGGAGAGACATGATCATGGGACGCCCTCCAAGTGACACATCCGCAGAAATGCTGACTGCATCCTGTTCTCTGGATTCTCCTTTTTTTAAAACTAGCAGCATGTGAGTATTGAAGACAAGGTCTTAGGTACCCCAAACCCCTTCCTAACCCCACCAGTAATCCTGAGCAACTCACAATGCCAGATGTCATACTCCTGACCTGAAAAACGAGTCCTTTCTTTCTGACAAGGATCTGCAGAGGAATCAAATCATTCAAAAGGCTGGGATCCAGCAAGTCAATGTTGGGGGTGGTTCCACACAAACTTTGGATTCCTGACATGGCGCTATAGGATAAGTACTGGACTGCTAACCACAAGGTCAGTGGTTCAAACCCACCAGTTGCTCCTTGGAAACGCTATACAGAATTGCTATGAGTTGTAACTAACTTGATATCATTTAACAAGGCTTGGATTTGAATCCTGGCGCCAACGTTCACCTGTGTAACCTGGGCAAGCTACTGATTCCTCTGAGCCTCAGTTTCTTCATCTTCAAAGTGGAACTAGTAATGCATATCTGCTGCAGTTACTAGCAGGGCACAGTGCCAAGTTGAGGTGCAGCTGTTAGTGTTGATAATATGTGGGGGGGGGGGGGGTAGGAAAACAGCAGTCAGCCTCTCCTGCCCCCTCAGCCCAATCCACCTCAGGTCTCCCTGCTCCTCTCAGCCAGGGTTACCTCTTGTCCTCTTTGTATCCATTTAAAGAAAAGAAGCATCTGGAGCCCTTTGTCCTGAGTCTAGCAGGGAGGACCCTAGAGACATTCACTGTAGGCTGAGTATGTTGAGCCACTTTCTGGCTTAAAAAAAAAAGATCATTTACTTAACAGTCCTTCAGTAAGAAATGGGTGTGTGTACCTTTAAATGGTGCATGGTGGCAGACAGAGTGGCTCTAGGGTTGTTTGCAGCCAAGAGGAGGGGGAGACGGTGGCTTGCTGTTGTGGAATAGGAATGACAGACAGAATGACCAAAAAGGTCAACAGAGCAAGGGAACTCACTTCATTTTTCAGTTTTCTTTTTCAAAAAGAAAAGTTCCACCCCTCTTTTTTTTTTTGGCTTGTGCTCTGCCAGCCTCACCCAAGATAATACTGGTTTCCTTGCAGGAAGCTTCCCCAGCATTTCAAGGTAAGGACAATCCTGTGTACCTGAGTAACCTTGTTGTTGTCTCAGGCACTTGGAGATGTGCACAAGATGCAGGGTGGTGTACCGCTTTTCCTGTGTCCAAAAACTCAGGACTCAGGAACAGAAAAGGGGAAAACCAAACCTCATTGACTGAAGGTCTATTCTTTCCATGCATGATCTCTGATTCTCCCAATAGCCCTGCCAGGAAGGTTTTCACATCCCCATTTTACAGATGTGGCAACTGAGGCTCAGACAGCTTAAGGGCATAAGTACGGGACTGCGAACCACAAGTTCTGCAGTTCGAGCCCATCAGCTGCTCCGAGGCAGAAAGAGGGAATTTTCTGCTCCCACAAAGATTCTAAAAGCTTCAAAAACCCTATACAGGGGCTCTATGAGTTGGAATTGACTCAATGGCACTTAACAACAACAATAGGTCA
The DNA here is from genome assembly GCF_000296735.1 of Chrysochloris asiatica. NCBI lineage: Eukaryota > Metazoa > Chordata > Mammalia > Afrosoricida > Chrysochloridae > Chrysochloris > Chrysochloris asiatica. Next base: position 12,664,153 of record NW_006408525.1, on the reverse strand, counting down.
TGCAGGTACACAGTGGCAAGTGGCAGGGATGAGGCTTCACCCTGAGTCTTCAGACTCCTCTTGGCAGCCCCTATTTCACTATAGTGCCTCCTTCCCAAAGAGGGCAGCGGGCCTCAGGATAGGACAAGAGGTGGCTGCAGGGTATGACAACGTCTGGCTGCACAGTCTACATGCTTCTAGTTTAAACACCTCCATGACCCCTTGGTTCTTTAGGGTTCTCCAACATGAAGACAAAGGACAGAGACCCTGGTGGTGCAGTGGTTAAGCACTCAATTGCTAACTGAAAGGTTTGAAACCACCGAGGGAGAAAGATGCATCAGTCAGCTTCCATAAAGATAAGAGTCTATGGAGTAGTGCTACTACTGTGTCCTACTGGACTCGCTGTGAGGTGGATTCTGCAGGAGGGCTCAGGACAACAGCAGCAGCAGCAAGAGCAAGCCAGGGATTGTAAACCCAAGAGTGTGTGTAATTCCCACTTCCATTCTCAACAACATTGCAGAGTATTCATTTTTTAAAAAAATAAGCATTTGATCAATTGCCAGGTCAGATTGCTTCACTCTCCAGCTCCCATTTAGAAAAGGCCCCTGTGATTCTGCATGACCTGCTCCTTACCTAGCCCTCCAATCCCACCACCTCACCCTCTCCCTTGCTCCTCTAACTCAGACCAGCAACACAAGCCTCACCTGACAGGGGATTAGAAATTTGGTGACTCAGCCCAGCCAAGACCTACAAGGCATCACCTGAGTCTCAGTACGATCCTCAGGCACACATTAGAGTGTGGATGCACCTCCTCTATCTTCCTATATCCCATTCTGTCTACATCACGACCTCGGTCTAGAACACTCCTCTTCTATCTTGGCCTGACTGATTCCTTACTCATCTTGAATTCCGATGTCACTTCCTCAGAAAGGGTTTTCTGGACCCTCCAAAAAAGTTATTCTTTCTTAAGAATCCAGTCCCCTTCTTTCAGAAAGCTTTCACTGTGTAATTACGTATCGCCTTATTGAATGTCCCCATGAAGACTGAGACCATGTCGCACTGGTTTCCCGGGAACATAGTAGGAGTTGCACAAACATGGATTGAATGAATAAACATGGTGTTATTTCTGGTGCCGGATGGAGAGAAGTTCACAGACAGATCTCGCACAGAGCATTTGGTCTCTCTAGGCATTTTCATTCAGTTTTAGCAAATATTGACTGAGTGCCTATTATGTATCCACCACTGTTCCTGGAGCTCGGGTCATATGTGTAAAGAGACTATTTGTGACAAAGTGGATTCCAGAATTTGGTACAGTGATTCTGTTGTTTTATTCAGGGGACAAGGTCAGGGACTGAACAAAACTAACACAAAACGTGGACATTCCTGGTGGTAACAAGGAACCCTCAGAAGGAAATGAAGATTTCAGAGTCCCCACTTCTGGGCCAGGCGCCTACACAGCTAGTAAGTGGCAGTTTCACTTCTGGATTTGAACCTCACGTATAAGTACAAGCATTCATATGTAAGAGTGACCAATATGGCATTGTTTATAACAAGGAAAAAAGAAAACAACCTAGCACTCAACAACTGGAGAATGAGAAGACAAACTGTGGTACATTTAAAAATGAAATTGTATTCCTTAGTTCAAATGGAAGGAGGACAGGTAATAAATGTGTTCTATATGCCCTCTTAACCCAGACACCAGCCTGGCTCGTCTAATTAATCTTAATTTCTATCAGATCCTTGGTTACAGGTAACAGAAATTAATCTTGATTAAAGATCTCATTTTCCTTGAGTCCACATTCAACATTCATGAAAGCAGCAGTCAAGAAATAAAGCAATGTATTGCATTGCGTAAATCTGCTGCACAAGACCTTCTAAAAAGTGTTGAAGAGCAAAAATGTCAGTTTGAGGACTAAGGTGCCCCTGACCCAAGCTGTGGTATTTTCAATGGCCTCATATGCATGGGAAAGCTGGACAGTGAATAGGGAAGACCAGAGACAAACTGATGCATATGACTATTGTATTGGTGAAGAATATTAATTATACTATACCATGGGCTGCCAGAAGAACAAACAAATCTGTCTTAGAAGAAGTACAGGCAGAATGTTCCTTAGAAGAGAGGATGGTGAGACTTGGTTTCACCTACTTTATATATGTGATCAGGAGGGGCCAGTCCCTGCTTGTTAAGTGAAGGGCCAGTGACAAAGAGGAAGACCCTGACTGAGATGGGTTGACACGGTGACTGCAGCAATGGGCTCAAACGTACTAACCGTGCAATGGCATGGGACCAGACAGTGTTCTGTTCTGTTGTCCGTAAGCTTGCTGTGAGTTGGAACGGAATCAACTGCACTTACAACAATAAATTAAAGAAAAGGAACAGTTCGGCAGGATATCAGAATCACTCACAGACATGGTGGGAAAGATTGGAAAGAGAGAGACAGGGATCTCTCACAGACCACAACACAAAAGCACACAGGACAGTTCTCCAAAGCAGGGTTTCTCAATCTCAGCACTATCGACACTTGGGATCTATCTTAGGCTGGGTTCTCCAGAGAAGCAAAACCAATGAAGTCTATCCATGGGGGCTTCAAAAAGTTTGTGGAAAACTTCCATTATCTTTTGTTTTTAATTCACTCCCCCCCCCCATTTAATTCATTCTTCAATAAATATTAGGGCCTACTGTGCACCAGATTTTATTGTGTCTTGAGTGAAGGTTTACAGAGCAAATCATCAGTTGTACACTCAACAAATCATATGCTTTGTTTCAAAGAATGAAATCCCCTCCTTGTACCAACAGTTGACAGTATTTAGCTCTATTCGCTTTAACTCTTGCATTCCTCCCCATCTCCTGATACCTTCATCTTTCTTCTGCCAACCTCCCTCTTGTTGTATATTGCCTACCCCATCGCCCATGTTAACCCTCCAGCCCTTGAATAATTTTCCCTTCCCTCCCACCCCTGGTAACCATCATAGAATATTTCTTTTAGCAAAAAAACCTTTTCTTAATTTTTTATAAGGGTCTCATGCAATATTTGTCCTTTTGTAATTGACTAATTCCACTCAGTATAATGTCCTCCAGGTTCATCCATATTATGAGGTGTTTTGCAGATGCATTATTATTTGTCAATATTGTGTAGTATTCCATTGTGTGTATGTACCAAAGTTTGTCTCGCCATTCTTCTGTTGATGGGCATTTAGGCTGCCTCTGTCTTTTTCTATTGTGAATAGTGCTACAATGAACCTGAGTGTGTATATTCTCACCATTGAGAGTGATGTTGGTTGTTGGTTTTCAATTGCTGTTGTTAACTGCTGTCGAATCGGTTCCAACTTTTAGCAACCCTGTATAAGGTTTCCAAGGAGTTGACTGGTGAGCTTGCAGTCCAGCGTATTAACCCACAGTGCCACACAAGGACTCCGGGTTGTGTATCTCTGCCCTTAATTATGTTGAGTAATTTCCCATCTATTCCTATTTTGTTGGGTGTTTTTATCAAGCATGAGTTTTGAACTTTGTCAAATACTGATCTGCATCCATTGATATGATCCTGTGATTTTTTTTCCTTTATTTATGTGGTGAATTATGTTGACTGTTTTCTAACAGTGAACCATCCCTGCATGCCTGGTATGAATCCCACTTAGTCATGATGTATTTATTATCTTTTTTATATATTGCCGCATTTTATTGACTAGAATTCTGTTGAGAACTTTTGCATCTATGTTCATGAAGGATGTAGTTGTTGTTAATATAGTGGGTCTATAACTTCTGGGGCAGGGACAAGATATTCTTTATTCTGCCTCTCTGGGGGAAGTGAGATACGGAAGGCTGAGGGAAGTTCATGGGGATTAGAATCCAGTCGCCCCTGCTCCCCTCACCATGTGTCCTAGCCCAGGGCTTGGCTTGTGTTCTAGCCTTCAGTTCGCCCATCAACTGAACACTCCTTTACATACTTACATGGCAACCCTGCTTCCCAGGAAAATTCTGAAGCGTTGGCAACACTAAACCCATTCCCATTGGGCAAGAACTGGATGGAACCAAGTCACAGCTCCCCTCCTTGGACAGGGCTCACACTCCCCATGTCACGACAGTCCCCACTGCCAAACTGTTTCCCTTGCTGATGTCATCTACCTAGTCCCTGGTTACCCAGGTAATTCATTTCATGGTCTATTTCTGAGGGACATTTTTCTTTCCCACCCAACCCCCTTTCCCAGCACCCCTGGTTAATCTATTTATTTTTACTACCTCCTTCTAAAAATATACACAATACAACAAGATTTTTTTTTTCAAGTCAGACTCCTAGTAATCTCTGGAATGTGGGAAAAGCACTCTTACCACAAAGTTATATTAAGAAGCTTAATTATCAGAAAATTACTGTATAACAAATATATCAAACATGAAGTATGTACACTGTATATATACACTGAGAATTCCTGGGTAACCTCAGTCTATAAACCCATTCACCTCACCCACAACCTCAACCGACTCTTTATTCCTTTTCTGTGACTGGTTTGGGAGACTTCAGAGATACACTCGTTTCTGTCCAGCTTCCCACCTTTCCCATGAGCCATGGCTTCGGCTGAGTTCTCAACGCTGCCAGGAAACTTTCTCAACTCATCCCCAGGGTTGCTACCACTGATCCTCTCTGTTACTCAATTATTCATTTACTTCCTACCTTTCAGGATGCCAAAGGGACTGCAGGTTGCTAGGAGGGTTGTCTCAGTCAGCTACTGCTGTGTAACAAATAACAGTGGCATGTAAAATATGTATTTCTCACGAATGTGCTGAGGCTCAGTCAGGATGACTCTGCTTCAGACTGCAGGTCTAGGTCATGTGAGGCAACTCTACCCCACATATCCCTCAGTGTACTGGGATCAGGCCAGGTCTTCGCCATGACAGTGACAGGAGGGCAGAACAACAAGCTGAGCAGCACAAGCACATTTCAGGCCTCAGTTCACGTCACATCCATTAACATCCCCTTAACCAAAATAAGTCAAACAACCAAGTCCAAAGTCAGGAGCAGGGAAGCAGATGTCTCCACACAGAAGGGAGGGAAAAAAGGATTCATTTTGCCTGTAATATCAATCCAACACCCAGATTAGCCTGTTTTCTATTCATGCCTTGCCTTGTGGAAATCCTTTCATAATCCCCCAAGAAATTGATGCTTTGCACTTTTTCTGTTTTATCTCTCTCACATTTCCTATCTAGTCCCAAATTACTCTTCATCTCCATTTCCTTTGTTGTTGTTGTTGTGAAATGCCATCAAGTCAATTCCGACCCTGTATAGGGTTTCCAAGGAGCAGCTAGTGAGCTTGAACTACTGACCTTGCAGTTCAAACGACTTTGCAGTCTGATGCATTAGTCCACAGCCACACCAGGACTCCCCATTTCCTTTAGGGTCTTCCAAATACTGCCCAACCTGTTCAGACCACCAGCCCACACTCATCTCTAGGATGCACACAGCACTGTAATTCAAGCTCATACTTAAAGTTGAATGTTGACAGAAGAAAGGGGGCCTAAGAGTGTCCAGTCGTCCATGTAATCCTCCACACCCTCACAGCTACTGAGGGAGGTAGACATGAAACCAAGCCACAAAGGTTCCTGCTTCAATTTAGTGATATAATCCCCCTGCCTCTTAAAGACGTAGTATGCGTTACAGTAAGACTTGTTTTTGAGGCCTGGCAGCTCTCTGTCTGAGAGGATGTTTTCTGCCCAGTAGAACTGACCATGGGTGGCACATAATTTCCTGTTTGCTGAGCCAACAGGGCAAAGTCATGTTATGTTATGCCTCTTCCCATCAGAAGATGGAAGTTCAGGTGGTGCTGTCTTTGACCTCAGTCAGTATAACTCCCTCCACCACCACCTCCTACCCACAGCCTCAAAAGGAGTATTTGGGAAGCTTAGACTATAAGAAATAAATTGCAAAAGACCTATTTATAAGGGACACACATTAAGGCATGGTGGCTTAAGATTAGAGTGTTAATGTTACAACCTCATTCTGAACCCTGGCTAATCACTTCCTAACCAGATGAACTGGGAAAAATTACTTAAACTCTCTGTACTTCAGTTTCCTAGTGAGTAAAATAGGATTTGAAAAACAATTAGTTCCCACCCATAAGGCTGTTGCAAAATTAAACAAGAAAGCATGTGGGATATTCCCAACACAGACAGTATTTCATCAATCCTAAAATTAATATTTTCACATCTCCAAAAGTTGTCATTGGCAGAAATGTTTTTATTTCTTTTTATTGTTGTTGCTGTTAAGGGCCTTCAAGTTGGTTCTGACTCGCAGCAACCCTGTATAGACTTTCCAAGGCTTTTAAATCTTTGCTGGAGCAGAAAGCCTCGTTTTTCTCTCACGGAGCAGCTGGCAGGCTTGAACCAAGGACTTTGTGGTTTGCAATCCAGTGCTTGCTATATAGAGCCAGTGCTTCACATAAAACATGGCATCTTAGATTGTGTGAATGAGAGTATGAAGAAATAAAATCATGATCTCTCTTATTAATATCAAAGGAGCCCTGGTGGCACTGTGACCAAGCACTTGGCTACTAACTGGAAAGGCAGCAATTCAAACCCACCCAGAGAAATACGTGGCAGTGTGCTCCATAAAGATTACAGCTTTGGAGACCCTGTGGGGTAGACACCTAAGAGCAATAATATGTATCATAGATTCCCTATATTCATATGAGAGAAAGAGATTTGGGTGAAAGTTTAAAAAGCAAATTGATTTCCCATTCACCTCAGAAACCCTATACAGGGTCACTAGCGACTCGACAGCACTTAACAACAACAAAAACAATACATTGTTTGATATCTTGACTGCTGCTTCCATGAGTGTTGATAGTGGATCCAAGCAAGATTACAACTTCAATCTTTTCTCCATATATCATGATGTTATTAATCGGTCCAATGGTGGAGACTTTGGTTTTTCTTACATTGAGGTGTAATCCATAATGAATATCAGTAAGTATTTTAAGTCCTCTTCTCTTTCAGCAAGCAAGGTTGTATGTATCATCTGCATATCACAAATAGTTAATGAGTTAAGGAGTCTTCCTCTAATCCTGATGCCACTTCATATAATCCAGCTTCTGTGATTATTGCTCACCATACAGAATGAATAAATATGGTGAAAGAATACAAACTGTCCTGATTTTAAACCATTCAGTGTCCCCTTATTTGACTGTATCTTGGTGTATGTCCAGATTCCTCATGAACACAATTAAGCGCTCTTTGCAGTATTGTCCATAGCTTGTTGGTTGGTTGATGATGCATGGAGGGGACTGTAACCATGGCAATGAAAGGATATACATTAGGATAAATGTAAAGCTAATGTTCTCCCATATAAACTATCACATAATTCACAACAAAACATTAAAAAAAAAAAAATCTGAGGGAAAAAAAAAAGAGTAACTGCTACAATTTGATGAACTTTACCTATACTTATGGATGTAGTAGCTCAAAAAAAGGGAACAAATCTACAAATCTTTACAGTGAGGATCACTCCCACCCCCTGGACACACAAGGTTAACAGGGATGGGCAACTTAGACATTGGCTACCCAAAATGGGAGGGGGGCTATAAAGGCAAAGAGTGACTGACTTACAACTTTTTAAGAGGGACCCTAGTTCCAGACAGGGCAGGGGAAGGTAGAATCACCAATGAATGATTTCCAATCCGTTGGGACCAGGCTGACGAAAGGAAACAGGGATAAGACTCTAGTGGCACAATACTGACTGACTGTGAGGGTAGGAAATACAGAGGTAGATGTTTTTTGATAAAAGGTGGGGAGTGAATGATTTTGCAGCCCAGGAGCCGGGGGTCCCTGGGACCATCAAATGTGAAGAACGGAGAGCGGGACCCTACCCAGAGAGGCAGTGATGCCAGGGATGACGTGGACAGATGGAGTGGCTGGGGACACTGGACTCAGGGAGGGAGAGGGGCTGTGTGCTGGGGCCGGGGGGGGGGGGAGGCAAGCCTATGTGGTGTCCCCTTTGGTTATTTGATGATGCATGCAGGGGATTGTAATCATTGCAATGAAAAGAAAAACAATAGGATGAGAGTAAAGCTGATGTTCTCACTTGTAAACCTCACAATAAAAACTTAAAAAAAAAAAAACTCAATCTGAAGAGCCAGAAGCAAACAGAATTAAGAAGCTTAAACTAAGGAAAACTACCGCAATTAAGCAAAAAGTTTTGCTGAGCTTTCTGGTGGCCACAGTGTAAAGGAAAAGAAGATGAGATGTATGATTAAAAGATTCATACTAGTTTGTTAGTCAGGACACCCTTTTGTCCTAGGTTGAGTCAAATGGAAGTAGACCAAAAAAGCCCTTAAGTTAATTCCAACCCATAGTGACCCTATATAGAATTTCTGAGACTGAATACTTCCTACAGGAGTAGGGAACCTCATCTCTCACAAAGTGGCTGGTGGGTTTGAACTGCCAACCTTGTGGTTAGCTACCCAATGCTTAACCCACACCACCAGGACTCCAGGGTAAAATTCAGATGGAAAAAAAATCCTATAAAGATAACTTTCCACAGACCTGAAGACCCACCAATGACCCTGAGATGAGAAAGAAGGATTTGTCTGAGCGCCTGTAATCGGAAGAGAAATGATCACACCCTAAGGGCAGCATCCTATTTCCTAGGACAGGAAGCAGGGGGTGGGGAAAGGAAAAAAGAACTTTAAAACACCTTCTAAGAGAGAGAAACTCCAGATTTACTCAATTGTACTTTGTTTGTCAAGCAGCAAGAAGTTGAGAAGAATCATAAAGCAATTTGCTCAGCTAACTAGAGAGCAAGGAGGAAGAGATCTTACTTCACCCATTCCTGGAACTGTTCATTTTCTGGTTTCATTGTTTGTGCTCTGGTGCCTTTGGGGGTGTTGTCTGGTCTGTTGGCTGAGGGTTGATGTGGAGGGTGTCTTCTTCTAAGGGTGCCCACATGAAGAGGACTACCCTCTCTAGCAGTGGGCCTACCAGAAAGGAGGGGGGCAGAGGCAGAGAGTGTGCTGGGAGAGAAGCGAGATTGTGTAGCTCCAGAAAATGTTAAAGAGAAGTTTCTTTTGTTGGAATTCTCTTTTGGCGTTTGGAATGAGGCAAGATTCATGGGGCAGTTTCCAAATACATTGCTTCTTCATGACGTATGTAAATGTCAATCCCTCCAGTCCAAGAATCTACGTTATTGCATTTTGTTCTAGAATCCTGGGAAGGATGGAGAGATACAGGCATTGGACTTTTAGAAAAGTCCCTCTCAACCCTCGTCAACCATTAAGGAGTTCCAGAAAAGTGAGGTGACCTCTGAAATTAAAGGACCTTGACATAGTACTACCCTGCTTAACTAGGCTATGTTAGGCTGGAGGTGGAGGTGAGGGCTCAGAGGAGGGTGGACAGAAGAGTTTACTGGATTCCAAAGGTGGCATCCTGAAAGGACACTGGAGTGAGCAGTTATATCCTGCCTGGTTCACAGCTGAGTGCTGAAGCTAAACGTTTGTCAAACTCTTTCCTGGATTCGCGCTGGGTCTCCCCGTGCTGGCTTACTGGCATATTCTCTACTTAACTAAATGTGCTTTGTGATCTCAGTCAGTGGGAGGCAGAAAACCCACTGCTAAACAGGGAAGCAAATTAAAACCCAAAATGTCTAGCCTGGTTCCTGGTCATGTACTATTCCATTCATTCATTAAAATCTCCACTCACAAATATCAATTGTGGGGGCTTTCTGGTCTAGAAGTTTCATTCAAACATGGAGAAGACTGGTTAGAATCGGGGGAAGTGCCTTTAGTCTGTAGTGATATCCCCTGGAGGCAGGGGAGAGGGAAGATGACCTCTCAAGACCCCTCTCTGACTGGGGAATCCAAACAAGTGGCATGGAGAATGGGATGGAGCCAGGTGGGTTAGTAAAGCAATTGAAGAACACTCAGCACTGGCCCCCAAGGAGTGTTAAGGATTGGAATATAGCACAGAGAGCCTTATGTGCACATGGTCTAAGAGACTGCCCAAAACATTGCAGTACTCAGGGCGGCCTCCCTGCTGAGGGGCAGGCGTCCTTGGAGAGCAAGGAAATCATCAAAGGCTCCGGCAGCACGGACACTGTAGCCATTAGACAGAGGAAGACAGATTTCCTTTAAAATGTGCCTTTAAAGGCGGCTCATTTAGCACGGAGGGCCCCAGGAAGACCCAAGATAAGTGTCATCTAAGAACCCAGACTCTATAAGATCCACACGGTTTAATGCAGCATAAGAGTCTTAGGTCAGACCAAGAAACAACTTCCTGACTGGCAGGGCTTATTGGACCATGAAAGAGGACTCCTTGAGAGACTGTGAAATTGTCTTTTCTTAAAGTTTTTTTATTCTTATTTCTCTGGGGCGGGGAACTGTGGGCCAACCTAGGGGCAGACCAATGGATCTGATGAATTTTCAAGCTCCTTCATCTCACCCAGGAGGCACTTTCTTCACTGAAAAGCCAGGCTTCCTCCTTCCTGCCTGGATGAATCTTTGGGACCAGAAAGCTGGTGGGGACAGCGAGTGTTAACATTCTGCCTAAATTGCTCTTAGGTACTTGGGGGACACCAGAAGTGGAATGAGGTCTTCACATTTTACTAGTTTATTTTCTTTTCTCAAAGATGGATCAACTGAGCAGCTGACTCCAGATCTTCAACTGCTAAATAAGCAGTATTTGTAGCCTACGAGCCACTTCAGTGTTTTAAATAAGTGGGGTGTCTTCAGCTTCGCAACAGCTGTAGGATATAAAATCAAATCCATTTCTGGCCAGCCCCTGGGCAATACTAAAATTTCAAATGGAAAACCAGGTTGGGTGGTGGTGGTGGCTGTAAGGCAGGAGTGTGGCAGACAAGGTGTAGCACAGGGTACATTTTCTTTATGTTAAGGAACATGTTCTAAAATCTCTGATCTGAACCCCTAGGGCCCCTGTCAGCAGAATGTCTGAGAGATTTGATCCCAAATTCCTTGGGTGGCAAGGCCAGACTCAGGCAGGCTATGGCTCCCTGCTGCTGGCTGCTGACACTCTCTGGTTTGAAGAAGGAAGAAAGGGTGGGCAGGCAGGCGTGGGAGGGGGCACGTCCTCGGGGCTATTTGGATTTGAGCTCCTTCTCAGGGATAATTCTTATTGGGCTTGCAAGCCCAACAATTGTCACCATCCACTCTCCACAGATGCCAAAGCCTATCTGGTTAAGTGAGTTCATGTACATAGTGGGCACTTACACCATGCCAAGAAGTGAGCTATGTAAATGGTGCTGGGCTCCTGACAATGGTGCCAACAGATCCTGACCATTCCTCCCCTCTCTTCAGCCCCATCCTTGGTGTTTTAGAGATCGCAGAACCATTCCTTCATTCTTGCAGTCAATCAATCAATCACCAATACATCAGAAATACTCACTGAGCTCCTACCCAATGCTCCTGCCAAAAGTTAAAAGTGCAACAAATCAGCAAGATAAGCCACCTCCTGCTCCCACAGACCTCACATTCTATTGATAGTAGACAAACAAATGAATACAGAGAGACAGACAAAAGTCATTTTTTATTATAGAAAAAAGTTTTCTATTTGTTTTAAATATATATCATTCCTCATTACTCGTAAGCTACACAGTTGCAAATTTACCTCCTCCCTAAAATTTCTTTGCAGGCAGTCCTGGGCATGCACATACACACAGAGGAGAGCAATGCCAGGTGAGGTCAAACATGGCTGATGGGGTATTCACTAATTCAGTGTTTGCACACACTCAACTGCCTTGAATAGGAGAGAACTGTTACATGAGTATATAGTGCTAATTTCAAATGGTGGTGAGTGTTATGAAGCAAACAAACCAGGCATAAATCTTAAAGAATGACTTGACTGAGGCCCCCAGTCCTCTGAGACACTGGAACTGAAACTTACATGAAACCTACCAGGAGCCAGCCCAGTCCCTAAATCCTGGGAGGAGTACAAGGGGCAGAGGGCCTATAGGTGCAGAGGCCATGAGCAGTGAAGTAGTTAAGTGTTTTTAGGACTGTGTTTTAGGACTGGGCATGGGGAACTGTATAAAAGCAACTGAGACTTACCCAGAATTGAGCACTGGAAAGAAATGCAGAGCTCATTGGGTCAGTTCCGAGATCTACAGTCATAAAATCTGAGTCTGACAGAAAAAACCTGACTTGTTCAAGGTAACACAGCTACAGACCATTAGAGCTGGGGCTATCCCCTCTGTCCACTGTATCCTGCTTCCTCCCACCTCAGGCATGCTGCACAGATTCTGCTGCAGGTTCCTCAGCATGTCCTGCCCGTGGTCAACATGGCACTTGGTTTGGGAAGCAAATTGGAAAAATAAAATAATGAAGAACTTTTCTTGTTGTTAAGTGCTGTCAAGTTGGTTCTGGCTCATAGCAGCCCTGTGTAGGGTTTTGGAGCTGTAAATCTTAGAGAGAACAGAAAGCCTCATTTTTCTCTCTCAGAGAAGCTGGTGGATTTGAACTGCCAACCATGTGGTTGGCTTATCCTACAGAGTCACTGTGCTTCCTTAATGAAGAGCTTTAGCGTCCACAAGAACAGACAGCCCTGTAGTTGCTCTATGACAGACTTCTTTTAACCTCTCTGAGCCTCGACCTTGCCATCTTTAAAGTGGGGACAATTACGGTCCCACCTCATAAAGGTACTGTGGGGATCCAGCGAGCTGATGCATGCAGGAAACAGCACAATGTCTGCTGTACGTAAGGAGCACCCATTACAACCCTGTTGTTATGTGTCTTAGTTACCTAGAACTGCCATAACAGAAATACTGCAAGTGGATGGTTTTGACAAACAAATTTATTTTCTCACAATTTAAAAGGCTCAAAGTCTGAATTCAGAGACCTAGCTTGAGTGGAAGCCTTTCTATCTCTGTCAGTCCTTAAAAAGGTCCTTGTCTGTTCAGCTTCTTCCGCCCTTGGAGATCTTCATGAGCTTGGCATCTATTTTACCCATCTCCCTTCTGTTCTGTTGAATCTCTTTTTATATCTCAGAAGAGAGTGACTCAAGCTACACCCTACACTAATCCGACTTATAACATAACAAAGAGAATCCAGTCCCCCCATGGGATTATAACCACAGACACATTGTTGTTGTTGTTGTTAAGTAACCTTGGGAGTCCTTCCAACTCATAGCGACCCTGTATAAGGTTTCTGAGAACTTGAACCGCCATCCTTGGGTTCAAACCGACTTTGCATTCCAGTGCATTAACCCACAGCGCCACACCAGGACTCCAACCACAAGCATAGAGGTTAGATTTACCACATGTGTTTTGGGGGACATAATTCCATCTGTAACAATGAATACTACAGAATCCCGGCATCATGCTGGAGAAAGCCAACACTCACCCACAGACACTGCCAACATTCCTGCTCACCGGCTCCCTCACCACACAGTGGGGGACTGAGCACCTACTCTGCACTAATCACTGGGATACTAGTGCAAGACACAGGCAAGGATCAGGACAACCACTCGGGAAGGCACAAACTTCAACCACAAAAAGAACTAAGTTTTAGTCATGCAAGGTGCTTTGTTCTGACTCACAGCAACCCTGTACAAGATTTCTGAGGCTGCAAATCTGAGGTGCAGAAAGCCTCTCAGAATGGCTGGCAGACTTGAACTTCTGTTTGCAACCCAACTCATAACCCACTACACTACCAGGGCTCCTATCTGGGACTCCTTGTTACTGGTGCTGTGTGTGCCGTCAAGTCAGTTCCCACTCTTAACTACCCTATACAGGGCTTCCTAGAACAACTTGTGGGTTTGAACTGCCAACATTTTAGTTATCAGTCCAATGGGCTCATCAGGGACTTCTACTGCTCCTTAATGCTAAAAGCCACTTCGATTTCAAGGCAAAAGCAATCATATATTACACTGGAATTCTCAAGCAGGCTGTTTTATAAGAAACCATCTGTGGACTCCCAAGACACCTTCACAAGCCTCCTTAGACAGTGTCTTGTTTTGAATCAGAAAATTGTATTTTGCCAGAACTTTATGTTCACGTTCAATATTAAAGTCAGAACCCACGAAATGTGAGTGGGTTCTAAATTTGGAAACACATGTTCTCCAATCTCTCCCCAAAGCATTCCTACAGCTATTGACTTTGGAGGCAGCTTCTCTATACCATGTGGGTGTTGGGTGTTTGCTCAGAATGAACTGGGAGAAGCTTCAACCAATGAGAAGTGCTTGCTCAGCAGATCGATACAACGCCGTCCCCAGTCATCGGCTCTGGAAGAGCACCAGAGAAGGGATCTCAGATATGGCCAGCTTGTTCTCTGGGCAGGGCTGCTGTGTTGAGTCTTGTTTCCATGCAAGACGTCTGCCCTGACTTCAACTTTAACTACCTGCCAGTGTCCTTCCTGAGCTATTTGCACTGTGAACATAGCGCCTAAAAAGATTTATTAAAAAAAAGTTAGCCGAGTGTCATTTTTAGAAAAGCTAGACACCCAACACATCCTACTCTGAGTAGATGTCTTTGACGGCTTGTGATGTTGCCTGAATGGTAAATATCCCCTCAGACTCTGAGTAAATAGTCCATGGCATGTAACCTGGGTATAAAAGAGGAAATCTTACACAACGTGGCCACAGACGCCTTGTCATTTCCCAGAAAATTAGAGGGTCTTCCAGTGACCCTGTAAATTTATCACATGACTATTCTTCCACGATTTCAGGAACAGATGGGGCCTGTTTTGATAATGTTTTCCAACCCCCACAGATAACATGCTGAGGGTCAGGGAGGGGAAGGGGAGACTGCCAGTCATTACTTCCAGAGACTGGAAACCAGTGCTTTTGGCTGCTGGGCGTTCATGGCCCCTCTTGCCTGAAAGACACTTTGTTAGTCCTGAGCCTTTCATGGCTGAAGGCAAGCAACAAAATACCTGTGTGAATGCTAATTCCTTTATCTGGTGGCCACTTATTAAAAGTACTACGTGCTAAAGGATTGGCTAAAGTAGAGAGTCTAGCCCAGAAGAAGGGCTGGAATCAAGAAGAGGCTGCCCGGGCTCTTAAAAGGCATCCTCCTGCCTCCAGAAAGGCCAGAGAGGTCTAGAAGCCAGGGGAAGATGTCCAGTGTCCCTTAGCAACTCCTTCCAGAGTCTCAGTGGTGATGGAGAGTTAGAGATCTGCATCTCTAGTGTCATAACCGGTCATTCACTTTAAAACAGGTCCTTTCCCCACTATTAATAGCTAATTGGCGCTACTGGGTTGGGAGCAGTTATGGTTCAGTGGCAGCATATTCACCCTCCATGCCAGAGACCCAGGTTCAATTCCTGGCCAATGCACGTCACGTGCAGCTACCACCCACCTGTCAGTGGAAGTATGTGAGTTGCTATAATGCTGAACAGGTTTCAGAGGAGCTTCCAGACTAAGATGAACTAGGAAGAAAGGCCTGGTAATCTACTTCTGACTACTCTCTGGATCACAAGAATCTGATCCTGGGAATGGCACAGGTTTGGCAGGATTTTATGGTGCATGAGAGACCGACCTGACAACAGTATTTACTGAGGGATTCCCAGGTGCTCAACACGCTGCCAAGCACTGGATGGGCATTATCTGGGTTAGCCTCTCCCCACCCCACCCCCACCCCCCACAACTGCCCCAAAGTGAGATGATGGTATTTCCATGAAATTGCCAGGCCAGCAGCTGGTGAGGTTGGGACAGGAGGAGCATATCACATGTAATATGATCTTGTGCATGTTCCTTGGGCTCTCTAAGCCTTGCTCTTGTCATCTGTGAGTGGAAGTAAGAAGTCAGTATGATAGAGTCTTCTCTTAGTGGTTTTAAAGCCGGGTTTCTATGTTTTAAATCATAATCCCTGTCATGGTTCTCATTTCCAACTCTGAGCATTCGTTCATCCTCTCAAATGTTATTGAGCACTTACAAGTTTCTCCCATATGGACTTGTAATCGGCGGGTCCATAGCCTTTTCATGTTGTTGTTGTCAGGTACCATCAAGGTGACTTCTGCTCATAGAGATCCCATGTGACAGTGTAGAACTGCCCCATCAGGTTTCCTTGATGTCATCTTTATGGCTGTAATCTTTATGGAAGCCTCTGGGTGGATTCAAACCACCAACCTTTCAGTCAGCAGCTGAGCACTTAATTGTTGCACCACCAGGACCTCATTTTATTTTCATGATCATACCTTTACTAAGTGTCTGTACGTTTCTATAATGAGCTCAAATCTCCTAAGGTAGAAGTCATTATTATATTCAAAAAGGATCCCTGGTGGTACTCAGCTGCTAAACAAAAGGTTGGTGGTTCAAACCCACCAGTTTCTCCACAGAAGGAAGATGTGACAGTCTGCTTCCACAGAATTACAGCCTTGGAAACCCTAGGGGGTAATTCAACTCCAACCACGAGTCAAGTCCGACTCATAGCCCCCTGTATAGGGTTTCCAAGGAGTGAATCACCAACTTTCTATCAGCAGTTCACGGCTTATCCTACAGCGCCACACCAGGATTCCCCTGTGTCCTATAGAGTTGTTATGAGTTGGAAATGACTAGACGGCAACACACTTAGATTGATTTGATTATGTTTTTAAAACACATCTTACTACACCACAGTCTGAAAGGAGCTCTGGTAGCGTAGTGGTTACGAATCGGACTGCGAACCGCAAGGTCAGCAGTTCGAAACTACCAGCTGCTCCGCGGGAGAAAGAGGAGGCTTTCTGTGCTCCCATAAAGATTTACAGCCTCAGAAACCCTGTTCAGGGTCACTATGGGGTCAGAACCGACTTGACGGCACTTAACAACAACAACACAACACAGTCTGGGCGGTGTGAACATTTAAACACTTGACTACTATCTGAAAAGTTAAACACTCAAACTCACCCAGAGGTCCCTCTGATGAAAGGCCTGTGGATCTGCTTCCAAAAGGTCACACCCATGAAAACTATGGTGCACACGAGGTCACCGGGAACCAGAACGGACTTGACGCCAACTGGTATTTTTCTAGTTTTAAAAATAATAATAATAATAACCGACATCTGTTTTGTCCTTCGCTGTCCACAATGCGCTTCCACCAGACTCTGTCAGGTCTGCTCATGCGCAATCCTTACGGCAACTCAGCAAAGACAAGAAAAACCGCTATCATTTTCTCTTTTATTATCGCGTTCCTGTTTTGCACTCGGAAAAACAAGGCTCGCGCACTTCAAGTGAAGACTGGAGCCAGAATTTGAATTCAGATCTTGTGATACCCAACCCTGAAACGTTTCCATTGCAGCACATGACCCCGGCTGGGAGTGGGGAAACTGAAACCCCGGGGTGGGGAAACTGAAACAGGCTTCCGGGTGGAAGCACAGGAACACCAGCGTGGAGAGGCCGGGTCGCTTCGTGGCTTAGACTTTGGACCCTTGAGCAGGCAGCCATGATGGCTCTAAGCTTTGCTTCAGGCACTTAACTAGCTAACTGACCTTGGACAAATGACCTCACCTCTCGGTCTCCAGTTTCCTCCTGGGTAAAATGGGGATATGATATATTATAGTGTGGCCTTGTAGGATAAGCACTGGGCCGCAAGCTTGGTTTGAATTGTAAGTTCGGTGGTTCAAACTCACCAGCTGCTCTTCATAAATCCTATACAGGGTTGCTATGTGTCGGAACCGACGCAACAACAACAAAGTCAGCAAAAAAAAGACTAAGACCCCCAATGAAATGGACTGACACAGTGGCAGCAAGAATGGGTTCAAATGTTACAACAATTGTGAGAACACAGGACCAGGCAGTGTTTCGTTCTGTGTGCGTCGTGCCGTTATGAGTTGGAACCAACTCGATGGCACCTAACAACAACACTAACTCCGATGTCTTAGGGTTGTTGGAGTCCTGTTGTGAGGCTGTAGGATCAGCACTGGACTGCTAACCACAAGGTCAGCAGTTCAAACCCACCAGTTGCTCCTCAGAAATTCTATACAGGATTGTTTTGAGTAGGAGGCCATTTGATGGCACTTGTAACAGCAACAAGCTTGTTGTGAAGATCAAGGACTGATATACGTAAAGCTGTTGGGACAACGCCAGCACTTGCTCAGTGTCATCTAGTTATTCATTGTCCTAGTGTGGCGCTGTGGGCTAATGTGTCAGACTGCAATGTTGTTTGAACTGCAAGGTCAGTGGTTCAAGCTCACCAGCCGCTCCTTGGAAACCCGATACAGGGTTGCTATGGGTCGGAATCAACTTGATGGCACTTAACAACAACAACAACAATATTATTATAGAGAAGCTATAAGCTGTGGTGGCACAGTGGCGAAGAGCTTGAGTTCTCATGGAAAGATTGGCAGTTGGAACCCACCCAGTCATTCTATGGGAGAAAGAGCTGGCAATCTGCTTCCGTCAAGATGACAGCCGAGGAAACCCTGTGGGGCAGTTGTGCTCTGTCACACGGAGTCACTAAGAGTCACCCAACAAGAACAAATAGAGATGTGTGAAGTCAAACAGGCTGAAAAGGGAAGGGCAAAGTCGAACAAAGGGCTCCAGTCAGGGATCCAGAGGAAGGGAATTCACTGGAACTAAGGAATGTGGTTCTACTCCCCATTCTGACACTTGTTAGCTGTGCAGTCTTGTACAAATGTCACTTTACACCTCTTTGGTTTGCTCACCTGTCAGGTAAGCAAAACCAGAGTTAAAACAGTTTGAGTGGGAGAGGGAGCTTGGACAAAGACCCATTGACTCCTTCTTGTGGCCCAATGCCCCCGGAGACTTTGTCCAGCCACGCAGCTTTGATTAAGATCCAGCATTGAAGGTGATAAGGAGCCCTGGTGGCTCGTGGATTAAGCACTGGGCTGCTAACCATGAGTTTGGCAGTTCAAACCCACCAGCCCCTCTACAGGAGAAAGACGAGGTTGTCTACTCCCATAAATGTTCACGATCTTGGAAATCCTAAGGTGCAATTCTTCTCTGTCCTTAAGACTGCTGTGAGTTGAAATTGACTCGAAGGCAATGGTTTATTGAAGGTGATCAGTTAGGTTCCCTTAGGACTAGGTTGACCAACTTATCCCCATTTGTCAGGAACTTTCTCAGTTTTAAAACAGAAAATCCCAAGGCCAGACCTTTAGAAACCACTGTAGTCTAGTCCATCATCTTCCAAACTTTACCACCACTCATGTCACTGCCTTCATATGTTTTCCCAACTATAAAATTACCCAAATGCATTTATTTCAAAAGGATGTTTTCTGTCAGTACCTCAGCCCTCAGGAGAGGCCAGGTTAGCTGAGATAACGCATGGCCCCATAGAGCAGAGAGCTGGAAGTATACAGTGACAAGCACCACAGATAACTGTGAGAGCAAACCATCATCGCTGATCACAAAGAGAAAGAGAAGTAATATACGACCACTGTCATCAGGCAATGTTGCTGGCTGGAGGGTTTGCCTGGCCCCGGTGGCCTGCTCATCCTTTGTTAAAAAGGAGATTCTTCTTGTGGTTGTTGCTGTTCGTTGTCATTTAAGTGGGTTCCAACTCACAGAGATCGTGTACAGGGTTTCTGAAAAGTAGTTGGTGGGTTTGAACCACTGACTTTGAGTTGCCAGTCCAGTGTTTATCCTACAGCACCACACCAGGGCTCATAAAAAGGAAGAGTGTTGTAGTTGTTGATAAGTACCACTGAGTTGGTTCCAACTCACAGAGACCTTGTAAAGGGTTTCCGAGGCTGTAAATCTTTGTGGGGACAAAAAGTCTCATCTTACCTTGTGGAGCAGCTGGTGGGCTCGAAGGGCCGACCTTGTGGTTCACAGTCCAGTGCTTATCCGACACAGCCACCGTCCTTTCCCTCTCTTCCCAAAAACAGAAAGATTAGTAAGAGTTAATTTTAAAAATCCTGGGACTTTTTCCTTTCCAGAGGATTGCAGAAGATTGAAAATGAAATAGGTTTATCACTCTATAATTTAATGTTATTTAATGTCATGTCTACAGACATACCACCCTGAATGTGTCCAATCACATCTGATCTTGGAAGCTAAGCAGGATCAGGCCTGATTAGTACTTGGATGGGAGACCGCCTGAGAATACTGGGTGCTGTAGGCTTTGGAGTCCCGGTGTGATGCTGTGGGATAAAGCTCTGGATCACAAGGTCATTTTGAACCATGTGGTCAGTGGTTCAAGCTCACCAGCCACTCCTTGGAAGCCTTATACAGGGTCACTATGAGTCTAAACCAACTCAACGGCACTTAACAACCACAACAACAATGTTATATCCAGCATCTCTGGGTGTCACCAAAGGTTAAACACTAGACTACTAACTGAAAGGTTGGCAGTTCAAACCTACCCAGAGGTTCATCAGAAGATAAGTCTGATGGTCAGCTTCTAAAAACTCAGAGCCTAAAAACCCTGTGGAAAGCTGTGCTTTGCACTGCACACATGGAGTTGCCAGGAGTCAGAAATGACTTAACAGCAGCTAATACAGCAATGTCATATTGGCCATCATCTCAAATTGCCTCACACACACATACACACCCAGTGGAGCACACCTCACACACTGGGAAAGACAGGGTCAAAGAGAGTGTGTTTTAAAAGGAAGAGGACCAGGGAAGGGTCATGCATTGACATTTTCAAACCTCAGAGAGACATCCCGCCAAAACAGCTTCTACCACCATGAACGACAAATTAGATGGGTCACTAGCTTAAAGATTTCCCTCCTCTTTCTATTTTCAGAAATTCCATGTTGCCCCAAAGGTTGCTAGAGAATATCATAGTGGATGAAGAGACAGAGAGACTCTCCCAAGAAAAGTCCTTATTCAGACAAAAGCAGATTAGAAGAATTTCAGCAAAGTAAAGAAAAGCAGCAGCAAAGGACGCATGACATTTGGACTCTACACATTTAGCTAGCTGGTTAAGAAATGTCTGTGAAGACTCATTGTGTTATTTCCTCTAAAATCAAAGGTGCAAAAGGTTTGCCACCTCAGACAGGTTTCTAGACAGATGCAGTAGCCTGCAGGTGAGCTCATGGTCACTATCAATATTCTTCCCTTATACAAGTTCTCCAATTCCGTAAATGCTATATATTGTTTCTCCTTTTGAGAATTAGCGTGTTCTTCATTTGGGTCACCTCATCCACTCCACAGCTTTACATACCATCTACAGGCTAATGACTTAACTTCTATCATGTCAGTCCAGACTCTCCCCATAGCTCTCACAAAGACCTCAAACTAAAGTTGAAAAAATGATGTGCCTTTCTCCAAGCCCATTCTTCTTCCACCATCCACTCAGCTGTTCAACTCCCAAACCTGGGAATTCTCTGTCATTCTTCTTCCTCCAATTGCCCCACATCCAATCCTATCTATGTTTATAGAACTGGTCCATTGTCTCCAGCATCTCCACAGCTCCCTCCTTCTTCATCTCTTCCCTGGCCTCTCACAGCAGCTCGGAATTGTCTCCCACAGCCATCCTTGCATCTCTCTAATGTTCTCAGATCCATGTGATAGCTGTGTTGGTGGTGCTCGTGGTGCCATCGTATTGATTATGACTCAGAGACCCTACAGAACAGGAGAGTACTACCCCAAGGCCAAAATCTTCATAGGAGCAGATTGCTCAATCTTTTCTTCTGTGGAGCCTCTGGTGAGTTGGAACTGGAAACCCTAACCAGTGTAGCACTAGGACTCCTTCATGTAGCACCTACAAACAACATTTTTAAAATATAAATCTCATTGACTTACTTTCCTGCTTAAAATTCTTCAACTGTATCCTACTGCCTTAATAAATCCTTAACGTGCCTATCAAGTCTGTTCAATCTAACCCTCCTTGCCTCTTCAGGTTCACCTCAATTTACTCTCCCTGATCTAGGATGACTCTATAGACTGGGAGTCATTGGCCCATGTTGTTGTTGTTAAGAGCCATTGAGTCGGTTCTGACCCTTAGTGACCCTGTATAGGGCTTCCAAGGAGCAGCTGGTGAGTTTGAACCACTGATCTTAAGGTTCAAACCGTCTTTGTAGTCCAGCGCATTAGCACACAGCGCCACACCAGGACTCTTATTGGCCCATTGTTGTTGTTAAGTGCCATCGAGTTGATTCCGACCCATAGCGACCCTGTACAGGGTCCAAGGCTGTAAATCTTGACGGGAATAGAAAGCCTCATCTTTCTCCTGCGAAGCAGCTGGTAGTTTCGAACTGCTGACCTTAAGGTTTGCAGCCCGACTCGTAACCACTATGCTACCAGAGCTCCATAGAGAGCGTTTAAACTTTAGGATCTGTGTAAGCTTGTAACAGGCTATCTTTTCTTTTTGCTAGCTACCTCCTGCTCATTCTTCATGGTTCAACTTAGTCAGCACTCCTTACCAGATCTCCACGCCAAGCCAGGCCTCCTTCAGCCCCATATAAACTCTATCCCACCATGGCCTTTGCCTTCTCAAACCTCATCATATCAGTACTGCTATGTCTTGTCCAATAGCTGTTCTTCAAAGTCCCATGGGGAAAGCAACCCCCTATTATCCCCCAGCACCTTGCACCATGCCCCATAAATAGTTGTAGACTGATGATTTCTGTAAGAATCCCTATAAGAAGCAACCTGACTCCCCCACCCCCTACCACACACACACAGGGATCTGTGCCTTCCTCTATCCACCTTCTGGAGAAAACTCAACAGCATTCACTCTGGTCTTAGAGAACGTGGTATCTGGTGACACTACTGGGAACATTGACAAAAATGTGGCCATAGTGGGTTCACCCAGCTCTCAGGAAGGAATAAATATCGGGTCATTCTGTAGCATGCACAGGAAGAGTGTGAGCTGGTGTGGACGGCGCGGGGTGTCCGAAACCTTTGGTCTTGGGTTCCTCTTCCTAGAGTATTTATATCCATCCGGAGAAGCCGGCTGGCTTCATTAATTGCGAGCGTATGTCCACCCAAAGCAGCCATACACCGAATGTATTGAATACCAGGCCTTATATGGGCATCCCTGGTTGATTTATGCGTTGGTAATAAGTGACATGAAGTGAAGGGCTGAAGCGGAATGCTGAATGTTTGCCTTCCCTTGTCATCTCCAAGGCGCAAGGTTGTTGGTTTGGTGCATGTGTTTGTTTTGAATGGAATGCCTATTTTTAAATAAAAAAGAGGGAGTTATGAGGCCCACGGACATCTGATGAACTGTCTAGGGACATAAGTTCAGAAGTAGCAGCAAAGAATGTAGATTCTGTGTTTAGTTTCTCAAAATAAGAGCCACTCACACTTAGGTATTTGTGCCAAGCACCCTTCAAAGCAAACCCAATAACTCACTTAATCCTCACAGCAATACTATGAAGTGGGTGCTACTATTAGCCCCATTTTACTAATGAGAAAACTAAGGCCTCGAGAGCTTAAGCAACTGGCCCATGGTCGTCCCGTTAGTAAGTGGGAGAGCCGGCATTTGGACAAAGCTGTTTGAACTGCAAGGTCAGCGGTTCAAGCTCATGAGCTACTCCTCAGAAACCCTATACAGGGTCTCTGTGGGTCAGAATCGACTTGACAGCACTTCACAGCAACAGCCTCAATCCAAAGTCAACAAAAGTAAGCGGATCCTGTGGGGCTCTTCCCCCCAGAGGGCTCAGGATGTGCCCAAAGTGATCTTCCCCTTTGTGAGGAATACAGGTAACTTAGCAGCTGTTACACAAGGGAAAGATGAGGCTTTCTGCTCCGGTACAGATTTACAGCCTTGGAAACCCTATGCAGGATCGCTAGGAATCCGGGACCAACTCTAAGACATACCACTATCACCACCACCACCACAGGTAAGTTACAAGCATGACCCTGCCTTCCGGGAGTTTATGTGTTTTGCAGGAAGAGACGAACACTAGTGATTTATAATCATGCAAGCTCGCAAGTGTGAAAAGCCAGGTAC
Organism: Chrysochloris asiatica; assembly: GCF_000296735.1. Taxonomy (NCBI): domain Eukaryota; kingdom Metazoa; phylum Chordata; class Mammalia; order Afrosoricida; family Chrysochloridae; genus Chrysochloris; species Chrysochloris asiatica. Next base: position 12,640,400 of record NW_006408525.1, on the reverse strand, counting down.
TGCTGAGGCAGTTGTCTGAGGAGGAACAGAGCCTGACAACATTCAATTGCCAAGTTTGCAACCCTGCTCCATCTTAACTATGGGCAAGTCTGAGGTCCGACTCCAAATCTATAAAATGGGTTTGCTGATGGTGCGGGTGCTAGTCCCTATCTGACAGGGATGTTTGCAAGGATTAAATGAGCTTTTAGAGCAGAGAATGTGTTCACTACACATAGGCATTATTAATTCTAACAGCTGAGTTTGGGATGTCATCGTTCATTCATTCACAAACCTAGCAAGCACCTACTAACAGTGTACCAGGCAGTGTGCCAGGTGCTAGGATACAAAGAAGAATGTGGTATCTATCAGTCAGCCCTTCAAAGAGCTCATTGTTCAGAGAAAGACTGCAATATAAGTTGGCACCAGGGACCCAGAGTGGGGTGGGGTGCGAGGCAGCCGCAATCCTTGGTCCTTGCAAGAGGAATCAGAGAAGGGGACAGGTGACAAGGATGTAGGAAAGAGGGTGAAGGTGTTTCCAACATCTGCAAGGAGCCAACTCGGGATATCTGATCCCAGGACAGGGTGCCACGGCGGGCACATGGGATTCGGTTCTGGATAGATCGTTCTGATGTTGTGAAGTCTCCTTTATTGCCAAGCTTTCAAACTGAGGATTGAGACCAAAAAACTAAACACTGAAGCGGGAATCTAAGTGGATTCTTATTTTTTATTTTTGTTTGTGCCCAATTATTTGAAAACTGAATTTATGTCTCACCAAAGAGGCACCAGAAAGGGAGCAAGATTGTGAGGGATTTTTCTACTTCTTCAAAGTGTCTCCAGTAGAATCCTGCCGATCTGTCTCCCAGGGAGCAGTTCACCCTCCAGAAAATATGACACTTTATTTCCTGCCCTTGTTTGTTAACACACCCCATTACCATCCTTCTCAGTTTCATGTAGCTGCCAGCCGGCATTAACACCCTCCTCCTCGTAGAGGCAGAAAATAGAAAAGGAAGAATTCAGCAGATTCCCGCCCCCCCCCGTGGCACCCTCGCAGGCACCAAGATAACCAGAGCAGAAACCACAATTGGATCCTATTCCTTCAGCCCAGGAATGCGAAGGACGGGACTGTTTAACCACCTTCTGCATTTTCCTGCAAAGAGAGTGAGCTTGTTATTTCGCTTGTCTGGGCTCCCTTCGCTGCTACGGAGAAAGATACATTAATTTTTATTTTATTATTATTAATTTTTTTAACGTTAGACTGGAGATGTTGCAAACTGTCAGGAACTGTCAGCCAGCGCCTGCCCCCATCAGGTAAGCGGCCCGCAGGCGTCTGTGGCGGAGACACACTGACCCCTAGTGACCAGTCGATTCCTTGCATGCCCTGAGCCCCGCCCTCCTCCTGGCCGCCGGGGTCTCCATAAAATCATTCCTTCCACAGAGCAGCTCTGTGTGGGCTGAACGTGGTGGTGGCCCAGGCTGTCTCCACCGCCTGTCCCAAAACACACATACACACCAGGTCCATTTTCTCTTCCAAACTAGAGAAGCAATTTCTTCTCTCCTTTTCCAATTCCATAGAGCGCAGATTTCCTAAGAGCCTTCAGCAGCATGGGCAAGGCCTGGCCCAACAACAGTATGTGGATAAGGCATGTTTCTAGGGTCTTGAGGAATTTATGAGACAGACAGACAGGGTCCAGTGTGACCCTTTGCTGAGAGGGAGAAAAGGAAATAGCTCCTGTAAAGAAACTCCTCTCTGAACACGTTTTCCCACGGGACTCTCACAATAGTCCCAATTTACAGATTTCGAAACTGAGGCTCTGCCTATCAAATTACTTGCTCAGGTCACAAAGCTAATGTTTTTATTTATTTTGATAAATACCTTTATCTGCCAGGTTTTTTATATACCATAACCCACTGCATCCTCATCACAATTTATGAGGTAAGTAATTCTAGTGCCTTGCATTTCACAGATGAGAAAACTGAGGCACAGAGAAATTAACTAACCAGAAATAGTGCACCTGGGCTTAAACCCACACAGTCTGAATTCAGAGCACATCCATAGCGCTGGGTCATACTTAGTATGCTAATAAGGAGGAAACCAGGATTCTATCTCCCCCATGATGGGCTCCAAAACCCAAGCTTTCCCCATGTTCCCTCCTCTGTCTTTCTAAAGATACCATGCTAGAGCAATGCAGAAGAGGAAGCAATCATTCTAAATGTCACAGAAGGAAGACACAGACCATCTCATTCATCTTCTGAGCCTACTCTCTGGGACATAGTTGTTGTTGTTGTTGTTATGTGCTGTGGATTCAGTTCTAACTCATAGCATCACTGTTAAAGGTTTCCAAGAAGCATTAGTGGGTTTGAATCACTGACCTTGCGGTTAGCAGTTCAATACTTACACGACAACATACCAGGATTCCTGGAAAATAGAAAAAGCTCAAATGAACTAAGCCTTGAAGGGAACTTCATACAGAACACCAGTTACCTCCAACTCCAACTCACGGTGGTTCCATGTATATCAGAGTAAAACTATGCTCTACCACATTTTCAATGGCTGTGTCTTTGGAAATAAATTGCCAGGCCTTTCTTCTGAGGTTCTGTTGGGTAAACTCAAGCCTCCAACCTTTCTGTTAGCAACTGAACGCATTAACCATTTGTACCACCCAATCTGGAGGAAGCTTAGGGCATCAGTAAGTGGGAAGGTGGAATAGAGCTATAAGGGCTACATGAACTGTATCACTGAGGTAGAAGAACACTGGCCATGTCCTCTACTCCCATCCCCATTAAAAAGGATTTTTCAAACATACCCACACTGTGTTTTACTCTTTTTTTTTTTTTTTGCCTAGTGTAAGTGGATTATCTAAACTGCAATTAAGCATCTCATACTCCACATTGGGAGTCCTGGTGTGGCGCTGTGGGTTAATGCACCAGACTGCAAAGCCATTTGAACTGCAAGGTCAACGGTTCAAGCTCACCAGATGCTCCTCGGGAACCCTATACAGGGTCGCTATTGGTCAGAACCGACTTGATAGCACTTAACAACAGCAACAACTCCACATTGACATGATTATTGCTGTTGTTGGTAAATGCTGTTGAGTCAGTTCCAACTCATAGTGACCCTGCATAGGGTTTCCAAGGAGTTCAAACTGACTTTGCAGTCCAGTGCTTATCCTACAACACCACATCACTGATGTGACTCGGACCATCTAAAATGTGTATTTCCACTCTATTTATCTACTTGAGCTTCCTAACAGCCCCATGAGTTAGGTCTACCCGCTCTCACTTTTAACATGAGAAAGTGGAGAGCTTTTCCTACTGGGCTAAGTAACTTGTCTCAAGCTTCCTAACTAATAAGTGGAGATCCAGACACCCAGACTTCCTAATTCTAAAGATTAGTCCTTCTCACCTTGTCACTGTCAGCCATGGCCCCCACACTGGAAATGCTCAGCCTCCCCTGCCCCCACCCAGCAGCCCTGGCTTCTCTCTCATCCTTGAATTGGCCAGGCTCATTCCTGCCTTAAGACCTATGCACTAGCTGTTCCCTCGGCCTGGAATGCTCTTCCTGTACATGAATCTTCAGACGGTTGGCTGCTTCCTGTCATTCCGGTGTCGGCTCAAATGTCACCTCCTCCGAAAAGCCTTCCTTGTACACCCAACCTAAAATAACCTTTCCAGTCACTCCGTATTGCATCACTTTTGTTTGCTTCCCAGCAGCCATGAATCTACAGATTTCTTGTTGTTACTATTGTTATTCTTGTCTCACGTATAATAAGAGCTATCAATGACATTGCATCTACCATGTGCCAAGCAAAATTTAAAGAAATTTACATACAGCAAGTCATTTAAGGAGTCCTTGTGTGGCGCTGTGGGTTAATGCGCCAGACTACAAAGCTATTTGAACTGCAAGGTTGGTGGTTCAAGCTCACCAGTGGCTCTTCAGAAACCCTACACAGAGTTGCTATGGATCGGAACTGACTCGATGGCACTTAACAACAACAACAGGTCATTTAATCTTTGCAACTACCTTTGGGCATAGGTTCTACTATTATCCCCATTTTACAGACGAGGAAACTGAGGTAGGAGAGGTCAGTAACCCGTACAAGATTCCACTGCTAGTGTGATGAGTTCTCAGCCACTACAAAAACATCAGTCTTTAAACAACAGAAAGATGAACAATGCAATTTTCAAATGGGCAAAGGACTTCAATAGCCATTTCTCCAAAGAAGATATACAAATGGCCAACAAGCACATGAAAAGATGGTCAAAGTCGTTAAGGAAATGCAAATCCAAAGATGACTATAATCATAATGAGGGAAATAGCTAGTGCTGGCAATGATGTACAGAAGTTGGAACCTTCAGACATCACCGATGGGATGTAAAATGGTGCAATGCTGTGGCAAACAGCTCCTTGGCGCCTCAAAAAGTTAAATGCAAATTTACCATACGGCCCAGAAATCCCACTACTAGACATATACCCACAAGAATTGAAAACAGGTATTCCAATAAAGACTTGTGTACAAATGTTATTGGCAATGCTCTTCCTAATAACCAAAAGGTGGAAACAGCTAAAATAGCTATCAACAAATGGGTGAATAGATAAACAAATTATGGTATGTGCATATAATGGAATGTGGTTGTTGTTAAGTGGCACAGAGTCAGTTCTGACTCATAGAGAACCTATATAGGGTTTCCAAGGAAAGGCTGATAGGTTTGAACTGCCAATCTTGCAGTTAGCAGCCCAGTGCTTATCCTACAGCACCACACCAGAATTCCACACACAATGGAATATTATTCAGCCATGAAAAAGAAAGAAGTTCCGGTTCCGATCCAAGCTACAACATGGATGACTCTTGAACTCATTACAATGGGTGAAATAAGCCAGACACAGAAGATCACATAGTGTAGGGTTCCTTCTTCTGACATACGCAGAATAGGCAAATCCTTAGAGCCGAAAGCAGAATGGTGGTTCCTGGGGCCTGGGGTGGGGAAAGTTAGGGAGACTGACTTTGAGGTGATGAGCTGTTCTGGAACTAGATGGTGGTGATGTTGTACAACACTGTGAAATGCTAAACATCACTGACTTATCTGCTTTAAAATGGATATATAGTGGGTTTTATATGGAGTACTGGTATGGCATTGTAGGATAAGCACTGGACCCAAGGTCGTGGTTCAAACCCACCAGTCGCTCCTTGGAAACCCTATACAGGGTCACTTAACAGCTACAACAATATGAATGTTACCACATTTTTTTTTAAGTCAGTTTTATCTGGCTTGTTCATCTCTGCACCCAAGGGCCTACAACAGTGTAAGGCACAGAGTAAGTAGGTGCTCAGAAAGTATCTGTCAGAGAAATGAGCAAAGTGGACCAGTACCTAGGTCTCCCAGCTCCCCTCACAGAGTCCCTCCAGGACATCAAGAAGCTCTATGCCACTGGTTCTCAAATTCCATTGAATTAAAACCTTCTGGAAGGCTTGTCAAACACAGATTTTCTGGTTCACAAGGTCTGGGTGGGGCTGAGAATGCACATTTCTCACAAGTACCCTGTTTAGAGTTGCAGGGTGGGGAGGGAGGCCCACTTTAAGAATCACTGCTGTATACTATCTGTTAGACTTGTTTTTGTTAAGTTCCATCGAGTTGGTTCTGACCCATAGCAAGGGTCTATAGGGTTTCCGAGGAGCAGCTGGTGTGCTTGAACCACCAACCTCGAAGTACAAACGGCTTTGCAGTCTGGCGCATTAACTCACAGCGCCACACCAGGACTACTAGGAGGGACATAAAGAACCTTAACATAACCAAGATACAGGGAAGGCAGGGCCAACACTTAATTTTTTTTTTTTCCTTCAGTGTTTTAAAACAAGCTCTGGCGAGTTTTATTAAAGAGAAAAAAATTGTATGATTTATTTTTCACCAGTCTGTTCCTGGCATGCTTCTAATGATATCAGAATCACCTGGATCAATGTAGCCAGTGTGCAGATTCAATAGTATTTTCCACACATTGTGCCCAATTCAATACTATAGCTACTGTAGTGATGAGTACCAATTTTGGCCAACTAGTGTATCTCTGGAGTCCTGGTGTGGCACTGTGGACTAATGAGTCAGACTGCAAAGTCGTTTGAACTGCAAGGTCAGTGGTTCAAGCTCACCAGCTGCTCCTTGGATACCCTATACAGGGTTGCTGTGGGTCAGAATCGACTCAACAACAATAACAACTCTATCTCTGATTTCCTCAAGGCCAAGCAGTTGTTGGTGAGGATGACCAGTTTTGCTTTGCCTTGCCTCATCGTATTCAGAGTCTGCTTGTACCCCAGCATGATTTCCCACTATCCCTAATGTGTCAGAGCCTAGAGGTGATCTACTCTGGCGACTTTTTCCGTCTTCTTTGTGGCCACCATCTTCCCACTTTAGGTGTGGGACGACCCCAACCAAGAGCAGCTGCCAAGATAGACAGGGAGTGAGAAAGGAGCCCATGTTTAATTTAAAAAAAAAGGTATTTGAACAACCTGAAAATGGATCATACCAAAAAAAGGAGAAAGAGAGAGGGAAAATGAATCATCTGCTTTAATAAGTTAGTTAAAAATTTCAGAAGTAAAGTTGTTTGTTTTTTTAGGTGTGTTTACAGGACTTTGAAGGGAGAGGAGGTAGGCTACAGAGACTTACTCGCTATCTCTGTGGGGTTGGATCCCCGTCCTCATTTGTTTGTTGTGGCCCTGTGAGACCTGCTCCCTCTCAGCCCTGCCACAGGCACTCTCAACTAGCTCTTCAGGAGAGCCAGTCCCGGGCACACACCAGCTTCTTCTCCATCTCAGGGTCTTCTGCACACACCCACGGTGCTTCCACTGAAGGACCCTGGGAGGGGCAAAGAGTTTGTGCTTGATGACAAATAAAAATGATTGGTGCTTTGAAGCCAGTTGTTGATAGAAGAGAGGCTTGGCAATTTGCTTCTGTAAAAATTGTTGCTAAAGATCAAAAAAGTAGAGGACAATAAATGTTGGCTAGGATGTGGAGAGACTAGGATGCTCCTATATTGCTGGTGGCATTGCAAAATGGTCCAGCCACTCTGGAAAACAATATGGCGCTTCCTCAGAAGGTTGGAACTAGAGATACCTTATGATCCATCAATTCCTTTACTCGGTATTTATCCACAAGAATTACGAGCCATAACACCTAATTACGAGTAGATCTATGCACACCTATGTTAATAGCAGCACTATTTACAATAGCAAAAAGATAGAGACAGCTTAAGTGCCCATCTATGGAACAATGGATAAACAAACTTTGGTACATATACAAAATGGAATGCTATGCTACCCTGAAGAATAACAAGGAAGCAGCAAGCCACCTCATAACGTGGATGAATATTGAGGACATTATGTTGAGTGAAATTAGTCACAAAAGGAGAAATATGGCATAGGTCCATTATTGAAAAAGATTAATAAAAAGCACCCACACTAAAAGGGGGAGAAAGTTGTTATCACTTATTTTTTTATTATTTATTTTATTTATTTTGCTGTTGTTGTTGGTTACCAGGGTATATGGGGTGGGGTGAGGGAGAGAGAGGGGAAGGTGAAGCACAGGGTAGGGAATAGGCACAGGATAGTTTGGTTGTTGGGGTGGGGGAAGCATACACTAGAAGGGGAAGGGGAAAGGAAAAATAAGGCAGATGGGAAAACAGCTAGGCAGGTTTACATGGGCTAAATAGGACAGAGGTAAATAACGACATAATCACAAACGTGGAACAACAGGGCTCGTGGATACAAAGATGGAGGCATGGTTTGAGCGGGTAAAAGTGGGGAAATTATGTTAAGATGCTTGGCTGTCTTTGGAATCTTGATTTCTCTGCCTACTATTGTAAAATAGACACTTCAAGGGGAAGGAGAGGAATAGCTAGAAATATCGCCAGAGAAAGCTTAGCTTGTAAGTCTGTCTTCAGCCTATAACTGATTGGAATACCTAAAATGGGGCTAGAACTTGCCCAGTGAAGGAGGCTCCCTGCAGAGCTTTTGCATTGCACAAGACCATAGGTGGAATCCTGATCCCCATCCAAAATCTTCTGAGGTGGGACATTTCTACTTAAAAGGACAAATAGACCAGTCTGGAGCAGCTAGAAGAACAGAAAGTACTTCTTGAAAGAAAGACCAGCAGGAAAAAACAAACCATTAACAACAGTTCAATTGACTACTACAAGAACAAGCAAGTTTTTCCCCAGGGAGCCATCAAGGCAAGTGGTCAGGTCCCCTAAGGCAAACCCTCTTCCAAGACTGAAATTCAAATGGAATACACTAGCAGGCATATGGTCCTGCTGCTAACCACGTTGGTCACTGATAAGGGGAAGTGGGGGAAAAACAGCAATGAAGTTGTGAACTAAGTCCAACTACATTCAATAGACTGCTGTTAACCTGGATTGAGACCTGGTTAACTGGCAGTATGACGAGACCTGGGGACCCCTGGGCCCAGGGGCAGGGACATGGCCCCAGAGTGTGAAGCATCTAGCTGATATGAAGTGAGGGGAGAAGCACAAGAACACACACACTCACAGATAGTACCCATTTGACCTGGCATCAATGTCTGGATGATCAGAATATGACTAGAGGAAGAAAGAAGAGGAGAAAAAAAAAATGAAAAAAGAGTAACCCACTATAAGTGAATGAACTTGACCTATGCTTGTGGATGCAGTATGACAAAGGAGTGGACAAATCTCTACAGTGAGGATCATTCTCACCCCCGTGGTACACAGGATCGGATCAACAGGGATGGGAAACTTAGACATTGGCTACCCAAAATGAAGGGACTACAAAGGCAAGAAGTGACTGGCTTACAAGCTTTCAATAGGAAACCTAGCTCCAGAGGATACAGGGAAATTGTTTCCAAGCTGTCTGGGTGGGGTTGATAAAAGGTGAGGGGAAAAGGACTCCTGTGGTTCAACAGGGAATGATTGTTATCAGGTCTGACAGTTAGTGTTGGAAAGGTAAATGTAAATGTTTGATAACAAACGGAGGGGAGTGGCTGATTTTGCAGTCCCTGGAATCATCAAGGGAGAAGAGCAAAGTGTGAGACCCTGTCCAGGGAGGCAGTAACACCAGGGATGTAGGCAGAGGCAATGACGGGAACAGAAGGAGCAGCTGGAGACTCTGGACTCAGGGAGGGAAAGGGGCTGTGGGCTGGTGGCTGGGGCAGGCCTGTGGGGTGTAGCCTTTGGTGGTTTGGTGACGCATGCAGGAGATTGGGATCATTGCAATGAAACAAAATACGATAAGAAGAATGTAAAGATAATGTTCACCCATGTAAACCAACACATAATTCACAATAAAACAAACAAACAAACAAATTGTGGCTAGATGCACTGAAGTTGACTGAGTCAGGGCAACCCTGTGCATGCAGAGAACTGCTCAGCAGAGTTTTCTAGGCTGTGACCTTTAAGAAACAGATCAGCAGGTCTTACTTTTGAGGCACTTCTAGGTGGGTTTGAACCATCAATCTTTCAGCTGATAGTTGAGTGCTTAACCACTTGCACCATCCAAGAAAACCATATGGGGCAGTTTTACTTTGTAGCAAACATATGAGGTCGCCATGAATTGTGATCAACTTCGCAGCAGGAGTTTTTTGTTTGGTTGGTTTAGTTTGGTTCCTGTCTCCACCTACACCAACTCACCCCAAACCCCAAACCCCTTCCATGCCAGCCTTTCCCAACTTCTCACTCCTACTTCTATCTTCTTGGCTAAGGAAATTGAAGGCACCTCCTCCTAGAAACTCTCCTGACAAATCAGACTAGGTGGGGTGCCCTGTTAAAATGTCCAACAGACCATCAATTGCTACAGCATCATGACTTTGTCATAAGGTTCCTCACTCTTCAAAGCCTCTGCCCCCAGGACTGGGTGTGTCTTGTTCACCTGAGCGAGGGTGCATGCACAGTGCCTGATACGCAGAGTGAAGGAACAAAAGAACAAATGACTGAATTCACCTAGATCCAGAAACTAAGAACCATAACCACAGTGCCTGGCACTGGAGCACTGTCAGACCAGAAGCTTTAGGAAGAGGGAGAACAAAGTCCAGGTGGCAAGGAGAAGTGTACCTTTGCACAAAGCTATTGCCTTATCTTAAAATGTCTTTCCTTTCCTGTTCTACCTGGCTGATAGCTTCATATGGGCTTCAAAACACTGCCTGGGACTGAAGTCATCCACCTACAGGCAGAATTCAGTACTGCCTCCAAGTTACCAGAGTGCTGTGTTTGAGATTCAGGGCTAAGGTACCCGTCATGGAGAGCATTCACCAGTTTAACAAATACTGTAAATATTCACTAGAGACCACCTGTGTGCCAAGCACTGAACTTAACGCAGAGGATAAAATCATTTAGAGGTCAGAAGTAGCTCCCACCCTGTTCTATCACAGAAACGCTTCCCAAGAGGGAAGCTTCTGAGTTTAGATTCTTAAATAGGAGGTCCGAGGTGAAGTTCCAAAGAGGTCAGCCTCAGAGAGCGCCAAATTGGGTGTCAGGAGTCCTTGAAGTGCAGAAATGGACTTAGACAACTTACTCTTACCCACCCTGGAACTCAACTGCTAAATGTTCATTGCCAAACTCCCCAACTTCTTCCAGAGAATCTCTTCATATTCTCCGCTGACAGTCAGCATGGCCAGTTCCACCTCAATCCTATTCTCTCCAGCTTCCCTGCCCCCACCCTAGGTCACATCTACTTTTCCTCACATCCGGACCTTCACAAGAGTCTTCTCACCAACTTCCTGCTTCCTATCTCCTCCACCAACACTCCTCTGTCAGTTGGTCATACTGTGATGACTTGCGTATTGCTACGAGTCTAGAAGCTATGCCACAGGGTATTTTAAAGACCAGCAGAGTCATCCATGGTGGGCAGCTTTCAACTGAGCTTCCAGACAAAGACAGGCTAGGAAGAAGGAGAGTACTACTTCCAAATATTCAGTCACTGAAAACTTTATGAATAGTAGAGAAACACTATCAGTACCAGAATATTGACTATTGAGACATGATGAAGAGCACTAAAATATTGTCAG
>NW_006408525.1:12627325-12628542 GCF_000296735.1 Chrysochloris asiatica | reverse complement strand
TACACCACCAATTACTCAGATGCAAGTTCATGTGAAGCTAAAGAAAATTAAAACAGTCCATGAGAGCCAAATTATGACCTGAACGTATCTCATCTGAATAAACACATATCTCAAGAACAGATTTGATGCATTAGGCACTAAAGACTGAAGACCAGAAGAGTTACGTAATGACATCAAGAACATCATACAGGAAGAAAGCAAAAGGTCATTAAGAAGACAAGAAAGAAAGAGAGAAATGAATGTCAGAAGAGACTCTGAAACTTGGTTTCCAGTACAGAGATGCTACAGCAAATAGAAGAAATGAAAAGTTAAAAGAGCTGAATAGAGAAATTCAAAAGGTAGCTAGAGAAGTCAACATCAAATATTATAATGAAATGTACAGAGATCTGGAGTTAGAAAAACAAAAGGGAAGAACACTCTCAGCATTTCTCAAACTGAGGGAAATGAAGAAAAATTCAATCCTTGATTTGCAATGTTGAAGGATTCTATGAGCAAAATATTGAATGATGCAGAATGCATCAAACGAAGATGGAAGGATTATACAGAGTTACCATACCAAAAAGAAATGACCCGATGTTCAACCACTTCAAGAGGTAGCATATGACCAATAGCCAATGATACTAAAGGAAGATGTCCAAGTTGCATTGAAACCATTGGCAAAAAACAAGACACTGTTAATTTATGATATGCAAATTGAAATTTTTCAACAAACTGGTGAGGCACTGGAAGCACTCATCTATGTCGAGAAATTTAGAAAACAACTACCTGGCCAACTGACTGGAAGAGATCCATATTTGTGCCCATTCCAAAGACAGGTGACCCAATAGAATGCAGAAAACATCGGACAATCTCATTAATATCCCATGCAAGTAAATTTTTGCTAAAGACAATACATACATCCAAAAGTTGGACAGTGAATAAGGAAGATTGTATATTTGATGCATTTGAGTTATGGTGTTGGAGGAGAATATTGAAAGTGCCATGGGCTACCAAAAGAACCAACAGATCTGTGTTAGAAGAAGTGCAGCCAGGGTGCTCCTTGGAGGCCAGGATGGCCAAACTTTTTCTCTCATACTTCAGACATATTGTCAGGAGGGACCAGTCACTGGAAAGGGATATCATGTTTGGTAAGGTGGAAGGTCGGAGAAAAAGAGAAAGACCCCCAATGATATGGATTGGCAAAGTGGTAGCATCAATGGACTCAAGTGTGGCAACAA
>NW_006408525.1:12619917-12626080 GCF_000296735.1 Chrysochloris asiatica | reverse complement strand
TGTTTTGCTCTGTTTTGCGTAGGGTCGCTATGAGTCGGTGCCGACTTGATGGTACCTAACAACAACAACAATTTCCTCCTATTCTATCCTGGTGTTTCCTGCCAAATACCAGGTTGAGATCATGGTTGGGTCCTCTTTCCCTACCAAAGTAAACACCAACCCTGACATTCAATATTTTCTATGCTGTGCTATTAACATGTCCCTCCACACCCAAATTTACTCTCTATCCCCTTCCTGCCATTAGAGATTGGGTGCTGGTAGTCTCTGAATACTCAGCATGGCTTACTGATCACCTCACATTTGTTGCAGGCTATTCCTTCCTTCCAAAGTATCTCCTTCTCTGCTGACAGCTGTGTACATCCTCCCTGATGCATCATCAATGCCTAAAACCTTCCCTGACAATTATCCCACTGGCCTTCACGTCAGGACCATTGATGTTCTCACCTCATGTCCTTTACTGGCCATGGCACAAAGAGAATGAATACTGTAGGGAGAAATATTCAAATCCAAGCTACACTCCTAACTAGGTGTGTGGCCATGGGCAGCTTATTAAACCTTTCTGAGGCCTGGGTTTCCACATCTAGAAATGAGTATGATTATGTCTCCTTGGGCCCTATACCTATAATGAAAAAAGTACATTGCTTTACACAAACATAGCACATATACAAAAATTGACCATGAACTGGGCCACAAAGCATGTCTCAGTGAACACCGAAAAGTCAACATCCCACAAATCACATTCCACAGCAGCAAAATAAAATTAAAAATCAACGACAAAATGACAGGTTTCCAAATGCATACATGAGGAAATTAAAATAATTTTATTCTAAAAATGAAAACATTAATGCAAGAGGGTTTCAAAACGTTTGTAACAAAATGGAATTAAAAGACAATGGAATTTTTCCTCAAAACTTTTTGAAGCCCCGTGGCATATTAAAAAGCGAGGGATGGGGCTACAGCAAAGTTTAGAAGCCTTATTGGGATAAGGAGAAAGATTAAAATTAATGTGCTACACATTCCCATGCAAGTTAGCAGAAGAGAGTAACAAAAATAAAACTATAAAAAGTAGAAAGGACATACTAAAGAAACAGAAGTTAATGAATATCTTCAGCCCTCACAGAGCTCAGTTTGGTACTGAAGGAAGAAGGCCAATTTGCACTTGCGGCCTCTGGTGAAAAACAAGGCTCCAGGAATTGACAGAACACAAATTGAAACATTTAAACAAACTGATGTAGTGCAATACAATAGGTGCTCACGCGTCTATGCCAAGAAATTAGGAGGACAGATACCTGATCAACAGGCTAGAAGAGGTCCAGACTCGTGCCCATTCCAAAGAAAGTTGATCTAACAGAATGTATAAATTGTCAAACACTCATTTAATACCACATACAAGCTAAATTTTGCTGAAGATAATTCACAAATGATTGCAGCAGGACATAGACAGTGAGCTGCCAGAAATTCAAGCTGGATTCGTAAGAGAACGTGGAATAAGGAATATCTTTGCTGATGTCAGATAGATCTTGGCTGAAAGCAGAGAATATCAAAAAGATATTTACTTGTGCTTTACTGACAATGCAAAGACATTTGACTGTGTGGATTATAGCTAATTGTGGATAACATTGAGAAGAATGGGAATCCCAGAATGCTTCACTGTGCTCATGCAGAAGCTGTACATAGGCCAAGAGACAGAACAAAGGGATGTTGTTGTTGTTAGGTGCCATTGATTTGGTACTGACTCATAGCGACCCTATGCACAATAGAACAAAACACTGCCCGGTCCTGGGCCAACTTCACAATTGCTGCCACACGTGAGCCCACTGATGCTGCCCCTTTGACAATCCATATCATTGGGGTCTTCCTCTTTTTCTCCAACCCTCCACCTTACCAAACATGATATCCTTTCCAGCAACTGGTCCCTCCTGACAATATGTCCGAAGTATGAGAGACCAAGTCTGGCCATCCTGGCCTCCAAGGAGCACTCTGGCTGCACTTCTTCCAACACAGATCTGTTGGTTCTTTTGGTAGCCCATTGCACTTTCAATATTCTCCTCCAACACCATAACTCAAATGCATCAATTCTTCTACGGTCTTTCTTATTCACTGCCCAGCTTTCTCATGCATATGAGATTATTGAAAATACCATGGCTTGGGTCAGGCGCACCTTAGTCCTCAAGCTGACATCTTTGCTCTTCAACACTTTAAAAAGGTCTTCTGCAGCAGATTTGCCTAATGCAATATACATCGTTTGATTTCTTGGCTATTACTTCCATGAGTGTTGATGGTTGACCCAAGAAGAATGAAGTCTTTGACAACTTCAGTTTTTTCTTCATTCACAAGAATGTTGTTTATTGGTCCAGTGGTAAGGATTTTTCTTTATATTGAAATGCAATCCATACTGAAGGCTATGGTCTTTGATCTTCATCAGTAAGTGTTTTAAGTCCTCTTCACTTTCAGCAAGCAAGGTTGTATCATCTGCATATCGCAGGTTTTTAATGAGTCTTCCTCCAATCCAAATGCCACATTTTTCTTCATATAACCCATCTTCTTGTATTATTTGCTCAGCATACAGGTTAAACAAAGGGATACTGCATGGTTTAAAATCAGGAAAAGTATGTGCCAGGGTTGTATCCTTTCACCATACTTATTCAATCTGTGTGATGAGCAAATAATCCAAGAAACTGGATTATATGAAGAAGGATGTGGCATCAAGATTGGAGGAAGACTTATTAACAACCTAAGCTATGCAGAGGGCACAACCTTGCTTACTAAAGTGAAAAGGATTTGAAATACTTACTGACGAAGATCAAAGATTACAGCCTTCAGTATGGATTATACTTCAACATAAAGAAAGCAAAAGTCTTAACAACTGGACCAATAAGGAACATCATGATAAAAAGAGAAAAGATTGAAGTTGTCAAGGATTTCATTTTACTTGGATATACCATCAATACTCTTGAATACAATAGTCAAGAAATCAAACGACATATTGTATTGGGCAAATCTGCTGCAAAAGATCTTTTTTAAAGTGTTAAAAAATGAAGATGTCACTTTGAAGACTAAGGCGCTCCTGACCCAAGTCATGGGACTTTCAATCACCTCATATGTGTGCAAAAGCTGGACAATGAATAAGGAAGACCAAAAAAGAATTGCTACCTTTGAATTATAGTGTTGGTAAAGAATATTAAATATACCATGACCTGCCAGAAGAGCAAACAAATCTGTCTTGGAAGAAGTACTGCCAAAAGGTTCCTTAAAAATGAGCATGGTAAGACTTGATTTCATGTACTTTGTACATGTTATTAGGTGGGACCAGTCCCTGGAGAATGCCATGATGCTTGGTAAAGTAGAGAATCAACAAAAGAAAGATTAACAAGATAGATGGACACAGAGGCTGCCACAATAGGTTCAAACATAGCAACAGTTGTTTTCGTCTGTTCTACATAGGGTTGCTATGAGTCGGAACCAACTTGACAGTATCTTACATCAACAGCAACAACATAGCCTAGGCAAGGAGCTCTGGTGACAAAATCGGTTAACACTCAGCTATTAACATAAAGGTCAGCAGTTCAAACCCACCAGCTGCCCCACAGGAGAACAAATGGCAGTCTGCGTCTGTACAGTGTTGGAAACCCTATGGGGCACTTCTACTCTGTCTTAGGTTACTAGGAATCAGCTGACCTGAAAAGAAGGATACTGTTTTAGATTAAATGGGTGGACCCAGTGTAATCATAAGCATTCTTAAAAGTGGAAAACAGAAGAGAGAATCAGAGAAAGGGCTCAATCCACCCCTGCTGGTTTTCAAGACGGCAAAAGGGCCCACAAGCAAAAGCATGCAGATGACCTCGAGAAGCCGGAAAAGACAAAGAAACGGAAGTCTCCCTTAGAGCCTCCAGAAAGAAGCTCAGCACCCCTGACACCTTGCTTCTAAACCAGTCCAAATTGAACTTCTGACCTATAGAGCTATCAGATAATAAATTTGTGTGTTCCTGGTTTTATGCCATTAAATTTGTGGTAGTTTGTTCCAGAAGTTATAGAAAACTAATATACTATCTAAACTCTCTAAATATCCGTTTCTTTCATCTATAAATTGGGAATAATAACCATATCTAATACATAGAGAAGATTGACAATTAAATGGGCTATTGTATGTAAAAAGCCTAGTGTGGGGGGGAGGGGGGATTAACCCATTAGTGTAAAATCAATGTTGGTCAATCTCCATGACCCTGAAATCAGAAGAACTAGATAACACCAGTCTACCACTACCGAAGGTCCTGGATAGAGTGGGAGAAAAGTGTTGAATGAAACTCAGAATCATAAACAGGAAGAGGCTTACGGTTAGACAGAGACTAGTGGATATTCTGAGACTGTGGCCGGAGTCGTCCTTCAGGACTAGAAATGAACTTACCCCCATGGCTCAATTTTCAGCAGATCAATGGACAGGTCTATAAGTGCACCAATAACACTAGTGAGGTGTTACACCTTAGAATAATCCACCATTTGAGAGCAAAAGGGCAGTATTTATCTAAGGACAAAGTTGAGGAGGGTTAGGAAAGGAGGAAGGAAAACAAGAAGTACAGGGAGGAAGCAGGATGCGTGTTGTTGCATCATGGAGTCTGAATCAACGAGATGAAACAAAATGTGTATGAATTGCTGAATGAAGAAACATCTGCTCTGTAAACCTTCACCCAATTCACAATAAAAGGTTTTTAAAGATAAAATAAAAAGTTAAAAAGAAAGAAAGAAGTGCTGGCAACATTATTATTGAGAAATCAGTAACTTCTCCCTAGGCAAGGCCACCACAGAATTCCTTGCAACAGATCCACCTCTGTAGCCTCAGGGGCTATGACATCCCTCCTCACTTTGTTTTCCGTGTGCCAGATTCTCTTTTTCCTGGAATCATTTAAGCAGCCTTCCCTTGACCATGAAACGTCAACTTTTGCTGGTCTTCGATAGACTGGTCTTGGAACATTTGTTGGTCTTTGATAGATCTCTGATTCTACGGGTGGTGGGACAGGTGAAGGGTGCTGGGTTGCAGGAGCTATGAGTCCCTTTCCACAGAAAATGCCTTCTTTGCTAGAAGTCCAGGGTACACACCAGCATTAGGTCATGGTTTTATTTCCAGGCTTGGTCTTAAGTAAATACTCCTTTTCTAAAGAAGAATGGTCCTTGGATAAAGGGACTGGATTGTCATATCTTCATTCATTCATTTATTCAAAGAATAATAAAGTCTCTGATGATGAATTCACAAAGAAAAACAAGGAAAAGGGAAATCTCTGCTTATTTTAGGAAAAGAAAAGGAAGCACCAGAGAAAGAATGAACACCAATGTTTATTAGGACAGAAAAGGAGGTGGGAAATAAGAGATGATTAAAAAACAATTCTGTAGCCCCAAATGGTGTACTTCACTACTCCTACATTTTGTTGTTGTTGTTGTTGTGAAGTGCTGTCAAGTCAATTCCGACCCACAGCGACCTTGTATAGGGTTTCCGAGGAACAGCTGGTGAGCTTGAATTGCCTACCTTGCAGTTCAAACGGTTTTGCAGTCTGACGCACTGACCCACAGCGTCACACCAGGACTCCTGCTCCTATATCTTAGGGTGGGCATTTGGCTCTAATTCCTGTTCTGAGGGTCCCAGCCTTGCCAGTCCTGGTCAGATTCTGGTCCTATCTCCCTGTACAAACTGGTAAGAAGGCTATTTTGAGGAGTCGGTGGGGAGGTAGGGGTCAGTGTATACTTTAAGCTATTAGTTTAAATGATCTAAGCCAGTTACTAAAACAAAGCAGAATATATATTTTTCATCGAACTCCCAACACATCTTTGGCACGCACACACTTCTCAAGGTCTGAAGACGTCCATTTCTGCAGTTTAAAAGCAAATGATGAAGGAATTTCGTCCAGGCTCACCGTTGTCTAAGCTGCTGCCTATAAAGACGTTTGCTGGAAAAGAACAAGAAAATAAAGTTAGTATGATGACAATTAGGATGGTGATGGTGGTGATGATGGCGGTGATGGTGGTGGTGGTGGTGATGGTGTTAATGGTGGTGATGGAGGTGGTGGTGGTGATGGTGATGGTGATGGTGGTGGTGGTGATGGTGTTAATGGTGGTGATGGTGGTGATGGTGTTGGTGGGGATGCTGGTGGTGATGGTGATGGTGGTGATGGTG
>NW_006408525.1:12593811-12619407 GCF_000296735.1 Chrysochloris asiatica | reverse complement strand
TGGTGGTAGAGGAGGAAAAGAAGAGAGAGAAACAGAAGAAAAAGGAGGAGATGATTGAGAAGAATCAAAAGCACCGCCTATGTATGTGCCAGGGCAGAACTAACCATTTCTCCACATACTGATTTTTCTAACCTTCAGAACCACCATGTGAGGAAAGAACTGTTGTTACTAGTCCCCATGACACATGAGCAAACTGAGACAGAACAGCTAGGCATGTTTTCCAAGGTTACGCAGCCAAGTTGACACATACCTCCAGCCACTGCTTGCTGTCTCCATGTAAGCAGGAGCTGCTGAAGTGAGGCCTTCCTGCATCTCCTGTGTCTTCAGG
Organism: Chrysochloris asiatica; assembly: GCF_000296735.1. NCBI lineage: Eukaryota > Metazoa > Chordata > Mammalia > Afrosoricida > Chrysochloridae > Chrysochloris > Chrysochloris asiatica. The sequence continues at coordinate 12,619,079 of NW_006408525.1, read as the reverse complement.
ATCCAGGCCCCTTGACACGCACCCCGAGGGGTGTTGTCATAGGATTCGTTCAACCCAGAAGCCCCTCCCCTCACCTGGCCCGCACAGTTGTAATAAACACTACCACTTATGGAACCTTTTACTATGTGGCACCATAGGCAACATTGTTGTTGTTGTTAAGTGCCATTGAGTTGGTTCCAACCCATAGCGACCCTGTATAGGTTTTCCAAGGAGTGGCTCATGAGCTTGAACTGCCAACCTTGTAGTTCAAACTGACTTTACAATCCAGCACGTTAACCCACAGCGCCACACCAGGACTCCAAACAAACTGAATAGCAACATTATTACCCCATTATACAGATACAGAAATGATGACTTGCCCAAGGCTACCAAGCTGCCGCACAGAGAGAACCACACCCAGCTCTGCCCAGTTCCAGAGCCTGACCTTCTAACCACTCTGTGGTTCTGTTTGCGGGGAGGAGCAAAGCAAGGGCTTCTGGCACTGGGGGATGATGTTCCTCAGTGCAGCCTGAGAGTCACACCAGCACACTGACATAGAACAGGATTCCCACCCAAGGCTGGAAGGACCAGAAGAGGGATATGGGACCAGCCCCTGCCTGTCAGCACATCATGTACTCTACTCCTAGCAGACGCTCTCGTTTCGCTAGTTGTTCAAGGCCATCCAAAGGGATGTTTGCCTCCCAACAAGACCATAGCTTCCTCATGCTCAGTTAGCGCATCATAAAACAAGGTTACAGATACATGTCCTGCAATGCCACAAGGGTGCTGTGAGGATCAAGTGAGAGAATTTACATGAGGGTATCTAACAACTGCCCAGAGCAACACTCTAAAGAAGTGCTCCTGTATAAATCCACAGGACAAAATAAATATCAGTGACACAGACAGACTTCTCTTCTTAACATTACATCTGTCCTGCTTGGTCCATAAAAAAATCACTGAGGAGTGAAATCTACTGGGCTTATAGCTCTGAAGGACTGTGCTACCTTATCTAACAGGATATGGAAAGAGAGGAGAAGGAAATGGAGACAGACAGGCAGACAGACAGTTGAGGAATGACAAAAAGCTTCATCTAGGAACCAAGGTGAGGTAGGGAATACACAGTGGACTGGGAGGACTGGGCAATCCAGTCCATGTGGACCAAAGAACAGACCCCAAAGGAGAGAAAGAGAGAAAGTGCAGGCTGAGCAGATTCCCAACCTTGGCAACTGTGGTCAGGTAGTGGGAGGGTCAGGTGATTGGATTTAGAACAGGCTGGACCAGCGGTGGCATGGAGGGAGTGGCCAGGGTAGAGTCTCAACCTGGGATCCAGGAAAGAAGCTGCTGACCCAGGTAACAATGTCACTGGCTAAGCCCACAGATGCTGGAGAAAGTCAAGTCTCACAAGCCACCTGTGATATAGTTAAGGTATTGTATCAATTTGCCTGGGCCTGGATTCTTAGTGGTTTAGCAGTTACAACATAGTAATCTCCCATGATGAGATCTAATGTGATGTTATCACTTTCATGATCTGATCAGCCCTGATCTGATGTAGTTATCCTCTGTGTTGTAATTTCTCACTTATAGGATGTTAATGCGGCAGATGCAATCTGCGGGATTCGGTAATATCCTAAATCAATCTCCTTTGAGAGATACAAGGAGAGAGAAGGAAGCAGAGAAAGAGGGACCGACTACCACCAAGAAAGCAAAGCCTGGAGTGGAGCGCCTCCTTTGGACCTGGGATTCCTGTACTGTGGAGCTCCTAGATCTGGGGAAGACTGATGCCAAGACACATGGAGATCTCCAAGGAATGCTGGGCCTACAGAGGCTGAAAGAAAACAAGGACATTTCCCCAGAGCTCACAAACCGAGAGCCTTCCCCCACAGCCGACACTCTGAACTTGGACTTCGAGCCTCCTCCGAACTGTGAGAAAAGAAGTTCCGGTTGTGCTAATTCTGTGAAAGCAGCAGCAGAGAAGTAAGACATCACCCTTCAGATTTCCATTCCAGAGAGAGCTTGCTGGATAGCAAGCTGGTCACATACCTATTGAGACTGCTTGGAGACCATAGCATCAGGCTTCCTTCCATAGCATGGGCTCCTAGCTACACTGTTGCTCTGCTCTTGTTACTGCCCAGCCCAGTCCAGCTAACCAGCTGGCTGCCCTGCCGGCATGCTCTCCAGGGCCCCGAGCCCATGCACATGCAGAGTCCCCCCAACAGCAGGCTTCAGGGAGGGAACACACCGAGCTGGTCCAGATTGCCTCACACCGGGTGGACCACATTCCTGTCACAGTGAGGCTTGCAGTGTGGATTCAGCCAGTGCTCCAGGAACTGCTCCTCAGCGAGATGCTCCAGGTACAGCAAGTGGTGCATGTACTCCTGTCAAAACAAGCCTGCAGGGACAGAGCTGCAGTGCTTCTGCCCAGAATACCACCCGCACCTTCTCAGGGCTCAGGTGTCCCTTCCTCCAGGAGGCCTTCTCAGATCCCCTCTCCCCCCACCTCTCTGGGTCCCCAGAGCACTCTGGGCTCACCCCCACCTTAGTCCCATCATTGCCTCACTTCGTCATTTTTTAGTGGCAGTGTTAGATGGGTCAAGTTACATTTGGGTATGTAAATCCTTTCATGGGGATGGAAATTATTTTTAATTTGGACAATGCATGTTGCTGATAGGAGTACTGGATGGGTAAGCACTGACTACCAGCTGAAAGGTTGGCTGACTGACCTCACCTAGAGGAGCTTGGGGAGACAGGCCTGCTGCGGTAATTCCAAGAACTCACAGCCTTGCCAACCCTGGGGAGTTCTCTGCACACGTGGGGTAACTCAGAGTCAGAATCCACCCAAGAGTCTCTTACAACATGCCATGGACACAGGCCGGAGAGGAACCTGGTAGTTTAAGTATGTAATGGACTCCTGTGGGAACATGGGGGCGAATCAGTGTGAACATGTTTAAGTATGTAATGGACACCCATGGGAACATAGGGGTGAATCAGTGTGAATATGTTTAAGTATGTAATGGACACCCGTGGGAACATGGGGGCGAATCAGTGTGAACATGTTTAAGTATATAATGGACACCCGTGGGAACATGGGGGCGAATCAGTGTGAACATATTTTCTTTAAAAAACACCAAATCAGTTGCCATGGAGTAAATTCGGACTCATTGCAACCCACGTGTGTCAGACTAGAAGCGTACGGTTGTCAGGGGCTGTGATCTTTTGGAATTAGACCGGCAGTCACCTCTGGGTAGACTAGAACCACCAACCTTTCGGTTGGCAGCCAAGTACTTAAAGTGTTTGTCCATATAAACTCCACACAAACACAGTTAGGTAGTAAACAAGCAAACAAAACCCAGTAGTTCATTCATCAAGGAAGTGTGTCATTTCACCAAAGGGAAGCAGACATAATCGGGTAGTATCTGGGACGAGATGAAATCATTTTGGTATGCATCAACACTGCAGAAATCCCAAATCAAGGAAACTCACCTATGGCATCTATGAGGTTTCAACAGAGTTCAGTTTCAAACATGGCAATTAAAACAAAAAAAAAGACTGTGGGAAGGAATGTATTAATTACGAAGTATTCCATTTTCCTGGTATTATTTTGTTTGGTCTCCCCTAGGACCCATGCAGTTTTTATTTGTTTTGGTTATTGATGTTGTTTTCATTTGACTCATCGAAATGCACCCCATGTCCTAGTCTCCAGGCTCCAGTGGGCAGGGAGCCCCCGGGTCAGCCAGGGGATGAGAGGGTGGCTTCTAGGACCTAACAGTGATTCCCTGGCTCCTTGATGGATGTGTTTGTGAGTCTGGGGATGAATTTCTACCCTGTCCATGAAATTTTTGGCCAAAAGAATATTAATTGGGAACAACAGGAAGGCAGCATGGAATCTTATAAATATAGAACAAAGAGTTCCTTACTGTTGTATTACTTTTTCAACTATTCATGTAAGCAATACACTGAAGAAAACCCTTGACCCCTTCATCTTGCATACTTGCTTGCCAGGCACATCGTGCAGGAACTAAAGAGATCTGGGTCTGATTCAAATAATCTGGACCCTACAATATCGCTTTACCTCACCGATCTCAATATGTCATCTGCAAACTAGGGATTGTGCTAGGACTTATTTCATCGGGTTACCAGGATTCAATAAGATGATACAAATAAGGTTCTGTGCCAAATAGTTCCTCCAGATTTGTTCTCTCCTCTCCTTCATCCAGCCCTGTGCCTCACCTACAGGAGCTCCTTTGTCGTGTGTCCTCTAGTGGCGGTCAGTGGTGGACATACAGGGAGAATTGGAAAGTAGACTAAAGAAAGACCTGCATGTTTAACCCACCCACGGCTCCTGCCCCAAGAAGTCAAACAAGTTAGCACTGTTCTTATCTCTTCATGCTTATTGTTATCCATGTACAACAAAAGGAAACACTGCCTGGCTCTGCACCATTTCCATGATGGGCTGCAGATGGGACTATTATGAACCAATGGTTTTCATTGGCTGATTTTTCCAAGTAGAGCTCCAGGCCTTTCTTCCTAGACTATCTTAACCTGAAAGCTCCATTGAAACCTGTAACACACAAGCCTCCACTGATAGATGGGTATGCTTGGGGTACATTGGCCAGGAATTGAGTTGGGTCTTCCTCACGGAAGGTGAGAATTCTGTCACTGAGGCCCCACTACCCCTTCCTTTTGTGCCTAGGAGTTGCTAGCTCCAGGATGCTTTGCATTTTTTGCTGGTTTCCCTTAACCCTACCCACACCTCTATAGAAAAGACTCTTTCCTAAACTCCTTAGTGTGCTCAGCACACCATTCCTGGCATGTTAGACTCTAACAAATAGTAGTTATTATTTTTTGTCATTATTACTATTAGAGGAGAAAGATCTGAGCAAGCCTTGAGGTCATGGAATTGAATGTCAGGAAAATATTGAAAGTACACAGGAAACTTTCAATAAATGCTTATTGAATGAAAGACCAGAGCAGCGATCATCAGAGCGTGGTCTGCAGGCCTCATCAGTGATCTTTGAGATCAAAACCATCTTCAGAATACTAAGACCAAAAGATGGGCCTTCCCACCACATTGGTGGGTAAAACTGCTGGGGCGGGAGCAGTGGTTCCCAGCTGGATGGCAGTCATGGTACCCTTCGCTACCACACACTCAGTTTATAAAAAGAAAGAAAGAAAACATGCCAGTTGATAGTGGTGATGGTTGCACAACATGATGAATGCAACTAATGTCACCGAATTGTATGTGCAAGAAACACTGACATGGCAGGCTTCTTGTAATGTACATACATGTTGCTAGGTGTTGTCAAGTGGATTTGACTCATCAAAACCCATGTGACAGAGTAGAACTGGCCCGCAGGGGTTTCCTAGGCTACAATCTTCATAGGAGTAGATTTCCGGGCCTTCCTTGTAAGGGTGGGTTCAAACTGCCAGTCTTTTAGTTGGCAACCTAGCACTTAACCAGAATGCCACCAGAACTCCTATGTAGAGATAGATAGAGAGAGAGAGAGAGACTCTTGGTATGGCTCTATAGGAGCAGCACTGAACTGTGAATCACAAGGTTGGCAGTTCAAGCCCACTAGCTGCTCCTTGGAAACCCTATAACAGGGTCGCTATGAGTCAGAACCGACTCTGCGGCACTTAACAACAATATATATATATATATACTTAAGCCAATCATATAATTTTGTTTACAATTTTAAACACAAGTCTCACTGAAGTTTGCGCCTGGTGAAGCAATAAATCTGACACCTGGGGGAGTTTGTGGGCAGTACGTCTGCTGAGTATCAAGGATGTATAGTGGTTTCCTAGAGGAAATGCACTTGGATGATGATGTGCCTTGAGAACTGAACAGGCTGCTTTTTATACGGGCATTTGACAGCCATCTTCTCGAAAACGAGTAAAATGATCCTGTCACTTCAAGGGGACCAACTGGCAGGGTTTGCTGTGAAGTGAGACAATTTGTGCTTTCTAGGAGAATTCAGAATTTTTGAAAATTTGTAGATGCTACTGTAAGCCTGACAGTTTCCCAATTCTTAAAGACTTTTCTGACCAAACTGGAGACGATATTTTAAAAATGTCATCGCTGATATGTAGCGCTTATATTCCGTTTATTCCTACTCGGCTATTTGCATTCTGACTTGTTTAGTGCCTACCCCTTTCAGTCAAATGTCCAACTGGTTTCTTGAGGGCAGTGATCAAGGTATATGACTCAACACACAGTTCGCCAAACACCAAACCCATTGCCACTGAGTTGATTCGGACTCACAGCAACCCTATAGGGCAGATTTGTTGTGGTTGTTGTTTACGTGCCATTCAGTGGCTTCGACTCATAGTGCCCCTGTATAGGGTTTCCAAGGAGCAACTGGTGGGTTTGAACTACTGACCCTGCAGTTCAAACCAACCTTGTGATCCAGTGCTTATCCTACAGTGCCATATGAGAACTGCCCTATAGGGTTTCCATAAATCTCTTCAAAAGCAGACTGTCAATCTTTCTCCTTCAGAGCAACTGGTGATTTCCAACCACCAACCTTTAATTTAGCAGCAGAACACCTAACCACTGTTCCACCAGGATTCTTTGGCACATAGTTGTTGTTGTTATTGTTAGGTGCCATCGAGTCGGTACCGACCCATAGTGACCTTATGCACAACAGAACGGAATACTGCCCAGCCCTGGGCCAACTTCACTATTGTTGCCACGCTTGAGTCCATCGATGCTGCCAGTTGGCCAATCCATCTCATTGGGGGTCTTCCTCTATTTCTCTGACCCTCCACCTTACCAAACATGATATCCTTCTCCAGCGACTGGTCCCTCCTGACAATATGTCCGAAGTATGAGAGACAAAGTTTGGCCATCCTGGCCTCTAAGGAGCACCCTGGCTGTACTTCTCCCAAAACGGATCTACTGGTTCTTTTGGCAGCCCACAGCACTTTCAGTATTCTCCTCCAACACCATAACTCAAAAGCATCTCAAAATTCACTGGAAAAATGTAAAATTGAGTAAGTGAATAAACAAAATGTGTCCTTTCTCTGCGCTCTCACTAAATCCTCTTTGAAAGGTTCATGGTCTCCATGTCCACTGCTCAATATAGTGGCCCAGGGAAACTATGCATACATAGAAAGCATCAAAGATCAAAGCATCAGTATCTATTTCATATTCTTAAGCAGCAGCTGAAATCATTGTTGAAGAAAAACAACCAAAACAGGCACATACACACAGAAAGAGAGAGAAAAAAAACCAGTACTGGTTTCCATGACATTTCAGTATTTATTTTAAAATGTTAGGAAAATGAATATGCCACAAAGGCCTAAAAGTGATCATTAGTCAAAGATGAAAAGCCAAACTGCAAATCTGCTGAAAACCACAAATTCAACAATTGTGTTGGCCGAGTTAGAAGTGAACCAGTATTAATGATAATCTCAAATGTTCCTGGACCAAGAAAGAAGGGGTAGATGGAAAATAAGTTTTAATTTCTTGAGACTCCTTTCTTCAAGGGGGAAAAAATTAAAGCAAAAACAAAAACCAATATCTATGTTCCATGTCAAATGCCAACTGTAGTGATTTAAGTCATAATATTGCAGCCCTTAGAGCGGAAGTTGGAAGTACTCCTTTCATATGGCACAGGAGTGGTGTGATCATGAAATTCAATGTTCACCAGAGCCTGACCTCATCTGAGAGTCATAAAGTGGACAGTTCATACATCAAGACAGGAACTTTTTCCAAGAAGACAAAATATTTCCTGTAACACTGGCATGGAATTAAAAGTCTATCAACATTTAGAAGAATTATTTTACTCATTAGTAAAAGCAAGGTAATCACCTAGGCAGAAGAGTAGCTCTGAACTGAACTGCTCGGGGTGGCTGATGCTCAGCCCTTGAGGAAGGCAGGGCAGGGCTGTACATCGTTTACCTCTCAGTCACTCCAAACTGATCCCTGAGATCAAGCGGAACAAAAGGGTAATGGCATTACTACATTTATTTGTCAAGGGATTAAACATGAAAGCATATTTTATAAAGACTACTTACAATAAAGCAAAAGTGATTTATACTTGCCCCAAAGAACATTCCTTAAAGAAGCACAGGCCAAAATGGAAAGCTTCCTAGGAAGATGTATTCCCAGGGTACCCAGACACTTACGGATGCAATCACAAAAGACATAATTTAAGGTTGGATGTCACCTTTTAAAAGAATTTCCACGGCTCACCCTAGCAGTTGGCAAGCATTTCTTCCCTAGATTTTGGAAGCTTAAGAGAAGTTAGGAAAGATGTGTTTGAAATAACCTCCAGGTTCTCCAGCAGAGTTCTATCTACAAAATCCCTCCCCTAGAGAAAAGCAAAGAAAGCAATGGGAATCAGCAGAATGAGTACTTGTGACTGTTGTTGTTCAGTGTCGTCGAGTCGGTTCCGACCCATAGCAACCCTGTATAGGGTTTCCGAGGAGCGGCTAGTGAGCCTGAGCCTCTGACCTTACAGTACAAAGTGACTTTGCAGTCCAGCGCATTATTAATCCATAGCGCCATACAAGGGACATTTAGCAAATGTCAAATACTCTGTTTGGTACTGGGGACCCAGAAGTGAAATAAATAGTCCATCTTCTCAAGCACTTTAGAGCAATGTCATGGGAGAGACAGATAAGAAAGCCAAAAGTAGTATCTTATGTGTGGCGCTGTGGGTTAATGCGTCAGACTGCAAAGTCATTTGAACTGCAAGGTCGGTGGTTAAAGCTCACCAGCTGCTCCTTGGAAACTCTATGGAGGGTCGGAACCGACTCGACGGCACTTAACAACAACAACAATGCTGTAAGGGATCTACTAGACCAGTTGTCATCCAGTCAGCTCCGACTCTAGACAGCCCCATGTGTGTCAAAGGAAAACGCTCCAGTGGAAATCTTTCAGAAGTACATCTCCAGGCCTTTCTTCTAAAATGCCTCTGGCTGGACTCAAACCTTTAGCTTTTCAGTTAGAAGGTGAGCATCTTGATCATTTGCACCACCCAGAGACACCCCTTCTGCTAGAGGGATGTTCTACTTCATTGGAAGAGGAGGGAGCACAAAGAAGGCTATCAAAAAAGGCATTGTATGAGATGAGTCTCAAAGGATGAATGACAGTTGACTAAGAATAAGCAGAAGTGGAAAAAACAAGAAATACAAACGAAGGTGCTATGCCAGAGGAATTTGAAACTCACCATCATTGTACTGAAGCCCCGTTCTTCTCATAGATTTCTATCCAATGAATGGCACCGAGTCCAAACGGAAACCTACAACTCATTTTTTATTCATTCACCTTCCTCACTGCACCCACTCCCTCCTCCCAAACAAAAAACAACTGGTCTCCAATTTAAGATACTATAATCATGTTTCCATCATATCTTTACCTTAAAATCGCTACTGAAACACTCTCCAGAAGGACAAAAATGTAAATTGTTTAAAACCCTTTAGAAATCAAATTGACAATATATACTAAAAGCATTCAAAATATTCATATCTTTGGACCCAGTCATTTGTTTTCTGAGACTATATCCCTGGGAAATAATTCAAAATATTACAATTACTTTATGTATACACATATTTAGTGTTACTTGTAATAAGAAAAAATTGGAATGATCCAACTATCTAAAAAAAAAAAGAGAGAGCAATTCAGTAAAATTATGCTTAAAAAGAGTTCATAACAATATGTGTTGCTGTTTTTATTAAATGCCATCAAGTAGGTTCCAACTCATAGCCACCCTGTGTAGGATTTTCAAGAAGTGGCTGGTAGGTATGAACCACCAACCATGTGGTTAACAATTCAGTGCTTATCCTACAGCATCACACCAGGATCCTTATAACAATATTAGAAAATGTGTATGCTATCATATTAATAAAAAACTAGGATGCAAAATTATAGATACAGTGTGATCATACTTTTTAAAAAACATTCACAAAGATATTAGCAAGAAATACATCTCAAAACTGGCACTGTTTTTTGCAGGGAGGTTAAGTAGGAGTCCTGATATGATGCTGTGGGAAAGAGCACTGCACTCCAAGGTCGGTTTAAACCACAAGGTAAACAGTTCAAACTCACCAGCCACTCCTTGGAGACCCTACACAGGGTTACTATGAGTTGGAACCGACTTGAGAGCATTTAACAATGAGAAGTAGGGCTATAGATGATTTTCTTTTCTTCTTTTGACTCCTGATTTCTAATTTAGCTATTGTTGTTAAGTGCTGTCAAGTCAGTTCCAACTCATAGCAATCCTGTATAGGGTTTCTGAGGAGTAGCTGGTGGGTTTGAACTGCCGATCTTGTGGCTTGCAGCCCAGTGCTTATCCTATAGCGCTATATCAGAAGTACAAATAAATATGATTTGCTTTAATTCTTATTTTAAACCACACAGTAATGTATGGCCACATTATTACAGAAAATTCAAATTTCAAATATAAAGTTCTTTAGCTCACCACTGCAATCCTAATCTCCTCACTGAGAGACCAGTGATCTTTTTCTAGAAATTCACATGCACATAGAAGTATCTATATAAACATTTAGTATCATTTGGTGTGTGACTACTAGGAAGTCCTGGTATGGCACTGCATGATAATGCACTGGACCACAAGGTCTGCTTGAACAGCAAGGTTGGCAGTTCAAACCCTAGGCAGTGTTGTTATGAATCAGAACTGACTCCACGGCACCGAACAACAACTAGAAAGAGCAGGACCAAGTCCAGAGAAATGGAGACGGTAACACTAGGGAAAAATAGGAAGGACCTATTTGGGAAAGAGTTCTGAATATTGGAATGAGGATGACCTATCTGAAAAGCAATGAGAAGGTCTTGGTGGTTGGAATATAAATTGCCTTCCGAGAAGTTCAGAAAATGGAGCTGCAATGGTAATTTAGAGCTAGTTTTTAAACAGTCTTGTATCTCAGACTGAGTCTTCATTCTATAGAGAGCAAGGAATCACAAAAGTTTTAATTTTGTTACATTCCTAAAAGCATTTATCCAGAGACTGTTTCTGTATATTTATTTATTTATTATTATTGTGATTTGGATGAAAGTTTACAGAGCAAGTGGATTTTCCATTAAAAACTTGATACACATTTTGATTCGTGACATTGGTTAGAATTTCCATAATGTAACAGCACTTTTTTCACTTGCCCCCTGTGTTCACCATTTCCATTCATCCTTTCCTGCCTTCTAAGCTTTATCCCTGGGCAAATGCTGCTCTCTGATCTTGTATGGTTGGTTGTTTTAAGTAGTGCATACCTCTCTGGAGTGATCTGTTACCTCATTGGCCTAATGTTTGGCTGAAAAGCTGAGCCACAGAAGGTGGCTTCAAGACTACCTAAGGACCATAGTGGATACCTGGTGTGGCACTATAGGATCAGTACCAGACTGCGAGCCACAAGGTCAGCAGCTCAAATGCATCAGCTACTCCTTGGAAACCCTATACAGGGTGACTATGAGTTGGAACTGATTCAACAGTACTTAACAATAACAAAGGACTACAGTCTCGAGGGTACCACCAGTCTCTCAGACCAGAAAACCTGGTCTTTTTTTTTTATTATTTAGAGTTTTGTTCCACATTATTCTCCCTTTATCCAGGACCTCCTGTTGTGATCTCTTTCAGAGAAGTCAGCAATGGGAGCTGGCACCATCGAGTTCTTCTGGTCTCAATGTCAAGGAGGCTAGGGTTTGTGTGACCCTTTAGTCCTTTGGGCCTAATTGTTTCCATATGTTGTTATATTTTCTTCAGTCTTCTTTGCCCCAGGCAGGGAGAGATCAATAGTTGCATCTTAGATGGCTGTTCACAAGTTTTGAAAACCCCAGTCGCTACTCACCAAAGTAGGATGACAAGCATTGTCTTGGTGGACTAAGGTGTAGTGTCCCCCAAGACCATGGTCTTGAGAAAGGACTTTTTTTAAAAATAGAAGACTAAGAATAACACATCCAGGCACCGCACTGAGCTCTCTGCATGTACTCTCTCATTCCATTCTTACAATAAGCCTATGACATAGGGATAAATATTCTATCCCATTTTATAGACAAGAAAACTGAGGCTTAAACAGTCTAAGAAACGTAATCAGTAACTGGGGAGCTGGGATCCAGACCCAGCAATCTGCCACCCTACTCTTAACCAATCTGCTATATTGCTTTTGTGAAAATATTATATGTTTATTTAAATAATTTTTAAAAAACACTAACAGTAGAAAATATAAAGATAAAAGAAAAACTCTATTCCAAATCTTATCACTCAGAAAATACCATCAGTATTGTTTGGCAACATGTCTCCATACATATATACAGCTGCAAGAATGTCTATTTCCATTTTAAAGTTTTACATGCAAAATTTGATAAATATCAAGCATTGGTAATTGCCAGGGACTGACCTCGACATATTTGTGTTGTTCACGAGTGTTTGGTTCACGAGGAGGGGAGATCCAGCAGCAATAGAGATAGCGAAAGTATACACAGACAGACAGAAGGAGGGAGACAAGGAGGCACCCAGAAACCAGGGTGGATGCATCACTGGTGAGCAGGCAGACTTGGGACTACAGGCATCATGGCCTCTGCAGGCAGCAACTCACTGCCCTGCAATCTTTACTGCATGCCCTCCAACTTGTAATGCACATCTGGGCTGGCCTGGGCCTCGGTTTTATTTAGGGGAGGAGCTTCACACCAAGCTGGGAGGGACTGAAACAGGATACAGCTAGCATCAGTAATTTTCCAGACATTCAGGTAACTTTACATCGTAGGTCCCTGGTTCGAATCCCAGGCCCGCAACTTGGTTTCTCAGGCTCAATTAACATATCTATGACCCTGAGCTAAGTTGGGGCAAGGTGAAAGGGAAGGACAAAAGGCTTGGGCGGAGTCCCACTGTTTTAGCTTCCTGAGCCAGGTTTTCAGGAACTTGGCTGAATAACTTGCACTTGGGAGAGATTGGGGGAGGTTTTTTTTTTTGTCTGTAGAACAAAGAACTGAAGTAGCTAAGGTATTTTTAGTTAATCCTTTGGAGGAAGGCTTGACCTTGCAACCTTCACAGTCTTGGCTTTAGGGAGTTCTAATATTTCTCTGTGGATAATAAGGGCTCATGTCTGCATTTAATTATAAACATAACCGAATACTAAGATTAAAAACAATTTGCCATGACTCCTAGTGGCCTCATTTGTTCCTCAGAGCCTGCGGCCTGTATAGTCTACACACGGTCTGCAACAGGTAATCATGTAGGGAATTGAGTTTTCTCATAGATACTGGCTGATGGGAATTGGTTGGACAATTGTAAGAGAATCTGACAGAATCTGTTGTAATTGAGGAATCTCTGAGTAGTTCCATCGGTAACCATACTCAGCTGCTAAGTAAAAAGCTGGAGGATTAAGTCCACCTCAAATGGCCTTGGAAGAAAGACCTGGCAATCTGCTTATGAAAAACCTATGGAGCACAGCTTTACTCTGGCACACATGGGGTTACCATGAATCAAAGTTGACTTGATGGCAACTCATTTTTGGTTTGGGTTTTTTATTCTGAGGCTATGAATCCAGCCAGGGAGACAGAACAAGAGAAGCCATGAACTGGGAGCAGCAGCAGGGATGAAGGTATCAGAAGACTGGGAAGCACATGAGCAGAGGGGATAGCAGGCAGAAAGAAAGATCAATTGTGTCCATGCAAAACCAGCATGGACCAGCTCCTAGTCCCCAGGATGCAGGAAACAGCCACCTTTGGAGTCCTCTAGGCACAGCTTCTTAAATGTGCTTGGTGATCCCCAGGGGATCTTGAGGAAGCACAGACTTGGTCCCAGGAGGTCTGGGGAAGAACCTGAGGTTCTGCAGATCTAAAGGTCTCCCCGGCTGCAGTGTTGAAACCACAGTTTGAGTGCAAGACTTTAAACCTAAATTCTATGCAGGCAGGACTGAAGAAATGTTCCAGGGAGAATTTACAATGATGTTTGTTCTACCTTCTTAACCTTCAAACACAAACCCATCCCTTCTTTCCACATAGCCATATCTTCAGCAATTTCTCCTCAAGATGTTTATCCTCTTTGCCATCCTGAGGCTTCAGAAACCTGGGAACTCTCTAGCATGACATCATCTCAAACAAAAGATTGGGCCACATGGTCTAAAATAGTAGGTCTTTCAGCTGAAACCTAGGTGTCCCCAGATAGGATGTCCCAGGCATATTTCAGCCTTCCTCGAGTGCCTATTCACTGTGATGCCTAGAATTCTACACCCCAACATCTGAAGACTTGGAGACAATGTTCTCCTGAATGAAACTCATAATCCATCCCACAGCGCACAGCTTCCGAGTTCTAGAGGTTATTTTCCTCTCCTGCCGTTCTTACCCGACACAATACACCACCTGCTATCCACCCACCATTCCCAGGGAGGACCACTAACACATTTTCCTCAAGTCTAGGGGTAGCAGAAGGTCACTGGGTAGCACAAATGGTTTTTGCTTAATTACTGACCAAAAGTTGGGTGGTTTGGACCCATCCCAAAAGTCCTAGTGAACTGCTTCCATTACAACCCTATGTTGTTGTTAAGTGCCATCGAGTCGGCTTCGACTCATAGTAACCTCGTATAGGGTTTCTGAGGAGCATCTGGAGGGTTTGGACTGTCAACCTTGTGGTTAGCAGTCCAATGCTTATCCTACAGCACCACACCAGGACTCTGCACAGTGCTATAGAGCAGTTCTACTCTGTAACACATGAGGCTACTGTGAGTCATAATTAGCTCAATAGGCAATGGGTTTGGGGTTATTTTGGCTGGGAGAGGGTCTTGTTGTTGTAGTTGTTAAGTGCCACTGAATCAGTTTCAACTCAAAGCAACCCTATATAGGATGTCCAAGGAGCAGCTGGTGGGTTTGAACTGCCGATCATGTGGCTCACTATCCAGTGTTGATCCGATAGCACCATACCAGAAGTCTGAGAGAGGGTTGTTGTTGTTGTTGTTGTTGTTAAGTGCTGTTAGGTTGTTTCTGATTCATAGCAACCCTGTATAGGATTACCAAGGAGCAAATGGTGAGTTTGAACCACCGATCTTGTGGTCCAGTGCTTTATCCCACAGCACCAGCACCACACCAGCAGAGAGTATAACAGTACAGAGGAGAAAACAGCTTCAAACTCTATGTCATGGTTTCCTGCTGTGGGGCGTATCTCACTGGAAGAGCCCTCCTTAGTCTCAGCCTTCCCATCTGATTCTCTCTCCATCTAGCCCTCCTTATATCACCCACTCCTGATGTAAGGAGGGCTTTTCATCCTCTTCCTTCCTGGCTGCCACCAAACATTTGAAATTCCTCTTACTTTCTTACCTAGAGTCATCTGGCTCCTTCCTGGTCTTCCTCCCTAGGCCTTCAGGGTCCCCACAAGGTGTTCCCGCTCCTCTGTCCACCAGCCCTTCCTTTGTAGAGCAGGGCACACCAGTGATCACTGTAATAGTATGTTTCCTTCTCACCCCACAGTCAGACAAGAACAGTTGTCTCAGTGAGTTGGCAGGATACATGCTGTCAAAACAGTCGAGCCCCTTGTGTGTGTGGGCACAGCTTGTCTGAACCTGTTTTCAGAAAGCCCATCATTCCACAGAAGCCAACATCTGCCAATATGCAAGCCAAGTGTCAAGATCATAAACATTGCTTAATAGATACTCATGAGGAGAGAGGACTGCAAATCTTCATACTTGTTTTCATTTTGGATTCTTAATCTTTCCCCAAAGCACCACTTGTTTACTCTCGTGAACAGCTTCTCCCTTCTCTAAAAGGGTTTCCTTTTCAACAGTCTCTTAGAGCTCCAGGAGAGGCAAAATGAAATGCCCCAGCCAGTCACCTCTCAGTAATTGAGAGTTAGCAGTGGGCATCTGAGTCTCAAAGACTCAACTCCCAAGGGCACCCACATTCCCCAGTGATCACTAGCTCCATTCTTTTCCCAAGTCCATCTGTTTTTTTCCGGAGTAAGATGGCAAGAAGGTGTAATAAAATGTCCAAAACCGCTGTTTCCCATTTCTTGTGTCTAACAGCATGTGAAAGGCAGCATTGAAGAGCCTCTGTGTCCTGAATTTCTAAAAGGCCCCTGGAAAACAGATCTCATCATATCATCCTTGCTAAAAATCCCTTGATGGCTCCCCACTGTGTGCAGAATGAAGCCCACTCCTGCGGTGACATTCAAGGGCCTTCAAGCTGGCCCCAAGAGGGACCTTCAGCTGCCATCTTCCATCATCCCATTATCCCAGGGCAAAGTGGCAGAGAGGGACTGAGGTCAAGCCTTTCTGGAAAAATATTCTGCATGGATATTTCCCAACATACACACACACACACACACAAACATACCCACAGATCCGCACAAACACACACATGCCCACACACCTTCACATCTACACACACATATATACACCCTCACACTACCACATACAGCCTCACAGATACACATGCTCACATAGCCTCACACACACACACACACGCACACACACAAAGCCACATACCCTCACAGACACACTTATCCATACACCTTCACACAAACACACACATACTCTGACAAACCCACTGAGAGGGACCTCAGAAGAAAGGTCTGGCAATATGCTTCTGAAAGGTCACAGCCTTTGGAGTGACCCGTGGAGTGCAGCTCTACTCTGCAACATATGGGGCTGCCGAGATTTGGAATCAACTCGATGGCAACTGGTTGGTATTCTCTTTGGAAATCAATTGGAATGAATGTCCCACACATATCCTCACACACTACACAAGTGAGCTTCAAAAAGTTTGTGGGGAAATTCCATTATCTTTTCATTCAATCTTTCCGTGAACTTGTTGAAGCCCCCTTATATACCCACACCTACCTTCACACACATACATACCCAACACACACACATATACCCACACATACCTTCAGAAACACATACACACACAACCTCACACACACATACCTACCCAACAACACCCTGACACACACGTATACCCACACCTAACTTAACACACACAGACACACAATATTTGCAATTCCTAAATAACGCATTCATCTTACCTTCTTCCTCAGCAAAGAAACATTTGTACGCAGAACAATGACCCTTCTCAGCTGATAAAGAGAAAGGAGGGTGGAAAGTAAAGAGAAGAAAGGTGGGGAGTTCCAAAATGGAGGTCCTCAGACATTTAACCCCTTCATTCTCCTGCTGCTGATATCTGAGCCCACATGGTTATTCTACAGCCCATCCGTGACCTCCTGCTCCCAGAGGACCTGCTCAGATATGTGGTGCCACTGTATCTTACACACAGAATCAACTGTGACTACATGTCCACGATCACACTGACAGTCAGCCACTCAGTTAAAAGAAGCAAAGCTCCTCTTTTTATGTGACAGGTGATTGGTATTATTGATTTGAAGGAAAAATCAACAAAGAAACCCAAGGGGAGGGAATATATACATAGTAAGTATAAGGTGTCTAATACAACTAGACATTGGGTCAACCTGAAAAGAGGAGGTCCTTGTGTTTTTAGAAGGAACCTTCTAGGGGGCTCTAACTAAAGCACTTTGGCCCCTCGACCAAGTGGGCATCATGCTGCCCAGGGCTCTTCCCTCCAAGATGTGTGTGGGATCAGGAAGTGTGTGTCATCCCCAAAGCTCTAACCAAACCCCAGAATATAAGACCTGAAATAAGTCTCCTTGGCCAGATTCTGGACCAAACTTTATTGAAAACCAAGCTCCAGAAAAATGAAATGATTTGCCCAAAGTGCACACAGCTAGTGTCCGGATATCGACGGCAATAATGCTGGTGGATATCCAGCCTCACCTCTACTCCCTACACTGAGAACTCCTTCTCATCCTTCAGGCCTCACGTGGGTGCACAGCTCCTCTAGGATGCCTTCCTTGCCTCCCT
This sequence comes from Chrysochloris asiatica, assembly GCF_000296735.1. NCBI lineage: Eukaryota > Metazoa > Chordata > Mammalia > Afrosoricida > Chrysochloridae > Chrysochloris > Chrysochloris asiatica. The sequence continues at coordinate 12,601,280 of NW_006408525.1, read as the reverse complement.
CTTCCTTCCAACTGGAACTGGAAGCTCTCTCCAGTCAAATCCCACAGTTCCTTGTACTATATAAACTCCTCAAAGGACTTGAATCACTGGGCTGGAACACTCTGGCTCCATGTCTGTCTCCATACAATGGACATTTTGTTGTTATTATTGTTAAGTGCCATCAAGTTGGTTCTGACTGATAGCGACCCTATATAAGGCTTCCGAGGAGTGGCTGGTGAGTCTGAACCATCAACCTTGCGGTTCAAACCAACCTTGAGGTTGAGTGTTTATCCTCAAGTGCAGTACAGACGCTGACACTCAGCAGGGCGCATCCAGTGCAGCATTTCACGAAGTGCCCACCTTGGGCTACCAAGGCAGTGAGCTGGGCACATCACTCTGCCCTCTCACTCTGTCTAAACTCCAAACATGCCACCATCTAGTGGACTCACTCATAGCAACAAAACAAATCATTGCCCAGTCCTGCGCCATTCTCACCATCGTAGGTCCATTATTACAGCCACTGTGTCCATCCATTTGGTTGAGGTCTTCCTCGTTTTCACTGACCCTCTTCTCTATCAACCATGATGTGCTTTTCTAGCGATTGGTCCGTCTGATTGGTATGTCTAATTTAAGTGGCACAAAATCAGGCAGCACTTCCTCCAACCCTGATTTGTTTGTCCTTCTGACAGGGTGTGGTATATATATAATATATACAATATGTGATATAGTCAATATAACAATTCGAATGTGTTAATTCTACCACAGGCTTCCTTTTTCATTGCATATGAGACAACTAAAAATACCATGGCTAGGGCCAGAAGTACCTTCCTTATTTACCAAAGAGACATCATCGCTTTTTAAGATTTTTAAGAGGTCGTTTGCATCAGTTTACTCTTCAAACAAGTCAGTTCACCAACTAACTGCGTTCTAAATGTTTCATGCTTTTAGCTTTTGTGTTTCCAATCGATTGACAAACAAGAATACCCAAACCAGTTGCCACTGATTCCAACTCATGGCAAGCTCACATGTTGCAGATAGCAGTGCACTCCACAGGGTGGTCAAGGCTCTGGCCCTTCAGAAGCAAACTGACAGGTCTTTTCTTTTTTTCTTTTTTGAGGTTTCTCTGATTGGGTTTGAACTGCTAACCTTTTGGCAGTCAAGTACTTAGCATTCACCACCAAGAAACTCCTTCAATAGATTGTTGTTGTTGGTTAGTGACGTCAAGTTGTTTCCGACTCACAGAAACCGTGTATAGGGTTTCCCAAGAGTGGCTGCTATACATTCATGACCAGATCATTTATTGGGTATTTATTTCACATTTCATGGCCATTTGTCTAAATTCTACTGAGGATTCTGGACATGGGTTGAGGCCAAGTGTTTTGGTGAGGGACATGTAGGTTTGAGCTGGAGTGGGAAATATAGGCTCTGAAGCAAGAAAGACTCTTAGAAAAACTACATCAGTTAAGATCAAGACAATGGTAGTGAGTTGAATGGTGGCCCCAAAAAAATTATGTCCAAAACCTGTAAGTTTGACCTCACTTGGAAAATGAGTCTTTGCAGACGTGAGTTAGGGATATGGAGATGAGACTACCCTGGGTTTAGAGTGGGCACTAACTGCAAGAAATGGTGGTCTTAGAAGAGAATGTCAGAGTGGAGAGTTGAGTCAGAGACCTCAGCAGAGGGAAAGGCCATGTGAAAACAAGGCAGAGATTGATTCAATGGAGGTAGAAACCAAGGAACACCAAGAAGCTTAAAGGGAGACAAGGAATAGATTCACCTTTAGTGTCTCCAGAAGGAACCAATTCTACCAACATTTTGATTCCAAACTTCTTACCTTCACAACTCCAAGAGAATGAATTTCTGTTGTTTTAAAGCACCAACTTTATGGTAATTTGTTATGTCAGCCCTGGGAACTGAGTACAGCAGTTAGTAGTAGTAATTAAAGATGACCCAGAAATTGCCAGTCAGTAAGAGGCAAAGTCAGAGGTGAGCAGGGGATTTACAAACACTGAGTCAGGTGATACCAGAAGTCAGGCAGATGTCTAATGCCTCAGTCAGGGCAAAGGCAGTTATTCAGCAAGTGGAGCTCAAAGAAGCCAGGTGAGGATGCTATGTGAGAAACTGCCAAGCAACAGACTCATGGGTTCAGTAGCTCCTGTCTCATGAGCACCTGTAGAGAGAGCAGCTTCTTCCCGGTCTTTTAATCCACTTCCTTCAGCCTCCCTGGGCCCTTGAGAAGGGGCCACAAGCATACCACTCAGTTATGCCTCACACCCCGAGCTCCCCTTCACAGCCCCATTTCCGCCCTCCTTTCTACTGGCTTTCATGTTCACACACACCACGGCCTTCATCCTCCATCTGTCCTCCTTCCTAACCCTCTTCCCCCGTCACTCTGTAACACCATATTCTCTTGGTTTTTCCCCTAAATGTTGGTGTTCCCAAGCTTGAATCCTGGGCCTCTTCTTGTCTAATTGCTTCTCCAACAATCTACCTAACACTTGAATCTGTTTTTGTTAGCTGACTTGGAGTTGGCGCCAAGTCATGGTGACCTTATGTATCACAGAACACACCACTGGCCACTGGTATGTGTCAATCATTGTTGCAGCTATTGTAGTGTCTTCCAACCTAGAAGCTCATCTTCAGGCACGATATCGGACAGTGTTCTATTGTGACCCATAGGGTTTTCACTCGGTTTCAGGAGTAGATAGATCCCCAGGGTCTTTCTTGCTAATCTGTCTTATTCTAGAATCTCTTCTAAGGTGGCAGTCATGGGTGATCCTGTTGGTATTTGCAATCTGATGGCATAGCTTCCAGCAGCACAACGACATGCAAGTCATCACAGTACAGCAACTTGGCAGGTGGGAGTGGCACAAATCTGTACTGCCCCATTGTAAATACTTTTCAGTTGTTTTCCACGGATCACAAGATAAAGTCCAAGGTTCCCAAGCCCTCTTGATCTGGTCCCTGCTCACCTCTCCAGCCCCCACCCTCCCTGTACCCTACATATTCTGAGCCACTGGTTCTTCTACCACATAACACACACAACACACAAAGCCACACTGACACTTAACAGCCAGGCAAGTCCTTGATTAATTTTGATACTACTCTGTATAACAGTCATCTGTTTATTTCTCTGTCTCCACCACCAACTCTGAGCAGAAACCTAGAGCAACTCTATTTAACCTGCTCAGCATAGTACCTGACACTTAATAGAAAAGGAGCCGCTACTGTTTGCTACCACCACTCGTCTGTCAGTTTGTCGTACTGTGGTGGCTTGTGAGTTGCTATGATTCTGAAAGCTATGCCACCGGTATTTTAAATACCAGCAGGGTCACCCATGGTGGACAGGATTCAGATGAGTTTCCAGACGAAGACAGACTAGGAAGAAAGAGTGACTAACTGCTTCCAAATATTTAGTCACTGAAAACCTTATGAATAGCAGAGATACACTGTTAGATATAGTGCCAGAAAATGAGACCCTCAGGTTGGAAGGCACTCAAACTGCAACTGGGAAAGCGCTGCCTCCTCAAAGTAGTTGACTGTGATGACATGAATAGAGTAAATCCCATGGGAGAAAAGCCCACAGGAACTTCATTTGCTGATGGGGCACAACTCAAAATGAAGAGAAACAGCTGTAAACATCCACTGACACCCAAAGAGATGGATTGGCCAAGTGGCAGCATCGATGGGCTCAAGCGTGGCAACAGTGAGGTTGGCCCAGGATCGGGCAGTGTTTCGTTCTGCTGTGCATAAGGTTGCTATGGGTCGGTACTGACTTGATGACACCTAACAACAACAACAACTGTTTGCTAAGGGAGCTCTGGTAGCATAGTGGATTATGAGCTGAGTTGCTAACTGCAAAGTCAGCAGTTCAAATCTACCAGTCACTCCATGAGAGAAAGATGAGGCTTTCTGTTCCTGTAAATCTTTATGGGAGCAGGAAGTCTCATCTTTCTCCCTCGGATGGAGCTGGTGGATTTTGAACTACTGACCTTGAAGATTAGCAGTTCAGTGCTTACTCAATCGTGTCATAAGTGCTCCTTATTATTGATATGAGTAATATTATAATAATACAAATGATAATATTTATTATTATACCCATTTTATAGAAGACTGGCACTGTGGCTTAATGCGTCAGACTGCAATGCCATTTGAACTGCTAAGTCAGTGGTTCAAGCTCACCAGCTGCTCCTTAGAAACCCTATACAGGATCGCTATGGGTTGGAATTGACTCGATGGCACTTAACAACAACAATGGCACAGAAGTGTGAGGTAAATTTCCCAAGGCTACACACTCGGAAGGAGTCCTGGTGCAACTCTGTAGGATAAGCAATGGACCTCAAAGTCACTTTGAACCACAAGGTCAACAGTTCAAACTCACCAGCCGCTCCTTGGAAACCCTATACAGGGCCACTATGGGTCGGAACCGACTTGACAGCACTTAACAACAACAACCACATAGAAAATGGGAAGATTCAAACTCAGTCTGATACCAGCATGCAACACCACAACTTTTAAGTGAAATAATCAAATTAGTCACATGATTCTGTAAATCGGTGATGAGAGAAGCTGCTGCGTGCCTCTCCCGGCAGCCTGATATGGGGCTGCAATACAGAGAATGGCATGGAGCCCAGGTAAAGGGGCCCCAGGTGGGAGATGAGCCTGAGCCACAGAAATGACTTCCAAGATGTCCCAGCTTGGCCTGGGCTACCACAATTTACCATCACCCAACTCCCCTGCCATCGACTCTTCACAGGAGGGGCAGGCAGCCTCATCATACTCCCTCTTAGTGGCTGGTGGGTTGAACTGCCGACCTTGCCATTAGCAATCCAGCGCTTTTCCTACAGCGTCACCGGGGCTTCACCAGGGTGCGACAAAACCATCAGCGGTCAGCATGGCTTCAGCCACGGGGATACAGAGGCAAGTCAGGTCAGAACCAGCAAGGGGCCAGTATATCACAGAATGAAAGATTAGGCTGGTGGGACCCAAGATCCCAGAGGTCAGAGCTGAAGTCAAAGGTGAAATTGGAGCGACAGGTCAGTGTGGAATTCCTACAAACACCTGGCCAGAGTCTGGACACAACGGTATTGACCCCTCAGTGGGTCTTGCCTTCACCCCAAGGAAGGAGGGGAAAGATGCAGGGAAGAACTAACATGAACAGCTCCCCACCTCCTATTCATGGGCGGGTTCACTCAGCAGCCACCCTCTGCTCCCCATTTCTATTTGAAACACGAGTTTCCAGCAGGTCAGCAGAGTAGGCACCTCGTCTGGGTGAAAGACTCTGAGCTCGTATTTGTCTCACCCCGAGCCTAAGATGCCCTTGAGCCCACAGTCCATGCTGGGACCAGCACCTAGCTTGGTTTCCAAATGAGTTGGTGTCCCAACGGCCGCATTTTCCCTAGAATAGCCACAGCCCGCAGCCAGTCACTCACCCGCATCGGCTCGTCTGGGAAGCCGGGTTTGCTGGGAGGCCGCTCCTGCCTCCGGGACCTCAGGAGCTGTTTGGCCTGTTTTTCCATCAGAACTGGGGAGGCCTCTGAAAAAGCGGGGGTGGGGGGACACTCAGATACACAAAGCAAACGCTCCCTTTCCCCACACCCACAGAGAAGCATTTGCAAGTTCAATTGTGGTAGAAACACAAAACTTCTTTTATAAGACCAGTCCCAAGGGCCAGGCACGCCACAGAGCTAGGGCAGGAGATTCAAATTGGTTCTACTGGGGGTGGCTCAAAGCAAAACCTAGACTACAGAAACGTTTATCTATTGGGATGTTCACTGCTCTAAAATCAGTTGTTAATTTAATGGTACCTTTTGTTAAAATGTTTATTTTCTTCAGTTTTCTGCTGAGTGTGTTTCTCCTCCCTGAGGTTTGCTTCGATAGGGCTTCTTAAAGTCCCCAATATAATAACCAAGTTTAAAGTTGTATTAGAAGAAGACAATGGTATTAAAATTATGTTACGCTTGATAATCACACATAAACTCAAAAAGAAGATATTATAATAAAATTGTATTCTAAACATACACAGTAAAAGATATTAGGATCACAAATGTTAATAAGATAGAAAGGTAAATGATAATTAATCGAATTTGGATAACCACATATGAACCCTAAAAGAAGATACGGTTGAAGATGTATCAGCATTGCTGAGAATTAAGGCTCAAATACATTTAAAAAAATCTTTTTTAAGAACAAATAATGTAACCCCTAGTGATGACAATTCCAAAAGCTTTGATGTATCCATATACTGATACATTATATCCCATTTTAAATGAAAAACTACTTTAAGCGATATCACACAGATGATTCTCCCAGTTGATCATGATATCACAGAAAGAGGCTAGGGTTCTGGAGTTAATACCCACCTGAGAAAGAGGCCAGTACGATGAGAGAGAAGGCAAACAGAAGCAAAGTCTTCATCTTGCCTTGGTTCCTCTCTCTGCGTGTTGCTGAATGAATTTCCAGGGTCGGAGCCAGTCTCCTTGGAGGAAGCCACGTGAGGCCTGATCTTGTTTATACTTTGCCTAACAGGATGGATGGCACGAAGAGAAACACATTTGGCTCTGAGTTTTTACTATGGCCATTAAAATATTTTCCCTGACATCCTGCAAATTTTTGTCCTGAGGAGAAGTGAAGGATCCTCTGTAATATGAGTTTCAGAGTTTGGATTTAAGAAAGCAGTACATGAGAGTCTTTTTATTTAAACAGGTATAGTGCAGTGCTGTAGTATAAACATTGGACTGCTAAACACAAAGGTTGATGGTTCAAATCCAGCAGCTGCTCCTTGAAAACCCTATGCGTCACTATGAGTCAAAACTGACTCGACTGCATTTAACAACAACAACAGTAAATTATTATACAATATTTTATGAGTGGTTATTGTTGTTGTTAAGTAGCGTGGAGTCGACCCTGTACAGGGTTTCCAAGGTTGCAAATCTTTATGGGGGCAGAAAGCCACATCTTTCTCCCACAGGCCTCATCTTTTTCCCACAGAACAGCTGGTAGTTTCGAACTGCCAACCTTGAGCTTAGCATTCCATTTCGTAACCACTGCGCTATCAGAGTTTGTTTTAATGGTTTATTGAAAACTAATTCATAGCCTCTTACATTAGCCTTCTTATAACGTTTTTCTCCGAAGTCCACTCACCAATCTAATTTGACCTTCCCAGTAACTGGAGAGGTAGCTGGGAAAATTAGCAAGGAGCATGATTGGAGCCCTGGTGTGGCGCTATAGGATAAGCACTAGACTGCTAACTGAAAGGTCTGCAATTCAAACTCACTAGCTGCTCCTCAGAAACCCTATACAGGGTCACTATGAGTCAGAACTGACTTAGTAGCGCTTAACAACACCACAACAGCCATGGGGATGGGTAGAAATTAGACAACTATGGAACTAGAAAGACAAGAGATTAAAACCTGACTTTACCCTCTCTGGAAAACAATACGGCGTTTCCTCAGAAGGTTGAAAATAGAAATACCTTATGATCCAGCAAT
>NW_006408525.1:12589601-12591606 GCF_000296735.1 Chrysochloris asiatica | reverse complement strand
TGACTTTACTCCCTTCCTGGGATATGTTGTTGTTAAGTGCCATCAAGTTGATTTCAACTCATAGTGACTCTGTGTGACAGACAAAAACTGTGCCATAGGATTGGCTTGCCTGTAATCTTTACCGGAGCAAATTACCAGATCTTTCTCCCTCAAAGCCACTGAGTAAATTCAAACTTTTCAGTCAGCAACTAAGCAATTAACCATTTAGCACCAAAATTATCTTCCTGTAATGTTGTTGTTGTTGTTGTTGTTAAGGGCTGTCGAGTCGGTTCCGACCCATAGCAATTCTGTATAGGGTTTCTGAAAAACGAATGATGGGTTTGAACCTCTGACCTTGTGGTTCAAATTGACTTTGCGGTCCAGCACATTACCCTGCAGCGCCACATCAGGACTCATAACTTTAGGTAAATCACTTCCGCTTTCTGGACCTCGGCTTCCTGAACTGTAAAAAGACTGGTAGCTCCCTACTGAGGGATGATTTAGGATGAAGGATCATGTATGAGCTGCATTACAACTACTACTCTTCACCCTCACCATTTTACCAGTAAGTACAACGAGGTGAAGATGTGAAATCACGGCTAAGTTCACACACTCATGAATGCTGAGAGAAAGCCTACTCTTCTGTCTCCAAAGCCAGTGCCCCGTGTGCCTCATGACCTCAGAGATCTCCCTTCCCCTCCTACAGAGCCTCATGCAACAGGATGTAACTAACTCTGTGAGCAGCCTTACTGCATATTTAAGGTTATTTTTATAAAGACAAGAAAAATCTCAATAGTTGAAATCCTTTTAAATACAAATCACTATAAATATCACATAAAGAGTTATCACTATTAAAATATGTTGTTTAAAAATCTGAAAACTATGTGACATTTATATAAATTAAATTCTCAATTTATATTAGGGATGTAGGATAAGCACTGGACTGCTAACCCCAACATTAGTGGTTCAAACCCACCAGCCGCTCCTTGGAAACTCTATACAGGATAGCCATGAGCAACAATATAAATATTGAATGGAGAGATTATTATTTTATAATAAAACATATTGTATTATATAAAGTATTATAAAAACATATCTAGAAGGTATGTGGAATTTATTTGGATAAAATTCTCAATTCAGGGAAATGATTTACTGTTGCTGTGATCACTTTTGCATCTCAAAAGAAAATAATGTCTTAACTGTAGTTATCCAAGTTTATGGTAATATTGGGTAGCTTGAATTAACCTAAATATTCTATCTACTCTGTTGGCATAAAGATATTTTGAGCTGATGGTAAACAAAGCTGATTGGTAGCAAAGCTGCCTAGTATATTACTTTGATCAAATTTTAATGCTTGGTTTTATACATGCTGCTGATATTGACACCCTGCTATTTTCATATGGTGTTCAATAACTGAGGCATTTTAGGAAAATGTTGTTATCATATTAAGCATCTTGTTTTTCTATGTGCATTGTCAAAAATGTTCATATCTTTTGCTCTTTGTGGTTGAATCTAATACCATTGTTTTGTTATATCAAATAAAATTCTCTACCTCTAGCTATAGATTTCTATTGTGTCTGATATAAATGAGTAATTTTGATCGATATGAGCACTGTCCTATAGAAACATAATCCCCAGATGTAAGCCACATATGTAATTCTAAATTTTGTAATAGCCATATTAAAATTTAAAAACTAAGAGACAGGTGAGACATTTTAATATTACATTTAAGTAATTTAAAATATTATTTCAATCAACAGGAAGAAGTGACTAATGAGATATTTTACATCCTTTTTTGGCACCACATCTTTGAAATCCAATGTATATTTTAGATTTACACATGGTAAGTGGTTGCCAGTCACAGGTGCCTAGCAGCTATTGCATTGAAAAGCCCAGGTCTAGAGTCTGTCATCTCTATTTGGTGTTGTTGTTGAGTGCTGTCAAGTCAGTGCCAACTCATAACAACCTTGTATAGAGTTTTGTTGTTGTTGTTGTTAAATACCGTGGAGTCGGTTCTGACTCATAG
>NW_006408525.1:12584553-12589211 GCF_000296735.1 Chrysochloris asiatica | reverse complement strand
TTATTCTACAAAGCCACCTCATTCCTTCATCTCTATTGCCACCACCCAAATCTAGACACTCTTACCTCTTACCCGACTGCTCTCCCAGGTTCCCTCTCTGTTCTGGTCCACCTATTTTCCATGCAGCAGCATTGATCTTCTCTTAAAATTGAAATATAAAACTGGATTTTGACACTTCCCTGATTCAGATTCCTTCACTAGCCTCTCATTGGACTCAAATCAAGAGCAGCCTCGTCAGCACACACAAGAGCCCTGGTCACCAGCCCATGGAACCCTCCAGCCCCTCTCTGACAATTCTCCTCCAGCTCACTCCAACATAACCACACTGACTTATTTTCAACTTAAGCTCTTTCCCTGCCTCAGGACCTCTACACATGCTCTTCTTCCCTCTTTCAATGACTAAATACTTCTCCTCTTTCCGCTTTCTATTAGAAATTTCTCTTGCTCACACAGGCCTTTTCTTACCAGCCTATTTAATGAAGGTTCCTCCTCCTAACACCACCATTTTATTTTTCCATCTCATAGGTTCACCGAACCAAAAACCATAAGTTTTCCAAGGCTATCATCTTTGCAGAAGCAGACTGACACATCTTTCTCCCACAGAGCAGCTGGTAGGTTTGAACCACTAACCTGTTAGCCACTGAGTGCTTAACCATTGTGCCACCAGAGCTATCGCTGCCTCAGTTGACCCCGCTGCTAAAAGCGCTGCCCAGAGGCTGCACCTTCAAGCTGAAGTTCACGGAGACCCAGAAGGCCTTTGACATGATCAGCCAGTGTTCCAGGGGTGGCAGGCCTGGCTTTGGGCCCCAGCTAGACACCAGTTAAGGGACCAATGTGCTGATCCCAGGTCCCTACCATCTGTCCTTGGTCTTTGAAGAGAAGGCTAATGAGAAGGAGGCTTACATGGGCATCAGGGTCACCATGGTAGAGTTGGGAAAGGACAGAAAGAACTCAGATGAGCTGGCAGCAACCCTGGACTATTAGCTCAGTGACTCCGTCTTCCCAACGAGTTCATCTTTGACATCGGGGATGCCAAGGTTAGTGCTACTAGACCACCCGGGGGACCTTACAGTGACCTAGGCCCAGCCCGGTGGGAACCTCTAGAATGGCCACCTTACCCAGATCCCAGCCAGAGAGAGTCGGGGTGGAGCCCCTACCCCAATCCAATCGGTACCACTCCCTCTTCATTCCCCAGCCTGGCCACTTACCCTGCTCCCCACCCACCTCAGTCCAGTTAGGCGTGGCAGGAGGGCCCTGCCAAATTGAGCAGCCATTCCTGCCTGTAACACTTTCCATGTCAGCTGCCAAACTGGCCTCATCATCTTGGGGCCTTGGGTTCTGTTTGGGAGTCACAACTTGGTAGTTTGGGAGTCACGACCTCCCTAGTTTTACATTTCCAGGGAATGTTAAAAGGGGACATGCCCCCTCAGCAGATACAGTAATACCCTCCCTCTGCCGGCCCCCAGAGAAGCCCCTCACCCTGAAGTCTGCTACCTCTGAATTTAAATGAATCTGCTATGAACCCCAACACCTCCCCCTCCTCTCCGTCGCCCAACCTGGACCTGCCAAGACAGGTGATGTATCTGAATTTGCTGTCTGAACATGAGGAATCTATCTGAAGAAAAAGAAAAAAAACTGAAAGAGCAAAGTCACCTTTCACCCTGCCTCCCGCCCCTGCCCCTCCACCCTAACTTGAAAGTCAACTTGAAAGTCATAGCAGCCTGTACTTAGGCTCACGGTAGAAGACGCCATTCCCAATAAATCCACAAGATGGCAGACGAGAGAGCAGAGTCAGAGACAACCAAGTAGACAGGGTGGGGGTGGGGGAGAAACTCAATGTCACTATGGTTAACTGTTGGAGAAATTGTCAAGGGTCCCTGTGAGGGGATGGCACTGAGGTGGTTACGACTATTTCTCTGCTAATCTAATTCCAGTATAATTTGAGTCTTCATCAGAAACTGACGCCAAGAAAAGCTGCTAGATCAATTTGACAACACCCACATTCCCAATTAAGGTGCTGGACCGCAAAGCCCGTTTGAATCTCAAGGTTGGTGGTTCAAGTTGACCAGCTGCTCCGCTCCTCTGAAACCCTGTACAGGGTCACTATGGGTCGGAACCGACTAGACAGCACTTAACAACAATATAACCAATACATACCTAATATTTTTATCTGTGTGCGATCTCACCTCATTTTAAAAAGGAATTCTCATATCACCTAGATATTTAAAGGATTGTTGTTGTTAAGTGCCGTGGAGTCGGTTCCGACTCATAGCGACCCTGCACAGGGTTTCCGAGGCTGTAAATCTTTACGGGAGCAGAATGCCTCATCTTTCTCCCGCGGAACCTCTGGTAGTTTCAAACTGCTGACCTTGCGGTTCACAGCCCGATTCGTAACCACTACGCTACCAGAGTTCCCTTATTTAAAGGATTAGTAGTGAAGAATGGGATGGGTATGTTGTTGCTACATACCATCGAGTTGGTTCCAACCCATAGCAACCTTGTATAGGATTTCTGAGGAGCAGTTGGTGGGTTTGAACCGCTGACCTTGTAGGTAGAAATCAAGTGCTTATCCTACAATGCCACACCAGGACTTCCAGATAGGTATAGACACCTGCTATAAAGCCCACATCTTAGATTTCACATCATCACACTGGATACTGTTCTAACAGGCTAAAACAGCAAAGGTTGGGGAGCCGTTATTTCTAGTTGTGTGGACCAAAGAAACTTCAGGGGCAATAAAACATCATTAAAAGAATCACAGAAAGATGCTGACTCTGTCTCAACAGGAGAAATTATAACGTGTCCATAATTTCTAGGTTCAAGGTCCATTGAATAAATTCCACCATTCCTTTTCATAGTTGTTTTCCTCTTTTTTGTTGTCTGCCTTCCCAGCTAAACTATAAATACTGTGATATTTTTACAATGTGCATATAATTATTCCACAGCTTTTCAAAGTAAAGATAATAATTCCACATACTGCACGTGCACACACACATGTCACTTAGAGGCATACTGCACAACATATGGTGCTGTTTTGATGTAAACAGGTATGGATCATGAGTCTGGATTCTACATATCATGGGACTGGTTACATGCATTAAAAAACTAGTTATTTGAGAAGACCAGTAAAATAGATGAACCTCTCACCAGGCTTACCAAAACCAACAACAACAGAGAAGACACAAATTACTAATATTAGGGATGAAAGCAGGGCTGTCACTGCTGATTCTATGGACATTAACAGGAAAATAAAGGAATGCTGTGAACAAATCTATGTTCCCAGATTTGATCACTTAGATGAAATGGGGGCAGCCTGGGGGCACATTGGCTATGCACTCAGGTGCTAACAGAAATGTCAGCAGTTCAAATCCTCCAGACGTTCCAATGGAGAAAGAACTAGGCAACATGCTCCCAGGGGCCAGTTCCACTCTGTCCTATATATTATTGAGATGTGTGGATCTTAATATGTTTCTAATTAATCTCCTAATCTATGGTCATCTATGTTTTTTTTCTTCTTCTTTTTTTACTGATGTTTAAGATGGTGTCCTGGTGTGGCACTGTAGGAGAATACACTGGGCCACAAGGTCAGTTTGAACCACAATGTTGGCAGTTCAAACCCACCAGCCACTTCTTGGAAATCCTATACAGGGTCCCTACGAGTCGAAACCAACTTGATGGCACTTAACAACATTAACAACATTATCGAGATAAAATTCACCTTATTAAAAGAAAAACCTTTGTAAACATGGTCCTTTTTAAGCAGGTGATTTCTCTTCCTTCCCTTTGGCTTCCTTCCCTTTCCAAATTCTTAGCACTTAGGCACACACAGGCACATACACACACACTCCTTCCTGTTTGGATCAGCAATACAATGGTCTCTGTAATGTGGTATGTCCCTGGACAGAGGCCTTTCCGGCTACTGCCTACACCCACAAGTAGACTGTAATTTCTGCTCTGGATCCAGGATATTGACCTCAAACTATATCTGCCCCAGCAGGAAAAAATAGCCAAGATCAGGTAAGGTCCCTGATGGTCAGAGCAGGCTTCCCTCCAACCAAAACAGGAATGATAGAAACATTGGCAGTGATATTGTTGTTGTTGTTGTTAAGTGCCGTCGAGTCGGTTCCGACCCATAGCGACCCTGAACAGGGTTTCTGAGGCTGTAAATCTTTACAGGAGGCAGTAATATAGGAACGTAAAATGAATACAAACCTCAGAGAGGACTGGGCTGTGCCCTCAATTTGTGAAAACACCTGTATTACTATACATTTCATTCAGGAAGAGTTAAGCCTTTAACTGGGAGAGAAAGTTCTAAAAAACCCAATTAAAATGTGAGTTGCTTTTCTCTGTGGCATCTCAGTTTAGATGATAAAGCCTCAGAGAGATTAGCAGATACTTCCTAGTTCTCAGTATTTAAGATGCATAAGAATCACGTGGAAGTCATTAAACATCTACGAAAACCTCTGGCAGGGATGATAAAGATCAAACAAACCAAAGGTCAAAAAAACAGTGGAGGTGATCAGAGCCTATGCAAAAAGATCAAAGCTTAGTAACAACAAAAGCTATACCCTCTGAGACATAGGAGAATATTTTTGCTTCCATAAAATATGAACAGGATGTTGTAAAAAGGAATATTCCAAAAACAAACTAAGGCGGGG
>NW_006408525.1:12551095-12579978 GCF_000296735.1 Chrysochloris asiatica | reverse complement strand
AGTATATGATTTGTTGAATATAAAAGTGATGATCTGCCCTGTAAACTTTCACTCAAATCATAACAAAAACTTTAAAAAAAAAAGTCAACAAGAAAAAATGCGGGATAAAGCTAAGAAAAAATTTTTAGCAAAAATCTTGCTTCCATAAAATATTAACAGGATGTTGGAAAAAAGGAATAGTCAGAAAACAAACCAACTAGGAGGGGAATAGAAGCTTTTAGAAATAAAAACATAATGTTGCTATTGTTAAGTGCCATAAAGTCTGTTCCAATTCAGCAACCCTACATAGAGTTTCCAAGGAGCGGCTGGTGGGACTGAACCCCCAACCTTACAGTTAACAGTCAGTGCCTTTCTTACAGTGCCACAACAGGACTCCATAATAGCAGAAGCTAAAAGTCAATTAAAAAAATTATAGGATAAAGCTAAGAAATATATATTTTTAATTTTTTAGCAAAAGACAGATTTAACAGAAGAGATTTAATACTAAAACAGGATTATCCCAGAGATCCTGGTGTGGCACTGTGGGATAAAGCACTAGACCAAAAAGGTCAGTTTGGACTACAAGATCAGCAATTCTAACTCATCAGCCACTCCTTTCAAACCCTATATAGAGTTACTATGAATGAGAACCAATTTGATGGTACTTAACAACAACACTATCCAAAAAATAGAAACATACCCAAACTCATTGCTGTGGAGTCAATTGCTACTCTGTAGTGTTGTTGTTAAGTGTCATCGACTTCGACCCATAGTGACCTTGTATAGGGTTTCCGAGGAGTGGCTGATGAGCTTGAACCACCGACCTTTGCAGTCCAGTGCATTAACTCACAGCGCTACACCAGTAGTAGAACCACCCAGTGGGGTTTCCAAGGTTGTAAATCTTTATGGAAGCGGACTACAACATTGTTCTCCTGGGAAGCAGCTAGCAGGTGGATTCTAACCACCCACCTTTCAGTCCAGCACTTTAACCACTGTACTAACAGGGCTCCTTAATAGAAGTTTAAATTAAGGGGAAAAGAATAGAGGAGGAAATCTACAAAATAATTTTAGAACTGACAAACTTTGGTCTGTTAGACTGAAAGAATCTACCTGGCCACGCAATATGAATGAAAAGAAATTCACACCAAGGCATAGCTTTTTAAAATTTCAAAGCGTGGCCATTTGGTCGGTTCTGATAAAGTTAAGAATTTTTAGCTTAACTACTCTGTATGGGATTTCTGAGGAGCAGCTGGCCTTTTGGTCCAGTGTTTTACCTCCAGCAACACACCAGATCTGGTTGTTGTTGTTAAGTGCCGTGAAGTGGGTTCCAACTTATAACGACCCTGTATAGGGTTTCTGCAGGAGCAGAAAGATTTCTCCCACAGAGCTGCTGGTGGACTTGCCTCTCTGCTCCCTCAGTAACTGGCTGTTGTTATTCAGTATTGTTGAGTCGATTCCGACAGAATAGAAAGAAACACTGCTGGGTCCTGGGCCAGCCTCACAATTGTTGCTACACTCGAGTCCATTACTGCTGCCACTGTGCCAATTCATCTCATTGGGGGTCTTCCTCTTTTTCTCCAACCCTTCATTTTACCAAAGATGAAATCCTTCTCCAGGGATTGGTCCTTCCTGATAATCCCTCCAAAGTATGAGAAACGAAGTCTGGCCATCCTGGCTTCCAAGGAGCATTTGGCTATACTTCCAACACAGACTGGTTTGTTCTTTTGGCAGTCCATGGTACTTTTAATATTTTCTTCCAACACCATAACTCAAATGCACCAATTCTTCTACAGTTCCCTGTTCACTGTCCAACTTCATATGCATATGAAATTATTGAAAAGACCATGGCATGAGTCAGGTTACCTTAGTCCTCAAATTGACATCTTTACTTTTCAACACTTTAAGAGGTCTTGTGCAACAGATCTGCCTAATGCAATATGTCGTTTGATTTCTTGACTCCTGCTTCCACTGGTGTTGATGGTTGATCTGAGCAAAATGAACCTTTGACAACTTCAATATTTTCTCCATTAATATGGATATTGTTTATTGATCCAGTAGTGAGGATTTTTTTGTTTTCTTTACATTGAGGTCAACCCTTACTGTGGTCTTTGATCTTCATCAGTAAGTATTTTAGGTTCTCTTCATTTTCAGCAAGGAAAGTTTTATCATCTGCATATGGCAGGTTGTTAATGAGTCTGCCTCCAGTCCTGATGCCATGTTGTTCTTCATATAATTCCATTTCTCATAGTATTTGCTTAGCATACAGATTGAATAAGTATGGTGAAAGAATATAACCTTGACACACAACTTTTCTCATTTGAAACCATTCGGTGTTCTCCTGTTCTTTTCGAACAACTGCCTCTTGGTCTATGTACAGGTTCCTTATAAGCACAATTAAGTGTTCTGGAATATTCAATCTCAATAGTAGCAATAAAAGATGAATTGAAAATAATATCCATTAGAAGTGAATTGGATTAAGGTAAGAGAAGTCCTGGTGTGGTGCTGTATGATAAGCACTAGACTGCAAAGCTGGTGGGTTTAAACCCACCAGCCACTACTTGGAAACCCTATGCAGGGTCGCTATGGGTCAGAACTGGCTTGATGACACTTAACAACAAGAGAATTACTGAACTGGATAATTAGCAATAGCACAAGTGACTTTTATCCACTTTTAAATTTGGATGATCTCATTTCTTTGCATATGTTGTTAAGTGACCCACCTGTTACAGGGTGTCAGAGGCTGTAAATCTTTTCAGGAGCAGAAAGCCTCATCTTTCTCCTGTGCAGTTGCTGGCCGCTGGACTTGAATCGTTCACAGTCCATCCTACAGAGCCACTGTGTGGTTGTTAAGTGTTATTGAGTCAGTTCCAATTCATAGTGACCTGTACAGGGTTTCCAAGGAGCAGCTGGTGGTTTTGACCCACGGACTTTACAGTTCAAACCAACCTTAAAGTCCAGCGCTTCTCCTACAGCGCCACACCTGGCTCCTCTTTGTATACTGTTACGTGCCATCGAGTCAGTACGGTTCAAACCGACCTTATGGTCCAATGCTTGTCTTTCAATGCCACACCAGGGCTCCCTTTGTATATGTTGTTGTTGTTAAGGACCCTCGAGTCGGTTGCGACCCATAGTAACCCTGTACAGGGCTTCCAAGGAGCAGCTAGTGAGCTTTGCAGTCCAGCCCATTAACTCACAGCACCACACCAGTTCTCCTCCTTTGTATATGGTGGTCTGCGAGGCTTATGAAGATCTTTACGGGAGCAGAAAGCCACGGAATGACTGGTAGTTTCGAACTGCTGACCTTGAGGTTAGCAGTCTGACTGTAACCACTATGCTACCATATAACACTTTCAAAATTGCCATTTTTCTCCATCCCAACATTAAAAATCATATCAGCTTTCACCTCCGCTAGACAATGAAACAGTGGGATGGGGTAGATAAGATTAACCAATACTGTAAATCATTAATACTAAAACTTGCTATGATGCCAAACTTACAGGACTCAACCATGCATGCTCTAACTCTCCCCCTTCATTGTTACCCAGCCCATCAGTTCCCTAGGCCACGCCCCCACACCCAAGACCCGCCCTTGCGTTCTCGCGACCACCTTTCCAAGTCCCGCCCCTTCAGGCTCCCAGGCTCTCCACCTCACGCCTCCGAGCCGTCCGCAGCCCCGCCCAGCTGTCGGGCTCACCGCTCAGGCTCCTCCCCCAGTCCGCGGGCCCTGCTGGCCGGCTGGGTGTGCGTGCCTGCTTGCGCCGCACGCCGCTCCGCACCCGCGGCCTCCCCCCGGGTGTGGGCGCAGCGGACGCGCTTGCGCTCGGACCTCACACGCAAGTCCCAGAGTCGGGCTCCTAGAGCGCTGACGGCCCGAGCCCTGGAGGAGGCCGCGTCTCCGCCCCACACGAGGTAGGGGCCCAAGAGATGCGCGGGCGGGGCCGAGGCCCAGGTCGCGGGAGGCCTCGCGAGAGAGGCGCGGGTGGTGGGGCCGGGTAGGGTCCCGGAGGAGGCCGCTCCTCGTGCCGGAGGCAATGGGGCGGGCCTTGGGCAGCGGCGTCCGTTTGTTTGTGTTCCGATGCCCCAAGGGGACTGTGCGGGGCCCCGAATAACGGTTTTGGACTCCAATCGATGCCCTGCGGACCACGTGCGCCATCGTGCCCAAACCTGCCGGCACGGAAGTACGTGTTGGCGGCCTTGTAGTCCTCGTAGGTGTTTATTGCCCCTTCCACGTGCCAGTCTGATCTGGCGCCGAGGTGAGGCGGCATCCGGGTGCTCCCGGATATTGGGGTTGAGTGAGAAGGGGGCTCGGGAGCGAGATAGAGCTGGGTGCCGCCCTCTCGGTGATGGGAGGTTCTGAATGCATTCAGACCTGTGATGCCTGTGCTTGTCTTTGGAGAGAGCGGAGCCACCCGCACAGATGGCGCCTCTGTTATCCCCTGAAGCGCAGGAGGGAGGAAGAGAACCACGAGCCGTAGGTGGACCCCGCTTGTTTCTTTTCTAGTTGGACCTCGTCCTTGGAGAAGATGGAAGGGGAGAAGCGGCCGCCGCAGGGCCCGCCCAACGAGGGCCTGTTTGCGGATGGGCACCTGGTCCTGTGGACTCTGTGCTCTGTGCTGCTGCCGGTGTTCATCACCTTCTGGTGTAGCCTCCAGCGGTCCCGCCGGCAGCCGCACCGCAAGGACATCTTCCGTAAGAGCAAACACGGCTGGCAGGACACGGACCTGTTCAGTCAGCCAACCTACTGCTGCGTCTGCGCGCAGCACATTCTGCAGGGCGCCTTCTGCGATTGCTGCGGGCTGCGAGTGGACGATGGCTGCGTCAAGAAGGCGGACAAGCGCTTCCCGTGCAAAGAGATTATGCTCAAGAATGACAGCAGGGCCCTGGACGTCATGCCCCACCACTGGATCCGGGGCAACGTCCCTCTATGCAGTTACTGTGTGGTCTGCAAGCAACAGTGTGGCAGCCAGCCCAAGCTCTGCGATTACAGGTATTGCCTTTGTGGAAACTGCTTGTTCCAGAATGCACAGTGGGAGTCAGGGCACCTTAAAATGGGAGGAGAGGCCGAGTTTCTCTCTACAGATGGTCTGAGCTGGCCTCTTTAAAGTCTCAGGCTAATAATGATAGCATCCCGGGTATTGTCCAGGTACGGATGCCAGGCAGCTTTTGCTAATAATCATTTGCTGAGATGATGTTTCTATTCTAGCCTCCATACCTCAGCCAACCTGTTCATGAAACTTGACTCTTAATTTTAATTTGTTAGTCTCTAAATGCTGTGTGCTTCACAGTTGTTGTTGTTGTTAAGTGCTGTCCAGTCGATTATGACCCATAGCGACCCTGTATAAGGTTTCCAAGGAGCAGCTGGTGAGCTTGAACTGCGACCTTACAGTTCAAATGGCTTTACAGTCTGGCCCATTAACCCACAGCGCCACACCAGGATTCCTTCACAGTAGTTGTTGTTGTTATGTGCTGTGGAGTTGGTTCTGACTCATAGCGACCCTGTACAGGGTTTCCAAGGCTGTAAATCTTTATGGGAGCAGAAAACCTCATCTTTCTCCCGCGGAACAGCTGGTAGTTTCAAACTGCTGACCTTGCGGTTCGCAGCCCGATTCTAACGACTACGCTATTACCATATGCTTAAATTTTTGCTTGTGTTGCTGTTTGATTATCTCCATTTTACATGGAGGAAAGGAGATAGGGAAAAATGAACTTTTCCCTCTGGTTCCAAATTTAGTGTTGTACTGTGAATGTACAATGAAAACAAGTGTCATTCCAAGACAGCACCCTAAATGTCTTTTGCTAATATAGATATTCGAGTCATGGTGTGGCGCTGTGGGTTAATGCGTTGGACTGCAAGGTCGTTTGAACAGCACGGTTGACTGTTCAAGCTCACCAGCCATTCCTTGGAAACTCTATACAGACAGGGTGGCTGTGAGTCGGAACTGACTTGATGGCACTTAACAACAGCAATATAGATATTGGGGCTATACTGAAATGCACTCAAAAAGTAATTGATCATTTTGCCAGAGGACCTTTCAGGACTTGAAGCATGTTAGATAAGGGACATGGTATTGGTAACCTTGATTGAACCAAGAATATTTTAAATGGCTTTGTGTGCACACTGAGCAACACGTGTATGTTATAACATATTGTCTGGAAGCAGGTAACGATGTCTTTTGTTCTTGAGAGGGACTGGTAGAAGAGGTTACTGCTTTGTAGAAATCATCAATTGCAACTCGTTTAACTGGTAAAGTTAAAACTGAATGGGTCTCAGGAGAATGAACTGTTAATTGTGTTATTGTTAAATACTGTTAAGTCGGTTCCAATTCACAGCAACCCTGTATAGGGTTTCCAAGGAGCAGCTGGTGGGCTCAAACCACCAACTTTGTGGTTTGTAGTCCAGTGCTGATCCTATAGCACCACACCAGGAGTCCAAAATTAGACTAGCTTCCAAAATTTCTCAACGCCAGGACCAGAGTAGGAACACTGTAACACCAGTCTTGCCTCAGCCTCAAGTCTTGACATCCTCATAGTCACGGGGTTTCATCTGAGCTTTTGAAGAAGTACTGAGGGCCCCTGTACTGAAATAGGAAGCTGGCACTAGATAGCAAGTTATGTTTTTTAATTAGCATGGGCACTGTTATGTCAGCATCTGTTTTGTAAATCTTGATTTCATTAAAGTTATACCTGAGATTTAAAGACATAATAAAATTGCAAAATAATAGATTTAAAATTTTGTAATTATTTTTATTTTGCAATTTTACAATTCACACTGTTCTTTTGACATCTGTGAGAGCTAGGTAGTAGTAGTGGTGGTGTGCCACTGAGTCAGTGCTGACTCATAACAATACTGTCTAGGATTTCTGAAGCTGTCTTTGCAGGGCCAGAACGCCTCATCTTTCTCCTGCAGAGCGGCTGATGGGCTTAAACCACCGACCTTTGTGGTTCATTGATTACCCTGTGGAGCCACTGTAGTCCCTGAGAGATAGGTTCATGCCTTAAAATAAATTTCCTGACTTTCTGTAGGTAAGCTTTAGTCTTTGAGAGTTGGGCTTAGTTGGCAAGAAGATATGAATATCTTTATATTTTTTCCATTCTTTGTACCTGTACAGAATTGAATAAAAATGCATTTTTTAGATATCTTAACTGTATTTTAAATACTCCTTAAATAATCACAGTGTTTCTGATCCACCACCCATATGATCTTTCCAAAAAACATAATTCTGCCCCACTTTCTGCTTTGCTTTGAGCTTTCCAATTGTTCCCATCCCTTAACACTGATGGTCTTACTGAGCAAATACCCAAGTGCTTCACATGGCATGCTAGGATCATGTGAACGTCAGGATGCTCTCTGAACCCCTTTCTGCCAAGTCCTATCAACCTCCACCTGCATTCAGCTTTATGCAGCAGTGACACCAGACTGGTTCCTAAAAACATCGGGGTTTGTCTTCCTGCCCCTTTTCTCAAGGCTTACCTCTGTCTCATGCCCCCTTTTGGTTAGTGTTTGGTACCGCTGAAGTAAAAGTGTGATGGCACTCTAGGTTAAAGCACTGGACCACAAGGTTAGTTTGAAACACAGGCTGGTGGTTCAGACTCATCAGTCATTCCTTGGAGACCCTATACAGTGTCACTAGTCATTGAGTTGTACTGACTCAACAGCACTTAACAACAAAGACTCCTCTGAGGTCTGTCCTTGCCTTACTTTGTACTCACCCCTCAATTTTTTATTCTTGATGATGCTCTGATGTAGCAGTAGCATCAGCATCACTTGGAAACGTAAAAGAAATACAGATTCTGGAGTTACCAGGTTTAGCAAATAAAAATAGAGGATACCATTACATTTGAATTTCAGAGAAGCAGCAAATCATTTTTTACTATTAAGTGTATCCCATGACATGTTGGAGACATACTGAAAAATGACTTGATTTTTACCTAAAATTCAAAATTAATTGAGTACACTGTAGCTTATCTGGCAACCCTTGCCCTACCTTAAACTTATAGAATCAGAAATTTGGGCTCAGGAACAGCATTCTGGACCTTAACAGGCCCCGCAGTCATTCTAACATTGGCAAACCACAGTTCTGTTTCTGCATCTTTCTTGCCTCTTTAAAACATGAACCTTTCTGTCCTCAATTCTATGTCCTCCCCTTTGAGCATAATGAGTGTTTGTGATGCTAGCTCTGCTTTTCCTCATTATCGTGTTCTCACAGATCCCGAAGCAGCCTGTTCCTAGGGCACCACACATCTGTCATTTAGGAAGTGTTTAAGAGAAGAGCATCCTGAAGCTGCATATATTCTGTAATGTTCGGAGCTGATTGAGATTGTTGTTGTTAAATGCCATCAAGTCAGTTTCCACCCATAGCGACCCTTCAGAGGGTTTCCAAGGAGCGACTGGTGAGCTTGAACCACCAACCTTGCAGTTCAAAGTGACTTGCAGTCTAGCGCATTAACCCACAGCACCACACCAGGACTCCTGATTGAGATTAGCCAGTCATTTTATGCAGGATGACAGTCTGCTGTGACCTTCTGTAGGAGTGAGATATTTTGGAAGAACAAAATAAATAGCTATTTGGAACCTTTGAAACACCGGCCAAGCTGTCCCTCTTTGGATTTTATCCAGCTCTGGGGAAGACTCCTTCCATAGTTGTTTGCCATTCTCACGGAAATCAGAGATTATAAGTAAACTATGAAGAGTATTTGGAGAACAAGTTAACACTCAAGACAGTAGTAACTGATTTTAAAGCATACACTGATAGTTATTACACCATTCCAACTCTTGGCAACTCCATCTATTACAGAGTAAAAGTGCTCCATAGGTTTCTCTTGGCTATAATCTTTCCGAAGCAGATCACCAGGCCTTTCTTCTGCAGCACCACTTGGTAGGTTCGAACCACCAACCTTTGAGGTCAGTAAATTTGGTCCCAACCATCTCTTGCCACCCAGGGTTGTCTGCAGTTTACTTAGAAATGCACAAAAGTAAGGTGTATTATTGGATGAGTATATGGATTGTTGTTATGTGCCGTCGAGTCAGTTCCCCCCCATAGTGACCCTGTATAGGGTTTCCAAGGAGTGGCTGGTAAGCTTGAGCCACTGACCTTGCCATTCAAATGGACCTTGCAGTCCAGCGCATTAACCTGCAGCGTCACACCAGAACTCCGAGTAGATGGGTGTAAATGTGGTAAAGCAGTGACAGGTAGATGCTGATGATAGAATGTAGGTGGTGGGCATATCAGTGTTCCCTGTGTAAAATAAAAAGTAAGGAGGTACTTGCAGCAATATGAATGGTGAAGTGTCATGGTGTGTGCAATTTACTTTCAAATAATACAGCAGAATAGAGTTCATATCAAGAAAAAGCAAGTGTGGAAGAAAATGTTCATTAGGAAATAGAGTGAAGGGTTGATCCAGGGTGTTCATTTTACTATTCTTTCGACTCCTCTGTAGGTTTGAAATTTTTCAAAATAAGATGAAGGAAAAAGAAAAGATAATAGTAACATGATTGTTGAAACTAAAATGTCAAGACATTATTAATCTTTATTTTCCCCTTCAGGTTTGAATTCTAGATCTATTTAAATACTAACAACAAAATAGGTAAAGAGAAAAGGTCTCAATTTTGAATATGATATTTCTAAGGAAAAGTTTAATTAATAAGTGTTTTGGCTTTACCTTCACAGTGCAAAGTCTGATGACAACTGTCATCTTGATTAACAGAATCTTTTTCTGAAATTTATGAAGATTTAGTTAAATGATAAATGTAATGTCACAAATTAGTAGGAACAAAACACATTGTTTGCTCTTTGGTGGTGGAGGGGTTAAGTCTTCATCTCACACTATATACCACAAGATTCCTGATGGATTAGTATAGTAGTTCTTAACCTGGTGGATAGATAAACTTCTGAGAAGCTTGGCACGTTGATGAGATTCTCAAAGGCATGTGTAACCCCACCTGAAGGTTAAGAAACAGTGAATTAAGGATGTAAATATAAATAACTGAATGTGGGGGGTGTAGGGAATTACTATAGGCAAATTATTCTCTAATTTGGAAATGGTAAAGGACTTTAAAGCATTTAAAGTAAACCACAAAGTGAACTGTGTACTTTTAAAAAAAAAAAAATTTAAGTACACTAAAAAGTAAACTTCAAAGAAAACTGAAAAAGTTTACAAGACAAAGGACAGTTGAAGAGGTTGAAGATCTCAGATAAATAAAACCGCATACAATTACTAAAATTTAGTTGAAGAGGAATGTAAGAGATGAATGGATTCACAAGAAAAGTGGAAAAGTATTCAACTTCACCTAGTAATCAAAGACTTTCAGAATCTAACAGGTTACCTTTATATGCCTATCAGATTATCAAGGAAAACTGTATAAATGCTGGTGAGCAGCATTGGCAAGTGTGGGGCGCAGACTAGGCAGGCTTGTCTGGAATGTTAGGAAAATGCATGTCTTTAAACTCAGTAACTACTAAGATTCCAAGGAAATAATCTCATCATATTACTTATCCTTGTAAAACAGGAAACAATCTAAATGTAATTTTTAAGAAGTTTTATTGGAAGGTTAAAGCATAGACAGATGAGATAATACACATTCTCTACAAACCATGCATTTTTAAAAATGTTTAATGGCAAGGGGAAAGAGTCTTGATATAATGTGGGAAGAACAGTAGTGTCCAGATGGGTAGACATCATTTCTTATCTTTTGAAAAATAATATATGCATGCACTAAAAAAAACTGACTGTAAGTATACCAGGGGAAAAGTTTATGGGAAAATGAAATTCAAAGGTAATGGGATGTTTCCACAAACTTTCTGAATTCCTCTCATTAAGTTTAAGAGTAATTATGTCTGGATGTGGTGCTGCCTGGACTTCAAGGTCAGTTTCAACCACAAGGTCAGTGGTTCAAGCTTACCAGCTGCTCTTCAGAAACTCCATACAGGGTCACTATGAGTCGGAACTGACTTGACAACGCTTAACAACAATAATTTTCCTGTATGTCTTTTTGTATTTTCTAAATTCTCAAGTATCTCCTGGCATTCACTTTATTTAAAATACAGCTTTTTTAAACGTATAGTAGTGTTTCATGAATATATTTTAATTTTCAGAAACTGAAGCAGTGCAAAAGAATATAAAGTAAAAAAGTAAATGATTCCTCTTCCTGCCCCTTTTCGTCCTAGAAAAAGCCATTATGAAATAACTCAGTGGGTATTTTTGTTTTTCACATTGTTTTCAAGGAAATAGACTATTTTAAAGTGAATGGTGGAGCCAAACTACTGTTTAGCTTAACTGGTAACAAAGGTCTGCCTTGAGCACTACAGACTTTTTAGAACTTAATGGGATCAATAGACAACAGCAGTGCAAAAGATTAGACAGGAACCTTAGGGGACAGTGAGTTTATGTTATTAGGGTGGGAACGGTTGTTCAACTCGAAGAGTGTCCCCAGCATTGCTGAATTGTACCTGTAGAAACTGTTGAATTGGTGTATGTTTTGCTGTGTGTGTTCTCAGCCGCAACAGCAACCAAATAAGAGTAAATGGTAGAGCAATTAAACAGCAGTGACTGCTTCACAGATCTGAGTGCCCGACAGGAAAAAACAATCTTAAAATAGAAAGGCAACAGAAAGTTGACCTTGGGTGAAAGAGTGTCCTTATCCCCCCACCCCACCCCCTTCCCGGTCCCTTTTCCTGTTCGCCTGCTTCTGTCTACAGTCAGGTAGGCTTGAGCTCAGAGTGGATTCCAGACTTAGCAGATTGTTCATAGGAACCCAAGCCCTTGACCAACACCACCCCTCCAGTTACACAGATGCCTCCGAGCAGGAAGGCAAATGCAGAACCTAAAGACTTTTCTGACCGTATTGCAAATGCAGATCTCCAGATCATCCTTGTTTTCATTGCCAATAAGAAATATTGACTTGTTTTGCTTATATGGTTGGTTTGGACTCCTGGTGTGGGGTTGTAGGATAAGCACTGGACTTCGAACCATAGGGTCAGCAGTTCAAACCCACCAAGTGCTCCTTGGAATCCTTATACAGGGTTGCTGTGAGTTGGAACCAACTCCAAGGCACTTAACAACAATAACAAAGTGTTTGAAGGTATTATAAGTTAAAAGATTTTCACACTGAACCCTAAAAAACTCCTTAGGGGCATTCGAGCAGCAAGGACATTAGGCTACATAAACCTGTTTCAGCCAAAGCACAAATAAATACTGCATGACATTATTGTTTAGATCACTTCTGTTTATGGAGAATATATTTATTCATAGGAGTGAGGTGGCTTTGTAGGATAAGCACTGGACTGCAAACCACAATGTCAGCAATTCGAGCCTACCAAGCTGCTCCACAAGAGAAACTTCAGGCTTTCTGCTTCTGTAAAGATTTATAGCCTTGGAAACCCTGTCCAGGGTTGTTATGAGTCAGCAGTGAGTCAAAACACTTAACAAGAACTACAGCATGACTGTTAATATTTACCATACCATAAATTAAAACAGAAACGTTAAAAATAGTTATTTAATTTGTGCACAACACTAAGCTTATTACATCATGTGTTTTTGTAATATAAAAGAACATTTCATGGGAAAAGTGACATTGTTTTATGTTTTTGCATATCTCTTTGACCTAAGAGAAATACTGTAGGTTCTCATACTCTGCTTCTGCATTCAGTCTGTTTCAATATCACACATCCTGTAATTTCTGGAAAATTTCACTGATTGCACTTGCTCATCAAAAGAATGAGGATGAAATAACATGTTAGTATTATTGTAAAAATAGTGTGAAACTTAAGACCCCTTCTAAAGGATCTTGCGGTCCCTACACCACAATTTAAGACCTGCTGTTAGATTAGACTACCGAGTCCTTTCAAACTTTATTGCTCTGTTTTCATTATGCAGGTCTGTATTATTTGCCAGATTTTATGCTCAGTAGTGATAAAGTGATAAAGGTACTGTTTAAAAATTAAAAAAAGAAATTGTTAAGATTATGAGTTGGCATTGAAATTGTCTTGCCTCTCCCTTCCCCCAGGTGCATTTGGTGTCAGAAAACAGTACATGATGAATGCATGAAAAATAGCTTAAAGAATGAAAAGTGTGATTTTGGAGAATTCAGAAACATCATCATTCCACCAAGTTATTTAACCTCCATCAATCAAATGCGTAAAGACAAAAAGACAGATTATGAAGTGGTAACGAGAATTTATTTTTCTTATATAATTGAGTTCTTAAAAAGTTACTTAAGTCAGTTTGTAAGGAAAATGTCTCTGTGTGTGTCTGTGTGTGTGAGATTGACAAAAAAGAATCATTACCAGGAATAAAGTAAAGAGATAGAAAGTTAGGACACAGGAGGAAAATAAAATACAATTATGTAAGCCTTAAAGCCCTAGAGTCTTTGTGTGGTGCAGTAGGATAAACACTGGACTTCTAACCTCAAGGTTGGCAGTTTAAACCTACCATCTGCTCTCAGAAACCAGTATGGGTTCACTGTGAGTTAGAACTGACACAATGGCACCTAATAACAACAAGCCATAAAGCCCTACTCTGCTGGTTGAGATGTGTCATAAATTTTGGCTGTTGGGTTTTTTTGTATCTAAAGGAAAATGGAAATGTTAGGGTCATGGTTTCCCAGTCACTGCCTACATATGAGTCACTTGGGAGCTTATTAAAAACACATTCCTGAGCTCACCTCCATCTTCATTTTAATTTAGTAACTCTAGGGTACTAAATTAAAGACTCTTCTGTTGTTTGGGTTTGTTTTTTTTTCAAAGGTTCTGTGGTGATTCTGATCAGCAGCCCAGTTAGAGAACATCTGATCATGGCTATTATCAGTGAAAAGAATTTCTCATTTATAATTTTACATAGGATGCTTGTAGATACGTTTATAATGTACATCTGACCTGCCCACAAATACCATTGAACTGTAAAATTTGTTGAGGGTTTGTAGTATGTGTGCATGTATGTGTATGAAAATCAATGCAAGTGTTTTTCTAGTCTTTCTGTAGCTTTTAAGGAAAGATCATAAAAATTTGCAGATTTGTTTACTGCTTAAATATGCCAAAATAGGGTGAACTATTTTAAAATTAAGGTAAGATTATGCATCTTGTGATCTTTGTCATTATCTTTGCAAAGAAACAAGGTATTTAACTTTTTTGATTTAATGTTTTTAATGTTGTTTTAATTATCTTTTTTAAATATACAACTCCTTAAGTACCTGAATTTAACCTGAGGTTTCAATAGATGACAATCAATGAGTAAAACTAGGAGATAGTTTCATTATTGTTTTTATCCATAAAGAGAAAGGAAAAGAGGAAAGAAGTAGTTGGGTTCTGAAAAACATTAATTTCATGTGACTTTGGGCTAATTATAAATTTGGGTTCTTAGATATCCCTTTTTTTGTTCATCTCCTTGGGAAAATGCTGCCCTTTTGATCTCAAATGATTGATTATTCTAAGAAGTGTGTACCTCCTTAGTGTTACTATTCACCTTACATACAGACCTGCTTGTTGTTTGGTGAGTAACCCATTTAAAAAACACGCAACACAGCAGAAGAAAACACGCTACAATACCAATTGCAGTTGAGTGTATTCCAACTCATGGCAGCCCTTTTGGACATGGTAGAGCTACTCCGTAGGGTTTTCAAGGCTGTAATCCCTGTGGAAGCAGACTGCGTATCTTTTTCAGTGCATGACCCAGCACTCATTTACTGTGCCACCAGAACTCTATCCATACAAGAATATTTCTAGAAAGGATCACCTAAGTTAGAAGATGAGATAGCACCAATCCCATTCTATGAACAGTTGCCAGAACTTGAAATGTACATTGGAGGAGACAAGAATTATAAGAGATGATGCCGATAATGCCTTAGATGTTAGCATGCAGCAGGTACTATATGGAAGAACATATGACATTATTTCTAGTTGCTTCAGAAAGCAAAATTGGGACATGAAAGTGGTTGAATGACAGATTTTTCAACTCAATGTAAGGAAAACTTTTTTATTTATACAGTAGTAGAATGAGCTGCATTATTAGTGGGTTCCTTTTGCATGAGTATTGGGAGCATATGCTGATGACTTCAATGTATAAACCAATTATATAGTAAGTGGGGAATTGTATTCATTCACCTCTGAAGTCCTTTGACAGTCCTAGAATTGGATTGTTAGTTTGTACTGATACAATTCTATTCTTTCAGCATATTACAGCACTGTCGTTATGAAATAAAAAACCATCTCTGAGATGCTAATCCCTTTTCACTTCACATTACTTTTTCTAGCTAGCCTCGAAGCTTGGAAAGCAATGGGCCCCACTAATCATCCTGGCCAATTCCCGAAGTGGGACTAACATGGGAGAAGGGCTGTTGGGAGAATTTAGGATCCTGTTAAATCCAGTCCAGGTAACTAAAGACAAAAACTTCCTTTCTTCATTAATCTTTTCAAATTTACTTTTCTATTTTTCCTAAAATATTCTGGTTGTTAGTATTTTAAATTTGTAATCACATAATTTTAAGAAAGAATATTAATTAGAAAAAGATTAAGGCAATTGAGGATGTGGAGAAAAAGGAGCCCTCATTCCCTAATGGGAATGTAATATGTTGCACCACTTTGAAAAACAATGTGGCAGTTTCTTAAACCAGTTAACCATAAATTTACCACGTTGTTGTTAAGTGCCATCGAGTTGGTTCCAAGTCATAGCAACCCTATACAGGATTTCCAAGGAGAGGCCGGTGGATTTGAACCCCTCCGATCTTGTGGTTAGCAGTCTACTACTTACCCTATAGTGCCACACACCTGTCAGCTAGTGAGTGGATAAACATAAAGTGTTACATCCAAATAATGAAATACTGTTCTCCTCTGGAGTTCTGGTGTGGTGCTGTAGGATAAGTGCAGGACCACATGGTGTGTTTGAACCACAAGATCCGTAGCATAAACTTACCAACCACTCCTGGGAAACCCTATACTAGGTCACTATGAGTTAAAACTGACTCAGCTGCACTTAACATTTCTTCTTTTAAACAACATAAAAGACAACTATATAGATATAAAAGACCATACCAGACAGCATACACAGAAATAAAATTAAATATATCTCTGTGAAGAGATGGTTGAAAAGCTCCATGTCATCAGCCAAAACAAGGCCAGGGGCAGACTATGGAACATCAATTGTTGATATGCACATTTAGTCTGAAGCTGAAGAAAATTAAAACAAGTCCAGGTGAGCCAAAATTTGACCTTGAACGTATCCCCCCTGAATTAAAGACCATCTCAAGAACAGATATGATGAATTAGACACTAATGATCGAATACCGGAAGAGTTGTGGGATGATGTACGGAACATCAACACAGGAAGAAAGCAAAAAGGTCTTTAAAAAGACAAGAAAGAAGGAAAAGACAAAAATGGAAGTCAGAAGAGACTCTGAAACTTGTCACCAGTATAGAGGCTAAAGCAAATGGAAGAAATGAGGAGGTAAAAGGGTTGAATAGAAACTTTAAAGATCAGCTCAAGAAGACAAAAGCACGTATTGTAATGAAGTCTGCAAAGACCTGGAGTTAAAAACCCGAAGGAAAGAACAGTCTCAGCATTTCTCACACTGAAAGATCTGAAGGAAAACTTCAAGCCTCGATTTGAAATACTGAAGGATTCTATGGGCAAAATATGGAATGATGTAGAAAGCATTAAAAAAAGATGGAAGGAGTCACTCTACTAAAAACAGACAATGTTCAACTATTTCAAAAGATAGTATATGATCAAGAGCCAATGGTATTAAAGGAAGAACTCCAAAGGGCACTGAAGGCATTATTAGCAAAGAAAAAAACACTGAGAATTGATAGAATACACACTGAAATCTTTCAACAAACTGATGCAGTACTGGGGGCACTTGCTCATCTGTGCCAAGAAGGTTGGAAGACAGCTACCTGGCCAACTGATAGGAAGAGATCTGTATTTGTGCCCATTCCAAAGAGAATATAAAAATCATTAGACAATATCATTAATCACTTATACAAGTAAAATTTTGCTACGGATAATTCAAAAAACAGCTGTAACGATACATTAACAAGGAAATGCCAGTGATTCAAGTCAGATTCAAACAAGGACATGGATCAAGGGATATCATTACTGACGTTAGATTGATCGTGGATAAAAACAGAGAATAGCAGAAAGATGTTTACCTGTGCTTTATTGACTGTGCAAAGTCTTTTGACTGTGTGAGTCATGACAAGCTATGGACAACATTGCAGAGAATGAATATTCTGGCATGTTTAATTATGCTCATAAGGAACTTGTACATAGACCGCGAGGCAATCATTCAAACAGAACAAGGGGACACTGAATGATTTTAAATTAAGAAAGGTTTTGTACTGGGGTTATATTCTTTAACCATACTTTTTCAGTCAGTATGCTGAGCAAATGATCTGAGAAACTGGATTATATGAAGAAGAACATGGCATCAGGATTGGAGGCAGACTTCTGCAATATGCAGAAGATACAACCTTGCTAGCTGAAAGTGAAGAGGACTTAAAACACTGACTGATGAAGATCAATGACCACAGCCTTCAGTATGGGTTGCACCTCAACGTAAAGAAAACAAAAATCCTCACCACTGGGCTAGCAAATAACATCTATATTAATGGAGAAAAGATAGAAGTTGCCAAACATTTCATTTTGCTTGAATCCATTATCA
Source organism: Chrysochloris asiatica (assembly GCF_000296735.1). Lineage (NCBI taxonomy): Eukaryota > Metazoa > Chordata > Mammalia > Afrosoricida > Chrysochloridae > Chrysochloris > Chrysochloris asiatica. The sequence continues at coordinate 12,562,349 of NW_006408525.1, read as the reverse complement.
AAATTCATGGAAGCAGCAGTCAATTAATCAAACGACTTAACTGCATTAGGCAAGTCTGCTGCACAAGACCTCTTAAAAGATGTCACTTTGAGTACTAAGGTGTGCCTGACCTAAGCCCTGGTATTTTCAGTGACTTCATATACATGTGAAAGTTGGAGAGTGAATAAGGAAGAACATGGAAGAATCGATGCATTTGAATTGTGTTGAAGAAGAATATTAAAAGTACCATACACTGCCGTAAGAACAGACAAATCTGTGTTAGAAGTACAGTCAGAATGCTTCTTAGAAGCCAGGATAACCAGATTTCATCTGTCTTACTTCAGACATGTTATCAGGAAGGACTGGTCCCTGGAGAAATGGTTAGCATGCTAGGTAAAGTGAAGGGTCAGCAAAAAAGAGGAAGACTCCCTAATAACATGGATTGCCACAGTGGTAGCAGCAGTAATCTCAAGCTTAACAACATTATTGTGAGGATGGCACAGGACCAGGCACTGTTTTGTTCTGATGTTCATAAGGTCACTGAGTTGGAACCAACTCAGTAGCACCTAACAACAACAGTTCTCAGAAACCCTCTCCATGGTCGCTATGAATCGGAACCAACTCGATAGCACTTAACAACAACAAAAACATTCAGAAATGAAAAGGAACAAGGTACTGATAACCTGCATGACATAGAAGAAGGTCAAAAAAACATGCTAAGTGAAAACATCCAGACACAAGGGTTCATATAGTGTATGATTTTGTTTATGTGGAATGTCCAGAAAGGCAAACATATAGACTGGGAGAGTATATAAATGGGGAAGCTGAAGCTGGGGATCATCTTGGGGTGATGAACATATGCTAAACTGACGTATAGTGGTACTTGCACAACTCAGTAGGTTTACTGAAAGTCATTGAACTGTATATTTTAAATGGAGAATTTTATGGTATATAAATTATACTTCAGTTTACAAATAAGAAAAAGGAAACAGTAGGAGATAAATTAGGTAACTGGGATTCATTAAAAATTGTATACTTATGCTCATGAAAAGACTTTGCCAAGATAGTAAAATGAGAACTTAGAGAGTAGAAAAGAATTTTTGGCTATGACATATCCAACAAGGGTCTAATCTGTAAGATTTGTAGAAAACTAAACAATAGAAAGACAATCCAGTTTCATACTTGGCAAAGGATATGAGCAGACACATCATCAACAGGAACTCAGGCAGCTAGCAAACACATGGAAAGAGACTTAGGATTATTAGCCATTGTTGTGTTCCATTGAGTCCGTTCAAACTCACAGTGCCCCGTATAAGGTTTCCAAGGAAGTGACTGGTGGCTTTGAATCACTGACCTTTCAGTTAGCATTCCAGGTCTTATCCTACAGCACCACACCAGGAGTCTGTTGTTGTTGTGAAGTGCTGTCAAGTCGTCTTTGACCCATAGTGACCCTGTATAGGGTTTTTGAGGAGCATCTGGTAAGCTTGAACCATTGACCTTGCAACTCAAGTCGACTTTGCAGTCCCACGCATTAACCCACAGCAACACACCAGGACTCTCTCTATAGGAATCCATTAGAGAGATACAGATCAAAACTACTCACCCCAGTAATGATGGTACTGATCAAAAAGAACAACAAATGCTGGGGAAATTAGAACTCTTGGACACAGCTGGTAGAACTATAAAATGGCATAACCACTATGAAGAAAAGTCATAGGCCAAAAATAAAAATGCCATATGAGCTAGCCATCCCATTCTCAGGTATGTATCCTAGGGAAATAGAGCTGTGACATGGATAGCCATGCACACCCGTGTTCATCACATCTTTTCTCACAACAGCCAATGATGGAAACAATGATGAATGGATCAACTGTGGTACATACATACACACAGTGGAATACTTACTATTAGGTGCTGTCAAGTTGGTTCAGACTAGTAGTACCTCTGTGCACAGCAGAACTAAACACTGCTTGATCCTATGCTATCCTCATAATTATTATTTTGAACCCATTGCTGCTGCCACTGTCAGTTCATTTCCTCTTTTTTCTGACTTTGCATTTGACCAAGCATGATGTCCCCCTCTAGGGACTGGTCCCTCCTAATAAGATGTTAGAAGTATGAGAGGCAAAGTGTGACCATCCTGGCTTCTAAGGAGCACTCTGGCTGTACTTCTAACAATACAGATTTGTTTGTTTTTCTGGCAGTCCATGGTATTTAAATGTTCTAACACCATAGTTCAAATGCAATGGAGTACTATTTAACAATATAGAATAATGATGAATCTGCAAAATAGCTCACAAAGTGGATGAATTTGAAGGATGTTAACATGCTAAAATACAGCAAACATGAAGACAATTATATGCTCCAAATTATAAATCGTCAGCAATAGGTTCACACACATAAGGAAACATTCATTGATGGTTGCCAGGGAGGATTGGGAAAGGGAGGGAAAATTCACTTTATAGTTATTGTTAAGTGCTGTTGGATCAGTTTCAACCCTGAATAGGGTTTCTGAGGAGTGACTGGTGGGTTTGAACCACTGAGTAGGTGAGCAAATTTAGGTGAAGGGAAAGGCAGTACACAGTATGGGGAAAGTGCACAGTGTACAGAGGAAGACACTGAGAGGTACAAAAGGATAAATGACAACAGTAAACGCCATAACAGATGCAATCTCTTGATGGCACTAGATTTGAGTAGGTTTGTCCGTAAATGTGTATGTTAAATAGGTGAGCGAGGTTGTTTGAGAGCCCATGACGTATAGGTATGGTGGTAGATAATTCTACATACATATTTGTAAGTGCTGCATTTATACTCACATATATAACAGAGCAAGTAAGGGCACAGTTAGAGAAACTACTTAGGCATTGGAACTGAACCACTGAACTCCATTGTCTTGGAGGACATGTAGGCCAGTTGGCAAAGCACAATTCATAAAGCTTGCAAGCAGCTATCTAAGAAGCAACAAAAGACAAAGACTCACAGAAGCAGTTTAGTCCCGAGGATTAATGCCTCACATGAACCACAGCCTCCTTTAACCTGAGACCAGAAGAACTCGATGGTGCCTTGCTACCATTACTGTCCACTCTGATCAAGACAATAATGGAAGATCCTGGTTAGAGTGGATAAAAAAATGAACAAAATTCAAAACAATAAAAAAGACCTGACTTACTGGTCTGGGTGAGACTGGAAGAACCCCTTAGGAATCCTAACTTGAAACTGAAGACACTCGCAGAGACCACCTTTTACCAAATAATAAATGCGAGTATGAATCAGACAAGAACACCCATGAAGAATGTGTTCCTGGAAACCATCAACTGTACCAGAGCAAAAGGACAACTTCGTCAGAAACCAAAGATGAGAAGCCAACGAATGGCAGTGGCGAGCCCCAGGAGGCAGTGGGGAGAGAGAGGGCTGACACGTTATGGGGATTGCAGCCAGTGTCATATAGCACTTCATCTAGTGATGGGAAAAGGCACTTGCCACGTAAACCTTCACCTTAGAGCACAATAAAACATTGGGTTTAGGTTTTTAAAATTCTATTTAACAACCTTTTTTTTTTTTTTTTAAGTATCATGCCATGGACATTAAGTTTGCATGCTATCAACATGTACTTTGAAAAGCCAAACAACCTATTGTGCAGTGATCTGAAATGCAGTAGCTTTTTTCTTTCAGTTTGCATTTTTTTGCACTTCAGTGTTGTACAGCTTAAAGAAATTTTGAAAATGATTAAAAAGAAAAATACCATTTTCCCCCACACAAATGCTGCAACATTGGTTTTCATTTCCTTTCTTTTCATCATTGTCTCTGCATTCATGTTCTGACATTGGACTCTCAGTAATCTAAAGAGCAATTTGCATTTTGTTTTTGTTTTGTTTTTACCTAATGGTATAAACATTTTTCCATGCTGCAACATAATCCTTGTAATTGCATATTTGAAAACTAAAATACTTAATTGTGTGGATGTATCATAATTTTCTATCTCAAGTCAACTGCTTTGGGGTTTGAGATTGTTTCCCAGATTGCACTATTATAAGTAATGCCTTAGTGAGTTCACAGGGCACTTTCATTTTCTGAAATACTTCTAGAACCATTTAACAGAATTCTGACTATCAAGTGTCCTTTCATTTTTCTGTAATTTCATGCATGTTATAAAATTCTTTTCCAGAAAATTGTACTGATGGCTTTAAAAGCCAGTGTGAAATAACAAACCCAGGTTGGAGGTGTACTGAGCGAGCACATTCTGGTTTCATGTGAGCAGGAAGGAAGACGCTTTGTGGTAGCATGGAGAGACTGTAGGTCTGACTTGGTATTTCTACACTTAGTTGTCTGGGGAAAGAAGCTAACAACTCTCAGGAGCGACAGTGACCAGAGTACAGTATTGTTCAACCCTGTCTGTGCTCATCCAGAGGAAAGTCACCCTCCCAGATGAAATGTTCAATAAAAACATTTTTTTCTTCTTTCATTTCTAGGTTTTTGATGTCACAAAAACTCCCCCCATCAAAGCCCTCCAACTTTGTACTCTTCTTCCCTATTACTCCGCTCGAGTACTTGTTTGTGGAGGGGATGGGACTGTGGGCTGGGTCCTGGATGCAGTGGATGAAATGAAGATTAAGGTATCATTCTCTAATTTGCCTTCATAATAGACGCATTTCCAAAAGTACTTTCTACTATACCATGCAGATGACATTGTCAATTTCTAATAGCTAAGAATGATATAATTAATGACTAAGCAAAACTAGAGAAAGAAAACAAGAGAAGAGTTGTCACTTTTATATCTTTATTGCTTTAGTCATTAAATTGCATCAGATCTTTGTGTATCTTATAAGTACTCATATTTGCATATCTTCAGATTACAAAGAATAAAAACAAAATACTAAAATACATCTTTCATACTCCAGGGACAAGAAAAATACATTCCACAAGTGGCCGTCTTGCCTCTGGGAACAGGCAACGATCTCTCTAACACACTGGGTTGGGGAACAGGCTATGCTGGAGAAATCCCAGTGGCACAAGTTCTAAGAAATGTCATGGAAGCAGATGGAATTAAACTAGATCGGTAAGTTATGCTTCCCCCAAAAGTAGATTTCATGATCTTTGAGATAGTGTTTAGTTTAAAAGTGAAGATTTGTGTAGTTATAATATGTACTTTAAATGTAAAACATTATATTAATTATATAGAGAGACCTTTGTCTTATTGATACATAAAAGCCAAAGTCATAAATCATAAATTTGAATACATACCCCAAATTGTACATGCTCACTAAGATTGTTTCAGATACCATTTGAAGAGAAAATCCTCATCTAAAAGGCATCCAGAGTATATTTTGTTTAAATTTTAAAAATACTCATTTATTTTTATTAACTTTTGTTTTTTTAGATGGAAAGTTCAGGTAACAAATAAAGGATACTACAATTTAAGAAAATCCAAGGTATGTTGCAAGTGCTTTTAGACATGACTAGTTTCCGCAGTAGTCATTGATTCGTTGAATGTCTTCACTGTATAAGATATGGCATTGTGTGAGGGGGGTGGGGGCGCAGGCGTGGGGATCCAGAGCCATGGTGCTTATCTCTAAGTAGTTCCTTGTGTGCTAAACACACCCTGAACTGCTCAAAGTGCAATGAGAGGATGCAGATGTGCTCAGTTCTGTCCTGGCAGATTAGACTGGGCACATTTCACAGGAACAGAAGTAGCATGTGAGATAGTCCTTAAAGGTAAATAGAATTTAGACCAACTGAATGAAACAAAGGGCTTTTCAGCCAGAGGAAATAATAGATAAGAGAATACAAAGCATGGTTATCAAATAACACAGAAACAGCTGGTCATGTGAACATCACTTGTTAAGTGTCAAGGAGTTGGTTCCAACTCATAGTGTCCCTATACAGAGTGTCCAAGGAGCGACTGGTGGGTGTAAACCACTGACGTTTTGGTTAGCAGTCCAGTGCTTATTCTACAGTGCCATGCCAATAGTTAAGGGCAGAAAAAAGTAGAATTGTAGAATGCGGGCGTTCAAAGACATTTTAAAATTAGAATTGACCAAGTTTTAAGAACAGATTACTATTAAAGGGAAGAGAGAAAACATATCTTACCAGGTTTCTAGTTTTTATGACTGGATAGATGGTGGTGGTTGTTAGGTGCCATCGATTCGGTACCAACTCATAGCGACCTTATGCACAACAGAATGAAACACTGTCCAGTCCTGGGACAACCTCTCAATTGTTGCCACGCTTGATCCCCTTCATGCTGCCACTTTGCCAATCCATCTCGCTGATGGTCTTCCTCTTTTTCTCTGACTCTCCACTGTATCTTTCTCCAGCAACTGGTCCTTCCTGACAATATGTCCAAAGTATGAGAGATGAAGTTTGGCCATCCTGGTCTCCAAGGAGCACTCTGGCTGCACTTATTACAACACAGATCTGTTGGTTCTTTTGGCAGTCCATGGCACTTTCAATATTCTCCTCCAACACCATAACTCAAAAGCATCAATCCTTCTACGATCTTCCTTATTCACCGTCCAGCTTTCGCATGTGTAATATGAGGTTATTGAAAATACCATGGCTTGGGTCAGGCACACCTTAGTCCTCAAGCTGACATCTTTGCTGTTCAACACTTTAAAAAGGTCATGTGCAGCAGATTTGCCTAATGCAATTCATCGTTTGATTTCTTGACTGCTGCTTTCATCAGTATTGATGGTTGATAAAAGAAAAGTTGTCGGGGTCTGACCTTGACATAGTTGTGTTGTTCATGAGTGTTTGGTTCATGAGGAGGGGAGATCCAGCGGCGATAGGGATAGCGAAAGAATACACAGACAAACAGAAGAAGGGAGACAATGAGGCACCCCAAAGCCAGGGTGGATACATCACTGGTGGGCAGGCTTGGGACTACAGGCATCATGGCCTCTGCAGGCAGCAACTCACTGCCCTGCAATCTTTACTGCACGCCTTCCAACCCATAATGCACACCTGGGGAGGCCCGGGCCTCTGTTTTATTTAGGGGAGGAGCTTCACACCAAGCTGGGAGGGACCAAAACAGGATACAGCTAACATCAGTACTTTTCCAGACATTCAGGTAACTTTACATCGTACTTCGCTGGTTCGAATCCCAGGCCCACAACTTGGTTTCTCAGGCTCAATTAACATATCTCTAGCCCCTGAGGTCAGTTGGGGGAAGGTGAAAGGTAAGGACACAAGCTTGGGTGGAGTCCCGCTGTTTTGACTTCCTGAGCCAGGTTTTCAGGAGGTCTCCAGACGCCCAGGTGAATGGGCTGCACCTGGAAAAGGATTAGGGAGGATGGGTTCTTTGTCTATAGAACAAAGAACCGAGAAGTAGCTAAGATATTTTTAGTTAATCCTTTTGGAGAAAGGCTTGACCTTGCAACTTTTAGTCTCGGCTTTAGGAAAATATCACATTTATCTGTGGATTATCAAAGGCTCCTTGTATTAATTTAATACATGTAACTGAATATTAAGATAAAAGCAATTTGCCATTAACTGCCAGTGGCCTCATTTGTTACACTTGGGCCTATAGGGCCTCGAACCTCTGACCAGTCTTACACGGTCCGCAACAAAAAGTGAAGTCTTTTGACAACTTCTATCTTTTTTCCATTGATAAGAATGTTGTTTATTGGTCCAGTGGTGAGGATTTTTGTTTTCTAAGATTGATATGCAATCTATAGCAAAGGCTGTGCTCTTTCATCTTCATCAGTAAGTATGTTAAACCCTCTTCCCATTTTCAGCAAGCAAGGTTGTATCATCTGCATATCGCAGGTTGTTAATGAGTCTTCCTCCAATCCTGATGCCACATTTTTCTTTGTATAACCCAGCTTCTCGGATAGTAAGATAAAAAAGGAGAGTTTCAGATTTGTTTACGAAGAGAAGATTTCGGACATGTCAACTTTGAGGCAGTGCAGCATTCAATAAGCTGGAAATTTTGGCTTGTTGATAAACTCAGGAATCAACAGTTGGTTGAGTTTTCTTACTATAGATGATGGCTTAAGTTCTGAGGCTGCACTGAGAGAATGCCTAGAGAGGGGATAAGAGCATGGTCAGGCAGAGGAGCCACTAAAGGAAACTGAGGGTTTCATGACAGAATAAGGAGGAAATGGTTTCTGAGAAGGCAGAATTAGAGAAAGTAAGTGATAAATAGCTAAAAATCTGAGAAAAGCACACTAGGGGAACGCTGAAAATATACATTTATCTCTACTCCTCACTCATCCCTCAGACATGCTGGGGTTTTTTTTAAAGCATAAACTGTTAGAAACAAAGAAACAATAGTGACTAGAGAGGCCAACCTGTTTGCTTATAACTGTGACAGCATATTAAAGCAAGCTGAAACACTGTAAGACCCTACAGTGCAGAAAAGGGTGATAGAAACCAGTTTATGTTGTTAGAACCCTTGAGAAGGCTAGAAATTACCAGCACCAAATAACTCTGAAGGCAGGATGTAGGGTGGGGTGAAACAGAAACAGTTCATAAGGAAGCCTTAACCTCTAGGCTACCATCCCTCTTACTCCCCCCCAGTCTCAGGCCAAAGAGTGGAAGTTTGCTCTGGAACGTTGAAACTGGAGAGATTCTGGACTCTGGAATACCAAGCTAGCTATCAACAGGACCCAGTGAAGCTTCATTCATTGGCCCTTTTTTTAACTTGTCATTATGAATTGGGTGGAGTTTTATAGAGCAGGTCATCAGTTTCCCATTGAGTAATTCATACACATTTGTTTGATCTCAGTGTAGCGCCATAGCCCACTTCCTCCCTGGGTTTCCTGTTTCCAGTCCTCCTCCTTTCCTAACTCTTCTGAACTTTGTCCTTGGCTGAATGCTGCCCCTTGGATCTCAAATGATTGATTAATATAAGGCGTGCATACCTCCCTCACTAGTGTTGCCGTTGCCTTATGTTGTTGTTATGTGCCATGGAGTCGGCTCTGACTTATTTATAATGACTCTGCACAGGGTTTCTGAGGCTGTAAATATTTATGGGAGCAGAAAGTCTCATCTTTCTCCCTCCTGCAGAACAGCTGGTAGTTTCAAACTGCTGACCCTGAGGTTAGCAGCCTGATTCATAACCACTATCTACCAGAGGTCCTTACCGTTCCCTTATAGACCTCTCTATTGTTTGGCTGACAGTTGAGCCCGGTGGGCTAAGTTCATTCTAGACCTTGAAGGGTGGTCAAGGGCCATAGTCATAAGGATTCCACCAGTCCTTAGCCAACCAGTAAGCCTGGTCATTTTTATGATTTTGAGTTTTGTTCCATATTTTTTTCCCCACTATCCAGAACCTTCTAATGGGTTTCCTTTTCAGAGCAGTTGGTAGTAATAGCCAGACACCATGCAGTTATTCTGGCCTCAGGGTCAAGGAGAATTAAGCCTGAATGGTCTGTTAATCCATAGGACTAATTGTTTCCATGTGTCACACTTGTTTCTTCTTAACAGGGAAAGATCAATAGTTGCACCTTAGATGACTGCTCACAAGCTCTTAAGACCCCAGTTGCTACTTACCAAAGTAGTCTACAGAACATTGTGTTTGTGGGCTATGTTAAGTCACTGGCTCTTTTCATCTGCTCAGTTTCAGAGTAGCAATGAACAGTAGCCTGGGTTCAAACAGATAGAAACTGAGAGTCTAATGGTTCAGTGAAGGTGAAAAGTGAATGGAATGGGAACACGGGAATGGGAAGCCTGGCTGCCTGACATTTACAATCTTAGAGTCAAGTCATCCTAGATGATCAGCTATGAGGTCTCGCAGTATTAAATGGAAATGCAAATTGAAATTGTATAGTTATTGGAACTATCAGAACTTGATTTCTGGCAATTTTCACTTTTTGTTAACATTGTTGTTCAGTGCCCTTAGAGTCAGTCTCTACTCATCACAACCCTGTGTAGGGTTTCCAAGGAGCAGCTAGTGAATTGGAACTGCAGACTTTGTGGTTCAAACCAAGCTTGCAGTAGTGTTTATCCTACAGCACCATACCAGGATGGCGTAAGACAGCCTTATGTGGAAAATGAATGCAGAAATATTCCCTTTTCCTAAAGAGCATAGGTGTGCCTGTTGATAGATGGCGTAGCCCTGGACGGAAGCCACGCTTCTTATTCAGCCTCTCTCTTCACAGGAGTTCACAATGAACAACTATTTTTCTGTTGGACCTGATGCTCTCATGGCCCTCAATTTTCATGCTCATCGTGAGAAGGCACCATCTCTGTTTTCTAGCAGAATTCTTAATAAGGTGTGTTGGATAAAATAACATTCCCTGCTTATCACCGAAGGTACAGTAACAATCACTAGTTAATTTTTTTTTTTAGCACTCTTTCAAGTATATTCAAATGGAACTAATTCATGGAACCATTTCCCTACTCAGTTTTGTCATAAGACTATCAAAATAGATCCTTAAATGTATTTTATTAAGATAAATTACAGCTGTGACAAAAGTTTTTCAAAGTTGGAAAGTTTACATCTGACTTTGCTTAGAAACAAGTAAATGGAATACTAAAAACTGGAGGGAAAAATACACTTTTGGTGAAAACATGAATGTAAAAATCACTTCCATTAGCTTTGAACGACTTGAAAAGACAGATGAGGTAAGAAAAAAGGCAGTTTGTTTACAATGACCTTTGACTAAGGTCATCTCTTATTTGGATTCCTTTGTTTTGCTTTGGAATTTTTGGAATGACTTTTGGTAATTGAGTAGTATAATGTGAAAAATAAATGCAAAATAATTTTATTTATAGTCCTGTTTTACAAATACTTCAAATTTGCCAGTAGTTCCTTTCTAGCAATATAGTTACTAAGGGAAGAAGTACTGGTGTTTGTATGCTGGGTAACTAGTTCAAAATCTCAATGTTTCGGTCCACTTTCCTGTATCCAAACGGGTTGTAAAATGTTTGCTAGATTTATCTGCATTACTTCTGTTAGGAAACCTCAAGTGTTAGGAAAAGGTGGAATTTTCTCATTTTAGCATATTCGTTATTTATATTTTATAATGCAGCTTTTTAGATAAATAAACTGGGGGAAATCATCCTTTGGACATGAACCCCCACTGTTCCATGTTCCTCCCAAACAGCTAAAAAGAGTGGCCTTTATTGTTACTTTCTAAAGGAGAGGGATGATTAACAGCGTTTCATCCACTGCTCACCTGGACTTCTAAACCATTAGTGTAGCATAAGAGAGTAAACGGTAAACTTAAAAATGATTAATTTTTAAAGGCATCCAAATTGGCAAAGAGGAAGTAAAACTCTCCCTATTTGCAGACGATATGATCCTATACGTAGAAAACCCCAAAGACTCAGT
>NW_006408525.1:12548012-12549595 GCF_000296735.1 Chrysochloris asiatica | reverse complement strand
CATCAACTGAAGAATGGATAAACAAACTGTGGTACATACACACAATGGAATATTATGCTACCTTGAAGAATAACAAGGAAGCGGCAAGCCACCGCATAACATGGATGAACCTTGTACATTATGTTGAGTGAAATTAGTCAGTCACAAAAAGAGAAATATTGCCTAGGACCACTACTGTAAAAGACTAAGAAAAAGAAACCATACTAAAGGGGGGTAAGGGGAATTTTTTGTTGATTGCTGGGAAGTTGGTGGGGTGGGAAGGGGAGGGGAGGGAAGGTGGAGCACAGGGTAGGGATTAGACACAGGAAAGTTTGTGTGCTAGGGACGGGGGCATTATACAAGGAGGGAAAGGGAAACGGAAGAACAAAGCAGATGGGAGAACAAGTAGGCATGTTTGAATGGGCTAAGTGGGACAGAGATAAATAATGATATATGCACAACCTTGGAACTACAGGGCTCTGGGATACAGAGATTGACCCATGGTTGGAATGGGGAAAGGGGGGAAATAATGTTAAGATGCTCAGCAGTCTTTTGAATCTTGGTTTTCCTTGCATTATAATATAAAATAGACAACGGAGGGGGAGAGAAAGGAATAGTCAGAAATATCACCATAGAAAGCTTGTAAGTCTGTCTTCTGCTTGTAACTGATTGGAATACCTAAAATGGGGCTACAAAGTGCCCAGGGAATGAGGCTTCCTGCAGAGCCTCTGCAATACATAAGACTATAGGTAGAAACCTGAACCACATTCAGATCTCCAGAGATGGGAAACTCCCACTTTAAAGGTCAAGCAAACCAGCCTGGAGCGGCTAGAAGAACAAAAGATACTTCTTGAAAGAAAGACCTACAGGAAAAATACAAAACAATAGAGGCAGATGGACTGTTACTACAAGAACAAACAAATTGCTTGTCCAGGAAACATCAAGGCAAGTGGTTGGGTCCCCTTAATGCAAAGCCCCTTCCAAGACTAAGACTCAATGGAAATACACGCCCTGATTGGTGACCACACGCATCGCCGATAGGGGGAAGTAGGGTAAAAGCAGCAATGAAGCGGCAAGCTAAGCCCTACAATGTTCGGTGGGCTTCTGTGGACCCAGATGGGGACCTGGTTGGCCAGCAGTGTGGGGAGACCTGGGGACTCTTGGGCCCAGAGTCAGCGGCATGGTCACAGAGGACAAGAGTGGAGAGTGAAGCTACTAGCTGATAGGAAGAGAGGGCATACGCACAAGAACCCCCACACTTGCAGATGATACCCACGTGACCTGGTCCTGAGGCATGGATGATCAGAACTCAACCAGGAGAAGAAAGAAGAGGGAAGAAAAAAAGTGATCTGAGACAATTTGATGAACTTGACCTACACCTATGGATGCAGTAACCCAAAAGAGGGAACAAACTCTCACAGCAAGAAACATTCCCACCCCCTCCACACACAGAGTAGACAGAGATGGGCAACTTGGACATTGGATACCCAAATGAGAGAGAGGGACCACAAAGGCAAGAAGTGACTGGCCTACAAGCTTTCAAGAGGGAACCTAGAGCTAGGGGGCATGGAGGAAGGCAGAATCTCCAGTGAGTACTATCCAAT
>NW_006408525.1:12537330-12547530 GCF_000296735.1 Chrysochloris asiatica | reverse complement strand
TAGATGTTGTTATTACTGCTCCTACAATTCCAATTTTATCCTATAAAAAAGGGTGATGGTGTTGGATGGGGCCAGGAGTTGCATTGGAAAAGTATCTCTTGTTGCCTTTCTCTCCATTGGTATCTTGTCCACTCAAGGGTGACAGGAGTCAGCAGTAGTGTCCAGGAGCATTGGTAGTATCTTGTTTCTTAACGTTTTTAGGGCTTACTAGCTTTTCTTAACAATGCACTTTCCTTCCATTTTTCATAGGCTGTTTATTTATTCTATGGGACCAAAGATTGTTTAGTGCAAGAATGCAAAGATTTGAATAAAAAAGTTGAGGTAAGCTACACCTTTTCTAAAATGTTAGGTAGTCTCTGGATTATGAAGGTTGTTTTGTTTTGTTTTTAATAAAAATGCTGATTTTTTCTATTAACACATTTTACTCCCATATACAGGGTATTTCTTGTGTGGTAGGCACTTTGCTAAGTGCTTTATATACATTATCTCCGTAAACTCACCACAGCCCTGTGAAACAGGTACTAGTGTATTCTCATTGTACAGAAGAAAGTGGAAACTGAGGTTTGATAAGAAGTCATTTGCCCCTGTTTCCTTAGTGACGTACCAGAATTGGAATCCAGATTTGTCTGTCTCACTCCAGAAAGAGTCTGCTGTTGAGCTCTCAGTGAAAGGCCTCCCCTCACCAGAGCTGAGGCTGGAGAGAGAGGCAGCCCAAAGCACACAGGCTGTCTTGGCCTGTTAACATCTTGAGCACGTTAAGAACGTGAGCATTGAGTCACGCCAATGAAAGACTGTGATTAGCAGGTGACAGACTAACATTTATAAGTGTGAACCCAACCACTGAGTTAGGGATGAGTCAGGAGAGTCAACTAGAGGCAGATAGGCCAGCTTGGTATATTCTAAGGAAGATGTTTGGTAATGGTGTTCTGGGCTCGAGGGATATTTAGAAAGTAGTGTCAGCTGTTTGTAGTGATTGATTGGATGTGGAGGATCAAGGCCAAGAAGTCAAGGATAACTCCAGGCTTCTGGCTTGGGCAGCTGAGGGGATGGTGCTGCTGCTCCGTGAGATGTAGGCAGCCGCTGGGAGAGGTGCAGAAGGTTGCTGAGCGCAGTTTTGTTCCGAGGAGCTGGAGGTGCTGCAGCCTGTGAAAGTGTCTTGGAGACAGATCTAAGTACAGATTGGGCTCAAGTGACTTTCCTGGACCAGCATGATAGGTGTAAGAACTGAAAAGGATTGTCGTCAACATGCTGATGACAGTGACTGAGGAGGGACCTCCCAAGAAGCAGGATCTGTGGGTCCCAGGAAACAGAGCGTCCTTCAGGTGCTCCTGAAATAGCACCTTTGGAAGGGCCTAGAATTACTGGAGTTAAGAAAAGGGACATCTTTGATGACCTTGATGAGAAGAGTTCCCCGGGGGAGATGGGACAGACCAGATTGCCTCGAGTCAGAGGTAACAAGGAGTCTTCCCTTGCTTGCTGTGGGCTATAGCTGCAGCTCTCGCCCTCCATAAGCATGTGTAAAGCCAGGGGATATGTCTGGAAGTGGTGTGCCTCGTGGTAACTCTCCACTTGTATTTCTTTAAAGCTAGAACTGGACGGTGAGCGAGTAGAGCTACCAGATTTGGAAGGCATTATAGTTCTGAACATTGGCTACTGGGGCGGAGGCTGCCGACTCTGGGAAGGGATGGGTGATGAGACCTACCCTCTAGCCAGGTGTGTACCTCTGTGATCTCTTTCTGTGTCTGAGTTTCTTTACGGAAGTCTAGTGTTGTTTATGAATTTTTTCCTAAATTTTCTTTTATGTAAATAATTAAGGAAGCAGGGGGAATGGAAATGGAGAGGAAGTAGGATAAGTGATGTTATGTTGTGGCGATTGCAATCAATGACATAAAACAAAATGTGTCTGAAGTATTGAATGGAAAACTAATCTACTCTGTACACTGTCTCCCAATTCATAATAAGTTAAAAATAAATCAGTATAAGCTAATGGTCCACATATGTTAAAAAGGACTTGCCCCCCTAGCATTGCTGATTAGATGTTCTTGCATCCCATGGCCCATATGTCCTTTTTTGGACTTTAGGCATGATGATGGTTTACTGGAAGTCGTTGGAGTGTACGGGTCTTTCCACTGTGCTCAGATTCAGGTGAAGCTGGCAAATCCCTTTCGAATCGGACAGGCACACACAGTGCGGGTAGGTGAAAACTGCTGTCCCAGGCTGGTTAGTCCCAGTTCATTTCTAAGTCCTTGATATGCAGAAGACACGCATGCTCTGACTGTTCTTATGCAGTATTCAACTGCACGCGCTGTTGCCCACCCTGGACCAACAGCTTGAGAGGATGGGAAAGAGACAAGAGGCACGGCCCTCCATCCGTTCAAGAAATAATGCACTCATTGATGGAGAAGGATAGATAAATATAGATTAATTCTAAAAATGAAATGCAGAAGGGTTAGGGTCTGTGAGTGAGATTATTGAGGAAGACCTCTCTGAACTCTGATGCTGTTCAGTATTGTTAAGTACCTACAGAGGGCTTCTAAGGAGTGGCTGGTGAGTTTGAACCACCAACCTTGTAGTTAGCCCACAGCAAGACTCCCAGAACTCTGATAGATTGTATTTTTCTGTTTGTTCCCTGAAACCAGCTGATTTTGAAGTGCTCAATGATGCCGATGCAGGTGGATGGTGAGCCATGGGCACAGGGGCCCTGCACGGTCACCATAACACACAAGACGCACGCCTTGATGTTGTATTTCTCTGGAGAACAGACAGATGATGAGGTCTCTAGTACTTCGGATCAAGAGGACATAAAGGAAATTGAATAGGTGAATGGAGAATCGAAAACTTGCTGTAGAATCCCCACAGACAAGCAGATGAAACAGATTTGCCCCAAATTAGTAATTCTCTCTCAGCTCTTCCTCTTCATTCTTCATTTCATCTGTAAATGGCATTCCAAAAACAACCAGACTTGCAGTGATTTATAAAAGCTTGTTCTGTTTTCAGCAAAATGCTTTGATTATGAAGTACTAACTTTTAATAAGTCATGAAAAAGTTACACTAAGCTGAAATGTATTTTTCACGGTTCTGTTTTCAGAGTGGGGCACACTCTGAAGGATGCACTGGCTTAGTCCTTATTCTAGAACCAGGCGTTTCATGGACACATTATGCACCCAGCAAAGTGTGGGTGGAGACTCACTTTAATGTGCTGACACTGTGGCGTTTTAATGATGCACTGGGGGAAGGGCATGGTGATTGATGGGTAAGCTGCAAGACTTAACACTAGCCTCTCAGCTGCAGCAGGGCTCCCAGGGCAAACACTGCGAGGGCCCAAACAGACCAATTGCCAGGAACCCCTGAGAGGAGAAGCGTGAGCGAGCCAACACTTAAATGTGTAGTATGATTTTTATTTTAGGCTCACTTTCAGAGTCACAAATGTAGTTTGCATAACCTTATTAATAACTATGTTGAGTTGTATCTTTTGTATAATCCCAATATAGCCAAAAGAAAACCAGATAGGCAAATTAGTTTACAATTAAGATTCAGGGCACTGTTATGAAGGGGCTTCAAAACATTTGTGGAAAAATTCCCTTATCTTTTAATTTCGCTTTTTCCACAAACTTTGTGAAGTGTCCCCCCTCATAAGCTGGGTAGTTCACCAACTTCTCTATAAAAAGATAGTAACAATTACTTTTCAGTGTTCTAAAGAAAATTACCAACTCGTCAGATTAACTGCTAAAAAAACAAAAATGTAATACTTGATAAGCTGTAGAAATTCAGTGGTCTAGTACTTTGAAATAAAGTAGTGCTTTGCATTTTAAGCTGATGAAATTGCCCCCTTGGTTTGAGGTTGGGGAGGAAGGTATACTGAATCCTCTGCTAAAATGTTTGTCATATTTGCTTTAAAGTGAAAATGTATTTTCTGTACTTATTTATTGTTTGCCTTGGCGATGATTGTTGTTGTTGTTCTATGTGCCATGGAGTCGGTTCTGACTCATAGCAACCCTGTACAGGGTTTCCGAGGCTGTAAATCTTTATGGGAGCAGAAAGCCTCATCTGCCTCACGTGGAACAGCTGGTAGTTTCAAATTGCTGACCATGAGATTAGCAGCCCGATTCATAACCACTGTGCTACCAGAGCACCTTTTGGCTATATACCACCTGTGTTTAAATGTTTTCAGTTTATAATTTTATTAAGTTAATCAGATTAAATTCTAGTTGCAATCAAATGGAAAACCTATTGACTTAGTCATTAAAGTCCAGAATTTAGTTTTCCCAGAAGAGCCTCACTCTGCAGAAACATTGCTCGGTCTTTTTTTTTTTTTTTTTTAAAAAAAAAAAACAAACCAGAAGGTACTGGCAAACTACTTTTGTAGTGCTGACTTTTTTATCCCTGTGTTTTATTTGCCCTTCAATTACAACAAAGTATCAAAGGGCTAGTTTCATAATTACCCACAGGTGCTCTTCTATTGTTAGCTGGCCCGCCCTGATGTTGCAGATTCATTGGGCATCCAGCCTGGTATTTTCCTGACAGATGGCTTGTTTGTGGATTTAGCTGTCTTTCATGACATTAATCTCTAACCAATTAGAATGTGTCCCCAAAGCACCATTAGTGTCCCTTAAGAATCTGTTAGGGATCTATCATCCATTAATTGTCATAAACTTAAAAATGAGTCACCTTTAAGCCTGGGCCATCTTCTAAAGGAACAGCTTATATTAGTTAGTACATTATATGAAATACTTGTATTTTACTTAAAGTACCTCTCCCAGGTCTGAACAAGTGATGCTTAATCCCAGCACTGAAAGCTTGTTTCCAGTTTTACCCACACCCTCTCCGGGCAGACAGCCTTTTACTGCAATGGTGGGAAAGCTTTGCAGACTTTGTTTTATGGGCAGACCATGCTTTATATGTAATTAGATTTATCCTTTTTAATTTATGGGCACATTTTTTATATTTTATAAGTACACCATTAAATTCACTTTTCTTTAGGTTGTATTTTGTAATTCCTAGTGCTAATTATAGAAACAGTAAATAGTTTGTTTGGGATATCAGACCAAAAAATCATCAAAATAAGTATTTTTTAATTGCTGAAACTGTACTTCAAGAAGAATATTACATTGAATTTAGTATAGTAAGTGAAACATATTTGTCCCAAATTAGCAATCCATCCCAAATACAACTCCTGATTTAGTTAAACAAATTGATTTTGCAGATATAACCCCTTGCGGCTTTTTCCTTCCCAACCCTTCATGTGGTTTTTCTGCTTCCCTATTCACTCATTCAGACCTGGTTTTTATTGTTTTGTCGTTAAATGCTGTTGAGTCCATTCTGACTCCTAGCAACCCTGTAGAGGGTTTCTGAGGAGCGGCCCATGAGTTTGAATTGCCAACATTTAGCAGTCCAGTGCTTATCATACAGCACCACACCAAGTTATTTCACAATACCATATATCTTGATTTAGCACATTTCACTTACATTATTAAGTATATTTACCCAGAATTTCAGATAAACTGTAGGCTCATGCCTTGCTTTAAATAAATGCAATTTATTGATAAAATTCATATTTGCAAGTTAAATACTTGCATCCAAGTTCATGGAAAAACAGAATTTAAAGATAATGGAATTTGTCCACACTTCTGGAAGCACCCTCATATTTTCTGGTAATCGTTTGCATTACCAGAAAATCTACACTTATGTGTAGGTTTATAATTTATGACAGTATTTTCCTGTTCCATTTTAACCTATTTTGGCTTATTTAAAAAAAAAAAAATTCTCAGGAAGAAATACAGACTTAAAGCATACCTCCGTATCTGTTGTGAGCTTTTGCTCGTCCTTCGTTGTCCTAGCACTTTCCCAATTCCCTATAAACCTAGTGGCTTCAATCCTGAATACATGGCAGCTCTAATACATCCCATAAGTAGATGAGATGGTTCTCAGTGCTTCATTATGGGTAATAGACTGACTCAGAGCTTCATTGTGTGCAGTACAGCTTCTCTAATAACAAGACTGTGTCATCTAAATGTGTTTTAGGTTTTCTGCAACGATTAGCTGTGAACCCTTAATGTAGCGAATGTTTATAAAGATTTTATAGTTGAGATTATTTATTTTTATTTTTTTAGATTGTATCATAAAATGTTCAGTATTTGCTGTCTGAAATACATTTGCTTCCTTGATATTGTAAAGTATACTGTGATTCTCAAGTTGTCCTTTTTACCCTGTAAAAATGACTACCAACGTGTCAGAAGAAACATAACTTGCATTTGTGATGTAAAGTTAAAATTGTATATTATACATTTTTTAATTTGCACTATCTAGAAAACTTTGAAATTATATTAATTTGCAGATTAATGTGGATCCGAATACATAATTTGTACTTGTTTAACCAAAAAGGTCAGTAGAGTTGATGATGAATACTTTTGTAAGTTTTCCTTCAAGATGCTAGTATTAAAGCAAGAACCAGCACTTTATATTATATTCAGAAATGTTTTTTAAACTGTCTGATTTGACATAATGGAACGTATGTAAATTTATGAAAAGTACTTAGAAATTTAAAAAGTTTTGTTAACTTTGTCTCAAACTGAATGAAAATACATTCTCAGCAACAAGATGGCGTAAGTGACTTGGGTTTTGCTTTTTTGTTTATTTTGGTTGTTTGGTTGGTTGGTTTTGCTTTTTAAAAGCTGCCCCTTCCTCTCTCAGATTTCTCTTTAAAAATGCCTGTGTCCTATTTCTCGAAATGTGACCTGAAGCTAGGCTCTCCGCAGCCCCCTAATCATCTGGGAGTCCCGGGCCCAGCCCCTGACTTAGTAAATCTGTGTCTGCTGTGTCCACAAGCACCTCAGCTGAGTCTGAGGCCCTCTGGCCCGTGAGCACTACTGATCTGTACTTCCTGGGTCTCCCAGGCTTTTGGCCAAATGGAGACCATACAGGCAAATTGAATTAATTAGATGTTCTTAAAATTGTGTTTCGTTTACTCCACTAACCATCCTCTTCTCCCCAGTTCATTCTTTCAAAAAAAAACCTTTGAAAACCTATTCTCATTCTATCCAAATTGATGTCTTGATCTAAATCCTGCTATATAAAAATTGGCCACCTCCTTTTTGTGTAGAACTGTAGTTTTTGGACTGATTCTGGAGGCCCAAAGAGTTGCTTTCAGAACTAGTGGATGGACCACTAGGGGCAGCGAGCAGTGGCCCCTCTGCTTTCTCACGTCGGCCAGCGGCAGCCCCACTGCCTTCTGTTGGGCAACTGAAGAGAACCTCTTTCAGCTGGTAAAATGCCTCCACTGTTACAGAGAAATCCCACTATTGTGACTGCCATCTGTTTACTTTCTACTGATTTCTACGTAGTCAGAAACCTGATGTTTTTTGGTGAGGGTCTCAGTTGCTGCTTGGAATACTGCCAGTTGGCATAAAAAATTAACTTTTAAGAGACTTGGTTGTATAGGAAAGCACCACTGCTTCTGCCCCTTATGTTTCTAATTTTAGTATAGCAATGGATGGTCTCTGTACACAACTGTAGATCATGGAAATACCCACCTGTACTTGCACTGTGTATGTTTATAACCCCCTGTGGCCCTGACTCCATGGCCTGTACTATGGAGCTACCATTTAATTACCCAGTGTGCATTGCTTTGCTAATGTTGAGTCTGTATTGTGGTCAAGGCCTACAGGCAAATGTGAATTGAAGCATTTTTTTTTCCTTCCAACTCTTCATGAATTTTTTTCTGTTGAAGATGTTTGCTTGTTTTTTAAATAAAATTAATAATTAAAATTTAAGTACCACACTTACAATACGATCCTCTGTTATTTTTTTGACCCAAACAATGAAATGAAAATAAGCAGCTTTGAGTTAATTTCATAGAAAATGGAAATTGGTTTATAGCAAAACAAGATGATACTGTAGGGCAGGTTTAGGTCTGATACTTTGGGGTGGAAAGGAGCAGAGCAGAATGAGAGGGCCTGACTACAGTAACCTAGAACACAGAACGTGACTGACCAGCACTTAGGAGAAACAAACCCATTACCTTCCATAGATTGGTTCAGTGCATAGTACGAAAGTACCAAGGGATAGCGGAATGAAATGAATGGGTTTGGATTTGCTTCATGGCATAATGGTTAAGTGCTTAGCTACTAAGTGTATTAGAGGTTCAAACCCACCAGCCACTTAGAGAAAGATGTTGGCAGTCTGCTTCCATACAAGATTTACAGCCTTGGAAACCCAATAGGGGTCGCAACAAATGAGTCCAGATCAACTCAATGGCAATGGATTTCATGGAAAAGAATTAGAATTTATTTTAAATGTTACTGCCGTCGAATTGGTTCCAACTCCTAGCGATCCTGTGAACCACTAACCTTGTGGTTAGCAGTCTAGTGCTTATCCTATATAGCACCCAGGCTCTACCACTTACTGGCTGTTTAACTGAGCAAGTTACATACCATGTCTGAGCTTCAAATTTTCATTATCAAAATAGAAGTTAACCTATTCAATATTGTCCCAGAAGTGTCGGCCACAGCTATACAACAAGAGAGGAAATATAAAGACGTCCAAATTCGCAAAGGCGTAAGACTATTTGCAGATGATACGATCCTGTACTTTAGACAGGAGACATGGAGGAGTGCATGAGTTAAAGTGAACAGAGAGAAACACTGTTAACGGATGGTCCATGGAAGGGATTGCAATCACTGTAATGAAGCAGACTATGATTATTGCTGTTGTTAAGTGCCATGGAGTTGATTCCGGCCCATAGCGACCCTATATAGGGTTTCCAAGGAGCAGCTGGTAAGCTTGAACCGCCAACCTTGCAGTTAAAACAACTTTGCGGTTTGATGCATTAACGCACACCACCACACCAGGATTGGGTAAATGTAAAACTGAAGGTCAGCCCTCAATACACAAAAAAAATTTTGAAAGGGGGGCAGAGGGAGTTAATACCCACCTGAGCCTACAGAGCAAGGCAGGTGGGAATGGGTGGGTCTGTGGTAACTAGAACACACCTGATGGTTGTCATGTAGGATAATAAGCCAGGTGTGAACTGGACTGATTTTTCTAGAAAAGGCAGAAGTATGTTTCAGTGTTGTGGTAGTCAAGGTTTTCAGTGACTAACTATTCGGAAGTAGTCCGTCTCTCTTTCCTTGACTATCTTCTGCCAAAGTTCAGCTGGAGCCTGTCCACTCTGGGTGACCTTGCTGGTATTTCAAATCCCTGTGGCATAGTTTCCAGAATCACAGCAAATCCCAGTTTGGTGTCAGTACAACAAAGTGACTAACGAGTTGTTGCCATCTAGCCTATTGTAACTTAACAGTGACCCCGTGTGTTTCAGAATAGAGCTGTGCTCCAAAGGGGTTTCAATGGTTTTCTTCAGCAGCACCGCTGGGTGAACTCAAACCTCCAAACCCCCTCGTGACCACCTAGAGATGCCCACCTGTCAAAGAGAGGTGTTTATACAAAGACTCTGACCTGGTTCCGTTATGGCCAACGAAGCAAAACGAGCTAAAATTTGGGTGATCTGGAACAAAAACAGTAAAATTACTGGTCAAGGCCCTAGAATGGGAGACTTGGAAGAGGGGCTAGTGAGTCCTCTCAGGAGCCTTGACATTGGATTTTTGCCAGGACTGTGGGGTGACACATTCAAAGCAGCAGTTTGCCACCATCTTTGAGCTGGTCACCACTGTCTTCAACTCACCCAGTCAGGAGCTTTGGTTGTTATGTAACATGCACAATGCCTTTGTTTTCTAAAAGGAAGGTTACATTTTTAGCAGAGCTTTGATCATAATTTTTTCTGTTTTTTTTGGTGAGCGTTTTGGTTCACTCACATTTTAAATTTTCAGTTATCTTCAATTTTTTCTGTTTTTTTTGGTGAGCGTTTTGGTTCACTCACATTTTAAATTTTCAGTTATCTTCTAGTGTTGCTTTGTTGGCCAGTTCAAGGCCCAGGTTTATATCATATGATCATCCCACCCTTAGCCCCTAGCCTCTGCTTAGAGATGATTAGACCAGGTCACCTCCATCAACTGACCAGCAACCAATCAGGTACTTTGGTGGACTTCATGTCGCTGAAATGACTTTGTATCCTTTATACTACCCACTTTATGATCCAGGGACTACTTTCAGTTCTCCAGAAAATAAGTGCAGATACTGAGAGTAAGCATTTAAAAATTAGTACAGTTATTTTGACAGATGACAAATCGTTGTTAGGTGTCATTGAGT
>NW_006408525.1:12490383-12535670 GCF_000296735.1 Chrysochloris asiatica | reverse complement strand
ATTCTTCCTTTTTGGTTTTCTGACTCCAGATCTTTGCACATTTTGTTGTAATATTTGGCTTTGTCTTCTTGAGCTGACCTTTGAAATTTTCTGTTCAGCTCTTGTGCCTCATTTCTTCCATTTTCTTTAGCATCTATATGCTGGAAAGCAAGTTTCAGTGTCTCCTCTGACATCCATTTTGATCTTTGCCTTCGTTCATAGAAACTGTGAAATGCTTACATTGAAAGAAGAAAACTCTTAACAGCTGAACTCAACAACTCCAGGGACTAGAAAGAGATAAGAGGTGTTAAAAGATAATGGAATTTTCTTGTCTAGACAAGTCTGGTGACAAGAGATGGGGATAAGAGTCTTATGATTCAATAGTGAGTAAATATCATGACTTATTGTGACTGTCACAACTGTAAAGGTACAAGTTTTGTAACATAAATGGGGGAGTAGTTAATCTTACAGTCCAGGAACAGAGGGACCTAGGACCATCAAGGGAGAAGAGCACAAGTGGAATGCAGAACCCTGTCCAGAGAAACAGTGACACCAGAGATGGAGGCAGAAATGGGGAGAAGGAGACAGGGAGCAGCTGAGGCCTCTAGACTCATGGAAAGAGAGGGACTGGGTGCTGGCAGCCAGGAGGCAAGCTTGAAGAATGTGCCCTTTGGTTGTGTAAATGATTACATATTCCTGTTTTTGTGTACATCCCCCCGACCCCGAAAAAAAAAAAGGGGGGAATTTGTATAGAGTTCTGTCGACCTTGAGCTAAGAGGAAGGGCTGGATGGTCTGAAGTTTGGGGCAGCTTGGGAACTACTGGCCCATGGACATGACCTAGCCACTGGGGGTTAGAGCTGAGCGTAAACTACCTCTGCTACGAAGGCGGGGAAGGTGCTCAAGAACACCCAAACCTGCAGATAGTACCTATTTGACCTAACTTGGATGGCATGATGGTCAAAATTCAACTAGAAGACAAAGAAATTTGATACTGGAAGAAAAATTGCTATAATTTGATGAACTTGACCTTATCTTATAGACATAGTAGCACAAAATACCAACTGAAAGGGAAGGAGTCTTTAAATCAAGGATCAAGTATGTCCCCTCAGTACACCGGGTTGATGGGGATGGGCAACTCAAACATTGACTACCTAAAATGGCGGGGTGGGGGTGGGGGGAGCTAAAAAGGCACAAAGTGGCTGGCTAACAAGTTTTCCTGAGGGAGTTTAGTTTCAGGAGGAAGGGAAGGTAGAATCCTCACTGAATAGTTTTCATCTTGTGTAGATGGGTCTGGTAAAAGGAGATGGGGTGATGGGGAGGAAATGGGGATAGGATTCTTTTAATAGTAACTGTTATCAAGACTAATTGTGATTGTCACAATTGCAGAGGTAGAAGATGTGTAACAAAAAGGGGGAGTAGTTAATCTTCCATTCCAGGAACAGAGGACCCTAGGACCAGCAAGAGGGAAGAGCATGAGTGGAATGTGGGATCCTATCCAGAGACGCAGTGACACCAGAGATAAAGGCAGAGGTGATGGCATGGACAGACAGAGCATCTGAGGACTCTGGACTCATGGAAAGAGAAAGGCTGTGCTGACGGGCAGGGGGCTGGTTTACAAAATGTGCTCTTTGGTTGTTTATAAACAATTATATATTCCTGCATGTTTTTGTGTACATCAAAAAAGGGGACTGTGTTACAATGAAACAAGATATGATTGGTTGAGTGCAAAACTGACAAATAGACTATCACTCAATTCACAGTAAAAGCTTTAAAAAAATTAATAATGAAATTTGTCCATGAATCTTTCGAAGCCCCTTTGTAGAAACTGTTGGTGTATTTTTCTCTGTGTACATTCCCCAAAACAATAAAAATAAATAAAATTTAGAGAGAGGAAAAAGAAATTATGACTTGTATTTTGGATGCCATTATTTTCCATTTTCAATTTTTCTCTTCAGTTTTCAATTTTACACACATGTGATGTACTGGAAATTAAAAGCTAACAAGAAGCCTGGTTCTTTGCCACAGATTTCTTGAGAAGCTTTAAGTAAAATGCTTGGTTCCCTTTGGGAGAGGATGGGGCCCAGCTTCAGTGAGTTTTTGGTCCCTCAAAGCAAGTAAGCTCAGACTGAAAAGTTCCAGAAGACATTCTTTAATATGGTCAGAACAGCAGTGACCGGGAGTACTGTGGTCACAAGCAGGTCTCTCTAAGAAGATCCTTAGTTACTCCCTTGCTATGCAAATACAGCAGAAGTTTGTAGCCAACTTCACTCAGCAGCTCCTGGACTCCAATAAAGAGCTTTCTGGACCAAGGAGCCCAGTGCTAGCTGGAATATTTCAGACATACTTAGCATAAACAGGAGTGAACATGTTCTTCCTGGTTGTCTTCTGCCGTCTCCATTCAACTTCTTTCTGACTCACCAGCCTACCGAGTAGTTCAGAGAAGTGAGTGGCACCCAGACTTGGAGATGAGTGGTGAGGGACCACATCAGGAAGAAAGTGGCCCTTAGACTGAGCCTCAGAGGAGATGGCATTGTAGCATATGCAGAGAAGATTGTGTTGATCAGGCTGACAAGAAGAAAAGTTGGTGCCACGGATTCATGGAAGAGGAATTTGAAGAAATAGCAAAGGACCAAATTAGATACCCTTAAAGTAAGAAACTAAAACCTGTCTACTTTGAAGTCTATGAACTTTTTGTGGTTAGCTATCATTCCATCAGCTCTGACTCACGGCAATATATAAAAAGAACAAAACGTTCTCTAGTCCTGCCCCATCTTCACAATCATTGGTCACACTGAGTCCATTGTTGAACCCACTGTAATTTGAGTGCATTCTAACCTAGTAGGGTTCATCCGCCAGCATCATGCTGCAGAGTATTCTGATGTGATCCATGGGTTTTCGCTGACTTATTTCAAAAACAAATCACCGACCTTCCTTCCTAGTCTGTCATAGTCTGGAAGCTCTGCCAAATCCATGGGTGACCCTGCTGGTATTTAAAATAACCCGTGGACTACCTTCCAGCAACACACAAGCCACCACGGTATGACAAAGTGGCAGACTGTGACCCTTAGGGAGCTGTGTATGAAAGGGCACTTCAAAAAGATGAACTTGCAGTTGTTTGAAGATGGACCATAAGGGAAAGATTGGAAACCCTCAAAGACCATTCATTCATCAGGATTTTGTTGTCATATAGTAGTGAGTAGGTTGGGGTTGGAACTTAAGTGGTAACAACAGACATGAAAAGGAAGAGGCAGAAGCAAGAACATTTATGTAGGAAGAATTGGCAAGCCCAGATGCACAAGGGACTATAAGAAACGGCTAAGTAACAATCAAGCTTTGAGTCCTGCAAGATGAGTTTGCTCAATAAATAGGATAGAAAGAGGGGAGACAGGGCATCAAGCTCACACTTATACAAGCCAAGGTCGAGTCCAGACTGATTCAACTGATAAGTTACAAGGAGCCACTTTTAGATTTAAAGCTTAGGGCTCATACTGACAGCACAAAGGGAAATCAGCCACAGCTCCCATGATTTCTGTTCTGCACACCAAAATAGACAACACCAAACTACAGGAGTCAGATGGCTGCAGGGCTGCTGTGCTAGGTTGTGAGTTGTGAGAGAGCTCGTGGCTGAGAAGCCAATTCCAGACTGAGCTAGCACATTCATCCTGCACTTCTGTTTTAGTTTGGGACAGAAAGACACAGGAAGTGATTGATGACCCCCTCGCAGAGGACATAGGGGCTAGTGTGCCCTGCCAAGACCAGGTAAGCTGTAGTTAAAGCTTCTGCATGTGAGGACTGGAGCAAGGTGGAGGAACTGCTGGTTAACACAGGAACAGCTGGTTTCAAGGTAAAGGAAATCAGCTGGTTTAGCTAGACTGACTAGAGCTACACTGAGAACATTCATAGCTCTGACCTATGACCAAGTCAATATAGGGACGTGGTCAGAAGTAGAGGTGTAGATTTGGGAATGATGGAGTGTTTGAGCACCAACTCCACAGTCCTGCAGTCTGGTGATGAGATCCCGTGTGTGTTTGAATTACTATGGCTGTGTGACAAATTACCTGGAAACAGAGTCACTTAGAATAAGGGCATTTTTTCTGCCTGAGGAGTCTTGGTGTTGTGCTGTGGGTTAATGCGCTGGACTGCAAGGTGAGTTTGAACCACAAGTCGGCAGTTCAAGCTCACCAGCCGCTCCTTGGAAACCCTATACAGGGTTTAGGGGTAGGGGAGGAAGAGGATGCAAAACCCCAGAACATTTAACCTTGAGATTGGCAAAGGAGAGAAGCTTGGGAAGCTCCTTTAAACAACAGTGTGTTTAATTCCTGCAAGTGGCTAGACCTCAGGAAGGACTTACTCAAAGTTTGCAAGTCCCACCGCCTTCTGCAGCTCCTGCTCCTATTCAAACCAGGATAATATCCACTGGTCCGGTTTGTTTGTCTTTTTTTAATTTTTACTATAGAAAATTTCATGCAACATTACACTAGCAGGGAGAACAAAAAAAAATGCACCTTCAAGTTCCAATCACAGTACCACTGATGGTCCGCACGCAGTTTAACATTTCGTTTATACCTTCCCAGCTCCCTGCCCCCTACCCTGCATGGGAGGGTGGGATGGTGCCGTACCTGTATGGCAGCTTCAAATCTCAGCTCCCGGGGTGACTGGGTGAGATCTGAGCAGCAGAGCCTCCAGGCAGCAGCTTCCTTTTCATGGACTCCAGCAAGAAGAACAAATAATGTCTGTACACACTGCTATACAAGAATGCTTACCAAATATCTTTTATTAAATTCCAAGCTCCTATGGCCCATTGGCCAGCCTCAGTCCCCATTATTTTTCATGAGTTCCAAAAGACCCTTGTCTAGAACCTTGATTATCTCTCTTAAGAATCAACTTTACATAGAAATGTTCATACCCATGTTCATCACAGCATTATTCAAAATAGCAATATGGAAACAACCCAAGTACCCATCAATCAATAAATGGATCAACAAACTGTGGCACATGCACACAATGAAATACTGTTGCTGTTGTTAGGTGTCGAGTCAATTCTGACTCCTTATGTACAACAGAACCAAATACTACCCAGGCCTCTGCCATCCTCACAATCTTTGCTGTGTTTGAGCCTATTGTCAACCCATCTCATTGAAGGTCTGCCTCTCTTCACTGACTCTCTACTTGATCAAACATGATGTCCTTCTGCAGGGACCAATCCCTCCTGATAGTATGTCCAAAGTGTATAAGATGCATTCTTTCTATCCTCATTTCTAAGGAACATTGTGGCTCTAGTGCCCAACAGTAAAAATAATGACAAACCCACAAGACATCTCACCACGTGGATGAATTTGGAGGACATTATACTGAGAGAAATGTCAATCACAAAAGGACAAATATTGTATGAGACCATTACTGAAACAAAAACAAGGTTTACACAGAAAAAAATATAACAACAATAATAGAAAAAAAATTATTGGATGGTTACCAAGGATAAGTGAGAGGGGAAGAGAGGGAAAATGACTAATGAAATAGAAGCCATGTGCTAGTAATGGTGAAGGAAAAGGCTCCACACACTAGTGGGGACATTGGCACAGCGTGACCAAGGCAAAGGCAGGCACCGAGAGGAAGGCAAAAAATAAAGGGAAATATATGGTAATTACTATAACATAGACAATCCACAACAATACTAATGCCAAGCAATCATTTACAAATGGATATAAAGGTAGAGAAGTGTGCTGAGAGGTGTCAGAGGCTATAGGAGAGCACACTTACCTGAAGATATAGGTTTGGTTGTGGATATTTCTACGTACACAATTGTGTGCTCTGCATGTATGTGAATATAGGCAATAGGGCCCACAAGCAGTACAATCATGGAAACTTCTCAGATATAACCAAATACCTCATGGACAAAGTTCCTAGGCTCTAGGGTGAAGGACCATAGTCCCAGGAAACATCCAGGCTGACTGGCACAACATAGTTCATAAAAACAATGCTCTGCCATCCTACTTTGGTGAATAGCATCTAGGGTCTTAAAAGTTTACAAACAGTCATCTTGTCGTTAGGTTTCATCAAGTCAGTACCGCCTCATAGTGACCCTATGCACAACAGAACAAAACACTGCCCGATCTTGGTCCAATCTCATAATTGTTGCCACCCTTGAGTCTATTAATGCTGCCACTTTGCCAATCCATCTCGCTGGGGGTCTTCTAAAATACAACTATTGCTATCTTCCCAACCAGAACAAAGTAGTGTTAAAAAAAATCCCAAAGATTCAAGTGAGCAATTAGTCTGAAAGACTAACTGACCACAAGAACCATAGTCTACACAACTCCAATACCAGAACTGGTGATGTCCAGCTATCATTACCGATCATCACTCTTGACAGGGATCACAATAGAGGCGCTTGGACAGAGGAGGAAGAAAATGTCAAACAAAAAATCAAGTCGACAGAAGACCACATTTACTGGTTTGACAGAAACTGGAGGAACTCCCAAGACTATGATCTTACATTATCTTCTGACATGAAACTGAGCCCATTCCTAGAGAACCCCGTTCAGGTAAACAATAGACGAGCCCATAAAATAAACAAAACTGCCTAAGAGGAACATGTTCCTTAGAACAATCAATTATATATGAGACCAAAAGGTCAAAGTCTGCCCAAAAGCAAAGATGAGAAGGCAGGAAAGGGTAGAATATTCACATGGAAGGAAACAGGAAGCCCCAGGCAGAACTGGGGAGAGCCGCCAACCCGCAGTCAATGTCAAGAGACACTTTATGCACACATTATCAAATGGGAAACTAATTTTCTTGGTAAACGTTCACCTAAAAACAAAAATTATTTTTAAAAACCAACTCTAAAAAATAAGTTCAAGAAACAACAGCTCAAACAGAGGCAGTATTATTAATCAATCAGAGATCCATTTCAGAGTAATTAAACCATGGAAAATGACCTGCCAACCATGAATAACATAAAAACTTGTCCTTGACCTTGAGTTTATTATGCCAGAGTGACTGGACCTGGGGTTAGCATCTTTATGTTTGTGTTTCTGGGACTTTCTGACATATCCCTTGTTGTTGTTAAATGCCATTGAGTTGATTGCAACCCATAGCAACCCTGCATAGGGTTTCGGAGGAGCAGCTGGTGGGCTTGAACCGCCAACTTGCAGTTCAAAGCAACTTTGCAGTCCAGCGCATTAACCCACAGCACCACACCAGAACTCTGTTGTTGTTGTTAAGTGCTGTAGAGTTGGTTCTGACCTATAATGACCCTATATAGGGTTTCCAAGGAGTGGCTGTTGAGTTTGAACTGCCAACCTTACGGTTCAAACCAACTTTGCAGTCCAGTGCGTTCATCCACAGTGCCACACCAGGACTCTAGTAGCAGGATTTTCCCTGCAGGCCCTGGGAGGCATCACCTCCATGGATGGCAAGGTTAGTGAGTGGGGTCATCCTCTATGAAGTTAGACGAAAGCAAAGATTCCTCCAACTCTAGGACTCTAGAGGTGTGCAATGGCCTGCAAGGCAAGGTACTGTGAGGACTGACCGTTACAGAAAAAATGGTTTCAAAACAGCAAGGGATCCTCCTCCATCTCCCGTCAGACCACCTTGCACAGAGCTCTGCTTTGGCTACCTGCTGGCTGCTTATAAGCAGCGAGACTCATGCTTTTCTACCGTGAGCTGAATGCTTCCAAGGATGAGCCCTGTTGGTCCTCATTTCTGCAGAAGAGAGCCACAGCAGAACCATGGGGTTCACTTTTGGCATTCTCACCCTCTAAGCCCAACTTCAGACAAGCCTGAATTGGTTTCAGAAGAGCAGCAGAGAAACTGCCTTTCATGGCAGAGAAGAATCACCAAAGAACTTTTCTTGCCACCAGCAAAGGAAAAAAATGTTTGGCAATCACACAGCTGCTATTGCGGAGCCTGTCTTCTCTACAAAGGCACTCTCTCAAGGAATTGAAAATCCTTATTGGGAGAAGACCAATCAACACAGAGCCTGGCCAGAGTGCCTTGGAATACTAGCACAGAGCTTGTGATGTGTTAAATCCTCAAATATCTGTATGACAGGGTCTTGCGGGTCCCTACGTCCCCAATGGTAACCTCTCTTTTCATACTACAAGGAGTCTGATCCAAGTTCATTCCCCAACAAGAGGTTAAATTCCTCCTACTTTGGGGATGAGAACTTACCTCCTGACAACATCAGGATCTAAGGATCTGGGGGAATTCCTGCCGTCCACTCAGCTCCTGCTAGTGGACTGTGGTTATCTTCACTGCACAGAAACACTACAGCCCCTCATCTGATCTCTTTAGCGGGGCTGGGCAGGGAGGGGAGAACTTGTTTTGTCAAAATTTATAACATCATCCCGGGACCATACAAAATTATCAGCTTAAAAAGTAACCTTTTTTTGGTCAAACATTGAATTAACTCATCCCTAATGTGATGGCTGGCACTGTGGGGGCAGGGCCAGAACAAATGATTTCACAGGCCTTATTAAGGTCCATGGGCACGACGTTCCCACCTCTGCTTCAGCTTGTCCCTTCCTTGATACTTAAAGCCCTTCTGACCTGCAGCTTGACTGATCTGCACATCTGGAATTGGATCAAACATGGGAGACGGAGCATGAGAATACAGCCAGTGACAGACAGGTCTCTGACACCAAGCAGGGACCAGCATTGGGTCAGCAGCCTGTGGCCAGGGACAAGCAGGAATGCTGCTGTTTTCCACAGGGCCTGCTGTAAATCCCTTTTGGCCATGGCTTGGCACCCCCAGTAGGTGACCTAGTATGGTCCCTTTAACAGCCACACTCTCGTCTGTATGATTGTTGTTGTTATGTGCCGCCAAGTCAATTCTGACTTATAGCGACCCTTTATAGGGTAGGTTTGAACCACCAACCTTGCCGTTAGCAGTCCAGCGCCACACAAGGATGTTGCTGTTGTTGTTGTTAAGTGCTGTTGAGTCGATTCTGACCCACAGAGACCCTGTATAGGGTTTCCAAGGAGCAGCTGGTGAGCTTGAACCACCAACCTTGCAGTTGAAACGACTTTGCAGTCTGACACATTAGCCCACAGCACCACGCCAAGATAGGAGAACTTATGTATCATGACTAGCTTGTCTGCTTGACTGTGTTAGCCACAGTAGTAGCAACATCTGTCAATCCAACCAATGGTTCATAATCCTGGAGGGTAGGTTATTGGTAAGAAGGCAAAATGATCCAAAAGAGCAAACACACCACACTTTTGTTAACCAGGCTCAGGGTAGAAGCAATGTTTGCTCTTGTTGGTTAGTGTTCTTTGCCCCTTTAACGTAGGCTATGGGCTGAAAGACCACCACCAAGGATTTGTAGCCATAGCCAAAGCACCCTGTTGAGATGCCTTTTGTACTTGGGAGTGAGAGGTGGGAGTTCTGGCTACAGCAAGGCCTGGATCACTTTGACCTTGAATCATACGCCAAGTCCATGCAGGCCAATTCAGTTGCTGGTTTCAAGTCTTAGACTGAAAGGTTCCTTTCAGATTACACAGTTAAACTCGACAGAAGGGGCGACAGGCTGAGGATAAGCAAGGAAGCAGGGCTGTTTTCCAGTGGAAATGAAGGACATGTTTATCTCAGAAGCTCTGGCTCAGGGTGGAGACCCGTTGGACAGCTTCCCTTGATCACAGAGAATAAGAGAAGACACCCAGTATTCACCCCAACTCCAACGTGTGGTAGTAGGAAGGTGGATCTTATCAAAATTCAGTGACTTGGGATTTTCAAATAGATCTATAGAGTTAGTTAACTAACCCTGTAAAGGGTAATCAAAAAACCAAGATCTGAAAGCTATCCTAGAGAACAAAGGAGCATGGATCAAGTGGTCTGAGAAAGAGCCTGTGGTGACTGGCAGTAGATGTTCTCCAAGGAGGAAAGGAGCCTTGATTGATGGCTTTACTCTGCAAAGCCCTATTCAGACTGGAGAGTTATCAGTCCAACCTTGCCCTGAGGCTACCAACACAACAGGAGGTCAGAAATGTTTCCTCTCCTACACACACACAAAAATCACACCCACCCCTATTCTGGCCAGATCCCTCCCTTGATCCCATCTCCTCATCTTCTTCTTCTTCCAACACTCTCCAAGGAGGCTTCCATTTTCTCTAAGTCTTGGGAACACTCCAGAGGCAGTTGGAAGGAATGTCCCATGGCCTGCCTACTCGAGGGGGCAGATGGAGAGTGTGGCCCCCACAGAGAACAGCCAGAAGGCTGGATACAGAGCTTCAGTAAAGTCCACCTTATACTTGTATAGCAGGTGGATCTTGTCGGAGACAGCGAAGAAGATAACAAAGCCAAAGTCACAGTTGAGAAGGATGCCAATCTTCGTGGCCTTGGTGGTAGGCAGGGTTTTCTCCACATTGTTATGCCAGGCCGAGATCTTGGTGTTGAACCACTCCACACACCAAGAAGTGCTGTTACGGCCAAGCCGGCTCTCGGGGCCCTGCCGATCCATGGTGCCATAACAGATGCCCACCCCGCAAAAGTTGTTCTTCTGTAGCTCCACCTCCCAGTAGTGGACTCCTCTCTTGTAGCAGTTTAGGCCCAGCACCTGCGAGCAGTATGTGAACCTCTGAGGATGTGGCCGGTAGCTATTCGGGGTCTCAGCCACGGAAGCTGTGGTGTAGTTCTCTGACAGAATCACCTTATTGTGGGCACTGTTGAAGTCCAGAATGACTTTAGCAGCATCTAAGAAAGGAGTTATTAAAAGATCTAAGTACTCTCTCTTTTAAGCCTTTCCCCAATGAGTACTATCTGTTCATTTATTGCATCCACCCACCATCCAAATACTCATCCATTATCCATCCATTCAGTCTATTAACCTGCCAGACATGTGTCCATTTAGCTATTCATCATGGTAGTCCCTTGTTCATCTATCAGTCATCCATCTGTCCATTCACCCACCCAAAACCATGTCCTGAACATCTGATTCATGCTGGATTCTGCGCAAGATACACAACCACAAGCCAGAAAGACCTGGGGCCTGGTCTTATGGAATGTGTAGCCCAGAAGACCAGTGCAGGCCAGAGAAGGGATGTGTTGGGATCAGCCAGGGCTGAGGGTTATTCAGATTAGGCAGCAAGAGGGGTATTCTAAGAACTGTTTGAAAGTCTAAACTGGCTAGGAAGGGAGGTGAAGAAAGGCAAATACTGATGAAAAAAGAAAGCACCAAAGTAGAGGGCAGTTGAAGGGAGTAGCTGAGCACAGAAGCCAGCAGGACCTGTGGACAGAGTCAAGGGCAAGGAGCCAGGCAGAGCTAGCAACTCACACTCTAGAAGCTCCGATCTGGACTTGGTTAAGAAGACCTCCAGTGCCTTGGCCTTGAAAATTGCATTCACTTGTGGGACAGCAGCTTTGGCTACAATGGGGAGAGGAAATAAGAGTTTTCAGAATAAACTCAGAGTAGGAACCCCTCTGCCTCTTGCCCACAAGAACTCACCCTCTTGACCAGCTGGTTCTGGTGGTTTGACGGCAGGAGTCTTGTTTGGCTTTGGCGAGGCAAAGGCAGCCACTGGAGGAGGGAGGAGTAAAGTGAGTTTACACCATGACACAGAATAACTCAGTACCCTTGATTCCTTTCAAAGCTGATTTCCAAGAACCACGTCCACAAACATACCTGAGTAGCCAAGGCCACCCAGGTTACTCTAGGTAGGGCTACTGTCATCTTATTCATTGATACTTCCAACCTCAGGCCTGCCTGTCCTTACAGATCACCCTACCAGAAAACTCTGGTAAGACAGATTGACTATTGCTGACAGCATTTCCTTCTGTGCTTGGCTGTTCTAGAGAAACAAAAAGATGTAGAAATGTGCAACTTACTGGGTTTCTTGGGTTTCTTTTCATCCTCTGAAAAAGAAAGTTTTCAGAATTAGAAGAGCTGAAAACTACAAGACAAGGGCACTTTTCAAAATACCATAATATCCACTTGTATGAGTCTGATGGCCCAAATAAAGTTGAGGTTTTTTAATCTGAAATTAGAAGGAAGGCGTCAATAGGCAAAATGAATCTATGCTAACAGATATCAGATCAGTGGTTATGGGGGAGGGGCTAGCTGGTAAGGAGCCTCAGGGAATTTTCTGGGCAATGGTAACATGTGCAGACACTTTGATAAAATTTCTCTCAGTGTATATTTAAGATCTTTTACTGTAAGTGAGTTATAGTTTCAAAAACAAAAACAAAAAGTAGAGTCAGCAAATAATGTTCTGTAAAAATATCCAAAATGAGAGTCTTGGGGAACTGAATTTACTACAACGGTGCTTTTCAAAGTGTGGTCCCAACGTGAAGGAAGGTAGAATCTCCACTGAGTAATATCCAATCTGTCTACACAGGGCTGATGAAATGAAATGCGGATGGGTCTCTTGTGATACAATAGTGAATAATTATCATCAGGACTGCTTGTGAGGGTTGGAATAAAAGTAAACATTTTGTAGCAAGGAGGGGAGTGATTAACTTTTCAGCCTAGGAGCAGAAGTTCCTGGGACCATCAAGAGAGAGGAGCAGAGAGCAGGACACTACCCAGAGAAAGCAATGATGCCTGAGATGGAGGCAGAGACAATGATGTGGAGAGATGGAGCAGCTGGGGACTTTAGACACAGAGAGGGAGAGGGGCTGTGTGCTGACAACCGGGGGTAGGCTTGTAGTGTATACCCTTTGGTTGGTTGATGATGCATGGAGGGGATTGTACCCATGGCAATGAAACAATATACGATAGGATGAATGTAAAACTAATGTTCTCCCATGTAAACTATCACATAATTCACAATAAAACATTGAAAAACAAAACAAAACTGATGTTCCCCCATGTAAACTAACACTCAATTCACAATAAAAACTTAGGGGAAAAAAAAAAAAGGTGGTCTCAAGCTAGCGGCAGCAGCATCCCATGGGAAACTCTGAGAAATGCAAATCTTGTGGTTCCCCTCCACCCCATACCTTCTGATCTGAGTCAGACACTCTGGTGGTAGGGTCAGTGTCCTCCCAGGGTAACTCTGATATACATTCAAGTTTGTATCAGAATGAAAAGGGGATATTTTGGACCCATGCCCTGCTCTCTCTTACTAGCTTCACCTTCTCTACTGGATCCTCTCTTGGCCCTACATGCTCCCCAAGTGACTCCTTCCTCCCGCTCCACAGCTAAACTCCCTCAGGAGTTGTCTTCACTCTCTGCCCACTCCCATCTGCCCAGAGAGTCACAGACTGTGATGCTGGCATAGGGCACAGGCAGCCTCCCTGGCTCCCACAGCTCTTAAATGTTACAGCTACACTAGGACTGGCCCACGTCCTCCTTATCCAGTTCCCATCTCAGTCTTCTTATGTTGAGTCACTTTCAATTCATTCCTGAGCTTAACTCACGGTTTTCCTATCTATCAACTTTCAATACATGTTGTTTTGCCAGGTGCCATCGAGTTAGTTCCCACTCATAGTCACCCTCTGCACAACAACAAAACACTGCCCAGTCCTGCACATCCTCACAACTGTTGTTATGTCATAGCCCATTGTTGCTGACACTGTGTCAATCCATCTCATTGAGGGGATTCCTCTTTTTTGCTAACCTTCCACTTTTCCAAGCAAGACGTCCTTTTCCAGGGACTGGCCCCTCCAAATAACATAGCCAAAGTATACAAGACAAAGTCTCGCCTTCCTCACTTCTCAGGAGCATTCTGGCTGTCCTTCTTCTGACACAGACTTGTTTGTTCTTCTGGCAGTCATGGTACTTTCCACTTTTTCACTCACACCATAATTCAAATACACTGATTCTTCTACACTACTACCATCTTTCTTATTTACTGTCCAATTTTCACATGCATATGAGGATATTGAAAATACCATAGCTTGGGTCCGGTACACTTTAGTCCTGGTTCTAATTATTTCCAAGGCCTGTGACCATAAACAGGCCCAAAACATGGAGTTGAGGCAGGAGGGCATTACTTAGCTAAGGAGTGGACCTCCTGATGGCTCACCATTCACTGCTCCTTCCCAGGAAGAATGCTTGTGACTTTGGGCAGTAGTGGGAAGGCGATCAGGGGAAGTATCCCTTGAGAGGAGTTCTTAGGTTGAATGAATGGTTAAGTTCTTGACTACTAACTGCAAGGTTGGCATACATCCACAGGTACGTTAGAAGAAGCACAACTTCTAAAACATCAACCACTGGAAACCATGTGGAGCACAGTTCTACTCGGACATGGAGTCGTAGCAAAGCAGCACCGATTTCACAGCAACTGCTTTATCCCTTGAGCATGATGCAAATTTACAGCATTTTTCCACCTTCTCTTTCACTTCCTTTTTACTCAAAACATCCCTGGATATTTTCTAACTTAGCTGAGGGTGCTCCTTCCTCCATCTGTGCCCTAGTCCCTGAAAGGAGTCCAGTCAGGGATTGATACCACACATCTGTCTGCTAAAGACAACCCTGACACTGAAAACAAATAAAACTTAGAGTCCTCTCATCCACCTCAATTACCCAGGATGCGTAAGAGTCACTCCTTGGAATCATAATTACATTTTAGGGAAACCCTAAAATTTAACTCTTTTTGACATACACGTACACTTATATGGTGTATCTGTGGCATTAAACTTGTTGGGGAAGGTGATTGGGAAAAAAAATTGTCTACAAAAGTAAGAAGAGTGATAACAAAACAAAGGCTGATAAACACGGCAATAGCATAAGCACATTACAACTTAAAGCCAACAGCACTGAGCTGCTGACCAGCTTTGACTTCTGTTTATCACGGACCACCATCAACCACCTCGAAGGGGCTCTGCACAAGTCCCAGGACTTGGTTCTGGAAATAAGTAAAAAAGTTGGTGGTTCAACTGTGCCAGACAGTCCAGACATGCCAAGGCAAGCCCTCCTAAGTGCCCCAGAGGAACCTCTGCAACTTCCACACTCTGGGATCTATAGCCAATTTTCCTCCAGGTGACACTCAAGCTGAGGCAGTATCCTAGGATGGGTTAGCCCCACCCCTGCACCCCTGGAAGGAGCAAGGACACCTGTTAGTATCTCATTCAAGCATGTGCCAGACACAGCTGGGCTGCTGCCATGGAGACAGTGGTAGGATTACTTACTTGGAGCCTTCTTCATCTTAGGCTTGACGTTTGGGGCATGCTCTCCAGGGTCACCTGTGCCGAAGAAAAAGGCTATTTTAAAATTTATTTAGGCAGCTTTTCCACCACCAACCCTAACAGCCAACTTTGCCAAGAGTGGGCAGCCAACTTTGCCAAGACTGTCTTATAATTATAAGACAGTCGTTTCTGCTGGTCTCCCCAAGCTGTCATTTACAAGAACTACAAGAGGGCAATAGAAAGGCCAGTTTGGTGAGCTCCCTCTCTTCTCTAGCACAGAATGTAGCTGGATCAAGTCTCTTCTCCATCACTACCCAGCACGGTGACTTGAGCTCAGTTTCTCCCAAGCGCACACAGGGATGATTCCACCCTGCTCGTGGCTGATATGGCCACCAAATGAGACCAAGTAACCTGTTTATTCCATCAACATTAATTTCTTTCCTACTGTTCTCTCTCTCCCTTCTCCTTCCCCAGACCATGGATCACCGACAACACAGCAGGACAAAATACGTTGTTGCTGTTGTTAAGTGCCATTGAGTTGGTTCCGACTCATAACAACCCTATGTGCAACACAATGAAACACTGCCTGGACCTCTGTCATCCTCATAGTTGTTATGTTTGAGTCCATTCTTGCAGCCACTGTGTCAATCCATCTTGTTAAGGGTTTTCCTCTTTTTCACTGACCCTCCACTTTACCAAGCCTGGTGTCTTTCTCCAGGAATTGGTCCCTCTTGACGACATGTCCGAAGCAGGTGAGACAAAGTCTCAACATCCTTGCTTCTAAAGAGCATTCTGGTTGTACTACAAGACAAATGTATTTGTTCTTCTGGCAGTCCATGATACTTTCAATATTCTTCACCAACACTATAATTCAAATGCATTGATTTTTCTACAGTCTTCCTTATTCATAGTCCAACTTTCACATGCATTGAAAATATCATGGCTTGAGTTAGATGCTCTTTAGTCCTCAAAGTGGAATATTTGCTGCCCGTCAACACTTTAAAGAGTATTTTTTTGTAGCAGCAGCAGATTTGCTAAGGCAATATGCATCATCTGATTTCTTGACAACTGCTTTCGTGAGCATTGATTAGGGATCCAAACAAAATGAAGTCTTTAAAAACTTCAATCTTTTCTCCATTTAACATGATGTTATTATTTGGTCAAATTTGTGAGGATTTTCATTTTCTTTACATTGAACTACAAACCACACTGAAGACTGTGGCCTTTGATCTTAAGTATTTCAAATGCTCTTCACTTACAGCAAACAAGGCTATATCAACTTGCATATCACGGGCTGTTAATGATTCTTCCTGAAATCCTGATGCCACATTCATCTTCATATAAGTCAGTTTCTAGAATTATTTGTTTAGCATACAGATTGAATAAGTATGGTAGGATAAATCCTGATGCACACATTTCCTGATTTTGAGCCAGAAAGTATCCCATTGCTATGTTCTAACTTTTACTACTACCTCTTGGTCTACGTACAGGCTCTTCACAAGCATGAGGAAGTATTCTGGAATTCCCATTCCTCACAATGCTTTTCATAGTTTTTTTTAAATGATCCAAACAGTCAGAAATCTTTGCATACTCAATAAAACACAAGTAAACATCTTTCTGGTATCCTTTCTGCTTTTATCCAAGATCCATCTGACATCAGCATAACATCCCTCATTCCATGTCCTTTTCTGAATCTGACTTGAATTTCTGGCAGCAACCTGTCGACGTACTGTTGCAATGGTTTTTCAGCAAATTTTTACTTGCATGTGTTACCAATGATATTGTTCAATGATTTCTGCATTCAGTTGGGCCACTTTTCTTTAAAATGGACAGAATTATGGATCTCTTCCAATCAGTTGGCCAGGGAACTGTCTTCAAATTTCTTGGCATACATGAGTGAGCAACTCCTGCACTACATTATTTTGTTGAAGCATTTCAAATTGTATTCCATCAATTCTTGGAGCCTTGTTTTTTCACCACAGCCTTTAGTGAAGCTTGGACTTCTTCCTTCAGTACCATTGATTCTTGATCGTGTCTTCCTCTTGAAATGGTTGACCATCAACCAATTCTTTTGGTTCAGTGATTCTGTGTATTCCTTCCATCTTCTTGTAATGTTTCCTACATCATTCAATATTGTGCTAATGTTGGTAAGTGCCGTCAAGTTGGTTCCGACCCATAGCAACACTGTATAGGGTTTCTGAGGAGCGGCTGATGGGTTTGAACTGCCAACCTTGTAGTTAGTGTGTAGTGCTGATCCTACAGCACTTTACTGAAACTCTATTGGGTCCATGGTGATGGTGGTGGTGATATGCTATTCAGTCGGTTCCAACTCATAGCAACCCTGTGTAGGATTTCTGAGGCAGCAAATCTTTATGTGGGCATGAAGTCTCATCTTTCCTCCGTTGAGGAGATGGTAGATTCTAATAGCTGACTACGTGATTAGCAGCCCAGCACATAACCACTATGCTGCCAGGATTGTGCCCATAGAATCCTTCAATATTGCACCGGGGCTTGAATTTTGTCTTCAGTTCTCCCCGTTTGAGAAATGCTGAGTGTGTTCTTCCCTTTTGGTTTTCTAACTCCAGGTCTTTGCTCATTTCATTATAATACTTGACCTTGTCTTCTGGAGCTGCTCTCAGAAATGTTCTGTTCAGCTCTTTCACTTCCTTATTTCTCTAGTTGCTTTAGCTTCTCTACATTCATGAGCAAATTTCAGTCTCTTCTGACATCCGTTTTGTTTTTTTCTTTCTTTCTTGTCTTTCTAATGACATGTTGTTTTCTTCATATATGATGTCCTTGATGTCATCCCACAACTCCTCTGGTCTTCAGTCATTAGTGTTTAACGCATCAAATCTGTTCTTGAGATGGTGTCAAAATTCAGATGGGATATGGTGGTGGTACTGGTGTGCCATGGAGTCGGTTCCGACTCACAGTGACCCTATATAGGGTTCCAAGGCTGTAAATCTTTACAGGAGCAGAAAGCCTCATCTTTCTCCCATGGAACAGCTGTAGTTTTGAACTGATGACCTTGAGGTTGCAGCCCAAGTCGTAACCACTATGCTACCAGAGCTCCTTCAGATGGGATACACTCAAAAGTTGTATTTTGATTCTTGTGGACTTGTTCTAATTCTCTTCAGCTTCAGTCTGAACTTGCATATGATGGTCTGTTTCACAGTCTGCCTTTGGCCCGGTTTTTGCTGCTGACATGGAGCTTTTCCACTATCTTTTCACACAGACCTAGTCCATCTGATTCCATCTGGTGAGGTTCATGCATATAGTCTCTGTTTATGTTGTTGAAAAAAGCATTTGTAATGAATATCTCATTGGTCTTGCAAAATTCTATTATATAATCTCCTGTATCATTTCTACCACCAAAGCCATATTTTCCAACTATGGATCATTCCTTGCTTTTTTCCAACTTTCACACTCCAATCACCAGTAATTGTCAATACATCTTGATTGCATGTTTCACCAATTTCAGACCAAAGAAGTCAGTAGTAGTCTTATTTCATCATCACTGGCTTTAGTGGTTGGTACAAAAATTTGAATAACAGTGATATTAACTGGTCTTCCTTGTGTTGTTATTATGAAATGCCGTCAAGTCAGTTCTGACTCATAGCAACCCTGTATGGGGTTTCCGAGGAGCATCTGGTGAGACTGAACCACCAACCATGTGGTCAAACAGACCTTGGGGCCGAGCACTTATCCTACAGTGCCACACCAGTACAGATATTGTCCTATCACAGACAGCGCTGTACTTCAAGGTAGATCCTGAAATGTTCTTTTAGATGACGAATGTGATGCCATTCCTCTCGAATTTGTCATTTCCAGCATAGTAAATCATATGATTGTACGATTTAAAATAGCCAATACTTGTCCATTTCAGCTCACTAATGCCTAGGATATTGACATTTATGTATTCCATTTCATTTCTGGCATCTTCCAATTTTCCTAGACTCATACTTCATACATTCCATGTTTTGATTATTGTTTGCATCAGTTTCATCTCATTTTGATCTGAGCTCCATAAAACTTTGCTCCATCCATGTCATTAAGGGCAACTCTACTTTGAGGTGGCAGCCCTTCCCCGGTTGTATTTTGAGTGCCTTCCAACCTGAGGGGCTTATTGTCTTCCAGCACTCTGTTAAACAATGTTCCACTGATAGTCATACGGCTTTTAGTGGCCAACCTTCCAGAAGTGGTCCGCCTCTCCTTATTCCTAGTCCTAGTCTATAAGCACCAATGACACCTGTCCACCATGGGCTCCCACACTGGTATTTCAAATACCAGTGGCATAGTTTCCAGCATCACACAAGCCACTGCAGTACGACTGACAGCTGAGTGGTAGAGGGCGCAATACATGTGTAGCCAATTTATGCACAGCTTTACCCTCTGCAAAGCACTTTCACATGTGGAGCACAGTGCTGCCGTGCCCTGCTACAACTGGTCCAGAGGCATTTTCTGAAAGGATGCTTGTTTTGCCAAGGAGAAACTCAAGCCTACTCCACAAATTACACAACAGATAGTTTCCATGTGCCAGGCTCTATGCCAAGCACTAGGGAGACATATAGATGAGAAACACAAAGGCTGCCTTAATCTGCTGCGAGAAACAGACAAGAGTTTCAAAGTCACGCCAAATGGCAGGTATACAAAAGGCCCTAGAGGGATAAGAACTCAGAGGAGACACAGGGGAGGCTTTCAGAGAAATGAAACGTTTCAGCTGAACTTCGACGGGTGTTAATGGTGGAGATGGAAGTTGTTGTTGTTGTTAAGTGCCGTTGATTCGATTCCAACCCATAGCAACCCTGTATAGGGTTTCCAAGGAGCAGCTGGTGAGCCTGAATCACTGACTTTATAGTTCAAATGACTTTGCAGTCTGATGCATTAGCCTTAAGTGCCACACAACCACTCAAGGAAGTTGTTGTTAAGTGCCATCAAGTCGGTTCTGACCCACAGCGACACTGTATAGGGTTTCCAAGGAGCAGCTGGTGAGCTTGAACCACCAACCTTGCGGTTCACATGGTTTTGCAGTCTGGTGCTTAACCCACAGTGCCACACCAGGACTCCAAGGAAGAGGGCATGAAAAATTCCTGTGACATATTTGAGGAACTGAATACAGAGAGGTGAGGAAACACCTTGGAACTTGTAAGCCAGACTCAAGAATCTGATGCAGGGAGGAGCTGTGAAGGGGAAACAGACCCCGGAGATCAGATTGGCCTCCAAAAAAAGCTCTTTGACTGCAGCAAGAGGAGATGCCGAGGGAACATTCAGGAAGTTGCCACAGTCGTGGGCATAGTTGAATGCTAACTGTGAATAGGCTGGTGGTGGCAGCTGGGTTGAGAACTAATGGATTGGGTCAGGAGGTGTTTCAGAAGCAAACTCCAAGGATGGAATGGATTTGTGGAGAAGCAAAGGGGGCCTCTCTCTCTGTGTGTCTCTCTGGTCCTCGCTTCCAAGATGACAAAGAAAACAGAAATGACGGTCGTGCCACAAAGGGCTGCAGCCACGTGCACCCTATTTGCTGCACGAACTGCGCCCATGCATGCCCAAAGACAAGGCCATTAAGAAGTTCGTAATTCGAGACACAGCAGAGGCCGCAGCCGTCAGGGATATTTCCAAAGTGAGTGCCTTCGATGCATATGAGCTTCCCAAGCTGTACGTGAAACTCCATTATTGTGTGAGCTCCGCCATTCACAGCAAGGTGCTCAGGAACTGTTCTCGTGAAGCTCGGAAGGACCAACACCCCCACCCCGACTTAGACCTGCAGGTGCTGCCCCACGGCTGCCACCAAAGCCCATGTAAAGAATTGAGCCCTTAAAGGCTGAAGAAAAACTACCCTGCAAGAAAATAAATAGAAAATTATATATATATGAAAAAAAAAAGCAAAGGGGTGTCACCAAGGATTTCCAGGTCTCTCTCAACCCAAAATTAGTCATTTCCCCACCAAACACACTGACAACTTGAATTCTATTGAAAACTCATCACAGCCTACCTCACACTCCTAAGAACTTGTCCTGAAAGACCCATCACCACAAGTCCCCTGAAATGTTCTAGCGACGACTCTAAAGTCAAGATGAGCCAAAGACTCCCCAATACCTCCAATGAAGGGTGGATGTCCCAGGGCCCTTGAAAGCCAGGCCCCCAG
The DNA here is from genome assembly GCF_000296735.1 of Chrysochloris asiatica. Lineage (NCBI taxonomy): Eukaryota > Metazoa > Chordata > Mammalia > Afrosoricida > Chrysochloridae > Chrysochloris > Chrysochloris asiatica. The sequence continues at coordinate 12,514,478 of NW_006408525.1, read as the reverse complement.
GATCCCTAGCATACCCCCTCTTCTGCCCCATTCCTCCCTCAAGAAAACTGAGGGACCCATCCAGCTCCCAGAACCCTAGCGGGGAAGCATGGGGGTTGCCAAGGGTCACCTGTACTAGAGAAGTCCTCAGGCTTCTTCTCCTGGGACTGCCTGACGTGCTGCTTCAGTTCAGTTTTTAGGTCTACGGTGTCCTGATAGACACTCTTCATCAGCTCGTGGTTCAGCTCAACCTTGGGTACGTAGACTGGCTTCGTTGAGATCCCTTGAACTTTTGAGGCTCTCTGGAACAACAAATAGTACAGGCAGCTCTTGTGAAGCCAGGACTTGGGCTCATGAACCCAGGGAGAAGTCTCCCTGTGTCATTGGGTGCTAAGTCCAATCACCTTCTCATATGAAAGGCTAGAGGTCACCAGGGTTTAAAGCACCACTTGAAAATACAGTGATCTGGAGCTGGAAGGGGAAGCTGAGGCTTAAAGATGACAAGTAGCCTGCAAAGAACTCTGCCAATTAGTGGCAAAGATGACTTTGGGATGCAGGTCTCCCAAACCCACAATGATGCTCTTTCCATTCCACCAGTTATGATTGGGAAAGTACAGGAGACTAAGTACATCTCCACCTCTCAAGGAAGAGCTCTAAATATTTGTTCTGGTGACAGACAGGGGCCCTAAAGGGATACAGGACTGAGTCAGGACACATCCTATGGTATGGGAGGGTCTTGAAGTTGGTCTCAAACTTGGAGACTACATCAAAGCATATCAAGAGACCCAGACGTGCAAGGGAGAAGAGCCGAGAGCAGGACCCTACCCAAAGAAGCAGTGATGCCTGAGATTGAGGCAGAGATGATGACGTGGAGAGATGGAGCAACTGGGGATTTTAGACACAGAGAGGGAGAGGGGCTGTGTGCTGAGTACTGGGGGGTAGGCTTGTAGTGCATACCCTTTGGTTGGTTGATGATGCATGGAGAGGATTGTAACCATAACAATGAAACGATATAAGATAGGATGAATGTAAAACTAATATTCTCCCATGTAAACTATCACATAATTCACAATAAAACATTTTTAAAAATAAAAAATTAATTAAAAAAAAAAAAAGAGAGAGAGACCCGGATGTGGACTCAGAATCCTCCCAGAGAGTTCAAGGCAGCTAGTTCAACAAACAGGAATGAGTACTTGGGATAAAACTTCCTGGCATCCAGGCTAGGCAGATAAGAAGCCAGTGCACGGGAAAGAGAAGGTTCCCAGTCCCTCTAGGACTCTCCCCAGGACCTGAGCAAAGAAACTGTGCCTTTGAGGTACAGTAGCAGGGGACTCCATCAATAGGCTTCATCAGACACTCCCTGCATGCCAGATACCAAATTAGCAAGAAGGAAAACGGTAGCAACAAGGGGTTGTTGTTCAATGCCTTCAAGTCAATTCTGACTCATCATAGCGACCATGTATAGGGTTTCCAAGGAGGGACTGGTGGGTTTGAACCACTGACCTTGTGGTTTGCAGTCCAGTGCTTATCCTACATCACCACACTAGGCATGTTGTTGTTGCTGTCGTTAAATGCTGTTGAGTCGGTTCCGACTCACAGTGATCCTGTATAGGGTTTTCAAGGAGCGGCTGGTGAGTTTGAACTGCCGACCTTGTGATCCAGTGCTTTATCCCACAGCGCCACACCAAGATCCTAGTCTCCACCCAAAAGGAACTGACAGTCAAAACAGACAAGAAAATAAGTACCATCGTGAATGCCACAGTGGAAACTGTGTAGCATGCTCAGAGACACCACTAATGGTATAATGGGAAACAGGAAACTGTCATTGGAGCTGGCTTGGGAAGAAGGACACGAATTCCCTATGTGGAGAAAGAACAGCATTCCCAACCAATGCCCAGTGTGTGCAGAATGATGAGTCCTTTGCTGGGCTGGGTGGCAAGAGATGAAACTGTTGGCAAAGTTGGCCCAGTCCCCAAGGTTCTTGTGGGTCATGCTAAGAAACAAGAAATCAGAACAGACGAGGGGTAGCAGAGGGAATCCATGCCTTAGAAAGACATTAGTGGAAGAAGAGTAAGCAGAAGATGGTAGAGGTGAGTGGTACACATCCCCCTTTATCTATAAATACAATGAAATACCACTCCCATGGTTAGGTTAGGTGAAGGAATTTTGCAGGTGTGATTAAGGTCAAATCAACTGATTTTGAGTTCATCAGTAAGGTGAGCATCCTGGGTGGGCCTCACTTAAGAGAGGGTCTAAGCCTTCTCAAAGGGAACAATTTTCCTTTAGGAGAGGGACATGTGGCAAGAGTTGCAGGGCCTCCATGAGCTGAGAACCTCAGTTCTCAACAAGAAGCAGAACCTCAGATCTACAACTGCAAGAAACTAAATTCTGCCAACAGTTTCATGAGCTTGGAAAAGGAGCCTAAGTTCTTAGTTCAGGCGACACCCAGATTGCAGCCCTATGAGACCTTAGGTAGACAACCCGCTAAGCCATACCCAGAATCCTGAGCCACAGGATCAGAGAGATAATAAACGATCACTGGTTTAAGCCCCCACATTAATGGTAAGTTGTTACGCACCTTAGAGATGAGGCAGCTTCCAATGACTTCGTACAGACCCAACTCCCTATATTAAACTCATGATGCGAGGCAGAGGACATACTCAACAACACTGACTGTCTTCACTAAGACCCACCTCCAGAAACTCAAACTCGTCTCCTTTAGTCAGGGCAGCTTCGATCTCCTCCTTCAGTGTCTGGATCTCATTCTTCTTCTTGAGGAGGATCTGGAAAATGTTGTCAAACTTATTGCTGACCCTCTTCTCCTCTTCCTTTATCTTCCGTATAGAATTGGCCTCTGTGGCATCAATGAAAGCTTTCACCTCCATGTATTCTTGTCGGATCACATCAATCTTCCTGTTCACTATCTCCTACAGAGGGTCAAGATGAGAAAAGAGGGCATCATCACACTGGCTGAAGGCTACACTTGCAGTACCAAGTGTTGGTAAGACAAGGAGCCAAGGGAACTCTATTTTGTACTTGATAAGAATGTTGTTGTTATGTGCCATGGAGTCAGTTCTGACTCATAGCGACCCTCTCCCCAAACTGTAAATCTTTATGGGAGCAGAAAGCCTCATCTTTCTCCCGCGGAACAGCTGGTAGTTTCGAACTGCTGACTGTGAGATTAGCAGTCCAATTCGTAACTAATACGCTACCAGAGCTCCTTTTGATAAGCAATACAAAGTGGTAAAAACACTTTGGGAGGCAATTTGGCAATATCTAGCAAATTTGAGGGGGCACTGACGGCTCAGCGTTAGAAACTTGGGTTTGATCCTCAGCCAATGAGGCTCATGGGCACCCACCACCCATCTATTAGTGGAGGCTTAGGTGTGGCTGTGATGCTGAGCAGGTGTCAGTGGAGTTTTCAATCTAAGATGAACTAGGAAGAAAGGTCTGGTTATCTACTTCCAAAAAGCAGCCAATGCAAGCCCAGTGGATCACAGTGGTCTCAGCTCATTGTGCATGTTACTATAGGAGTCAGTGGCCAGTTCAACAGCAGCACACAACAGTAAATTTCAAGGTGCTCAGACCCTATGACCCGGTCCAATCTTAGGGATATACACAATGAAAATTCCCAGACACCTGCCCTTGAGACAAACACATTGTTTGAAATAGTAAACCCATAGAGACAACCAAAATATCCATCAATAGCAGATTGGATACATAAATTGCAGACTATTCATGTTTTTTAGTTAAGTGCCGTGAATTCAATTACACGTCAAAGTGACCCTATATAGGGTTTCCAAGGAGTGTCTGGAGGGCTTGAAGTGCCAACCTTTCGATTAACAGTCCAGTGCGTATTCTATAGCACCACACTAACAGATGTTGAAAGGAGACAAGGAGGTTTCCCCAGAGTCAAGAGCGGGAGAAAAGAGTCTACCTAGTGCTGGAATTCTGAAGTCAGACTTCTAGCTTCCTAACTATGAGACAATACATTTCTGTTTGTTAAATTCATCCATTAGATAAGTAAGAAAATTTGGTAGGGAGGAAAGGGGGTATAATAAGAACAAAGCAAAAAGGGGGCTTCGCTCCATTGGTGAATGCTATGTGCCGCGGAGTCAGTTCCGACTCATAGCGATCTTGTACAGGGTTTCTAAGGCTATAAATTTTTACCGGAGAAGAAAGCCTCATTTTTCTGCTGTGGAATGGCTGGTAGTTTCGAACTGCTGACCTTGAGGTTAGTAGCCTGACTTGTAACCACTATGCTACCAGAGCTCCACTGCATTAGTGATATTTTATTTCTGAAGTTGGAAGGCAGTTCATAGGTGGTGTTTTTTAAAGAAAGGGCATAATGCTGCTCTAAGAAAATTCTAGAGACTATCATCGTCTAGAACTATGGTGTCTAATACCATAAACACTCCCTACATGTAGCTACTAAAACTTGAACTATAGCTAAATTCCTCATGGAGTTTGGGTTATATTATGTGTAAATGGACATAATACGTAACACTGATTTTAGAAGACTCAGTACAAATAATAATAATAATAATGCAAAATAGCTCATTAACACTTTGTAAAGATTGATTACTTGCTGACATAATATTTGGATATTCTGAATTCAATAAAGTGTATTCTTAAAATTAAAATCTTGTGTTATTCAAGTTCACTGAACATTGCACAAGGGGCTCATGTAGTATTTTTGTTGGCCAGCAGCGCTCTAGACTGCAGTTCACGTTACATGTCAGGTGACCTCAGGAGCTCAGAATCAAATATGACAAACAGAAACAAACCCAAGAAGGTAGTCTACAGGGTGCAAGGAACTGAACTCTTTCTGTATCGAGTGCTTTTCCATTCTGCCACCTCCAATATGATGGCCAATATCACCAATGTTCACTCTCCCCTTCTTCCTTTGAATAAGAAAATGCCCTGGGAGTTTGAACTGGGTAAGTGACAGGCTATGGAGCCCTGGTGGTACAATGGCTAAGCACTCAGCTGCTAACCAAAAGGTTGGTGGTTCAAATCTACCCAGGGGCTCTGTGAGAGAAAGGCCTGGTGATCTGCTACAGATTTGTTGTTGTTCTTAAGTGCCATTGAGTGGATTTCGACCCATAGCAACTCTGTATAGGGTTTCCAAGGAGTAGCTGGTGAGTTTGAACTGCCAACCTTGCAGTTCAAACGGCTTTGCAGTCTGGCGCATTAACCCACAGCACCACACCAGGACTCCTCCATACAGATTAATGCCTAGAAAATCCTAAAGGGTATTTGATCACATGGGGTCACTATCTGTTGGAATTGACTCATTGGGACCCACCAATAACAATGTAGCTGCCCAGCTACAAACTAAATTTCCCAGCCTCCCCTGCAGTGAGGTTTGACCATCTGACTAAGGTCCTGTTATGTGACTAAACACAGTCTGGTAAGTATAACGTCATGTTTCTGCTTAAAAGGAAATTGCTTTAAATTCACAATAAAGGACAAAAAGATGGATTGGCACAATGACAATAACAATGGGCTCAAACAACAACAATTTTGAGGATGGCACAGGACTGAGCAATATTTCATTCCGTTGTGCTTCGGGTTACTATGAGTCTGAACTGAATAAATGTCACCCAAGAATAACACCCTGTGAGTAGGGAATCCTAGGAAGTCAATAAATGTTTGTGTGTGTGTAAAAAATAGGAAATTGCTTTAAAAAAAAATGGGGGGGGGGGGGGGGGGGAGCTTCTGGTCCTCCAGTGCCTGCCTGCCCCTCCTGCTGTAGGCTAGAACAAAGATGTAATGGTGACTCAGCTTCAACCAGAGAGATAAGGACAGGATCTGTTGGAGCAATGGAGTGATAATAAGGACAGGCACAGACTCTGGACCATTGCAGGTACTTTCATATGCGGTCTTTCAGGTAAGCCTCACAGTCACCTCCCCAAAGAGGAGTTATGACTCCATTATGCAGACCGGCAAACGGAGGCTCAGAGATCTGCCAGTGTGACCAAAGTCCCACAGGCTAATCTGGGACAGAGCTGGTAATCTATACCAGAGATCCAAGCCACAGCTACCACACCAAATGGGGAACTGCAGGTCCATAGGGTTTGATAGTCACTAAATAAATCTTTTTCTGTCTTTTTCCCCGATATTCTTTGTAGTGGCTTGAATGATTATTCACATTCTAGAATCTTTGAATATCAACTTATTTAGCAAATAAGCTCTTTGCAGGTGTGTTAAATTAAGGCCCTTGAGATGTGCTCATTCTGGATTACCCATAGGAATGGCAAGCAACTTCATAAGAGGGCAAAGAGGAGAAGACATAGGCACAGAAGGTCATGTGAAGACAGGCAGAGATTTTGGAATACTGCTGTCACAAGTCAACGAATGCCTGGAGCCACCAGAGGCTGGAAGAGGAAAGGAACGATCCTCTTGTAGAGTCTTTGGAGGAAATGCGGTCCTGCCAACACCTTGATTTCAGATTTCTGGCTGCCAGAAGTGTGAGCGAATGCCCTTCTGTTGTTTTAAGCCACCCAGTTTGTGGTCAGTGGTTACAGAAGCCCAAGGGACTAATAGAGTTCCATTTTATAAACTGTTGTAACCCCAGTAAGTATACACTTTTGCTTCCTGTTCTGTTTCTGCTTTATATCACAACCATTTTTCCTATCACTACTTTTTTTAAGCCCAACATTTTAATGATTCCCACAAGGATAGGCTGTCAGGGAGTTTTCAATTTGATGGAGCAAAGCCTCAGTCTTGGGCATGGAGCTTTTTGCACATTTTGCAAAATTGGCATTGAATTCTGACTCTTGGGAATGGTCCCAACACCAGCTTGGCCAACATGAGCTGAGATCGTCTTCTCAGGCCCAGGAAAACTTGTCACTCACCCGCATGTCATGCTGTCTGGCTCTCACATCCTCCAGCGCTTTTGATGCTCCGTTGATCTGACCGAACATGATAGCCAGTTTCTGCCTCAGCTTGGTCTATGGAGAAAAGAAACGAAGATGAGAGGGCACCGCTTCACCTCAGTCCAACACCAGGGACAAACCTCTGAACCTGTCCACCATGTCATTCCTCCATCCCAAGTTCTAGCCTCTTTTAAGTCTTCAAAGCATCCTGACATATACTGCCTCCTTCATTCCTTTAGGGAATCAGAAGAGAAGAGTACAAGATTTAGTGCATTCATGTTCATGCAGCATGAGTTACAATAGTAAAAACGTAGAAAGAACCTAAAGATGTATCACATGTTGTCTATCAGTACAATGAACTAGCACTGTCATAAATAGACATGCTACAATAGGGATGAGCCTCGAAAACATTATGCTGAATGCCCACCTAACAAAATATCTATAGCAGGCAAGTGTACAGAGATCAAAGTTTATGAGTGGTTACCAGCCATGGTGGTGGAGGGGCAAAGTTGGGGTGTGGAAGGGGAAAGACATAATGCTTACAGGACACTGAGCTTCTGTGAAGGTGAAGGGAAAATGCTAGAATGGTTAATGCTGATGGTTGAAAAACATAATAACCACAATTAATTTCACTGAACTGTACACGTGAAGATTGTTAAAATGACAAAGACTTTTGTTACCTATAGATTTATCAAAGGCGTCCTGGTGGTGGCATGGCTTAAGTGCTGGGTTGCTAAACAAATGGCTGGAAACTAAAGCTCACCAGCTGCTCCGTGAGATGAAGATGAGACTGTCTGCTCCCGTAAAGATACATTGTTGTTGCTAGGTGCCATCGAGTTGGTTCAGACTCATCGCGACCCTATGCACGACAGATTAAAGCACTACCCGGTCCTGCACTGTTGTTGGTAAGTACCGTGGAGTTGGTTCTGACTCATAGTGACCCTGTACAGGGTTTCCTTCTCTCCTGACAAAATGTCTGAAGTATGAGAGATGAAGTTTGGCCATCCTGGCCTCCAAGGAGCACTCTGGCTGCACTTCTTACAACACAGATCTGTTGGTTCTATGGGCAGCCCATGGCACTTTTCAATATTGTCCTCCAACACCATAATTCAAAAGCATCAATTCTTCTACAGTCTTCCTTATTCACTGTCCAGCTTTTGCATGCATATGAGGTTATTGAAAATACCATGGCTTGGGTCAGGCACACCTTAGTCCTCAAGCTGACAAGTTTGTTCTTCAACACTTTAAAAAGGTCTTGTGCCGCAGATTTGCCTAATCCAATACGTTGTTTGATTTCTTGACTGATGCTTCCATGAGTGGTGATAGTTGATCCAAGAAGAATGAAGTCCTTGACAACTTTAATCTTTCCTCCGTTGATAAGAATGTTTATTGGTTCAGCGGTGAGAATTTTGGTTTTCTTTACACTGAGATGCAATCCACACCGAAGGCTATGCTCTTTGATCTTCATCAGTGAATGTTTTAAGTCCTCTTCATATTCAAATAATAAATAGTCTTGGAAATCCTAAGGAGCAGTTCTACTTTGTCCTATGAAGTTGGTATGAGTTGGAATCAACTGGATGACAGTGGGGTTTTTTTATATACATTGACCACAATTTTAAAAAAAGACAAGTAGAGGATTTAAAGTAAGACAGAGCAGGGTTAAAATACCAGTTCCAGTTGCGTAACCTCTCACCTCAGTTTCTTTGGCCACAAATAGTTTCAACATCGGTTCCCTCTTCACAGGGTTGTCCAGAGGGTTACATGAAACAATGTCGGTACTCAGCACAGGGCCTGGGTTTCAGTAGGAAGATACTAAGCATCATCTTGTATTCTCAGAAGTTTCCTCACTATTGCTCATTTACAGCTGATAAAACTGAGGTGATGGAGTATCATGGGTCTGTAGGGTAAGCACTGGACTGAAAACCACAAGGTTGGGAGTTCGAGACCATCAGTAGCTCTGAGAGAGAAACATGAAGCTTTACTGCTTCTGCAAAGATTTACAGTTTCAGAAACCCTATACAGGGTCACTATGAGTCAGAACTGACCCAACTGCACTTGACAACAAGAAGGCTGAGGTGAGGAGGACAGCATGATGGTCAGGCCCATACAAAGACAGCAAAAGTGGGGCAGCTGCTTTGGTCATGACAGATGAGGTCATTCAGACAACCCTTCCCCTGTAACTAACCAGAAAAGCAGACAAGATATTCCTTTTTTAAAATTTTTTAAAAAATCTGATTAAGGGCATTGGAGAGCTAAGAACACAAGGAAGGAGCCAAGATCCAGGAGAAGGGACCCCAGGTAAGCTTAACATGTGAGGTTGTTAGTCCCAGAGTCATTTGCCTATTCTGGAAGACAACTAAGAAAGCCTTAAACTTAGGGAGCCAAGAGGACAAAAAGCATCTGGGCTCTCCTGGTGAATCCCCCAAGCTGGGCCCACAGCAGGTTAATCTGTGGAACCAGGAAGAGTGAGCAGTAGATAGCCAGCAGGGGCTAAAGTCCAACTATAACTGAATTAAGGTGATTGCATGCTGCTAGGTCCCACGTCATGTCACCTCCAGAAATAAAGGTACATGGTCCATGAAGGAAGATAAAATTATCCCAGACTTCACTTTACTTCTATAATTTTCATAATCCAATGTCTAAACCTCTCTTACTTCTCTGCTCGGATACAATGCTGGAGCACAGAAGCAGAAAGGAAATGACCATCACTATCTTAACAATAAAGCCAGTTTCCGCTAAGTCAATTCTAACTCATGGTGAACTTCTGTGTGTCAGAGAAGTAGCGTGCTACACGGGGATTTTGATGGCTCATTTTTTAAAAAGTAGCTCAAAAGCCTTTCTTCCCAGACCCCTCTAAGTGGACTTGAATCTTCAACCTTTTATTTAGTAGCTGAGCATGCTAACCATTTATACCATCCAGAAGTTCCATATCATTCCATAATAAAATGTTATTAATGTTGTTAAGTCTCATAGAGTCAGTTCTGACTCATAGCGACCCTGTGTAGCATTTCCAAGTAGCGGCTGGTAGGTTTGAACTGCCAGCCTTGTGGTTGGCAGTCCAGTGCTTATCCTACAGCTCCACACCAGGACTCCACCATAAAATAGAAGCTACTATTTACCATGTGGCATACCACCCACACCTAACCCCTATTGTCGCACCCAGCCTAGGAGTGTTATCACACATTCCCGCACCACCAAATCAACAACAGATAGTGGGGGTTGACACCACCTGCACACCCTGCCCATAGCTGCTCTTCACGACCAGCAGACAGAGACACGTGCCCACACTCCACTGGTTACTCCAGTCACCAAATTAGCATGATCATGCTGCCCACCCCAGCTGCCCAGGTATATCAAAACAAAGCAACTGGAAAAATCAATGTGAAACAAACCAATGCATAATCAACAAAACACACACAACCGCAAGATGTCTCAGACAACAGACAACTTTAAATTTAAAAAACAACTAAAAAAAAAACACACACAAAAAAAACAGGACACAATGGTGTGTGCATACGACCAAAATAAAGAACCAGGAAACCTCTACAAGGAAGAACAGGGAATCAAACTACCTGATTTCAAATGATTTCTACTTAGGACCTTTCAAGAACTCAAGGAAACTACAAACAAAATCAAGAAACTACAAACAAAATCTAGACAGTACCCTAAAAGAAGTCAGGAAAACACTGTAAGAGCAAAATGACATATTGACAAGTAGAAGCTACACAAAAACAGCAATTAGGAATCCAAAAGATCAGCACAAAAATGTCAGAGATAGATAACACACTGGAACAGAATCGAGTCAACTGAAGAATGGTTTAGTGAATTAGAAGACAAATCCTATGACACCAATTTGTATGAGAAAAAATCTGGGGGAAGGAATGAAGAAAAATGATGAAATTTACAAATTATGTGGGACACTAGCAATAGGAAATATTTACCTGTGATAGGAATTCCATAAAGGAGGAGGCAAACAACAACACAGACTTGCTGAAAATTTGCTAGGAGAAAACATCCCTAATATCATGAAAGGAACAAAAACATATCCACTTCCAAGGAAGTCAATGAACTTGAAACAGGATAGATGTCAAAATAAAGTCCCCCAAGACACACTACAATCAAATTTTTCCAAGTCAAATACAAAGTATTTAGAGCAGCTTGGGAAAAAATGCTACCTACAAAGGGGAACCCATAAAACTAAGCTCTGATTTCTCAGCAGAAACCATTCAGGCAAGACGGCAATGGGATGGTGTATATGCAACTCTAAGGGGTTTGGTTGGCCAGCAGTGTGGCAAGACCTGGGGACTCTTCGGCCCAGAGTCAGTGACATAGCCATAGAGGACTAGAGTAGAGAGTGAAGCGTTCAGCTGATAAGAAGAGAGGGCATATGCACAAGAACACCCACACTTGCAGATAATACCCACTTGACCTGGCTTCAATGACTGAATGATCAGAGCTCAACTAGAAGAAGAAAGAAGAGGAAAAAAAGAGTAATCTGATACAATTTGATGAACTTGACCTACACCTATGGATGCTCAAAAGAGGGAACAAATCTTTACAGCAAGGATCATTCCCACCCCCTCCATACACAGAGTAGACAGGGATGGGCAACTTGGACATTGGCTACCCAAAATGAGGGGCTGCAAAGGCAAGAAGTGACTGGCTTACAAGCTTTCAAGAGGGAACCTAGATTCAGAGGGCCTGAAGGAAGGTAGAATCTCCACTGAGTAGTATCCAATCTGTCTAGGCAGGGATGATGAAATGAAATGCGGATGGGTCTCTTGTGATACAACAGTGAATAATTGTTATCAGGACTGCTTGTGAGGGTTGGAAATATAAAGGTAGACGTTTTATAGCAAGGAGGGGAGTGATTAACTCTTCAGCCTAGGTGCGGAGGTCCCTGGGACCATCAAGGGAGAAGAGCAGAGAGCGGAACCCTACTCAGATAAGCAGTGATGCCTGAGATGAAGGCAGAGACAATGATGTGGAGAGATGGAGCAGTTGGGGACTTTAGACCCAGAGAGGGAGAGGGGCTGTGTGCTGACAACTGGGGGCAGGCTTGTAGTATATACTCTTTGGTAGGTTGATGATGCATAGAGGGGATTGTAACCATAGCAATGAAACGATACACGAGATGATAAATGTAAAGCTAATGTTCTCCCATGTAAACGATCACATAATTCACAATAAAACATTAAAAGAAAAAGCAAAGTGTCCTGAGCAAGGGGCACTCAGAAACGTGATGGTGGTGTGGTGAGAGGTGCTGCTTTCCTGCACCGTCTTCCGAAGGAAGCAGACGGCGCCATCATTGCTCTACCCAGGAGACTATCTGAAACCCGAGCAAAATTCCCAAAAAGACGCACCCGGCCTTTGGAACTTTCAACAAGAAGCCAGTGAGATTATATCCTTGCTAACAATGCTATCTCTGGGAGATGGAATAAATGACATAGTGTTCTTAAAACACAAAACAACAAAAACTCTAAGGGGTTCTGGTAGCATAGTGGTTACAAATCGGGCTGCTAATCTCACAGCCAGCAGTTCGAAACTACCAGCTGTTCCACGGGAGAAAGATGAGGCTTTCTGCTCCCATAAAGATTTACAGCCTCAGAATCCCTGTACAGTGTCATCAGAACTGACTCCACGGCACATAACAACAACATATAAAACTCTAGGGGGGTGGGGGGAAAAAGATAAAATGACAAAATTAGGACATTTTCAGATAAACAGAAACGAAGAGAATTTGTAAAAACCAGACCACCTTACATGAAATGCTGAAAGGAGTCCTTAGGACAGAGAACCAACAACATCTGACAATAAGGCACATGGCAACATCACCTGGAAACCAACCCAGAAACACAATTCTCAATAATAAAATAATCTTACAAGACTGACAATAGAGAACCAGACACGTCAATCTGTAAATTCACAGGAAGCATCTTGAAACCCTGAACACATCAGCAACAAAAGGCCAGTAATCCGATTTTAAAATGGGCATAGGACACAGAAACTTTACTACAGAAGAGACTCAGGTGGTCAACTAACACATGAAGAAATACTTGCAATCATTAGCTATTGTTGTTGTTAAGTGCCGTCGAGTGGGTTCCAACCCATAGCGACCTTGTATAGAGTTTCCGAGGAGCTGCTGGTGACCTTGAACTGCCAACCTTGTAGTTCAAACGTCTTTGCAGTCTGGCGCATTAACCCACAGTGCCACACCAGGAGACATGCAAATCAGAACAACAATCAGATATCATCTCACCCCAGCATTAAAAATAGCAAAGTTCAGTACAACAGAAAACAAATGCTAGTCAGAGTAGGCAGCCTCATGCACTACGGGACAGACGTTGTAAATGGTGTGATAAGTATGGAAAATGATACAGTCTTTCCTTAAATAGATGAAAATAGAAATATTGTTTCATCCAGCAACTCCATACTAGGCTTATACCCTAAAGAAATGAGAGTCAGGACACAAATAGCCATATGCACACCCAGTGTTCGTGGTGGTATTATTCACAATAGCAAAGAAATGGAAGCAACCTGAGTGCCTATCAATGAATAAATATGTACATACAAAACATACACACAAGGGAATACTATGTAATGTTAAAGAATAACAGAGAATACACAGAACACCTTATAACATAGATGAACCTGGAAGACATTATACTGAGTGAAATAAGTCAATCACACAAATAAAAAGTCAAGAGAGAAACATTCTACGATGGTTACCAAGGATGAGAGGAGAGGAAAGGAAAAAAATCACTAGATAATTGCTGTTGTCAGTTGACTTGTTGCGACTGTATAGAGTTTCTTTCCAAAGCAGTAAATTTTTACGGGAGCAGAAAGCCTCATTTTTCTCCCTTGGAGTGGCTTCTGGGCTTGAACCACCAACCTTTTGGTTTGCAGTCTAGTGCTCATCCTACAGAGATGGTGGTGGTGGTGGTGGTGGTGGTATGCCATGGAGTTGGCCCCGACTCATAGTGGCCTTGTATAGGGTTTCCAAGCCTGTAAATCTTGGCTGGAGCAGAAAGCCTCATCTTTATCTTTCAAGGAACCGCTGGTAGTTTCAAATTGCTGACCTTGAGATTAGCAGGCCGACTCATAACCACTATGCTACCAGAGCTCCTTTAACCTACAGAGCTAGACATGTATTAATTTGGGTGAAGTGAAAGACAAGTAGCAGATGATTTGCACAATATCACTAAGGCTTAGGAAGGCTAACAGAGGTGCAGAAAAAGCAAGCTTATAGCCTACGACACCTTATAGGACTGTGCTACTCTGTCCTGTAAGGAGCTCTGGTAGCGTAGTGGTTACGAATCAGGCTGTGAACCACAAGGTCAGCAGTTCGAAACTACCAGCCGCTCCGCGGGAAAAAGATGAGGCGTTCTGCTCCCATAAAGATTTACAGCCTCGGAAACCCTGTGCAGGGTCACTGTGAGTCGGAACCGACTCCACGGCACATAACCACAACTCTGCCCTGTGTGGGAGGCATAAGTCAAAATCAACTCGATGGCATACAACATATCCTGGTGGTGCAGAGTTAAGCACTTTGGCTGCTAATGAAAAGGTCAGTGGTTTGAACCCACTAACGGCTTTGATGGAGAAAAGACCTGATAATCTGGTTCTATAAAGATTGTTGTTGTTATTATTAAGTGCTGTTAAGTCAGTTCTGACTCATAGAGACCCTGTATGAGTTTCCAGGGAGCGGCTAGAGAGCTTGAACTGCCAATCTTAAGGTTCAAACAGACCTTGCAGTCCAGGGAATTAACCTGCAGCACCATACCAAGACTAGGAAATGTTAAGGGGGGAAATCTACTCTGTCATATAGGGTTTCTATAAGTCAGAATTGACTCTACAGCACACAACAATAGCAACATAAGCTAAGTACTTTCTAAGTGCTTTACTTGTGTTAAACTATTTAAATCGAAGAACACCCAGAAGCAGGAAGAACTATTATTATCTCCATTTTACAGATGAGAACACTGAGGCAAAGAGCACTTAAGTGACTTGCCCCAGGTCACATTATTATTAGCTGGTACAGCTAAGAATCTGGTGTCACAATTACAGACACAAGTCCACATTGTGAACACTGGAAACCTCTAGGGGAAAAAAATGTACTTCCCCTAATCAGTTGGCTCAACATACCCTGTCCCTTCCATATCCCTGCCTCTCCCACTACACCCAGAATATTCAGAGCTGCACATGATGACACGGAACCTGATTTGAACAGCCTAGTGATAGTCACATGTAAGGACTGGAAACAGGAGCCCTAACTGGACCTGGAAATTCCAAGCCACTGACAATGTTTCAGACTCCAACTCTGTGATGATGCCCTTTTGACCTGATCTCCAACAGTGCCTGAGATAAGGTGTGGGCCAAAGACACAAGGCCAGGCTCAGCCCTCAAAACTGGAAGAGACCTCAAAAGGTCCAGGGCTGCCAATTGTTTGACTTCCAAGGGCACTTTTAGAACTGTACCTTTCTTTGAATCCTGCATTTTGAAAGATTTTATCTGTCGTTAACCAAATACATTTGAGTCCTCTGAGTGTGGGCAGGTCCCTTTGAGACTCCAATCGAAAACAAAATGGCCTGAGAGCTCTAACTAGCTTCAACAGTAGTAATCAAAGGGAGAATTTTTTTTTTTTTAATGTTTTATTGTGAATTATGTGATAGTTTACATGGGAGAACATTAGTTTTACATTCATCCTATTGTATATCATTTCATTGCCATGGTTACAATCCCCTCCATGCATCATCAAGCAACCAGAGGGTACACCCTGCAAGCCTGCCCTCCAGTCATTAGCACACAGCCCCTCTCCCTCTCTGGGTTTAAAGTAGAGTGAGAAAACTTTTTGAAGTTCTTCAGGGTAAGGGATCTTCACAGACTAATACCTGGGGAGCGCATGGGAGGCACCAGGCTTGACTGGCAAGCAGAGGGTCTGAGAAAAAAAGCCTCAACAGGATGGGTTGACAAGTGGCGACGGCATAATGGGCTTAGAGGGAGCAATGGCTGTGGTGCAGGGTCGGGCAGTATTTCATTCCATTGTACACAGGCGGGCTATGGGTCACATCGGACTCCATGGTACCTTTGCCAGGACAATGGGGTCAGGGGTGCGGCAGGCTGGGAAAGCCTGTTTGGGGATTTAAAAAAAACAACAACACAAAAACAAGTATGTATGGCAGAGTACACAGGGATGGGAAACTTGGACATTGACTACCCAAAATGGGGGCGGAGGGGGGGGGGCTACAAAGGCAAGAAGTGACTGGCTTATAAGCTTTCAAGAGGGAACCTAGAGCCAGGGGACCTGGAGGAAGGCAGAATCTCCAGTGAGTAGTATCCAATCTGCCTAGGCGGAGTTGATGAAATGAAATGCAGATGGGTCTCTTGTGATACAATAGTGAATAATTGTTATCAGGACTGATTGTAAGGGTTGGAAATGTAAAGGTAGACATTTTATAGCAAGGAAGGGAGGGAATAACTTTTCAGTCTAGGAGCGGAGGTCCCTAGGACCATCATCGGAGAAGAGCCGAGAGCGGGACCTTACCCAGAGAAGCAGTGATGCCTGAGGTGGAGGCAGAGACAATGACTTGGAGCGATGGAGCGGCTGGGGACTTTAGATCCAGAGAGGGAGAGGGACTGTGTGCTGAAGACTGGGGGGGCAGGGGGGAGATAGTGTAGGGGGCAGGCTTGCAGGGTATACCCTTTGGTCGGTTGATGATGCATGGAGGGGATTGTAACCATGGCAATGATACAATGTACGATAGAATGAATGTAAAACTAATGTTGTCCCATGTAAACTATCATACAATTCACAATAAAACACTTAAAAAAAAACAACAACAAGTGTGTATGGGACACAAATAAGCTGGGCGGGGCTTCAGCTCTGTGGCTGCTTCTACTTGGCTTTACAAATAGGAACTTCTAGAAGGAACTCTACGGGAGCCAGGCTACCCTAGTTCTCACCGGGGAATGTGCATTCTGAGGCAAAGAAGATCCGGGAAGCCTGTGTCCCTTGGAACTGCCTGAGGGTACTACCAACCCAGCAAGCTCTCCTCTACCCAGACCTGAGTAACTAGAAGGGTAACAGCAGCTCCTAGGGAGCTCACCCTGTCTACCAATCTATATAATATCTTAATTAATCTTCATGATAACTTCCTGATGTTGTTATTGTTGTTAGCTGCCAAGGCATCAGCTCTGACTTGTTCCGCCCCCACATACAACAGAACAAGATGTTCTTCCGTTCTGTTCCATCTTCCCAATCATTGATGTATGTCCTTAAGTCCAGTACAGCCACTGTGTATTTTGAGCACCCGCCAACCTAGGGGGCTTTAACAACATTCTGTGGTGCTCCATAGGATTCTCACAGGCTAATTTTCAGGAGTAAATTGCCAGGATTTTCTTCCTAGTCTGTCTTAGTCTGGAAGTTCTGCTGACATTTGAAATATTGGTGGCCTAGCTTTCAGCAGAGGAACTTGGTGGTGCAAATGATTATGCACTCAGCTACCAACTAAAATGTTGATGGTTCAAACCCACCCAGCTACTCCAAAAGAGAAATACCTGGTAATCTACTTCCATAAAGATGATAGCCAAGAAAACATATGAGACCGTTCTAGTCTGTCACATGGGGTCACTATGAGTCTAAGTCGACTTGGTAGTACCCAACAGCAACAAGCTTCTAGCATCACACAGCAACACAAAAGTCATCACTATAAGACAGCCTAATAGGCAAGTGGTGGAATCTCCTGATATTAACTCTTTTTTAGGATTCCCCAGCTAGGACACCGAGCTAGGATTCAAACCCAGGTCTCTCTGAACACCCAGCTCTGACTAGGAGCAGCAAATAAGGCCAAGAAAGGACTGCATCCTGAATGGGGAGACCTGTAATCTGCACGCAGGACCACTGCTAAATTCCCTGACGTCATCCAGGGCTCACGTCTCCTTTAACAAAACCAGAAGAGCCTTTGTTCTTCTAGTTCACACAGTGATGTGAGCATGCAATGAAATGAGGCCCTTCTTTGGAACCTCGAGTGTTGTCCAAGGTGGTCTGATTACATCTTTCAGCTTCTGCCTAGAGCCCACAGAAGAACGCTGTGATTCTTCCAAATCACTATGATCACAGACCAAGGACTCTTAGGAATCTGCCTGGTATCACCTCCTCCTTTCATTGATGAGACCCCAGGCCAGAGGCGGGTAGTATGTTGTAACAGTGCTGGCTCTCCCAGTGGGTCACTGATACCAGGGAGGCTTGGGGCTCTACACACCCTCTCCATTCTCTATCAACAACCTTTCCTGGTCAACATAACTCTCCAGGTCACCAGAAACTTTTGCTTCCATGATCCCAAGTCTCTGGAAATGTCTCGTACTCCCTGCGGATAGCTATGAGGATGATCGTGGATAAAAGGTGCACTCTGTAGAATCAAACCAACTTGGGCCTCAATGCCCGCTATCCTTACTACACTATCTCAAGCTAAATTAGCCTCTCTCAAAAATAAATAAATAAATAAATTAGCCACTCTGGACCTCAGTGTCCTCTACTATAAAATGATAATAATAATACCCATCTCCTGGGAGCTCCCAGGACTTAGTGAAAGTAACCTCCAGGGTTCATACTGGACATTCAAAAAAACATTACATCAAAGTAAAATGAGAGTTGTACAGTTAATTCAATAGGAGGACTTTTAACTAAGTGTCTCTGTTGAAAAGACAATAAAAGGCTTTAATGAGATTTGGTATGCTTCTGCATTGGACTTCAAACCTCAAAGTTAGCGGTTCAAAACCACTCGCACACAAGGCTTAAGGCAAACCACCTCAGCTGTGTCTTCAATTGTTCCCTCTGTAAAATGGGTGTGTATTAGAGGGACGGGTATCTATGGTGGAGATCTGTATGATCCCCAGCTCCTTTCTATTGTGACCGCCTGGGTCCCCTTGTGGCCCAGCACCCAAATCCCCAGGGCAACCACCCTGTCTGTCCTCTGCAACCCTATCTCCCCGCCCCCCTACCTCCATCTCGGTGCTGGCCTGGTTCAGCGGGGCCGGCGAGCAGGCCTTGTGATCCACCACGCAGATGTGGCAGATGCACTCCCCGTGCTCCGGACAGAAGAACTCTCGAAGCCGGTTGTGCTGGGAACACTTGCGACGCATCAGGTCGCGGATGGGTGGCTGCAATGAGTGGTCCCGGAAAACGGGGCTGTCGAAGTGAGGCCGCAGGTGCTCCTGGCAGAAAGAGGCCATGCACACGAGGCATGTCTTGGTGGCGGCCGCCTTCAGGCAGTGGTCGCAGGCCACCTGACCGGTCAGGCTAGAAGCCTCAGGGCGGGTGGGCGGCGTCCAGTCGTCGGGGGCTACCTCCCGGGCTAGCTCGATGCTCAGGAACTGTTCCACCACGGCACACAGCACTGTGTTCTTGTTCAGTTGCGGCCGCGTCTGGTAGACTGCTCGGCACTGTGGGCACCCATACGGTGCACCCTGGACGGCCCATGTCTCGTCCAGGCACAGAGAGCAGAAGTTGTGGCCGCACGGCGTGGTCACTGGTACCTTGAAGGGTTCCAGGCAGATGGAGCACGACAGCTCCTCGGCCAGTGGTGTCAGCTCCGCCATGGTGCTCCTGGGGGAACGAGACAGGACAGGTTACGACGACCAGCTGAGGCGACTGCAGTTGTCCCGGGACTGAGGAAACGAAAGTGATAGGGGGAGGGGGAGGGGCTGGGCGGTGCCGCAACCTCTCAGGAAGTCACGTGGGGCACAGGCAGGCCTGTGGGTGGGAGGGCAGAGGTGAGGGGGCGGCAACAATCCGGCCCCGAGGTCCAGCGCGCAAACTGGCTGACCAAAGGGACACCAGCAGCGAGAGGAACCTGACAATTTCCGAGAGGTGGTTGCGGGGCCCAGGCCTCTGCGGCGGACGCACGGGGTTTCAGTGCATCCTCACTACCAGATGCGGTTTTCTTAAATATTTAAAAATCTTTTTTACTTGTACTTTAAGTGAAAGTTTGTTAAGCAAATTAATTTCCCATTGTTCTGGTGTTTTTTTCACACTTCATTGTTGTCAGGTGCCATTGAGTAAGAACCGACTCATAGCGACCCAATGCACAGCAGAACGAAACAATGTCCGATCCTGGGCCAACCTCACTACCGCCGCCACACTTGACGCCATCAATGATGTCACCTGGCTGATCCATCTCGTTGGGGGTCTTCCTCTTTTTCTCTGACCCTCCACCTTACCCAGCATGACATCATTCTCCAGCGACTGTTCTCTCCGGACAATGTGTCCAAAGTATGAGAGAGGAAGCTTAGCCATCTTGGCCTCTAAGGAGCACTCTGATTGCACTTCTTCCAAAACAGATCTATTGGTTCTTTTGGCAGTCCATGGCACTTTCAGTATTCTCCTCCAACACCACAACTCAAAGGCATCAATTCTTCTACGATCTTCCTTATTCACTGTCCAGCTTTCGCATCCATATGAGGTTATTGAAAATACCATGGCTTGGGTCAGGCACACCTTAGTCCTCAAGCTGACATCTCTGCTCTTCAATACTTTAAAAAGTTCCTGTGCAGCAGATTTGCCCAATGCAATATGTCGTCTGATCTCTTGACTGCTGCTTCCGCGAGTGTTGATTGTTGATCCAAGAAAAATGAAGTCCTTGACAACCTCAATCTCTTCTCCATTGATAAGAATGCTGTTTATTGGTCCAGTGGTGAGGATTTTTGTTTTCTATACATTGAGTTGTAATTGACTCTACAGCACACAAAATTCATAGTGACCCTAGAGGAGAGAGTAGAACTGGCCCCACACAGTTTCCAAGAATGTATTCTTTAGGGAAGTAAGCTACCACATTTACGCCCCACCCCCACCCCCAGAGCAGCTGGTAAACTCAAACCACCAACCTTTCAGTGGGTAGTCAAGCATTTAACCATTGTGCCAACAGGGTTCTTCTTACAACAACAACAACAATCCTTACACACTCTGACAAATGTCATCATGTGCGTTTAATAGACGGTCATATAACTTAGAGAAAGCAGGACTGAAATTCTAGACAAGGAATTCTTGTCCAGCAGGTTCCTATCCTTCCAGGATCCTTTACTCAACTTGTTTTCTTCCATATGGGTTTGATGGTGGTAGTGGTGGTGTTCTGGCTTTCTTGTTTTGTTACTGGCTTTTTATTGTTGTTATTTGGGGGAGGAATCAAAGAAGAATGAAGGGGTGCAGGAAATTAAGATTTGTTTATAACATCATTAATTCTCACAACAAAGCTTAGAGGTACAGCTGAGGAAACCCTGGTGGTACAATGGTAACCAAAAGGTCAGCTCCGAGGGGGCTGATGAGGCAGGGTGTTCCAGAAAGGTTTGCTGCTGTTGTTAAGTCCTATTGCGACTCACAGGGACCCTGTATAGAGTTTCTGAGGAGCAGCTGGTGGGTTTAAAACACTGACCTTGTGGTTAGCAGTCTGGTGCTGATTCTATAGGGTCACACCAGAAATCTTGGTAATGATTTACAGCCTCCAAAACCCCAGGAGCAATTCTGCTTTGTCCAGTGAGATCACTTTGAGTCACAATCAACAGCAATGGGTTTTAAGTTTAAGCTTTAGAAAACCAAAATCATTTACCTCAGACAATGGATATTGGCACCCAGGTGATCTGATTCCCAAACCGAAACTTCTATTCTAACATGCTGCCAGTTTCCAGGAAATCAGCACTGTGAAATCCCCCATGACTTGGCTCTACTGGGTGTGGTGACCTGGTGACTCAAGGCTGGATATTTGTGAAGTTCTTTCACTAGACAGAGAGAATTAGAGGGCTGGCTAGAACGTGAAGAGGACTAGGAGGGGCAAACTTTATGTTTATATTGGATTCAGTAGAGCCCATTTTTTCCTGAGACCTCCTTTTTGGCGGCCGTGATCCTGGGTGCAGAAGGGGTCAGCTGGGAGACTGACTCAGGCCTGTCGCCTAGTTCAGGAGAAGAGAACGCAGCAAGAGGAACAGAGCACGGTTTGCCTACAGGCATGACGGAGAAGCAGCTGGCTTCACTGAAGAACTGTATTCTGCATGATGACTGATCCTGAACCGTAACTTCCTACTTCCCTAATAAGGGTGAGAAGTCACGTCCTGCTGGGAAGACGAGTCCTCATCTGCAAAAGGTTGTCGTTGTTAAGTGCCGTCAAGTCAGTTCCAACTCCAATAGAGACCCTGCATAGGGTTTGTGAGGAGCAGCTGCTGGGTTTGAACGGATGAACTTACATTTAGCAGTCTAGTGCTTATCCTGCGGCATCACAGTTGTCGTTGTTAAGTGCCGTTCTCATGGGTATAGTGTAGAAACAAAACAAACTGCATGTAAAATCACCGATCAGGTGGGATCCAGTTGCCATGGTGCCAATTCTCAGAGCTACTTCATGTGTTTCAGAGAAGAATTGAGCTCCATGTTTTTCAATGCCTGACTTTTCAGAAGTAAATCATCAGACCCTTCTTCCTAATGGTCTCTGGGTGGACTCGAACCACCAGTCTTTCAGTTAGTAACTCATTGCCCTTGAGTCCATTCTGACTTGTGGAGACCTCATGTGCTACAGAGCAGAACTAGTCCATAGCCTGTTGGTGACTGTAATCTTTACAAAAGTACATCACCAGGTCTTTCTTCTGTGGTACCACTGGGTTTGAACCACCAACCTTTAAGTTAGTAGTCCAGCACTCAGCTGTTTGCACCACCCAATGACTCCACTGGTGGAAATGTTGTTGTTGTTGGGTGTCATTGAATCAGTACTGACTCATAACACTGCCTCACAATCTTTGCTAAGCCTGAGCCCATTGCAGCTGCCACTGTGCCAATCCATCTCGTGTGGGGTCTTCCTATCCTTCTCCGACCCTCCACTTTACCAAACATGAGATCCTTAATTCAGAAACTGGTCCCTCCTGACAACATACTCTCTGAAGTATGAGAGACAAGTCTGGCCATCCTGGCTTCCAAGGAGCACTCTGGCTGCACTTCTTCCAACACAGATCTGTTGGTTCTTTTCACAGTGTGCGGTACTTTCAGTATTTTCTTCCAACACCATAACTCAGATATATCAATTTTTCTACGGTCCTTCCTTATTCACTGTCCAACTTTCGTATGCATGTGAGGTTATTGAAAATACCATGGCTTGGGTCAGGCGCATCTTAGTCCTCAAACTGACATCTTTGCTCTTCAACGCTTTAAAGAGGTCTTGTGCAGCAGATTTGCTTAATGCAATACATCATTTGATTTCTTGACTGCTGCTTCCATGAGTGTTGATGGTTGAGCCGAGCAAAATGAAGTCTGACAACTTCAATCTTTTCTCCATTGATTCGGATGTTATTTACTGGTCTAGTGGTGAGGACTTTTGTTTTCTTTACATTGAAGTACAACCCATATTGAAGTGGTTTTTTATCTTTATCAGTAAGTATTTTAAATCCTCTTTGCTTTCAGCAAGCAAGGTTGTATATCATCTGCATATCACAGGTTGTTAATGAGTCTTCCTCCAATCCTGATGCCATGTTTTTCTTCATATAATTCAGCTTCTTGGATTATTTGCTCAGCATACAGATTGAATAAGTATAGTGAAAAAAAAAATACAACCCCGGTGCACACCTTTCCTAATTTCAAACCATTCGGTGTTCCCTTGTTCTGTTCCAACAACTGTTTCTTGATCTATGTACAGGTTCCTCATGAGCACAATTAAGTGTTCTGGAATACTCATACTTCACAATGTATATGGCCATAGCTTGTCATGAGCCACATAATTAAAAGACTTTGCATAGTCAATAAAGCACAGGTAAACATCTTTCTAATATTCTCTACTTTCAGCCAAGATTCATCTGACGTCAGCAATCATATCTCTTGTTCCACATCCTCTTCTGAATCTAGCTTGAAACTCTGAAAGTTCTCTGTCAATATATGGTTGCAGCCATTTTTGTATTATCTTTAGTAAACACATGGGATATCAATGATATTGTATGAAAATTTCCACATTCTGTTAGGTCACCTCTCTTTGGAATGGGCCTGCAGTGCCTCATCAGTTTGTTGAAAGATTTCAATTTGTATTCCATCAATTCCCGGTGCCTTGTTCTTTGCCAGTGCCTCAACTCACCTTCTTCCTTCAGGATCATTGGCTATTAATCATATGCTACCTCTTGTAATGATTGAACATCGACCATTTCTCTTTTTTTTTAATGCGACCATTTCTTTTTGGTGCAGTGACTCTGTGCATTCCTTCCATCTTCTTTTGATGC
>NW_006408525.1:12445519-12485238 GCF_000296735.1 Chrysochloris asiatica | reverse complement strand
ATCATGGTCAACTCTACTTTGTGAAGGCAGCTCTTCCTAGTTACATTTTGAGTGCCTTCCAACCTGAGGGACTCATCTTCTGGCACTATATCTGACAATATTTTGGTGCTCTGCATCATGTTTCAATATTCAATATTCTGATGAACAGTGATCCACTGCTATTCATAAGGTTTTCAGTGACTAAATACTCAGAAGTAGTCTGTCTCTCCTTCTTCCTAGTTTGTCTTCATCTGGAAGCTCAGCTGCAACCTGTCCACCATGAGTGACCCTGCTGGTATTTAAAAAACCCATGGCATAGCTTCCAAAATCACAGCAATGCTCAAGCCACTGCAATATGACAAACTCACAGATGAGTGGTGGAAATAGGGCACCATAGATATTAGCCCTTATGATGGGTTACTGGAGGTTCAGAGAATATCCCTGGGCTGGAGGGTACATTTATCGTCAGTAACCTCAGTTGAGCAATAGCATCATATCAAATGTGATCCCAGCTGGTCACAAGGAAGCAAGATGGTCCAGTCCAGCAGATGGCTGACTATTTTAATAAGAGCCTTGGTCTGCATCTGTATGTTGGGAGAATTAGGTGGAATAATAAACCTCATTTGCCTGCAAATATATTTTGAGTAAGCATGCCTATTGTTTCTAACAATGCCATCCTCCCAGAATTTCATATCAGGTTATGGGTGTGGTTCTAGCACCCAACTCTATAGTCCTCAAGACAGTCCAGGAAGCCTAAGTCAAGTCTTCAATGTCAAACAGGTGGCCAGAGACAGAGATGGCACTAGGACCCAGGCTTCCTACTTTTAGGGACTGTAACATTTCCAGTAACTGTCAAACTGTTTTTAAAAGTGGATGTATAATTTTGCAATCCTACCAGTAATGTTTGAGGATTCCAGTTTCTTCTACATCCTTGTCAACACTTATTTTTGTACAACATTTTTATTATAGCCATTAGAATGGGTGTGATGTGCTATCTAATTGTGATTGTGATTACATTTCCTTAATGACTAATGATGTTGAGCATCTTCTCATGTGCATGTTGGATATTTGTATTTCTTTGGAATAATGTCTATTCAAATTCTGTACCCATTTTTAAATTAGGTTATTTATCTTTTTATTATTGAATTGTAAGAGTTCATTATATATTCTGGATGCTGGACGTTATCACCGCACACGACTGTTTGTCATACTCTGGTGGCTTGTGTGTTGTTATGATGCTGGAGGTTATACTGCTGGTACTTCAAATATCAGCATGGTCACCCCTGATGGACAGTTTTTAGCAGAACTTCCAGTTTAGGACTGACTAGGAAGAAGGAATATGTGGTCTACGTCTTAGGACATTATCAGATATATTATTTGTAAAATACATTCTCCCATTCTGTAGGATGTCTTTTCACTTTTTTGGTACTGTCCTTTGATGCACCAAAGTTTTAAATTTTGATGAAGTTTAATTTGCTGTTTTGTTTTTTTTTTTTTTTTTGGTTGTACTTTTGGTATTTTATTTAAGAAGTCATTGCCTAATCAAACATAAATATCTACACCTGCTTACTGACAACGATCAGACCACAGCCTTCAACATGGGTTGTTCCCCAATGTAAAGACAACAAAAATCCTCACAACTTGACTAATAAATAACATCATGATAAATGGAGAAGATGTTGACGTTATCAAAGACTTCATTTTGCTTAGATACGCCATTAACACTCATGGAAGCAACACTTAAGAAATCAAACAATACACTGCATTAGGCAAATATGCTTCAACAAACCGATTTATTAAAGTGCTCAAGAGCAAAGATGTCAGTATGAGGACAAACGTGTGCCTGACCCAAGCCATGGTATTTTCAGTAGCCTCATATGCATGTGAAAGTTGGACAATGAATAAGAAAGACCATAGAAGAATTGATGCATTTGAGTCATGGTTCTAAGAAGAATATTCAAGGTACCATGGACTTGCCAAAAGGACAAACCAATCTGTGTTGCAAGAAGTACAACCAGAATGTCCTTAGAAGCCAAGAACACCAGACTTCATCTCACATACTTCAGATATATTATCAGGAGAGACCTGTCTCTGGAGAAGGACTTTATGCTTGGTAAAGTGGAAGGACAGCAAAAAAAGAGGGAGACCCCCAACAAGATGGGTTGGCACAGTGGCAGCAATAATGGGCTTAAGTGTTGCAGAAATTGTGAGGATGGCACATGACCAGGTGATGTTTTGTTCTGTTGTACAAAGGGTCGCTATGACTTGGAACCAACTCAATGGCAATTAATAAAAAACTTTCTTTTAAGGGTTTTAGGTCTTATATTTATGTACTTGATCCATTTTTAGTTAATTTTTGCATATGGTGTGAGGTAGAATCTAGTTTTATTCTTTTACTTCAAGTATCATTCGGCTACAAAGGAGAAACAGACTATAAGTAAGATGAAGGTGGAGTTAGCTTTTGAGATCTTTAACTCTGATTTTAGCATTGTGACTATAATGTGCCTTGTTGTTGTTGTTAAGTGCCATCAAGTCGGTTCTGACCCATAGCGACCCTGTATAGGGTTTCTGAGGAGCAGCTGGTGAGCTTGAACTGCCAACATTGGAGTTCAAATGACTTTGCAGTCTGATGCATTAACCCACAGTGCCACACCAGGACTCCTAGGTGTTAGAAAATTTTTTATATTTATCCTATTTGGGGTTTGCTAAACTTTTTGGACTTGTAACTTGATATTTTTTTCTCTAAATTCAGACAAATTTTCAGATAGGATAATTTCTATTTATTCCTCTTAAAATTAACTAAACCTTTCTCCTTCCATCTCCAATTTCCAGTTAAGTCCCTCAGTGAATTTTTTATTTCAGATATTTTACTTTTCAGTTTGAGAATTTTCACTTTTTTCTTCTATCATTTTCATTACTTTGCTGAGATTTCTCCCATTCATCCATTCATTATAATTATAATTTCCTTTAAGTCCTTGAAAATATTTATAATAGCTGAAGTTTTTGCCTGCTAATTCCAGCATCTTGGTCATCTTGGAGTCTGTTCTACCAACTGTTTTTAATTAGATTTTCTTGATCGTGAATCTAATTTCCATGTTTCTTCACATGTATGTTGTTGTTGTTAAGTGCCATTGAGTCGGTTCTGACTTATAGCACCCTGTATAGGGTTTCTGAGGAGCAGTTGGTGAGCTTGAACTGCCAACCTTGTGATTCAAACCGACATTACAGTCCAGTGCATTAACCTACAGTGCCACACCAGGACTCCACATGTCTAGTACGTTTTTATTCTATGCTGGACATAATCGATATTATTGTTAGCCAGTCTGAATGATGACATTATCCTTGAAAGGATATTGATTTTTGTTTTGATAGTTAAATAAAAGGCACATTCTATTGGCCTTGTCAGGCTGCTTTTAGTCTTAGAGCAGTCTTTATTATTTTTTACTTTAGTCTTAGGACATGCCCCTTAAACTAGCAACTATTCCTGGCTCCTAAGTCATAGTGTCTTTTGGAGTCTCACCTGAAAGCTCCAGGTCTTTATAGAATTCTCTCAGTTTAGGGTAGAAGACCACCATCTTCAAATATTGTACCTCTGATCTTACCCTTCAGCTGCCAGGCCTCAGAGTCTCACACTATGCCTTAAGACGCTGCGCCTCACACAGACTTCTGGGTTCACCTTCTCTCATACATTCCCCAATTCCTCAGCAGCCTGCCCCCAAATTTCTATCTACTTCAGTAGCCCGTGCATCCAATCTCTGTACCCTCAGTCCAGGAAGACACCTCTCCACTTGGGTTTACTTCCCTGCACCACAGCAATGAGTTGCAAGGCTTACCTCGTGTGTTTCTCTCCAGTATTGTAGTTTGTCCAATGCTGAACACAGTTGTATCATAGAACTTGTTCAGTTTTGTAGTCCTTTCCAGTGAAAAGGCAAGTCTGGTCCCAATTATTCTGTCCTAGTGAGAGGCAAAGGAGTCCTGGTTGTAGGATAAGCACTGGACTCCTAACTACAAGGTTGATGGTTCAAGCTCACCAGCCACTCTTTGGAAACACTATACAGGGTTACTATGATCAGAACTGATTCGACAGCACTTAACAACAACAACAGCCTGAAGCAAAAGTCACTATGATTTTTTTTTTTTCTTTATTTTTTTATTTTGCATCAAATTCTTTCCAGTCTTTTTTGTTTCATATGTTCTGGATGCCACCTTCTATTGGTACCCTAAATTTACACCTCCTTTGTATCGTGGGCAATCCAAAACCATTCTAACTCCTAATCAATGTACTCATTTTATTATTCTTGTCTCCTAATCTTGAAAATTGACTAGCAGCTAGAGTGTAGCTAGATGAAGCAAATGGTAGTAGGATTTTTCTCTAAACAAACTACTAGACAGATTGTGAATCATCAGGAAAATATGCTGCTTATGTGTTGTAGGTAAAGCCACCGAAAGCTAGATCACTAGAGTTCATATACAGTTAAAACATTAATGTATCCTCTTAATTTGGCTCATAGAATAAGGAATACTTCTAAGAATTCTAAACATTAATCATGTAACCCAACACACAAAACAATGGACCTATTCTAACATTGGAGGCCAGAGGTTTCTAGCCTAAGTATTCTGCTTTAGACTAATTTTTTAATGAGCTGAATTTCATAAAAAATTATCCTAAAAATGCTCATTGAGGTATTGTTATATAGTTGTAAAACCCTGAAAACTACCTTGACAGGCATTAATTGTTGTTGTTGTTGTTGTTGTTAAGTGCCGTCGAGTCGGTTCCGACCCATAGCGACCCTGTATAGGGTTTCCGAGGGTGTAAATCCTTATGGGAGTAGAAAGCCTCATCTTTCTCCCGCGGAGCGGCTGGTAGTTTTGAACCACTGACCTTAAGGTTCGCAGCCCGATTCGTAACCACTACACTACCAGAGCTCCTTAGGCATTAATTAGGGATTGCTTAAATAAATTGATACATCTGTGTGATGAAACAGTATGAAACCTTTTTTTTTTTAATGCTGAGACTATTTAAGAGCATCATGAAATGATATTTGATGATATATTTTGAAATGAAACAGAAGTTTTAAAAATAGTACATACAATGTAGATACAATATGTATATAGAAAAAGGTTACACATCAAAATGTTACAAATTCTCTATGGGTGAGGGTGTTATGGCCACACTTTGTGATTTTCTAGATTTTTATAAAGAATATAGCGATTGTTTTTAATAAGAAAAATTAAAAAAAATTTTAATGAAAAACACAAAAAAATAAATAGGAGAAAAGGTTGATAATTTTATTAACTCTCTCTACAGAAGACTGGAGTCCTGGTGTGGCGCTGTGGGTTAATGTGCTGGATTACAAAGTCAGTTTGAACTGCAAGGTTGACAGTTCAAGCTCACGAGCTGCTCCTTGGGAATCCTATACAGGGTCGCTATGGGTCAGAACCAAGTTGACGGCACTTAACAACAGAAAACTAAGCAAGATGCTGCTCTATTAAAGTTGAACCGTAATTGTCTGTTCCTAGTGATCAAAAAAACTAAGTGAATGGTGGTGGTTGTGAACCATCAAGGTGGTTCCAGCTCATAGCAATGCTATATAGGGTATTCTGGGCTTTAGGAGAATAGAAAACTTCATTGTTCTCCTGCAGAGTCACTGGTAGACTCGAGCTGCTGACCTTGTGTTTAGCAGCCCCGTTCATAATCCACTACACTACCGGAGCTCCTTGCTAAGTGGACTGCATTTTCTACAGTTTATGCCTTCTGTAGACAATAGAGGGTCTGTTTTTGTTGTTGTTAAGTGCTGTTGAGTTGATTTGACTCATAGTAACCCTGTATATGATGAGCTTGAACCACCGACCTTATGGTTCAAATCGACCTTGCAGCCCAGTGCTTTAGCCCATAGCTCCACACCAGGGTTTAAACTCAATTGGTTAGGAATTCTCACAACTCTGAGTTTTTGTCCTCCCCACTTCTTCAAATGAGGGAGGGAAGTGAGGCTCAGAGCTATTAAGTGACTTGTCCAAGTTTCTATGACTTCTCTACCCAAGATACCTATCCAAAACCAGCTAAAAACGACATAGGTTCTGAAATACATCTCCAGTGGATTTGCATTCTTGTTTCTCCCTTCAGTTGGTAGAGCACAGTGGTTAAAGGCACATAGTTGGAGCTCAGTCTGACTGATGTCAAATCCCAATTCTGTTGCTATGTGACTTCTGACCAATTTATTTAGCTTCTTGCTGCCTCTGTGTGTTATCTGAAGAGGGACAAAATCTTAAGGTTCCTGTGAGGATTAAACGATGGTTGTTGTTAAGTGCTGTAAAGTTGATTCCGACCCAAAGTGACCCTGTATAGGGTTTCCGAGGAGCAGCTGGTGAGCTTGAACTGCCGACCTTGCAGTTCAAACGGCTTTGCAGTCTGGCGCATTAACTAACCCACAGCGCCACACCAGAACAATGAGGGTAGATGCTTAAAATTCTGTAAAATAAGCATTGGAGTAAGAACCACAGATTTGACAGTTTGAGCCCATCAGCAACTCCCATAAAGATACACAGCCTTGGAAACTCCATGCAGGGTAGCTATGAGCTGCAAGTGGCTCAGTGGTACTTAATACAGCATCCCAGAGGGTACAATTGGAGCCTGGGCACACAGCTTCAGTTGAATGACCCAAAGAGATTTCCTAAAACAGATTTTTCACCTGGGGTCATTGGTTCCCAGTGTTGCAAATATATTTAAAACCAAACAATAAAATCCAGGGCATTATAATTGCACCTCATTTAGAAACAAAGGTGGGATCTTTACTTTATTTATCAAACTTGGTTGTTTCCAGAAATTAAATCTATGCTTGTTGTTGTTAAGTGCCACGTAGTCAGTTCTGACTCATAGCAACCCTGGATAGGGTTTCTGAGGCGACACTGGTGAGTTTGAACCACAGGCCTTGTGGTTCTAACTGACTTTTCAGGCCAGTGCATTATCCTACATTGCCAAACCAGGACTCCAAAATCTATGCTTAAAGGGTGAGAATTTAAAAAAGTGAATTAACTCTATATCTATTGTTACTATTATAATAATTTGACAAAGTTTCTTAAGATTTTTCCCAAAAAAGGATGTCTGATGATAGTTTGAAAACTGATAGTACAAATGGAATTAGTGTTTGAAATTCTAAGGGGACTGCTTGTAAAACAGTATTTTTTAAAAGAAAAAGAGGAGGAAAAAGGATATATGAACATTTAAATTCTTAGTAAGACCAGACATGACACAATATACATTTGAATTTATCTTGGAAAACAATAAAAAAAAAAAAAAAAAAAAAACCATTACATTTGTCATTCTAAAGATGTTAAAAAGTAACAACCAAGAATTCCTTCTAACTTGCCCAGACAGAACAGAAGGCTCTGATTGTCTATCAGTGGGCCAAACCACATTCTTGTACTGTAATGTGTTGAACTTTTTTCACTTATTGACTTTGCAAAAACACGTTCTCAAGGGAATCAGCTCCAAACCTTTTGCTCAATTCCTAAGGGTGAGCTTTTGCTTTTGTTTCCCTTTGCTTCTTTTCACTTACCGGAAGGGAGGAACCTACACACTCTACATACAAGCCTGGGATTGTCTATGGAAGCACCGGTTTGAGGTAGCTACTGGCCCTGGGTCTCATCTTCTCACTGCTCTTCATGCTTTCTGCGTCCCACAGAAAAGATGTCCTAATTCTGTCTCCTTTCCACTCCTTTGTTCACTTGGATGTTCCCAGGGAAAAAAAAAAAAACATCTGTGAAGGCTGCCATCAGCCATCACAGGTGCACAACGTTTGCAGCTTCTTCATCCTTTTCTTGTCATGCACTCCCTAACTCCACAGTCTCTCCAGGTCCTGTGGCTGAGTAGTTCTACTATCTTCCTCGGTGACATTCCTACTGTTACCATATCCCTTTCTTTTAGCAAAGACTACAGGATTATCAAAGTAGAGCATGCACCTGACCACACATCCACAAAAGGTGTAAACAGTGATAGGCCCACTGGTAAGCTCCATGGATGTCTTCCTGGAACATTTTTATCCATACCGCATAGCAGCAGCCTTTTTACAACATGCAAGTATACTCTACCAATGTACATTACATGTGAAAGTTTCCTTTTCACTTACTATGACATTCACTCTTCCCTGGACTCATCTTCTGCTGGAGAAGTAGTAGAGCATTTTGTTAAGGATGCCAACACCTGTATTTGAATCCAGGTTCTTTCATTTGCTAGCTCTGTGATCCTGGACAAGGAACTTCACCTGATAAGATGGTGGTGGTTGTTATGTGCCGTGGAGTCAGTTCTGACTCATAGCCACCCTGTACAGGGTTTCCGAGGCTGTAAATCTTTACAGGAGTAAATAGCCTTATCTTTCTCCCGCTGAACAGCTAGTAGTTTCGAACAGTTGACCTTGTGGTTCGCAACCCGATTCATAACCACTACGCTACCAGAGCTCCTTCACCTGATGAGGTAGGTACTATTTTGGTCTCAATTTTACAGAAGAGGAAATTGAGATGCAAAGGTTATTATGTAAATGAATTAATACAGGAGTCCCCAATTTATATTACAGTGTATCAGAGTTATGATGAACAACATTTAAGACCATCCATCTCTCTTCTTTTTGTACATCCTGGTGTGGCGTTGCAGGTTAATGCGTAGGACAGCAAGGTGGGTTTGAACTGCAAGGTCAGCAGTTCAACCTCACCAGATGCTCCTCAGAAACCCTATACAGGGTCACTATGGGTCAGAACCAACTCCACACACACTTAACAACAACAAAATTGTTAGTAATTCTCCTTAGACGTAAGAATGGCAAGACTTCATCTCACGTATGTTGAACACATTATCAGAAGGGACAGGTCCGCATAAAAGGATATCACGCTTGGTAAAGTAGAAGGTCAGTGAAAAAGAGAAAGAGCCCCTAACAAAATGAATTGCTACCGTGGCTGCACAATGGACTCAAACATGACGATTGTGAGGATGGTGCAAGACTGGACTGTGTTTGGTTGTTACAACTGAGGTTGCTATGAGTTGGAATTATTGGAAACCAGCTCTGGTAGTGTAGTGGTTACGAATCAGGCTATGAACCTCAAGATCAGCAGTTTGAAACCATCAGCTGTTCCGCAGGAGAAAGATGCGGCATTCTGCTCCCGTAAAGATTTACAGCCTCGGAAACCATATGCAGGGTCACTCACTACAAGTCGGAACTGACTCCAGGCACATAACTACTATCATGTAATAACATTGTTATTAATATGTACTACATACAATCTTACAACATATAATTTGCTGATGTTATTATATTTGTAGATTTATATGTACTTTTTGCAACCCCCGAAGTCCTGATGTGGTGCTATGAATTAACGCCCTGGGCTGCAAGGTCAGTTTGAACCACAAAGTCAGTGGTTCAAGTTCACCAGTTGCTCCTCAGAAACCCTATACAGGGTCGCTATGAGTTGGAACCGACTCGACGGTGGTTGACAACAACAACAACAAAAGACAAAGATCAAATTTATAAAGATACTAATTTTAAAAGGCAATAATAGATAGGTCCCTTGTGGTACAATGGTGAATAATTCTTATCAGGACTGACTGTGAGTGTCGAAAATGTAAAGGTGGACATTTTGTAGCAAAACATGGGGAGTGATTGACTTTGCAGTCCAGAGGCGAAGGACCTTGGGACCATCAAGGGAGAAGAGCGGAGTGAGGGACCCTATCCAGAGAAACAATGAAGGCAGAGATGGAGGCACAGACAATGATATGGAGAGATGGAGCAGATGGGGACTCTAGACCCAGAGAGGGAGAGGGTCTGTGTGCTGACGACCAGGGAGGTGGGGTGCCTGCAGGGTATATACTTTGATTGATTGATGATGTGTGAAGGGGATTGTAACCATGGCAATGAAACGATATATGATAGAATGAATATAAAACTAATGTTCTCCATGTAAACTATCACATAATTCACAATAAAACATTTTTTAAAAAGGCAGTAATAATGCTTTTCTTTCTTTTTTTTAAATGAAGTATTCAACTTACTTCCGAAACAACTAGTATCTGAGCTGTATTGAGCGAAACCCCATTATAAATTGGGGACTGCCAGTCCATGTAAAGGCTTAGACATACGGGTGGCACAGAGTTTCCCTGTGGTAATCTCCCCTCCAGTGTGGGTCTCGGTCTAGGGGCAGTATGCTGTATGGCAGCAGTGCCTTCTCCCAGGCCCTGCTAGATAAGCCAACATGATGATGGGAGCACTCGGCGCTCACCACTGTCTGTCCCCTGCTGCTTCATGAAAGCACTGCAGTGATCAAACGGATTGCATTATCTGAGTTCCAAGATTTTGGTGCCCTCTGCTCTGGGCCAGCCAGGACTCATGGATAATCAGTCACCTCTGGCCACTAACTGCATTATTTTCATACTCTGGTGTGCCCTACTGATATGACTGTGTGCTCTGGTGTGAAAAGGGGTGGGAAGCCGTACTTACAGTATCTAACTGAGAGTGAGTCTTGGCCCAAAGAAAACCTATAGCCAGCTGGGTAGGGTGGCTGCTTCATTCCCTTTTTCCTTTACAAGGAAGGCAATTCTTGAGTTTGCCAGGCCACTCCCCTAGAAAATGCTTCATTAAGACCAGATGTGGTCAAGCAAAAGTAATTCAATTGAGTCTAATTAAATTGAGTCTAATTTACTTGCCTTCCTCAATTAGTGTTTCTCTGACTTCAATGCACGCAAGTCCCCTGGGGCACGTGTTAAAATGCAGATCCTGATTCCGCATTCCTAACTTCTGCGTTTCTCCTCAACTCCCAGAGAAATGGATGCTGCTACTCAGCAGACCTCTCGCAGCAAGTTTCGAAACCACCCCACCCTGCCCTTTCCTCTCAGTGAGCCAGGCCTCTTGGCAAGCTTGGCAGGAGAAGCCCAGTAGGGCCCAGTAGCAAATTGGGTGGTGTGTTTACATTGGCACTGAGGGAGTCGGCTGTAACGTGCTGGCTTTGGTATATACTCAATGCAACTGATGCCAAGGTCTTTAGACCCTTCGGTTTATTTTAGAAAACAAAAAAGCAGACATCACTTATAACAAATTGCCACATCCTTCTCCAGAGAAGTAGCCGGTGAGATCAAACCACTGACCTTTTGATTAGATGTCAAGCACTTAACCAGGACTCCACCAGGGATACTTTACTTTATCCAATAAAATACTTTATCCGTATCCTTACCCAAACCCTGTAAGTGGCGTCCCCAAATTCAGTCGTTTAACATGTGGGGTTTTGCTACCACGAGGTTAACAAAATGACTGGAGAGAGCAAGTAGCAGAGGATTGCAGTCAATCACCAATGCTTTCTCTCCCAACTGCATTAGTCTGGGTTTTGTTGTCCTTATTTTCCTGTGATTCCTTACTAGTTCTTCTGTGAGTGACATCATCCCTGTTAACTTAAAAACAAAATGGTTTTGTTTGTTTATTCAATATAACCTCTTTGAACACGGGGATTATGTGCTAAGAGTGACTGAGAGAAAGCTACCCCACTCAACTATCAAGACAAGACACAGCAATCTGGAGACCACAGATGGAGATGGGCACCTGCAGAACCCGTCACCCCTACCCCTTTAGGATAAAAGCAGAAGCTTCACTGGTGGGAATAAGGCAACTTCCTCCTACCTCCAGATGTAACTAAAACGCTCTAACTATGTTAGCTACAATATGAACTATAACTATATGTAACAAACCAAAACAGATAAATAAAGCAAGGGATTGAAGTTCTGCTCAGAATTTAGAGCAAGACCTTGGGCATGTCCCCTAATAAGAAAATAAATAATAACATCTCATCAAGCCCATATTAAGTGCCAGGTCCCACGCTGAGTGCTTTCCTCATATTATCTCTTGATGTGGTGCTGTAGGATCAGCATTGGACTGCTAACAAGGTCAGCACTTCAAACCCACCAGCTGCTCCTCAGAAACCCTATATAGGGTTCCGCTATGAGTTGGAACGAACTTGACGACACATAACAACACAGACGCTCCTATTGGCAGGTACTCTGATGAGGACAAAGAGCACTGGTGGCCCTGTGGTGAAGCACTTGGCTGCTAGCTGACTGGTTCAAGCCCACCAGTCGTTCTATAAGAGAATGATGTCTTAGTCATCTTCTGTAAAGACTTACAGCCTTGGAAACTCTTAAAATTCTGTTCCGCATTTCCTCCTTTTGATCAGGATTCTTCTGTGGAATATTTGATCAAAATGTTCAGTAATGGTAGCTGAGCACCACCCAGTTCTTCTGGTCTCATACATAGCAGAGGAGGCAGTTGTTCATGAAGCTCATTTTTCCTCGGTTGTTCCAGGTGAATAGAGAACAATTGTTGGGTCGTGGATAGCCACTTGCAAGTTTTTAAGAACCCAGCACTACCCAACAAACTAGAAGATAGAACAGAAGCATTCAATTCATTGTTAGGCCAGTCCAGGGATGTCTTATTAAACTATGATCCTAAATCTCCAAGCCAAGGAACCAAATCCCATGAAGTGTTTGATTGCACTTAAGGAATCTCAGTGTTTTTGTTAAGTGCCATCGAATCAGTTCTAACTCAACAGCTACCTTGTGTAGGGTTTTCAAGGAGCAGCTAGTGAGTTTGAACTGCTGCCCTTGTGGTTCAAACTGACCTTACGGTCGAGTGCTTATCCTTGAGAGCCATACCAGGACTCCAAGTAATCTCAGTAGCTACTCTCTTTTATTGTCATTATTACAAATACATAATCACATTTTTGCCAATTCAGCTTTTTATAGGAGTACAAATTATTGACAGTGATTACAATAATCAATGAGATTTTTCATCACCATTAATGCCCCCTTTCCCTCTATCTCCCACCCCTGGTAATCACGAATAAAACTTTGGTCACTATACATTGCCTTTTTCTGTCTTTTTATTTAAGTATTGTTGTTGTTAAGTCCCGTTGAGTTGGTCTCAACTCACAGCAACCCTGTATAGGATTTCTGAGGAAAGGCTGGTGGGTTTGAACCACAGACCTTGTTGTTAACAGTCTAGTGCTTGTCTTACCCCAGGACCCCTTTATATAAATGAGATCATATAATATTTGTTTTCCGTGACTGACTTATTTCTCTCAGCATAACATTTTTTTAAACTTTGTGTTGTGAATTGAGAAAGATTTATAGAGCAGATCATCAGTTTTACACTCAACAAATCATACACTTTGGTTCATCTCCATTGCAATCCCCTCCATGGAACATCATATATCCCACTTCCTCCCTGTTTCTTGTTTTCTTTTCTCCACCATTCTTAATTTTGTCCTTAGGTAAATCAGCACAATGTCTTCATGCGCCAATCATACTGTAGTGCATATTAAGACTTTATTTCTCCTACTGGCTGAATGGTATTATATGTATATACCACATGCTGTCTGTCCATTCATCATCTCTTGATGGGTGTTTAAGTTGCTTCCACTCTGGCTATTGTGAATAGTGCTGCAATATTGGTGTACACGTATCTTTTCGTGTCTCTGCTTTCAAGTCCCTAGGTACATAACTAGCAATGGAATTGCTAGTCCTGGCAGCACTGGGCTGCTAACTGCCAAGTATGAGGTTCAAACCCACTCTCGGAAACCCTATCTAGGGCTGCTATGAGTTGGGATTGACTCGATGGCAGTTTTAGTATTTTTAGGAATTGCCATACTGTTTTCCACAAGTGTACCATTTTGCATTCTCACCAGGGATGGATAATTGTTCCAATTTCCCCACAGTTGTTATTTTCCGGGTGTTTGTGTTGTGGTTGTTTATCTAGTTTAGTCAACCTAGTAGGAGTGAAATGGTGTCTCATTGTGGTGTTGAGTTGCATCTCTCTAACAGATAATGACATTGAGCATCTTTTCATGTGTTTGGTGGCATCTGAATATCTTCTTTGGTAAAATACCTCTTCAAATCCTTAGCTCATTTTATGATTAGGTTATTTGTCTCTTTGTTAAACTGTGAAAGTTTTACATATTTGGGAGTTATTAGATTCTTGCCAGATAAAAGGTTTCCAAAAATATTCTCCCATTGATAGCTTGTCTTTTTACTTTTTTGGTAAAAATCCTTTGGTGAACAAACATTTTCAATTTTTATGAGATGGCCTTTATTTATTTTGTTTTTTTCTCTTTGTGCTTTTTGTCATTCTTTCATACAGTCCATTTGTTGAAAGCTTGACCTGTTCTTTGTTCCCCTTACTTATTCTTCAAAAAATTTTATGGTGTTAGTGTGCACATTTAGGTCCTTAATCCATTTTGTATTTGTTTTTGTCTTCCTCCAATCTGATGCCATGTTCTATTCAGTTCTTTTACTCCAATCTGATGCCACGTTCTTCAACATATAATCCAGCATCTCAGATTATTTACTCAGCATCCAAACTGAATAAGTATGATAAACGGATACAACACTGACACACACCTTTCCTGATTTTAATCCATTCAGTAGCCCTTTGTTCTGTTTGAATGACTGCCCCTTGGTCTATGTACAGGTTCCTTGTAAACTCAAGTGCTCTGGAATACCCATTCTTTACAATGTTATACATAGTTTGTTATGATTGTTCCACACATGTCTTTCATTAGTCACTAAAACACAGGTAAACATCTATCTGGTATTCTCTGCTTTCATCCAAGATCCATCTACATCAGCAGCAACATCCCTCATGCCACATGCTTTTCTGAATCCAGCTTGAATTTCTGGTAGCTCTCTGTTGATGTACTGCTACAATTGTTTAATTATCATCAGCAAATTTTTATTTGCATGTGATATTAATGACTTCTGCATTCTGTTGGGCCACCTTTCTTTGAAATGGGCAAAAATATGGATCTCTTCTAATTAATTAGCCAGGTTGCTGGTCTTCCATAGTTCTTGATATAGATGAGTGAGGGCCTCCACTGCTGCATTGGTTTGTTGAAACATTTCAATTCATATTCTATCAATTCCTGAGTCTTGTTTTCATTGATGCTGTCAGTGTTAATTGGAATTCTTCCTTCAGTAACATCCGTTTTTTAAATGGTTGAACATTGACCAATTCTTTTTGGTACAGCACTTTGTGTAGGTATTCCTTCCATCTTCTGTTGATGTTTCCAGCATCATTCATTATTTTGCCCATAGAATCTTTCAATATTGCCACCCGAGTTTTGAATCTTTTTTTCAATTCTTTAAGCTGAAGAAATGCTGAGCGTGTTCTTCCCTTTTGTTTTTCTAACTCCAGGTCTTTGTACATTTCATTATAATATTTAACATTGTCTCTCAAGCTGCCCTTTGAAATTTTCTACTCAGCTCTTTCACTTTATCATTTCTTCTACTTTAGCTTTTCTACACTCAAGAGCAAGTTTCAGAGTCTTCTCTGACATCCATTTTGGTCTTTTTCCCTCACTTCCTGTCTTTTTAGTGACCTTTTTTCTTTCTTCATATATGATGTTCTTGCTGTCATTCCACAACTCTTCTGGTTTGTAGCCATTATTGTCTAATGTATCAAATCTCTTCTTGTGATGGTCTCTAAATTCAGGTGGGATATGTTCAAGGTTATAGTTCGGCTTTTGTGGAGTTGTTTTCATTTTCTTCAGCTTCAGCCTGAACTTGCATATGAGCAATTGATGGTCTGTTCCACAGTCAGTCCCTGGCCTTGTTTTGGCTGAAGATATTTTCTCCACCATCTCTTCATACAGATATAGTCAGTTTGATTTCTGCATATTCCATTTGGTGAGGTCCATGTGTACTGTTGTTGTTGTTAAGTGCCATTGAGTCTGCTCAGATTCATAGTGACCCTCTGCACAACAGAACAAAACACTGCCTATGTAGTCACCTTGTATGTTATTAAATAAAAGGTATTTGCAATGAAGAAGCCATTGCTCTTACAAAATTCTATCATGCAATCTCCAGCATCGTTTCTATCACCAAGGCCGTATTTTCCAACTACTGATCATTCCTTTTTGTTTCCAACTTTCACATTCCAATTACCAGTAATTTTCAACGCATTGTGGTTGCATGTTTGATCAATTTCAGACTGAAGAAGCGAGTAGCATTTCTTAGTTTCATCATCATTGCCTTTAGTGGTTAATATTTTATGTAATAGTAATATTAACTAATCTTCTTGGTAAGCGCATAGGTATCACTATTTTATCCCAGAC
Source organism: Chrysochloris asiatica (assembly GCF_000296735.1). NCBI lineage: Eukaryota > Metazoa > Chordata > Mammalia > Afrosoricida > Chrysochloridae > Chrysochloris > Chrysochloris asiatica. Next base: position 12,469,125 of record NW_006408525.1, on the reverse strand, counting down.
AGCATTGAACTTTAAGACAGATCTTGAAATGTTGGCTTTGATGATGAATGTAACACCATTCCTGTTGAATTTGTCATTCCTGGTATAGTAAACCATATTTTTTTTAATTCAAAATGACAAATACCAGTCTATTTCAAATCCCTTCTTGTTCAGTGCTGTTGAGTCGGTTCTGACTTTTAGTGATTCAGTATAGGTTTTCTGAGGAGCGACTGGTTGAGTTTGAACTACTGATCTTGTAGTTCAAATTGACCTTGCAGTTCGCATTTATCCTACAGCACCACACCAGGAATCCATTTCAGCTCACTAATATCTAGGATATTGATCTTTATGTGTTCCATTTCATTTTTGACAGCTTCCCATTTTAACGGATTTATACTTCATACTTTCCACATTAATATTATTGTTGGGCGTTTGCAGCTTATTTTGAGTTGTGCCCCATCAACAAATGAAGGTCCTGCAAGCTTAACTCCAGCTCTTGCCCTGTCATATTTTTAGTGCCTTCCAACTTGAGGGATTCATTTTCCAGACAATGTTCAGCTGCTACTCATAAGGTTTTCAGTGGTTAATCATTCAGAAGTGGTCTGCTTCTCCTTCTTCCTAGTTTATCTTAGTTTGGAAGCTCTGCCAAAATCTGTCTACCATGGGTGACCCTTCTGGTAGTCAATTTACTAGTGGCATAGCTTCCAGCATCACACAAGCCACCACAGTGTGACAAACTGACAGACAAGTGGCTTATTGCCATACATTTGTTCATAAAATTTTATCATAATTCTATTTCTATTGGGTCAATTGTAACATCCCCTTTCCTTTTTGGCTATTTGCATCTTTCTTTTTTTTTTTTTGGTGGGGAGGAGGTTCTAGCTAAATGTTTGTCAATTTTATTTAGTATTTCCAAAAACCAACTTATGGTTTTATTGATTCTATTATTTTTGTTTCCTGTTTTATGTATTTCTGCTCTGATCTTTGTTCTTTCTGTTCTCCTTGCAGGTTTAGGCTTCATCTGCCTGTCTCTTTCTAGTTCCTGGAGCTGAGATAGCCTGTAAGTTTGAGATCTTCCTTCTTTTTTTTTCTTCCTGTGGGCATTTATCACTGTAAGCTTCCCTCTGAATACTGCCTTTTCTGCATCCCATATGATTTGGTATGGTTCAGTTTTATTTGACTCTAAGAAAATTGTGCTTTCTTCCTAATCCATGGATAGCTTAATAATGTATTGTTTAATTTGCATGTGTTTGTGTATTTCTAGGGTTTTTTCTTTACTGGTTTCTAGCTTCACTCCACTGTGGTCAGAGATTTCAATCTATTTAAATGATCAAGACATTGTGACTAAAACTATGGTCTACCTTAGAGAATGATCCAAGCTCACTGAAGCTGAATGTATATTGAGTGTTCTATGCATGCCTAACACTAGCTGGTGTATTCTTGTTAAGTGCAGTCCAGTCGATTCTGACTCATAACAACCCTGTGTAGCGTTGCCGAGGAGTGACTGGTGGGTTGGCTTAGAGTGTCATTCATGTCCTTTGCTTCTACATGTCTGTGCAATATTGAAAGTGGGGTATTGAAGTCTCTTAACTATAATTGTAGTAGCATCTATCTATTTCTCTCTTCAGTTTTATCTACTTAAGTGCCCCGATGTTGGATGCATATATATTTGTTAAAGCTTCTTAATTATTTGGTCATATTTTTATCTCTATATGATATCCATTTATCTCTCCTGACAGCTTTTACCTGAAAGTCTGCTTTATCTGATGTTAAAAGCGCCCCCAGCTCACTTGGTTATTAACCGAATGGCATACGTTCCCATTCTTTCACTTTCAACTAATATACGCTCTTGGGTTTAAGGTGTGTCTCTTATAAACATCATACGGTTGGGTTTTTTTTTTACATACCTATAAAACTTTATTTGCCTATAAAATTTTACTGAAGATAATTCAGAAATTATTCCAGCATTACATTGACAGAGAACTGTCAAATTTTCAAGCCGATTCAGAAGAGGACATGGAATGAGGCATATCATTGCTGGTATCCGATGGATCTTGACTGAAAGCAGAGAATACCAGAGAGATGTAGTCTCTTTTTATTGACAGTGCAAAGTTATTTGATTGTGTGGATCGTAACAAATTATGGCTAACATTGTGAAGGACGGGAATTCCAGGACACTTCACTGTGCTCATGTGTCTGGAACCTGTACACAGACCAAGAGGCAATCATTCAAACAGAACCAGGGGATACTGCGTAGTTTAACAGTGGGAAACGGGTGCATCCAGGTTGCATGCTTTCATCATATTTATTCAATCTGTATGTTGAGCAAGTAATCTGAGAAGCTGAACTATATGAAGAAGAGTGTGGCATTGGGGTTGAAGGCATCATTAACCACCCAAGATGCACAACCTTGTTTGTAGAAAGAGGACTTGAAGCATTTACCAATGAAGATCAAAGACTATAGCCTTCAGTATGGATTGTACCTCAAGATCAAGAAAACAAAAATTATCACAATAGGACCAATAGGCAATATCATGATAAATGGAGAAAAGATTCGAGATATCAAGGATTTCATTTTATTTGGATCTATAATCAATGCCCATGGAAATATTAGTCAAGAAATCAAATGACATAGCATTTGGGTAAATCTGTTGCAAGTAACCTCTTTAAAGAGTAAAGATGACACTTTTGAGGCCTAAGGTGCATCTGACTCAAGCCACGGTGTTTTCAACCACCTCCTACGTATGTGAAGGTTGGACAATGAATAAGGAAGACCAAAGAATTGGTGCATTTGGATTATGGTGGTGTTGGGGAAAAACACTGTATATACATACCACGATCTGCTTGAATGAACACATCAGCCATAAGTACAGTCACAGTGCTCCTGTACATACATATGTACTTTGGACATGTTATCTGGAGTGACCACTCCCTGGAAAAGGATATCATACTTCGTAGAGGGTCAGTAAAAAGAGGAAGACCCTCAATGAGATGGGTTGACCCCAGTGGTTGCCAACAATGGGCTGAAGCAAAGCAAAAATTGTGAGGGTGCCACAGGGACAGGCAACGTTTCATTCTGTAGTACATAGGGACAGTATGAATCAGAAGTGACTCGCTGGCACTTAACAAAACACATAGCCTTTCTCCTTTCTGTCTTGCTCCTTCTTTCCTTCCGTCCTCTCTTGTCAGTTCGTCAGTACTCCAATGTCTGTTATAGTTATTCTTTGTATTAACTTTTCCTATTTAAATGGCTATGTCGCTTTTCTTTTCTGACTGGACCTAGACTGATACAGAACGTCTTACAACCAAGAGCAGGGTGCAGTCAACCAGGAAGAGAAGTTGCCCAGTACAATCATGACAGCGATGCGAAGAGTCAAAGAGAGCTGCTGGTTTGTCAGTTTAGATCTTTTTGAAAAACGAGAGGTCATTTACTGAACACGCAGGAAGAAGGTGGTTTTAGGGAGGAAGTCTGGAATAGTTGCTTTTAACTATAAATAAAGATGAATTTGGATCAAAGATTCCATAAAATAATTTTGACCAAAAGGGGAAAATGCAGAACAGAATTCTAAATTCTCATGGACTGTAGTAGACTTCCTGGATCTATGAAGATTGGATGAACCCCTGAAACTATTGCCCTGCAATCATCTTTAAACCTTAAACTAAGAATAGTTCCTGAAGTCTTATACCAAACATGTTTTGCTTTAGTAAAAATGGTGTGTCTTAAGCATTGTGCTGTTAAGAAGGATTCATATGGGATTAAATTGACAACAGCAACCTAAAGAGGCAATAGGCTTATGTTAATGGGGAAGAGATAATTCAGAAAAGGAGAATTGTTGTACAACTCGAAGAATATCATCAATGTCACTGAACTGTAAGTGTAGAAACTATTTAATTGGTGTATCTTTTGCTGTGTGTATTCTCAACAAAATAAAATTTAAAGCAAGAATAATCAGTTGAAAATCAGAACCTAATAGTATACTCATATTTTGAGTAGGCTAGCTCTTTCATTTGTGAAAAGGTTTTTAGTGACGTCATCATTTCGACATTGAAAGGGGTAGGAGTGAATGCTCTGATGCAGGTTTGGAAGTGGCTGAAACAGTAAAGACCAGGGAAGCCAAGTTACCAACCGCTGAGTCCAAGACAAACACAGTCAAGAGACCAATCGTGCAGTGCCGGCAATGTGGATGGTGATAGGAAGCCAGGTTTCACAAGAAGGGAAAAACAATCCTGTGGGATACTGGACTAAGTCAGGGTGAGCATCTTTTTATACAGTTGAATATATAAGAACCACAGCAGAAGTTTCTAACTTAATGGGAGAGTGGAAAATCTGAAGATGGGAAGACTGAGTCATGTGGCAGAAAAGTAATTAGCCAGAGAGCTCAGGTTCCCAAGGACAAGAGCAGCCGATGGGGATGCATGAGGCAGGTGCTCTGAAGTGACACTAGACACGCCCTCTGCTAGTTGGTTTGTCTTTCAAGGTTTTCAACATTGGGTTTGTTGCTGTTCAGTGCCAACTCATAGCAACCCTGTATTGGGATTCCAAGGAGTAGCTGGTGAGTTTGAACCACCGGCCTTGTGGTTAGCAGTCCAGTGCTTATGCTACAGTGCCACACCAGGTGTGTACTTAGCATTTTCATCTCGAATAGTGCTTCTGGACCACCTTTGTTTTCATCTCCCCTCCTGTGTGTCACTCCTGGGGTAGATGGTAGAGTTGAGTGTCTCAGTCGGAGTGGAACATGACAATTATTTCTATTTCAGGCACAAGAAATCCACTGACATTCTGCATGGTGACTGAGTACACACATGGCTATAGGGAGGGAAACCAACATTTCCTAAGGCAAATGCAACTTATTGGAGATGGTGCAGTTTCTTTCTCTATTTATTTTATTTCATTCTTCAAGAAGCTGGTCACCACCCATTCAACTGACCCCATGACCTTTCTAATGGTTTGTGATTCCTAGTGTGGAGCCAGCACTCCAGAGGAACGAGGTGACTCACTCACCTCACAGGCTGATTACAATCTGAGGAGAACACACACTCAGCTCAACACTTCCCTATACTCTAGTCGGTGTTTATGACTTTTATCTTTGTTTTCCAAGCCCTGTAAAGAGAGGGTGCAACACAGGAACCCGAATGCCAAGACCCCATCCATGTCAATCTCCCTCTTTCTGAAGTGATACTTTTCATGACACTCATGTTCAGATCCACATCAGTGTCATGTACATCATCTTCACTGGCCCACACTAAAATCCTGTAGCAAAGATAACCTTCTTGTTACGGAAAACGGGCATTGCTTGCATTATTCTAAAACAAGACAAGGATTTGAAACACTTCACTAATGACAAAGTATGGAAGTTTAGCTCAATATGATTTTATTCAAAAATTTGCAAAGCTGAAGGAGGAATCTGATCTTTTGCTAGAAGGAAGCAGTTTTCACAGTATATATGTAGCCATTTTAGCTTTGTGTTGAACAAGAGGACGTTTCTGTTCAAGATCCTCACTCCAGCACATTCAGTCAGGTGGCTTGGGGTCTTGTGACAAGTAACACATTCCCTGGACTGAAGCTCATAGTAAACTAACTCTCTCACCCAAGCAGAGCACTGGTTCTTCCCCAGGCACATACATGCAATCTTATCTTCACAGCTCTGCAGAGGGCCCTAAGAATCCTTAATTTTACAGTTGAGAGAAATGTGGAAGGATTCCTTAACTCAGTGCCTACAACAAATCCAACCACCTGTTAGCTCTTGACAATTGCAAGCATAAAATACTTGAAATGTAGCAGATATTCCACAGTTAATGGAACAGTTCAAATGTTAAAAAATTAGATCATGTAACATGCTTTCATGTTTAAAAGTGTTACTTAATAAAACTTGGTGCGGCAAGATATGCAGCAATTTCTCGTAGTTGGTATTATAGACTCCTATGGACGGTCACTACTTGATGGTCAAAAAAATAAAGAGAAGAAACCACACACAGCAGAATAGAGCAAGCCTGCAGGGAATGTCATATTTAAACTCTGTTACAGAAACTAAACCAGAAAAAAAAAAAAAAAAAAAAGTCTACAAAACCAACACTCATGTGATTTTAAAGGATGAGGTAGATTTTTTTTTTTTCCTATGCAGTAAGGTGAAGATAAAAAATGCATACAATTTTCAAATGTTTTTTTTAAAAAGTTCAGTTCTAGTCACTTTCACACACAGGACATAAAGAAACAGTGAGGGGAACGGCTGCTGTCAGGCAAGTTCTGTGCTTGATGCGTTGTTACTTATAGATTCCACAATTAGTCTGGGATCAATCAATTCTCTCCAACACACAGTGATCTGAGGAAAAATACAAAACACCACATTTAGAGACTTCATTCTGAGGCCACATCCAAAGCCAAAACTGTATCATTGCTTTTAAGTTGTTGCCAACTCTGAGTGACCCTGTAGCACAGGAGAGAACAGCCCCCAAGGTTTCCAAGGCTGCAAACCTTTTTGGTAACACAGCGCCACATTTTTCTCCTTCAGAGTGGTTGGTGAATTTGAACTGCTGATCTTTTGGTTTGCAGCCAACCCCTTAAGCACCGTGCCACCAGAGTTCCTCTTTTAAGTCAAAATCGTCACTCAAGGAACTTTTTATTTGTGCAGAATGGCTGAAGAACTAGAATGACTGAGTCTTGGAGTAAACTGAGTTCAATTAGAATATAAGAACGTAATTGACCTGAAATGCTGCTAAATTTTATATGAAACCTATTTCATTTTTCTTTGGTTTAAAACTAGGGTGGGGAAACAGGCTAACTCGTTACAAAATGATCAGAAGGATATGCCTCAACAAACTCCAGGTGGGCAGAGGCTCCCAGACCTCTTGGGAGTCAGCGGTGCCCCAGATTCAGTGGAATGTTGGTGTCCTTTCTCTTGCAGCTCTGTAGTTCTTATCCTTTGCTGCCTAAATACAGGCTTTTTCCACATGCTACAAAGGGTGAACGAGGGCCATCTAGTTTCAAGAAAAGGTAATTACAGTCTTTCTATCTTTTGAATGGAGTCCTGATGTGGCGCTGTGGGTTAATGAGCCAGACTGCAAAGCCATTTGAACTGCAAAGTTGCCGGTTCAAGCTCACCAGCTGCTCCTCAGAAACCCTATACAGGGTCGCTATGGGTCAGAAATGACTCAATGGCACTTGACAACAACAACATCGTTTGAATAGGCCAGGGGGAAAGCCTCCCAGATTTAGTTTTCCAATGCAGTGGCCTGGGGTAGATTTCAATGAAAAGTGGGGTTGCACTCTAAGAATGTGGTTTTGGAATCAGTTCTCCGGAGTTCATCTATCCTAGCCAAAAGAAAACACAGGACTTGGTTAGGTACATTTTAGACAAAATGTGAATATTGAACTTTACAGAATATTAACACTGAAAATATATAACACCTGAAGAGAAGGCATTTTCTTAAATGCAACCCTAATTATAAATATAATTCTATTGACTGTAATGCTAGCACAGCCTAATGAGCCAGGGACGGCCTGCTATCCTGGCAGCCTGGGATGTCTACAAGCGGTTTAATCCATGTATCATACTTTCCAAAACGACAATTCAAGGATTTAAACAAAATCAAGGACAAACTTGTTACTTTAAGCCCTTCTTCAAAATGATGCTGTGGCAAATCAAAACAGTGGTAGCATGGGGGTGGGGGTAGTGGCAGAGGACAGGCACAAAGTGACAAGAAGGGGCACGAGAGGGACTTTTAATGTCCTGTCCTTCATCTGGTGGTTACATGGTATGCCCATTTGTAAAATCATCCAAACTGTACATTTAAGTAATATGCACATTTCTAACTGAACTTAAAAAAAAAAAAAAAAACCTTAAAAAATATACCACTCTTTCCACTTGGGAGCTCACACAAATCCTGTGACTACAACCTTCAGCAACTCTGCATTCCTACACAAGAGTTTGTTCTCTGTGCATCCTGCCATGTCAGGGCCTCCATTGGGCAGTTGGCAATAGTTTGCTGCCTCCTAGGTAGACCAGAGTCCCCCGGGGCCTAGATCCTTCCTGTTTGAATAGGCAGTTCAAGAAAGTGCGATGTCACCTTCCAGACCAGAGAGAAGGCATGACCGCGCAGTCTCCAGAAGAGAAGTCCGCCTACCCTCTTGTCCTGCGTCACAGCATACTCCACCACCTCAGCTCCATTCTCATTGTGATAAACCAGATCAAATTTCCCAGGTTCTCTCATGGCTGAAACCACACAGTAAGGAGGTGAGACAAAAAGTCATTGCAAAGTAAACCAATATGTCCCTCTGCAGGGAATTCATGCCACTAGAAACTCCAAAGAAATGGTCAACCAATCTGTACACAGGAGCATGGGGTGTGCTCAGAAGGCCCTAAGAAACCTGGCATTTGTAGATGGGGGCTTCTTGGGTAAAAAGAACATATATGGAGTACATTGTAATTTAAAACATTAAAAACACTGAGAACTAAAGTGTTTCACTTCTTGGTTTAAAAAAACCTGCACGGATCTAACCACAGTATTTGCATTCTTGCTATATACTTACACTAAGGGCAAGTATCAAGTATTCTGTCCTTGTGGAACTGCATACTCTTTTATAAGTGTGGATCAACTTACAACATTTTATCCTTTGCAGTAACTTTAAAGTCATAAAACATCTTCCTAAATTTCTTTAAAGTTTTTTTTTTTTCATGTTTTATTGTGAATTATATAATATTTTACATGAGAGAACTTTGTTTTACATTCATTCCACCATTCCACCGTATATCGTTTCATTGCCATGGTTCCAATCCCCTCCATGCATCATCAATCGACCAAAGGGTATACCCTATAAACCCGCCCCCTACCCCCCCCCCCCCCCCCAATTCTTCAGCACACAGTCCCTCTCTGGATCCAAAGTCCCCAGCCACTTCATCACTCCATGTCATTGTCTCTGCCTCTATCTCGGGCCTCGTTGCTTCTCTGGGTAGGGTCCTGCTCTCGGCTCTTCTTCGTTGATGGTCCTAGAGACCTCTGCTCCTAGACTGGACAGTTAATCACTCCCCTCCTTGCTACAAAACGTTTACCTTTACATTTCCAACCCTCACAATCAGTCCTGATAACAATCATTCACTATTGTATCACAAGTGACCCTTCAGATTGGATAGTACTCACTGGAGATTCTGCCTTCCTCCATGCCCCTTAGCTCTAGGTTCCCTCTTGAAAGCTTGTAAGCCAGTCACTTCTTGCCTTTGTAGTCCCCCCTCCCCCACCATTTGGGTATCCAATGTCCAAGTTGCCTATCCCTGTCTACTCTGTGTGTGGAGGGGGTGGGAATGTTTCTTGCTGTAAGGATTTGTTTCCTCTTTTAGGTTACTGCATCCATAGGTGTAGGTCGAGTTCATCAAATTGTATCAGATCACTCTTTTTTTTTTTTCCCTCTTCTTTCTTCTCTTGGTTGAGTTCTGATCATCCATTCATCGGGGTCAGGTCACGTGGGTACCATCTGCAGGTGTGGGTGTTCTTGTGCGTATGCCCTCTCTTCCTATCAGCTGGTAGCTTCACTCTCCACTCTAGTCCTCTGTGGCCACGCCGCTGACTCTGGGCCCAGGAGTCCCCAGGTCTCCCCACACTGCGGGCCAACCAGGTCCCCATCTGGGTCCACAGAAGCCCACCGAACATTGTAGAGCTTAGCTTGCTGCTTCATTGCTGCTTTTACCCCACTTCCCCCTATCAACGATGCGTGTGGTCACCAATCAGAGCACCTATTTCCATTGAGTCTTAAGTCTTGGAAGGGGGTTTGTAATGTGAAGTTTTTGCTAGTATAACTTCCTCTGGGATATCTTCATTCTTTCATCACAACCACACTCCTCATTTATGTCCATATGTTCACAAAGCAGTGTGGACATTATCACAGCTATCTGTTATAAACTCCATTGGTGTTCAATTCAAATTTCACTTCTAGCCTTACTATCATTTTGTGTTTTTTTGCTGAGCTTTGATTTTTGCTGACCAATTCCCTCATTTAACTATTCCCTCCTTCCATTTAACAAAGAGGTTACAAGCTACACAGCCTGCTGTCTTCACAGGATCCAAGTAACAGATCAAAGGTGATCCATCACTGACAAACGCTGGAGGAAGTGATGTGACTGCTGGCCATTCACAGTGTGCATTTATTATTCACATGGAGATCTGTGGGCTGAAGAGCTAGCAGTATGTTGTTGAATAGCATTAACATGCCATGGTAACTGAAACTGGAACTATGTTGTGCGAGGACTAGTATTAGTTATCTAAACCGTTAAGAACTGAGATTCATGCATAGGTTGTTGTTGTTGTTATTAAGTGCAATTGAGTTGGTTCTGACTCATAGAGACCCTGTGTAGAGTTGCTGAGGAGCGGCTGGTGGGTTTGAACCACATGTGGCTATCAGTCCAGTGCGTATCACACCAGTGCATATCACTACAGCGCCATACCAGGACCTCTCATGCATACTGGAAACATGCAAAGACGGCTTGTATTTCCAGTAGAGAAGAGGTCAAGCAATTTCTGGATGCTCTAAAGAAGAAAAGCTCTAACTGCGTGTTATCACTGCCAATCACCTTACAAGCCGTGACCCAGCTGTGTCCACAAAGCTTCTCTTCTACAAATAAAACCTAATCAAAAGCTGGAAAACCACTATAAATTGTAACTAATTCTTAATACCATGACGGGAATTTGTTGAAAACCCCTTTGATTGGTTCCTGCTTATTGGAGTGTTTCATCTTATTTAAAAACAAGCAGAAGACAGTTCACTGTGTTAGAGTCTGCCAAAGAAAGATCTCCCAAACACATTCCAAAATTAAGCTGATACAGCAAAGGCCCTCTTGTTCCAAGCTTTCAGAACCAGTCATGGGTGGGACTAGTAAGGAATAAAGCAGGGAACGATCTAAAATAATAATGTGTGTGTGTGTGTGTGTGTGTATACTCATATGCCATAGCTAACTTTTGACTTAACACACAAAGTCTGCTCCCTTGCCAATCGTCTGAAGTAAGACGGGGAAAGTCTATGAGTATGGGACCAAGGCTTAGAGATATCTGTCTTGCTTTTATACGACATACATACCCCTAATGTACTGTCTACAGTTTCCACAGTTTCCAGTTTTAGTTGTAAACTGAGATGCAAGCATCCTTAGATTTGAAAGGCAATCTGAATGCAAAATCCTCTTACATTTTTACAGAATTTTCCCTTTTTACAGTTGACCTGCCCGAACATAATTTAATAGCAAATTTTTATCAACTCTTCTGAGTCAGCATTCAATATAGACATAATTATTTTTTACAATCAATTTTTACCAGTTTGCATGATTTATGAAATGATATAATTACAGTAATAAGAACTATTAACCTAATAGCTTTGGGAACAAATCCACCAAGGTCTCTGTAGGCACACAATTAATCCCACTCACGGGAGCAGGGATGTGGGCCCCAAGTTGTAGTGTGCAGACAGAGGGGCAGTGGAGCCCTAATTAATCACAGGACCAGCAAAGCAAACATCTCCTGTGCAGGAAAGCTGTTCAGGAACCACTGAAGATATGAAGAGTATTTTCAGATCCTATTCTGAAAGACTCACCAGGTAAAGATGAAAGGATTTCTATATCCATTTGTTGGGTCTCTGGGTTGTGGCTTAATATTTTTCCTTCCTTTAAAAAATAAAAGTCCAAGTCAAAAATCAACATGTCCATTATGGATACACTATAAAAGCACTGAAATATACTCTGGTTAAAAGGGTGAATTTTATGTTATTTGAATTTGATTTCAAATTTTTTAAAATTTAAATAAATCAGTATATAGGAGAAATAAAAGCAGACATGTGGATTGAAAACCCCTCTCTGTAAACAGATGGAAATCCCCTCAGAGGCAACACAACCAGCTGCTGTTGAGTCGATTTCAACTCACGGCTTGGTAGAATTGTGTGAGAGTAGAAAGGAACACCTTTGGGTTTTCAATAGCTAATTTTTCGGAAGTAGAAGGGGGCTTCTAAAAGTTCATGAAAAAATGGAATGAAATTCCTCCACAAACTATTTGAAGCCTCTCACAAATCACCAGGACTTTCTTCCGAGGTGCTAGGGGCAGACTGGTACCTCCACCGTTTTGGTTAGCAGCTGGGCCTGTTAACAGTTTAAATCACCCAGTGTCTCCCAGAGGCAAAACAGTTCCATTTAAACCCTAACTGGGCCAGCACTGGCCTGCAGGTTAGAAGGAGAGTAAAGGACAGACAGAGCCCTAGGACAGCACAGTGACGGAAGACGGGAAGAGGAGGAAGGAAACCTCGCTAGGCCACCACGATACTCAAATGAGAGCTCTCATCCTAGTGTTCGCCATGCAAAGAAGGAACGCACGCGGTTTAATACGGTTCTCAACAAAAGGGGAAGGAAACACATAATTGTGTGAGTCAAGCTTTTACTGGATTGTGCCCACATAGAGTTCCATACAGATGGGCAGTGAAGAACGTCTACGGGCGGTCCATGGGAATTGTCTGCCATTAACTGACCACTTCAGAGCAGGATAACCAGTAATAATTCACAACATGTCAAAGAGCTCCTGGTGAAAATCAAATTTTCTAGCCAAAAACTATGTGTCATTTTCTTTCAAAGTTTACATTATGTGATTATTATGTACATTATGTAGGTGGAGTACTCAGATGCACTTGGGTTTCTAAGTTGATTACAAAAAAGGACATGAAAATAAATTAAGCTCAGTATTTCCATTCTACAGTCTTCTCAAGTATGAGGTTAATGACACTGGGAAATACTATTTGAAATTACATTTTAATGTTTTTAACTTCTACTTTATGATATTATGTACTCAAAAAATTTTATATTACCCTACATCAGTAGTACTAAATACAATTTTAGTTTCTTTAGTATACCGATAATTATTTTAAATTAACAGCCATACCTTGTAATCAGAAACATCAGGAGAATAATCAGATGTTAGTTCCAAAAGCTGAAAAGATTTAAAATCTCTATAAATACACAAGTCCCTCTTCAAGTCACACATCCTCATACCCCCTTCGGCCCACCCACAAGGAAGCACACTGTGTTACGGTGCCCTCTTCCACCACTCCGGGGATCCTACTGTGAACCACAGCAAAACAGGGGTTCTAGTGAAAATGTCAGCTGACTTTCTATGACATTTAATTTATATCTTAATGCATATTAAATATATTCAACTTTACTGACTAAGTAAGTTTATGTGGAGGAGAAATTAACTTTATTTTTTGCCGTATGGTTATTGTTTATATATATATATATATACATACATACACACACACACACACACACACACATAAGGTGCTCTGGTAGCGTAGTGGTTACGAATTGGGCTGCGAACCTTAAGGTCAGCGGTTCGAAACTACCAGCCGCTCCACAGGAGAAAGATGAGGCTTTCTACTCCCGTAAAGATTTACACCCTCAGAAACCCTGTACAGGGTCGATATGGGTCGGAACCGACTCGACGGCACTTAACAACAACAACATATACCTTGAATGCAATCTTTTCTCCAACTTGAGGGGCAGCTGCTAATAGTGGTAATGTACTGTAGTCCTTCTTGTGCATTTCTACTGGATTCTGAAAAACAAAACAAAACAAAACAAAACGAGCAACAACCCAGTATTAGTCTTAAGACTTTGTTCCGGTGAGAAAATGTGAATCCACGAAACCAACTCCAGACACGCATCAAGGGGCTGGGGGGACAGGCAAGCAGACAAACTCGAGTGAATTAACACTGACCTGTATAATAGTAGATGAGTTTGTTAACATTTCATTTAACTGCTGCTGCTTCTGAAGTTCACTGTTTCGATTTAAAACACAGGGAATGGTTTGCCCTCGTCCTCGACCTCTGCCCCGCACGCCCCGGCCCCTGGATCCTTTCCAAGAAAGAAGGTCCTCTCCTCTACCCCATCCTCTTCCCAAACTGGTGGGGAGAGACAAGTTGGAAGGACCAGAAGCCTGTCTGCCCCCATGTGAATCGGAATGCTTCCATCCAGGAGCACTTCGAGTCTGGGTCAACAAGTCTGGCCCTGCGCCACCTTTTCCTGCGAAAAGGCCCACTGTCTTTAAGAGACTTGCAGCGCACTCCGGGGTTCTCTGAGACACTGTGCTCTCATCATCTGACTCAGAACTGGAGTCTGAACTAGAAGATGATGTGTTGGTGGCCTTGCCCTTGACAGGGGTGAGGCTGAAGTTAGTTTTTGAAACCAGTTTTTTCTTAGTTGTGTTTTTCACAGAGGATCCTTCTTTTGGTAATCCAGTTGATACTTTCTCTGAGGACTTCTTAACCTCCGAAACAGCATTGCTGAGGCCATCACTGGTGGATTCATGCGATGACTCAGACTCTGATGAGGAATTGGGGCTATCTTTTGCACAAATGCCTATCCCACCTTTCTTTCTGACTTTCACCAGGCTGTTTCTAACAGGCGAGCCTTTTGGCGGACTACAGTTCTTGATGGCCCAGTCTTTCACAGCCTGTGCTTTAGGAGACTTGTGATTCTTTATTTGTCTTTTAAATTCACCTTTCTCCTTTTTCTTTGGTGATTTTCTTCTGGTCTCTCTACCATCATCATCACATGCTGCTTTGTTTTTCCTCTTAGTTTTTTTCCTCACATTTTGGTTTATGGCAGTTTTTGGTTCCCCATCCAGGGTCTTCTCATGGTCATTGTCCTCTTGCTTCTTCCAACACTTCCTTGAACATTTGTAACCTAGTTCATCTTCTTCATCCTCCACCAATTTAAATGCCCGCTTCTTTGCTTTTTTAGGTAATACATTAGTACTGTCACCATTGCTGGCTACTACAGGACTCTCCGTAACACCTTCTTCTAATTTAACTCTGTCAAAAGAACAAAAGAGATAACTAGAGTAAATACTTCAGAAGCACATCCCAAGATGGAGTTATATACTGAGATGACTATGCAAACTGTCACTACCATCAGCCAATGACAAGTTGTCAAACCCCATATGAACAAAAGACTGATAAAATGGCCTGTTGTTGTTCTTAAATGCCGTCAAATTGGTTCTAACTCACAGCGACCCTTAGAGGATTTCTAAGGAACAGCTGGTGAGTTTGAACCACCAATCTTGCGGTTCAACCTGACCTTGAAGTAGAGGGCTTATCCTATGGCACCAAGGTGAACTCTGTGCTATTTATGGTCAACTTTCAAATGACTCTTATTTATTGACCATCAACTGCATCCCAAACATTTTCTATGTATTTCCTCTAAAATCAATACCACTGGGAAGGAGGAGTCTTTCATCTTATAGAGCCCCAAATTACGGTCCATATAAATACCATGCCCAAGCCCTCCCACAGCTAACAATAGCAGAAACGGGATTTTATCTAACTTCAAAGCTCATAGTCTTTCTAGCATGCTGTCGACTGGATAGTTCTCATATTTAGAACAGTGACATGAAAGATACCCAGGATACATCACAGGGGATAAACGGAGAATAATATGTGTTACGATGGCATCTGTATTTTAAAAAAAGCAAGTACCGGGGTCTCCTGAGCCCATGGACAAGAACATAGCCATGGAGGGCTAGAGCTGAGAGTAGGGTGGTCTAGCTGATATGAAGTGAGAGGAGACACACAAAAACACCCAAATTTGCAGATAGTACCCATGCTTTGATGGCTTACAGATCATAACTACACTAAAAGAAGATAAAAAAATTTTTTGATGAAGGAAACAAGTGTAAATTGCTACAACTTGATGAACTTGAACTATACTTATGGGTGTAGTAGCTCAAAATACCAACTGAGAGGAAGAAGTCTTCATCCTACCCACTCTGTATGCAGGGGTGATAGGGATAGGCAACTTAAGACATTGGCTACCTAAAATTGGGGGTGGTGGTGGGGTGGACTATAAAGGCATGAAGTGACTGTCTTACAAGATTTCAAGAAGGAGTTTAGTTTCAGAGTGTGCGAGGGAAGGCAGAATACCCACTGAATGGTTTTCATCTTGTCTAGGTGGGTCTGGTGAAAAGAGATGGGGATAGGATTCTTATGATTCAATAGTGAGTAGTTGTTATCATGACTAATTGCTATGGTCACAGCTGTAAAGGTAGAAGTTTTGTAACATAAAGAGGGAGTAGTTAATTTTATAGTCCAGGAACAGAGGATCCTAGGACCATCAGTGGTAAAGAGCATGAACAGAATGTGGAACCCTATCCAGAGAAGCAGCAACATCAGAGATGGAGGCAGAGATGAAGACATGGAGAGACAGAGCAGCTGAGGACTTTAGACTCATGGAAAGAGAAAGGCTATGTGCTGGTGGCTAGGAGACAGGCTTGCAGAATGTGCCCTCTGGTTGTTTAAATGATTATATATTCCTGAGTGTTTTGGTGTACACCCACCCCTCACCCCAAAATAAATTTAAAAAAAAAAAGCAAGTACCAACAATGGGTCATTGATCAGAACAAATGTCCCACGTTAATGCAGGACATGGATAATAGAGGAAACAGCATGGGAGGGAGGAAAAGGGCACGTGGGATTTCTGCATTCTTTGTGCAATTTCTCCGTAAACCTAAAATAAAACTACTCTAAAAAAAAAAAAAAAAAGCCATTAATTAATTTAAAAGAAAGTATAAGTATTGTTTGTATCTGTACAGAAAGATGTACTACAAACCTAACTGAAGACACTTCTGGAGAGTGGGGTGTGGAAGAACTATTGAGAAGAGAAATGGAGGGCTTTTAATCTTGAAGTCTTTTGAAGAATACAGTTCTTGTAACAAGCTCCTTTTGTGTGTGTTTTAGTAAAAGGATGGGGGAGGACTACGAACGTTCCAGGACTCAGAGCAGCTAAGGTCTGGAGTTACTTGACTCTGTCAACTGTTCGGGGGCATTAGATGAACATATGAGAGCAGCTCTCAACATTTTGAAGCCCAGAAACCATCAACATGCTGTGAAACAAAATTTAGTCTCAAGAAACCTAGAGCTGGGCAACTTTAATGGCAATTATATATATATATATTTAAACTTTGTGAATTGAGATGTTTGCAAAGCAGATCATCAGTTTTACATTCAACAAATCCTATACTTTTTCCACCTTGATTACATTCTCCTCAATGCAACATTAGGCATCCCATTTCCTCCCTGTGGTTCTGACTTCCATCTGCCTTCTTTCCCAACCACTTGCAATGTTTTCCTTAGGTAAATGCTGCCCTTTCTAATGTGAATGGTTGACCATTCTATGGTGTGTACCCCTCACTAGTGTTGTTCTCCCCTAGATACCTGCCTACAGCTTGGCTGAAAATTGCACCACAAGGGTGAGCTCAGTTCCAGACAGGAAGAGTGACCAAGGGCCATAGCCTGCGGTTCCACCAGTCTCTTTCTGACCAGTAAGTCTGATGTTTTCTACGATTTGAATTTTGTTCCATACTGTCTCCCACTCTATCCAGGACCCTGTAATGTGACCCCTTTCAGAACAGTTGGTAGTGGTAGCCTTGTCCCATGGTCATGGAGACTGATGTTCACATGGCTCATTAGGCCCTTGAACTAATTGTTTCCAAGGGTCTTCAAGTTTTATCACTCTTCTTTCCTCCAGACAAGGAGAAACCATAGTTGTACCTTAGATGGCTGCTCATTAGCCTTTAAGATCTTAGTTTCTACTCACCAAAGTAGGATGTAGGACATGTGTCTGTGGACTGTTGTTGTTGTGAGGTGCCGTCAAGTGGGTTCTGACCCACAGCGACCTTATATAGGGTTTCCGAGGAGAAGCTAGTGAGCTTGAATCGCCAACTTTGCAGTTCAAATGGCTTTGCAGTCTGACGCATTAACCCACAGCACCACACTAGGACTAGATAGGTTATGCCAAGTGACCAAGGTGTCCCTAAGACTATGGTCCTGAGCCCCCAGGTCCATCAACTCAGTACCTCAAGATATCTGGTAATGTCTAAGACAGTTTCATAATTTCATGGCAATTACCTTCCCTGGCACTCAAAGTTTCAGGACCCTGGTTCGTAAAGTCTGTCCTTTTAACGCTTACAGCCAGCCCTCACCAATACTCCAGCGGGGCTTGGGTGTAAATCCAAGGGGTAACTAAGTATGGCAATATGAAAAAAGAACCCATCTCTAAATTTAAATCTGGTATCAAATGCCATAGAGGGTTACAAAGCAAAGGAGGAGAGAATGCATTTTGTTTCTTTACAGAACGCTTCCTCAACAAAGAAATCTCCTGAAACAAATGGTGTGAGCAAACGGTGACAGCACACAAGGGCAGAGAAGTCGCTTGAGCCTCTGAGCTCAAAAACGCTGTATCAAATCCAGTTTCTCAGGCTAGAAATGTGGGCTTCCCATAACCCGGCTCCACTTTTCCTAATGTAATTTCTCTGCATACTTGCAGTACTTCCAACAGAATCTTTCTGCAAGACAGACTTGTCTCTTTACTGAGTCAGGCAAGCTCTTGCCTCCACAATTGCGTACTGCCATCCAACATTCCCCACCCATCTTTAAATGCACTGCTGAATTCCCTCGCTGTTTCTGTTCTACACTGACCTCCCCTTTCTCAAGTTCATCTTTACTTAGCAGCATATCACAGTCTAATCACTCGGTCTAATTGCCTGCACCACACAAGACTATACAGAAGCATAAACTACTCTGGCAATATTAGGTACCTTTGAACAGTGACTACATGTCTGCTGTGTTGTTACTAAGTGCTGCCAACACATAGTGTTGGTTCCGACACATAGTGACCCTGTATATGGTTTCCCAGGAGCAGCTAGTAAGCTTGAACTGCTGACCTTATGGTTCAAACCGACCTTGCAGTCCAGTGTACTAACCCACAGCGCCACACCAGAACTCCTATAAGTCTGTTATAGCCCTGAAGAAAGTGAGTTTGCAAGAGGAAGACAAGAAAATGACTAGGGCATAAAACAACAAAAGCAAACATTTTTCCAAATGCATTTACCCCCACTGAGGTCTGTCCTGTTTATCACCAAAGACAGCTGCGGAAGTATTCAATGCCATATGTAATGGTGCGTTTCAAGCATTTTGGAGGAATTTCACCTGCCATTGTACTGTACTCATTATTTATAACAGCTTTCATAGTTTCTTTCTGAAGTTGCTAACTTAATTATAATGAATGTATTTCCCAGGTAAGTCATTAAATGAAGTATAAATGTAATTAGCTAAACACAAGTTATTAATTCATCAGGCAGGGGAAAGTTCAGAAAGCAAACTTAGCAGGAGGGGACACAGTCTTTACAATAAATACAGTTCTGGGATTGCAGGGTAATGGAAATCTATTTCACAATTAATAAAAAGGGAAAGAAACTCTTTTAGAATCTGCACTGCTTCAGTTTATCATTAGAAGCCATTGAACTCTATTAATAAATCATAGTGTTGATCATTTAAGAAAGAGACACACAAACAAAAGCATAGTAATTATTCCACATTAAATGATCTGATGCGCTGAAGAAACCTAATGAATCTGTCATGCTATGGGTAAAGGCATGTGTAACAACAAAGAGCAAGCAAGAAGTATGCTGGTCCACATTTCTGGAATCAATCAAATGTAGCTGAAGCTATAACACAAACAAGAAACCCTCTATAAATGAGTCCAAGATATGAATCTCAGCTGGGATCATTGTGTCTCACCACTTGTTTTCTTTTCCTTTTTAGATAAATCAACCACATCTGGTTAATACACACTGCAATCGCTCCTTGATGCCCATCTCTGTGTCACTGTAACAAAATTTCCGGAAGCACGTTTAACATTACACTTTGTGTTCTCCAATTCACAACCCTAAGGGGTACAAACAACTATTGGCATGAACCATCACTAGCCCAGGTCAGGTACAGAATGACATCTAGTAGTCTCAGGGAATATCGCAGGTCAACTACGGTTGGACAACCACGGTTTTATGTAATCATAACTTCCTGTTTTTTGGGATCTCCTTCACCGGACCCTGAGATCCACCAAGGACAAGGTCAGGTCTCAGGCACATTTGCATCAGACCCACCATGATTGGCTAAGTGAGGGAGGGTGTATAAATCAAGGCTGAAAGAAACACGGGCTTTGCCCATACACTAACTTTGTTGTTATTAAGTGCTGTGAGTCGGTTCCGACTCATAGCGACTCTGTATAGGGTTTGCATGGGATGGCTGGAGGATTTGAACCGCAGGCCTTAAGATTAGCAGTCTGGTGCTTTTCCTACAGCGCCACAACAGGTCTCCACACAATAATTTCTTGTTGTCAAGCGCCGTAGAGTCGATTCTGACTCATAGCGACCCAGTATAGGGTTTCCGAGGAGCAGCTGGTGGGTTTGAACTGCAGACCTTATGGTTCACAGTTCAGTGCTGATCCTACAGAGCCAGTATTTTTACAAGTTTCGTCCTCCAGCCACCCACCTGTGGAGCTTCCCGGGGAGGAATGGTCGTTAACCTAGAGATTCCCCAACACCGTAAATGGCTGCAACAATATGCATTTTAAACAGCGACGCTCCTAGAGGCTCCCATCCCCATCCCCCTACCTCCCACCCACTCGAGGGTCTACAGCAAGCTGAACACACGCTTCCCCCAGGTCCCCACGCCCCGAGCGTGCGCAGGCGCGTCCCAGGCCCGACCCAGACCCATCGCACACCTGAGGCAGTCGTTGTCTCGCACCAGGCGCGCACTCTCGCCAGGGGGCAGGAGCCCCCCGTCCAGGTAGAGGCCTAGGAGGGCTCCAGAACTGAAGCCAAAGCGCTGGCGGACAAGACTGATGAGATCTGTGACAACTCGGCATCTGCTTAAGTCAACGAGAAGCCAGAAGACCGTGCAGTCCGGGGTGGCTGGCGGTGGATAGTCAAATTGAAGTCGTAGTCTAACCGTCTCGGAGGCTGCCATCTTACTCGGCTCTCAACGGAAGCCGAGAGATGCCACTCTGCTACGGACAGGCGTGTTCGGGGGACCCGCCCCCTGGAGTCTTTTAACGTGTGCCACCTGTCGGCGGCACATGGCTACTACAAGCTTCGTAAATTGTTAAGAACGTGGAGCTTGGGTGGTTCGATTCAATTTCATTCACTACAGAGCTAAAGCCAAGTTTAATAAAATGCCTTTATTTCTCTTCTACGAAGCTCTGGTAGCGTAGTGGTTACGAGTTGGGCTGCTAACCTCAAAGTCAGCAGTTTGAAACTACCATCTAACCCGCGGGAGACAAGAGACTTCTGCTCCCGTAAAGATTTACAGCCTAGACAGGGTCGCTATGTGTCGGACGACTCCAACGCACATAGCCATCCACCACGGAGCTGTAGGATCAGCACTGGACTGCGAGCCACAAGCCACAAGGTCGGCAGTTCAAACCCACCAACTGCTCCTAGGAAAACCTATACAGGGTCCTTGTGAGTCGGAATGAAATAACGTAATAACAACAATAGCAGAGTTCTAAGTGGACTTAGACTTTAGGCAAATATCTGGAAATCTTAGCATTTAAAAAATAATATTCTTTCAAAATGATTAATTGAAATAATCATTATGATTAAATAACTATTTAATCATAAAAAGTTGTTGCTAAGGCTGTAGTTCGATCATATCGTGAATATGTCCTGTGCTTACCGTATGGAGCCACCACCCTCCCAATTAAAACCATTGTTGTTTCGTGCCGTGGAGTCTCTTCGGACTTAGAGCCACCCTGTGTACGGTTTCTGAGGAGCGGCTAGCGAGTTTGAACCGCCGACCTTGAGGTTCAAATCAACCTTGTGGTTCAAATCAACCTAGCGCCTTATCCTGCAGTATCACACCACTGTTGTTGTTGTTGTTGTTATGTGCCGTGGAGTCGGAACCGACCCATAGCGACCCTGTACAGGGTTTCCGAGGGTGTAAATCTTTACGGGAGTAGAAAGCCTCATCTTTCTCCCGCGGAGCAGCTGGTAGTTTCGAACTGCTGACCTTGCGGTTCACAGCCCGAGTCTTAACCACTAACCACTGCTAACTGTCTCCAGTGGAGTATAAATACCTTAGCAGTTTAACGGCGGGCAATCACTTGTGGCTCCATACGATGAGCACTGCGCTAGGAACCATAAGACCCACTAGCCCGCCTGTAGCTTCGCGGGAGAAAGATGAGGCTTTCTGCTCCTGCAAACATTTTCAATGCCTCGGAAAACCGATACAGCATGACCAAGAATCGGAACCGACTCAATGACACTTATTTTAAAATGTAAAAACAAGCCTTTCTTATTTGGTGGTGGTGGTTATGTGCCATGGAGTCGGTTCCGACTCATAGCGGAGTCGGTTCCGATTCATAGTGACCCTGTACAGGGTTTTCAAGGCTGTAAATCTCTACAGGAGGAGAAATCCCGGGGACAAATGGTAGTTTCGAACTGCTGACCCAGAGGTAAGCATCCCGATTCATAACCACTATGCTACCAGAGCTTTCTTATTTACCTCCTTGGAAACCCTATCCAGGGTCGGTGGATATGGATTGGAACTGACTTGGTGGCATTTAACAACAACAACAACAATGTAGTGGTTACGGGGGTCACAATAAATTGAGGTCAACTCGAGGAGAATGAGTTTGTCTGAGAAACCAAATGTAACTGTTGATGGGCGGGGCAAGTGGCACTCTTGATCCATGTTGCAGGAACTTCATGTAAATCAAGATATTTGAAAAGTACAGTAGAAAGATAAATTGGTTATTTTGATTGGTATAACAAGGCCTTAAAAAAGAAACACATTATCCTAAATTGTTTTCTCTAAAAACATTATGAAGCATGAAAAATAAAAAAGAAACTAGTTATGAAAATGTAATTTTTACCTCTGAATGGTATTGTTAAATTATATAATAATATTTCTGCAAGGAACTTACTCTGAGTGGGTCTTATGATAAATAAGTGCTTATGAATTTGATTTATTAACATTATAAAGAATAAAATAAAGTCATTTTGACAAAAGATGTTTGTGCTAATGACAATCTTGAAAGGATTTTTCCATATAACTTGTTAGATCTTACAGAATGAGTTTCAATGAAAGAAAAGAGATGATTTTTGTTTTAGAAAGAAACTAGTAGGTCCAAAAGCATAGGACAAGACGAAAATGGCTAAAGAGCTTTGAGTTTTTTCCTAGTTGTGATAAAACAATCTGCTTAACAAGAAATAGTAAAAGGCAAAGATATTGGTAATCTTTGGTTTCTCAAAGTGGCTGGAACAATTTTTAACATTTGCAAATAAATTGGGATGAATAATTCTTGTCTTTTAATACAAGCCAAAGCGAGTAAAGTTTTACTAAAGGTAATACAGAAAAGGCTGCAAGCATACATTGACAGAGAACTTCCAGAAGTTCAAGCCAGATTCAGAAGAGGCCGTGGAACAAGGGATATCATTGCTGATGTCTGATGGATCTTGGCTGAAAGCAGAGAATACCAGAAAGATGTTTACCTGTGCTTTATTGACTATGCAAAGGTTTTTGATTGTGTGGATCATGACAAGCTATGGACAAGATTGCAAAGTATGAGTATTCCAGAACACTTAATTGTGCTCATGAGGAATATGTACATGGACCAAGAGGCAGAACATGAGAACACTGAATGGTTTAAAATTAAGAAAGGTGTGCGACAGGGTTGTATTCTTACACCATACTTATTCAACCTGTACACTGAGCAAATAATCTGAAAAACTGGGTTCTATGAAGGTAAACGTGGCATCAGGATTGGAGGAAGACT
>NW_006408525.1:12409287-12445358 GCF_000296735.1 Chrysochloris asiatica | reverse complement strand
GGAGAAAAGATTGAAGTTGTCAAGGACTTCATTCTTCTTGGATCAACTATAAACACTCAAGGAAGCAGAAGTCAAGAAATCAGACGATGTATTGCTTTGGGCAAGTTTGCTGCAACACTTTTTCAAGTGTTGAAGAGCAAAGATGTCAGCTTGAGGACTAAGGTGCACCTTACACAAGCCATAGTATTTTCAATAATCTCATATGCATGCGAAAGCTGGACAGTAAATAAGGAAGACCATAGAAGATGCATTTGAGTTATGGTGTTGGAGGAGAATACTGAAAGTGCCATGGGCTGTCAAAAGAACCAACCGATCTGTGTTGGAAGAAGTGCAGCCAGAGTGCTCCTTGAAGGTCAAGATGGCCAATCTTTGTCTCTCATACTTCGGGTATATTGTCAGGAGGTACTGGTCGCTGGAGAAGGATATCATGTTTGGTAAGGTGGAGGGTCAGATAAAAAGAGGAAGACCACCAATGAGATGGATTGGCCAAGTGGCAGCATCGATGGACTCAAGCATGGCAACAGTAGTGAGGTTGGCCCAGGATCAGGCAGTGTTTCGTTCGGCTATGCATAAGATCACTATGGGTCAGTACCGACTCGATGGCACCTAACAACAACAACAACAAAAGACAAGAAAGGCCAGACATAAACCAGGTTTCTTTGATGTCCAGTCCATATAGCCCTAGGGAAACTTTTGAAGAACCATCTGAACTGTTGCTTTTAAATGCCACCATGTCAACTCTGGTAGCATAGTGATTGCGAATCGTGCTATGAACTGCAAAGTAAACAGTTCAAAACTGCCAGCTGCTCCACAGGAGAAAGATGAGGCTTTCTGCTCCTGTAAAGATTTACAGCCTCAGAAACCCTGTTCAGGGTTGCTATGGGTCTGAACCGACTCGACGGCACTTAACAACAAATGTCAACTAGGTGGAAATATTTTTGGAAATCTTGAAGGGCAAATTTAGTTTTGGAAAAATAGGGAAAACAGAAAGAGTTTGAAAACTTAGAATATTAATTGGTATTTTCTGAAAATTTTTCCTCCTGTTTCTTTTTAGCCCTTGAAAAAACAATAGTCTTTTTCTAATTCTGATGTTAACCTATTCATCTTCAACCTTTCTAAGGCTATATATGTCTCTCTAAGCATAACTTAAGCTGCATTCTATGAAAATTTTTTTGTTAGATGTCATCAGGTTGGTTCTGATTCACTACCTACTGCTGCTGAGTTAATTCCAACTAATAACACCCCACAGGACAGAGGAGAACTGCTCCATAGGGTTTCTATGGCTGTAAATCTTTAGGGAAGTAGGTGCCTCATCTTTCTCCCATGGAGCAGTTGGATGATTTGGACAGCCAACCTTTTGGTTAGCACCAAAACACTTAACCCACTGTACCACCTGGGTTCCTTTGAAAACTTAAAATACTTAAACAAATTTTATTTCAGCAGTAATTATGTTTTGTTGCATATAGATAATGTCAAGATCTTTAGGTAATTTACTGGTATTAAGTTAATAAATATGTTATAATTTAAGTTCATATACTTTTGCTTTTTAGAGTAAATATGTTTCTCAGCTGGTGAGTTTGAACTGCCGACCTTGTGGTTCCGAGTCCAGTGCATATATTTATATGGGGACCTGGAATGGTGCCATAGGATAAGCAATCAACCTCAAGGTTGGTTTGAACCAGGAAGGTTGGAGGTTCAAATTCACCAGCCTCTCCTTGAAAACCCTATCAGGGTTGGAACCAACTCAATGGTACTTAACAATAACAACAAATATATATATATGTATATACAAGGACTTCTGGTGTGGTACTGTAGGATCAATATTGGACTGAGAACCACAAGGTCAGCAGTTCGAACCCACCAGCTGCTCAGGGTTGCTATGAGCCAGAACTCACTTGACAGCACTTAACAACAACACATATATATATGATCGCTTATCTGTTAGTCTGTCTTCTGTGATGGCTTGCGTGTTGCTATGATTGCTGTTGTTGTTAAGTGCCATTGACTCGATTCCAACCCATAGCAACCCTGCATAGGGTTTCCAAGGAGTAGCTGGTGAGCTTCAATGGCTGACCTTGCAGTTCAAAAGGCTTTACAGTCTGCAAGAACTATCCCCACCCCCTCCACACAAAGGGTAGACAGGGATGGGCAGCTTGGACATTGGCTACCCAAAATGGGAGGAGGGATACAGAGGCAAGAAGTGACTGGCTTACAAGCTTTAAACAGGGAACCTAGATCCAGAAGGCGTGGAGGAAGGTAGAGTCTCCAGTGAGTGGTGTCCAGCCTGTCCAGGAAGGGCTGATGAAACGAAATATGGATGGGTCTCTTGTGATGCAATGGTGAATAATTGTTATCAGGACTGATTGTGAGGGTTGGAAATCTAAAGATGGACATTTTGTAGCAAAGAGGGGAGTGATTAACTTATTAGTCTAGGAGCGGAGGACCCTGGGACCATCAATGGAGAAGAGCGAAGAGCGGAATCCTACCCAGAGAGGCAGTGAGGCCTGGGATGGAGGCAGAGAAGACAACGTCAAGAGATGGTGGGGCTGGGGGCTCGCGATCAGGAGATGGAAAGGGGCTGAGGACTGTGGGGGGTAGGGTGCAGGCTTACAGGGTACACCCCTTGGTTGGGTGAGGATGCATGGACAGGATGATAACTATGCCAATGAAATGATGGATGATGGAATGAATGTAAAGCTGATGTTCTCCCATGTAGACTATCACACAATTCACAATAAAACATTAAAAAAAAAAAAAAAAAAGGCTTTACAGTCTGATGCATTAACCCACAGCGCCACACCAGGACTCCTTAGGCTTATGAAAAGGACTGTGATATCTTTACTATTACAGTGGCTCCTGCTAGGTTGAATCAAGATTTCCAGAACTCTTGTAGAAGGTGCTGCGTGCACAGATTTGTGGCTGGCTCAAGATCACACGGAATAGAAATGAAGGCTGACTAGGTTAAAATACTGTTATTGCTGTTGTTAAGTGCCATCAAGTCCATTCCTACTCCTAGCAACCCTGTATAGCGTTTCTGAGGAGCAGCTGTGGGTTTGAACCAATGACCTTGTGCTGTGGATTTTATCTGGGAATATTGTTTTTGTTCAAAAGTTCTATTCTTTGCATATAAAAAAACCCCAATTTTTTTCCTAACCAATAGGTTTGTTGTTTTTTGCCTGTAGGTTTGGATTGGTTCTTGTTATATTCTTAAGTATGAGGTTAAATTAAGGTAAATGGGTAATTATTTTAATTGCTGTCTAATACAATGTTATATGAAATGCCTATCTACTGCTTGTAATCAAACTGTCACGCCCTTGCTATGCAGAAAATTACATGTCTTAAAGAAATTAGGTCCTCAGAGATCAACCTCACCAAATGGTTTCTCCAATGTGGCTTTGCTCTGAAGTTTCCCTAATGTAAAATCACAAAAGCAGCGTATCTGAGTGGGAGAAAACATTCTTATGAGGGTGATCAAAGAAGCACTATGGAAATTCAGGATCAGAGGAGAAAACAATAGGTGAAGGTACCCCAACACCTTAGAACATGTAGTCAATTAAAAGGTTGACACAAATTTTGGCTAGGACTCCATTTTGTGTTTGACCCCACTTCTGTTTCTGAGAAAGTGACTCATGACTGCAGATGAGTAAACAAAGGAAGAGCAGGTTACCTCAGGGAGGAACACATGTCTTAAGTAGAATAGACCCACCTGCTGCCAATTATGATTTTGTCATGATTTTCACAGGATGGCCCCATGGCCCTGAGTCAGTAAATTCCATTGGCCTCTGTACTGTGAGCATGCTGATGGTTTCCCTCGTCTGGATGATTATGTTTCTTTTGTCTTTGTCCAGTTTAAGGCTATTTAATAAAAGGTCTCCATAGAATCTGCTTGAATCTGGGATCTTTTTTCCCCTAGCACATACGCAAAAAACATCTCTGCCATATGCTTTTCCTCTCTTCCCTCCCCCAACAAATTCTTCTTTTCTCTTTAAAATGACTACTGTGAAGACAATATAAATACAGGATAATGTTGGATACACTATCAAGTTATTTTTAAAAACAGAATGTTTTATTATTGTGTTTTCAAAACATGAAATAAAAAGACTAGAAAAAGTTCCAAATGCCAACAATGATTTTGTATAACCTAAAATACTTTAAATTTCTAAAATATCCATGTTATTGTTGTTAAGCATCCTGTAGAGTCAGTTCCCAACTCATTTGTTGTTGTTGTTAGGCGCCGTTGAGTCAGTACCGACTCATAGTGACCCTGTGTACAACAGAGTGAAACACTGCCCAGTCCTGGGCCAACCTCATAATTATTGACACGCTGTATAGGGTTTCCAAAGGAGCCCTGGTAATGTAATGGATTATGAGCTGGGCTGCTAACTACAAGGTCAGCAGTTCAAGTCTATCAGTCGCTCAGTGGAAGAAGGATGGGGCTTTCTGCTCCATATAACCACCTTGTATAGATATGAAGCCTTGGAAACCCTATATAGGGTCACAGGGAGTTGGACGGTTTGGTGACAGACTACCACCATAGGGTTTCCAATCAATGGTTGGTGGATTTGAATCGCTGACCTGTGGTTAGCAGTCCAGTGCTTATCCTACAGTGCCACACCAGGACTCTAAAATGTCTATGATATTTGCGATTTACTAAGAAAAGGAATTTAAAAAGCAAAAATCTGAAAATGGAATTGCAGTTTTTAACTACAGGCCTAAAAGTGATGTGGGGCTGTTGTCCAGCAACACCACAGAATCTGCTTAAATTAAAAGCAACAGAGATTTACTGAGGGATTAAGGCAGTCTGGCCTGGGAAGACGTCCATTTTCATACTGACCGTATCACCAGACAATGAGGAAAAGTGCATTTCTGAGCAGTTAGAGTAGTAACTAAAAGTTACAAAATTGTAATTGGCTAAAAAATAATCTGGGGAGTCAAAGGTGGGATATCTAAAAACTGGGGTAACACTTAAGTGGGATTACATGATTGATTAAAGGAACATGCCCTTCAATTGATTACAGGTCAGCAGTCAGTGACAGGACAGGTTCTTCTGGTAACCTGCTATAATAAATAATCTTTGATAATTATAAGCTATCACATCACAAGTCTATTAGACCACAGTGGAAATAGACCACCTCTGGAAATAGATTGTGATATCCTACACCTGCCAAACCTCAAGAAAAAGAATGTGCCTTTTAGGGTATATGATTAGGTCAGCATCAGGACAGAGGAACTTGTTAGAAAAGGTCGATTTCAAATTCCAGCATGGATTCTAGATGCATGTCAAGACTTAAAAGGGGAGTTAAGATTCTGCTTCCAGTTGCTCTATTTACACAGACCAAGTGTCCCTGGTTTTAAGCTCTCATACATGCAGACACAGCAGTTTTTGAAATTTCAGGTCTTTTGTTGAGGAAGAAAAGAGGCGGGCAAGGCAGGAAGGACAATACTTGTAGTTACTCTTTTGTGATCTCTTAGCCTGATTACACTAAATCTACGTCCTTAGACCCAACTCAACTGTATTAAATGCCTCGGAGGTTCAGCTTCTCCTCGCGGTCATTTCTCCAAAATTCAAAGAACGACGTGGTAGGACCAGAATTGTTCTAGCGCTATTGCAAGGGAGTCCTGTTGTGGCGCTGTAGGTTAACGCGCTGGACCGCAAGCCAGTTTGAACCACAAGATCGGCGGTTCAAGCTCATCAGATGCTCCCGGGAAACCCTATACAAGGTCGCTATGGGTCGGAACCGACTCCAAGGCACTTAACAACAACAACTGCAAGGGAGAAACGGAGAGGCGCTTCGCCCCAAACCCCGCTTCCGACCCGCCATATTCCGCTTCTGGCCCGCCAGACTCCGCCTCCGACTCTCCAGGCTCCGCCTCCGACCCGCCCAGGCCTGGCTCCGCCCGCCGCCGTCGCGTGACTGTGAACCCGGCCTGTGGCTGATGCTGCTGCCAGTTCGTCATGGTGCTGGTTCTGTGGAGGTGTTGCGATCCGCAGCTGCTGCTGCTGGGGCTCCTGCTCGGCCTCAGCGCGGGTAGGTTCGGGCAAAGCATCAGCGGACTGTGCTTCCTCCTCTTTGCAGGGATGAAGAGAGTTTGTTAGTGGGCTTGTGCTTTTTGAAAACAACTCTTTTTCCCAGATCTTGCCTTTTGTATATTTATTTTTTAACTTCCTTAATTTATTTATTTTGTTATTTATTTTAAGTTCAAAGTGCTTTTTCTACCGTTTTCGGGCTCGGGGTTGCCTCCTTTCTTCCCTGTGCCTAGTAGAAGCAGTGTGCAGTAATGTCCTATTTCGGGGAACTGCTGATCAATGAGGTTTCCAAGATCTTGAGGCATCACCTTCTTTTCCTGTTGTGATTGCCTGCTGAGGTTATATTTTGAGCTCAAAAGTGGTCATAAAGACTCTAAAGTCTTACCACAAATGAACCATTTTATTGAGATAAGGCCTTTCCTCCTGTATTTGATAAGTATGGACCAGGTAACTTCTGCCCACACCGTGATATTTTTGCAAAATCAGTTCGTTTTTAAAATGATGACCTTTGACTCATTTCACTCTTACTGCTCACCAAAAATGTCCCTTTGTCAGCAACAAGAAATGAGAATTTGAACTGGCCACAAAGTTGTCTTGTGATCTTAGGCAAGTTGCTTAATAAGAAGGAGTTCTGTTTTTTCCTTTTGTAAAATATATTTTAACAGTGAAGGGAGGAGTGCCAGAGACGGGGTCAAAAGTGACCCAAACCTTATCTGTCAAGGAGACTGTAATCTCATGTTAACTTGTATAATGAAAAGTTAACTAACATATATGTGTGAGAGAGAGTGCGCTGCCAATTACTCATCTTCTAAGCACATCTGCAGTGTTCTAGTCTCATGTACAATAATTTAGCTTTTGTGTTGTGTTCTTCTGGCCGCATTATGGTTATCTTAGCCTTCATTCTTGTGATTTACAAAATAGAATGATCTCTTCTCTATTTGAGCCAGTTTTTGTGCTTTTACTTGCCAGAGGGCTTGGAATTTAAGAAGTGACAATAGAAAGCGGAAAAGTCTGTCACCAATGGTGTTGCCATTACCATCACCTTTTAATGCCAGCCTTTAAAAAAAAAAAAAAAAATCCAGAATGATTTTTGAGAGAGAAAAAAAGATACTGCAATTTGGGAGATGTTGGTTTAGCAAAAGTTTATGTAGAAACTATATTTAATCTAGTCTTTCCTAATACACAGTTTGCACATGCTAGAAAAGTTAACTAAGAGAAATTGGAGTTACAGGATCAAAGTGTGTGTATTCCATTTTTCCAAGAACTTTTTGGAGCTCTTGGCGTGGCGCTGTAGGATAAACACTGGACTGCAGCATCAAAGTTGGTGGTCCAAACCCACCAGCCACTGTTTGGAAACCCTCTAGAACAGGGATGGGAAAAGTCCGACCCACAAAATCATTTGATCTGGCCCTGCTAAGGCAACTGCAGTTCCAGCTATCACACTGTTGCTGTGTTGAGTTCATTAAAGGTTAGACCAAATATAGAAGGCGAATTTTTAAATTGATGATTTTGTGTGGGCTGCAAATGATATTATAAATTTTGGCAGAAAAAAGGTTGCCCACCCCTGGTTACGAATCCGGCTGCGAACCTTAAGGTCAGCGGTTCGAAACTACCAGCTGCTCCGCGGGAGAAAGATGAGGCTTTCTACTCCCGTAAAGATTTACACCCTCGGAAACCCTGTACAGGGTCGCTATGGGTCGGAACCGACTCGACGGCACTTAACAACAACAACAACCCCTGTACTACAGGGTCCCTATGAGAACTGAGGCTTTAAATCTTTAAATCTTTGCATGAGTAGAAGCCTCGTCTTTTTCCCCACAGAGCAACTGATGGGCTTAAACTATCTACCTTGTGGTTCACAGTCCAGTTCTTATCCTTTGAAGTCTCTATCCTCCCAGATAGATAGATAGATAGACACACACACACATATATATATAGAGAGAGAGTCCTGGTGTGCTGCTGTAGGATAAGCACTGGCCTGCTAACTGGAGGTTGGCGGTTCAAACCCATTAACCATTCCGCAGAAACTCTTAACATGAATTGGAGCCAACTTCACAGCACTTAACAACAACAATATATATACATACATATATATTTATTTACATGGAGTTCTGGTGTGGCGCAGTGGGTTAATACGCTGGGCTTCAAGGTTGGTTTGAACTGCAAGGTTGGTGGTTCAAGCTCACCAGCTACTCGTCAGAAACACTATACAACGTATACGTACTTATACTCAAAATAACCCCTGCAGGTGTGTATATAATCATAATCGACTCAATGGCAGTAAGTTTTGTTGTTGTTTGATGTGTATTTTATAAATATATTTTGTGTTGTGTGTATATATTGTGCATAACTTTATGACTCAGTGGCACCTAACAACAAACAACATTCTTCTACATATTTGCACACGAGTAAGGAAAATTGCCTTTTTTCATATTTGTAGATTTTCTTATTTGAACACTTGCTATTCTAATTTTGTGGTACAGAAATTTAATAGTTTTCTGTCCTCAACTCTGTTGATATTTTTCATTGTAACCTTTAGGGTGTGAACTGAATTCTTTCCTTGTTCAGAGTTCAGAAAAATGTTCTCATATATGTTTGTATTTTTTTTTATCGTTTTAATTTTGGAATTGAATTCACTGACCCATCAAGAACTTACTTTGCTTAATACAGTGAAGAAAGGACTTAAATTTAAACATTTTTTTCTCCTCCAAAAAAGACTAGCTGTTGCCTAGCCCCATGTGCAAGCAAACCTTGGATGTATTGTGGTTCCATTTCAGACCACCACAATAAAGCCAGTCACACCAACTTTTTGGTTTCCCAGTACATGTCTGTTAAGTGCAATGCTGTATGCCTTGGAGTGGGTTGCGACACATAGCGACCCTGCACAGGGTTTCTGAGGCTGCAAATCTTTACAGGAGCCGAAAGCCTCATCTTTCTCCCATGGAACAGCTGGTAGTTTCGAACTGCTGACCTTGTGGCTCACAGCCCGATTCGTAACCACCACGCTGCCAGAGCTGCTTATTAAGTGCAATACATCATGAAAAAGTCTAGAATATTGTGACAATGACCAAGACATGAAGGCAGGGTGTCACAGTTGAAGTGTTGTCCTACAAGGGTGCTACTGTCCTTCCAAAGAATTGGGAAAGCATAGAATTTATTAAGCATGGTGGTGGTGGTGGTGTGCCATCTAGTTGGTTCTGACTCCTAGCTACCCTGTATAGGGTTTCCGAGGCTGTAAATCTTTATGGGAGCAGAAAGATGAGGCTTTCTTACCCATGGAACATCTGGTAGTCTTGAACTGCTGACCTTGAGGTTAGCAGCCCAACTCTTAACCACTATGCTATCAGCCATTCTTATAGAGAGATAAGAGTGGGCTTCCACCTTTGATTGAGGAAGAGCCCCAGTACAGTTTGGCTTTCCTTTATATAGCCTTCTGTTGGGGGTGTGAGCTATATTCCTGGTTCAAGTGTCCAAGTAGCTAATTTGGGGAATTTATCTAAATATGTTTACTCTGAGTCTCCTTGCCCAGTTTCATGACTGACTTAATTTCTTCCCCTTTATAACAGTTCCTTTTTTTTTTTTTTTTTTAACTAACACCCTATCAGGGTCGGTCTCTTTATTGCTGAGGTTGGTCTAAAATTTTTGCTGAGACCCAAGGGATTTGTCTAAATATGGTTTCATTTCATCTTGTATTTCAGGTTTAACCTATTATTGGCTATTTATTTACCACTTACAACAGTTTCCCCTCTTACCTACTCCTCCTCTCAGAACTTCCTCATTGCTGAGCCTGGCTTGTTTCTGCTGAGACACTAGATAAAGCACTGGACCACAAGGTCGTTTTGATCCGCAGTTCAAACGCACCAGCTGCTTCTTGGAAACCCTACACAGGGTCACTCTGAGTCAGAACCAGTGTGACAGCACTTAACAACAACAACAACAACCTTAGCATGCTGTTGGAAAAATGGCTCAGATAGTCTTACTCGATGCTTGTTGTTGTTGTTGTTAAGCGCTGTTGAGTCGATTCCGACCCTAGCGACCTTGTATAGGGTTTCCGAGAAGTAGCTGGTGAGCTTGAACCGCTGACCTTGCAGTTCAAATGGGTTTGCAGTCTGGTCCATTAACCCACAGCGCCACACCTTCAATTTGTGAAAAATACAATATCTGTGTAGTGCAATAAAAAAAAGACATGCCTGTATTGAATAATCTTGGCCCCACTAATTTGCAGTACCTATTTAATCATACATTAAGTCAATTTAAAAACCAGCGTTTTGCTTTTAAGAATTTTTTTCCCTTCAAGATGTAAACATCTCTAGTTTTTATAAATTTATGAAAATGTCACATTCTTGTTAAAAATCCAAACATGACAGAAGTGTATACAGAAAACAGTGAAAGCCCCCAGCCTCCTGTTCTGCTGTTTTATGACGTTTTTCATTAACTGAGTTTGTCTTCATCCCCACAGTATACTTGTGTTGGGGTGGGTAAAGCATGTAATATATAAAACTCATCTCTGACCCACCTCGGCTAAGTGTACCAGGCTTGGCTTTTACCCGGACATGAGACACTCTTTGTTGTTGTTAAGTGCCGCCGAGTCGATTCTGACCCATAGCAACCCTGTATAGGGTTTCCAAGGAGCAGCTGGTGAGCTTGAACCACCAGCCTTGCAGTTCAAACGACTTTGCAGTAGGGAAATCTAATTGTGTTTCTTTTCAGGTGCTGTCCTCAGCCAGTCCACAGAGGAGGGCAAGGAAGTATGGGATTATGTGACAGTCCGCAAGGATGCCCACATGTTCTGGTGGCTCTATTATGCCACCAACCCCTGTAAGAACTTCTCAGAACTGCCTCTGGTCATGTGGCTTCAGGTAAAAGTGACTTTATTGTCTGAGCTGGGGTTTCTCCCCACTTGATATTTTTCTTATTCCTAAGGGTTCATGGCTGGATAATTAGAAATAGCTAGTTGACTCGATGACACCTAACAACAACAGTTGCTGTCAAGTTGATTTTGACTCACAGGGACCCCACATGTGTCAGAATAGAACTGCACTTCATTGGATTTTCTCAATGGCTGAGTTTTTGAGATCACTAGGTCTTTCTTCTGAGACCTGTTTGAATAGACTAGAACTGGGAGCCTTTTGGTCAGCAGCCGACTGCGTTAACTATCAGCACCACCCAGGGACTGCTACTGATTGCTAGGCAGGAATGCAAAATGCCAGGCCGCTCAGCTGTGAAGGCCTGATTTGTTAAGTCCAGCAGCCAACTGGGGGGGATCCTAGGCATGGGGACTGGACATCTAACTGAGTCAGGCTGAAGCAGAAGTGTGGCCGAGGAGGCTTACTTATAGAGTGAGGGAGTTTCAGCCTTTTGCTGGCATCTCCTAATGTGGCATCCAGACAGTTGTAACAACCTTACTGAAAGTGCCTGGTAGTACACTTGACTATATAACATTGAAAGGTTGAGAAGCAGAGAGACTACTTGCCCACTCTTCCTTTCTTCCTAATCCTTTTCTAGGCCCTAACATCATGCCCTCAGGTAATACTGATTTAAAAAAACAAAAAAAAACTGTGCAGAGTTTCTTCTTAAATATGTTATTGAAATAGAATTGCTATTTATAGAATTTGCATGTTTAAAATGTGATGGTTTTTAGTATATTCACACAGTAATCTCCACATCAAATTTAGAAAATTTTCATGAATTCAAAAAGAAATCCCAAATAACATTCAACTCCTTTTCCTATTTTTTGCCCATTGGCTCTAGCCAATCACTGCTCTCCTTTCTGTCTTTGTAGAATCCCCTACTCTAAACTGTCATGTGAATGGAATCACATAATATGTGAACTTTTGTGACTGGCTTCTTTCACTTAACATATGATCACGGATTACGATCATATGATCACGGATTACCCAAATGTGTATCAGTAGTTCATTCTTTTTTACGGTCCGTGTACACACGTCTTGTATAGTCATTCCTCCATTGATAGATACTTGAGTGATTTCTACCTTCTCACTAATCTGAATAATGCGACGACTGTAAACATTCATGTACAGGTTTTTGTGCGGACATATATTTTCTTTCTTCAAGGGGTATTGCTGAGTCATACAGGTGTGGCGCTGTGGGTTAATGTGCCAGACTGCAAAGCCATTTGAACTGCAAGGTTGGCAGTTCAAGTTCACCAGCTGCTCCTTGGAAACCCTATACAGGGTCACTATGGGTCAGAATCGATTCGACAGCACTTAACAACAACAACATAGTAACTTCTGTCCTACAAGTTCACTATGAGTTAGAATCAACTCGATAGCAGTAGGTTTGGGATTTTGTTTTTGTTGTTTGCTTGCTTTTTGGTTATAATAACTCTTAAGTTGGTTATGAGTTGGGATGCTAATTGCAAGGTCAGCAGCTCAAATCCACCAGCAGGGGAAAGACGAGGCTTTCTGCTCCCGTAAAGATTGCCAGCCTCAGTAACCCTATAGAGGGTTGCTCTGAGTAGGAACTGACTCCACAGAACACAACCAACACCACCACCAAGTTTAATTTGAGGAGACCTGCCAGATTCGTATTCAAAGTGGCTGCACCATTTTACAGTTCTACCAAAGAGCCTATCTCTTGAAAGGATTTGCACCAGCTTTTTGTACCTAAGTGTGAATTTTCAGCCCTCCCCTCCCCTGAGTGCTGCTTATGGAATTGAGGTGAAGGATCCTCCCGGTATTCCTGAAGTATCCATCCAGAGATGGCCCACACCCACCTGGAAACCCAGTATCTAGGCAGGAGTTGAGCACGGTCTTGCTTCAACCTTTGGAAAATGTGGACACAGCCCTGCCAGTGCTCTGGCTTGCTCAACGGTAAATAGGCCATCCTGGGGCTCACCTCCATGCAATGCAAATGCAACTTCCGCCAACAGAGATAGAGCCTGCCGGTGTCCACACTCGGCCTCCTAGACTCTGGGATGCAGATGTTCTGGTGAGATAAAACAAAGATGAGGAGTTTGTAAAAGGGGCCCCTCCCTCTCTCATGGGATCACCACTTGTTGCTCCTTTGTGGACTGGAGGTAAGGCTCCACAGCCAATCAGTAGTAGTTGTTAGTAGCTGTCTGCCTACCCAACTCATGGCAACCCCATGCACAATCAGATCAGACCATTGTGATTCAAGATACAAGGACTCAATTCAATGTAAAGGAAACAAAACCCCTCACAATCGGACCAGTAAACAACAACATGATAAACAAAGGAAATACTGAAGTTGTTAAGGATTTCATTTTACTTGGATCTACAGTCAGTGTTCATGGAAGCAGCTGTCAAGAAATCAAAGGCTATATTGCACTGGTCAAATCTGCTGCAAAAGACCTCTTTAAAGAGTTAAAGAGCAAACATGTTACATTGAGGACCTAAGTGCACTCGATTCAAGCCATGATATTTTCAGACCCCTCATATGCATGTGAAAGCTGGGCAGTGAATACGAAAAACCAAAGAAGAATTGATGCATTTGAATTATGATGTTGGTGAGGAACATTAAATTATACCATAGGCTATCTGAAGAATGAAGAAAGCTGTTTTGGAAGAAGTACAGACAGAATGCTTCTTAGAGGCAATGATGGTAAGACTTCATCTTACATACTTAGGGCATCTGATCAGGAGGGACCAGTCTCTGGAAAAGAACATCAGGTTTGGTAAAGTAGAGGATCAGAAAAAAAGAGAAAGACTCTCAACAAGGTGCATTGGTGCAGTGACCTCAACAATGGGTACAAGTGTAACAACAATTGTGAGGGCAGTGTTTTGTTCTGTTGTGCATAGGGTCACTGTGAGTTGGAACTGACCCGACAATACTTAACAATAACAACAACAACATAGGAGATCAAATTGCCAATGACAACTGGAAAGATTTTATAGGAACCTTAGGAGGCAGTGAGGGAGGAACAGCTCAGAAAAGGAGGGTGAGAACGGTTACACAAGTCCAAGAATGCAGTGTCCCTGAAGTGTACATGTAGAAACGCTTGGACTGATGTGTAAATTTTGCTGTGTATATTCTCAACAGCAACAAAATAAAATTTAGGGGGAAGAAAAATCTACGGCGCACAGCCTACTCTGCCACATGGGGTTTCCATGAGCTGCAGGGGACTTGGAGGCAACTAGTTTTGCAATCTGGGGCATAATTTCACTGTCCCTAGACCTCCAGACAGGGCAGGTGCTCTCTAGGGGCTCCCCAGCTCTCACCTGGTTTCCTTCTCTCTAGAGTGGTGCCTGCAGACCTGCACTTGTGGCTTCTACTTTAGGCCCACCCTGTGAGCTGAGATGCTATTTGAAGGTAGTCCACTGGCAGATGTTAACCTGCTCTTCTCCACTTCCCCTGAGGCCCAGGGAGAAGAAAGTGAATTATGATTAAGAAAGAAATATTTAAATTAAAAAGAGATGTTTTGCAGCCTGCTGAGAAAGGAGCAATGACTTATTTGTGGGGATCTTTGCAAATCGGTCCACATTATCTGAGTGGTGGTGTGAGCTATTTTAGGTGCACTTCCCAGAGGTTTAAGCATGGTAGTTGGTCCACTGACGCATTTACTGCTGAATCTGAGGCACAGATAGCCTTGGGTCAAGCCCAAAGTTCTAGACAAAAAAAGTTTGCCGTAGGAAGTTCTCCAGCAGAACAAATACATCCTCTAACCAGCTAGATTCTTGTTGCCGTTTGGGGTGGGAGGTCCTGGTGTGGCTTTGTAAGATAAGCATTAAATTGCCAACCGCAAGGTCCATGGTTCAAACCCATCAGCTGCTCCTTGGAAACCTTGTACATACAGTGTTGCTATGGGTTAAAACAGACTCGATGGCACTTAACAACAGCAACAACATATATTTGTGTATACATATGTACATATATATGTATGCAAATATGAGGAAGACCTCAACAAGTTGGATTGACATAATGGCACGTGTGTGGCCTCAAATGTAACAATTGTGAGGATGGTGTAGGGTCAGGTAGTATAGTGTTTCATTGTATTGTGCATAGGCTCACAATGAGTTGGAACTCACTTGATGACATCTGACAGCATAGGGTCGCTATGAGTCAGAACCAACTCCATGGCACATAACCACCACCACCACCATACACACACATATATATACATATATAGTAGCGTCGTGGTTACGAATCGGGCTGCGAACCTTAAGTTCAGCAGTTTAAAACTAC
Organism: Chrysochloris asiatica; assembly: GCF_000296735.1. NCBI lineage: Eukaryota > Metazoa > Chordata > Mammalia > Afrosoricida > Chrysochloridae > Chrysochloris > Chrysochloris asiatica. The sequence continues at coordinate 12,430,165 of NW_006408525.1, read as the reverse complement.
CAGCTCTTCCACAGGTGAAAGATGAGGCTTTCTGCTCCCATAAAGATTTACAGCCTCGGAAACCCTCTAGAGGGTCGCTATGAGTCAGAACCGACTCCACAGCACATAACCACCACCACCATATAGATTATTGTTGTTAAGTGCCGTATGTAAAATTTACTGTGTTTTTGGCGTAAGTTTCAATAACAAATTAGGTTCCTGTTTAACAATTTCTACACATGTATTCAGTGACATTGGTTACATTCTTCATAGTGTATCAACTTTCTCATAATTTGCGTTCTGTGGTTCTGTTTCTAGTAGTCTAGCTTCCCTACCCCCTTGCTTTCTCATCTTGGTTTTTCAGTAAATGTTGACCATTTGGTTTCATATAGATTTTTTTTTTCTTCAAGAAACACAATACTCTTGGATGATATTGTCTATTTTGTGAGCCATTCTGTTATTTAGCTATACGATGACCTTGTGGAATAGTTTTGGTTCAAGGTTTAAAGAGTATCTCAGGGTGGCAACCTTGGGGAGTCCTCCAGCTCAACCAGTCCAGTAAGTCTGGACTTTTTAAAGAAACTGAGTTCAATTCCCCGTTTTCCTCCCATTCTGCCAGGATCCATCTCTTGTGTTCCTGATCAGAACAGTCAGTGGTGATAGCTGGGCACCATCTAGTTCTGGTCTTAGGGTGGATGAGATCATGGTTCATGTAGACTATTAGTCCTATGGACTCATTTCTTCTAAGTCTTTGATTTCTTTCTTTGTCTTTTATTCTGGACACATAGAGACCAATACAGACTCCTACTGTGGCACTGTAGGATCAGCATTGGACTGTGTACCACAAGGCCAGCAGTTCAAAACCACTAGTTGCTCCTTGGAAACCCTATACAGGATCACTATGAGTCGGAGTTGACTCAACATTGTACTTTACAACAACAAGAGACCAGTAGCTATACCTTAGATTACGGTTTGCAGGCTTTTAAAACCCCAGGCACTACTCACCAAACTAGGGTGTAGGACATAAATTTTGCTTAGTGTGTTATGCCAATTGACTGAGTTGTCCCAGGAGACTATGATTCTAAGCCTTTAGACTCAGGAAATCAACCCCCTGGGATATTTGGTTAAGTCTGAAAAGTGTATGTATTTGTGCCCCACTTGGTTTCAGTTTATAGTGCACAGCATGTTTATAAGCATTTTTCCACATTGCCACAGTTTCTCATGGTCTGTGATTCTAAGTGGAAGTATAACATTCCATCCTGCATTATAAATTATAAGCGTTTTTCCACAGTGCCACATAGTTTCTCATAGTCTGTGATTTTAAATGGCAGTGTAACATTCTGTCGAGCCTTTTCCCACGTTGCCACAGTGTCTCATCATCTATGATTGTAAATGGCAGTGTAACATTTCATCTTACAGAGGAGCCGGGATATACTAACCTGTTCCCCTGCTGCTGGACACGCACCTTCCCTCCTTGTTGTTGCTGTAAATAACACTGGGATGAACATCACTAGCAAGTTTCTGGACTTTTTAACCACTGCATTAGGAAATCTTAAGCTACTAACTGCATATAATTAGGGAGTTTTTTTTTAATGCCTCCTAAGGAGCTCTGGTAGCGTAGTGGTTACGAATCGGGCTGCGAACCTTAAGGTCAGCGGTTCGAAACTACCAGCCGCTCCGCGGGAGAAAGATGAGGCTTTCTACTCCCGTAAAGATTTACACCCTCGGAAACTCTATACAGGGTCGCTATGGGTCGGAACCGACTCGATGGCACATAACAACAACAACAACAACATATATATACACATATGGACGCCTGATCTGGCGTTGTAGGATCAGCACTGGACTGCTAACCACAGGGTCGGCGGTTCAAGTTCACCAGCTGCTCCTTGGAAACCCTATACAGGTTTTCTATGAGTCTAAACCGACTCAATGGCACTTAACAACAACAACAGCAACTTTATAATAGTTAGCTTGGTACAGGTTCAAAACATTAAATAATCTTATAAAAGATTTCCCTATCTGGGTCCTTTTGAGTTGTTTAGTTATTTGCCTCATTCCACTTTGCCTTGTTTTTCCTTTTTAGATGTTTTTACACAAATTTCCCTGGTCCCCATTTTACATGAGCAGCTACATCCTTCCATCTCTGTACATGTGCTCCTTCCCTCCGCACCCTGTCTGTGCACAGGGACGGGGGATCCTTTGGTTCTTGGCCCTAGGCCTTTCCTCTCACCTCAGTTGATAGGTTTTCCTCGAGGCCAGCTAACATCTAGACTTTATCCACTAAAGCACTGACCAGCCTTTCTTTTTAAAAACTTTTTATTGTGAATGGAATGATGGTTTCTAGAACAGATCACCAATTTTACATTCAGCAAATCAAACACTTCGTTTCATCTCAATGATTGCATTCCCCTCAATGTAACATCGCTTATCCCACTTCCTCCCTTGTTTCTTGTTTCCATTCCTTTTTCCTGATCCATCTGCATTTTGTCCTTGGGTAAATGCTGCTCTTTTGATCTCGAATGATTGACCAGTCTTTGGCATGCACACGTCATATTGTTGTTGCTCCCCTCCCTGACATATCCCTATCGATTGCTTGGCCGAATACTGAACTGTGCAAGTGAGTTCAGTTCCAGACCCTGAGGGTGACCAAAGGCCATAGTCTCAGATTTCCTCCAGTTTCTGTCTGAGCACTAAGTTTGATCTTTTTTACGATTTTGAGTTTTGTTCCACATTTCTACCTACTCTACCTAGGACCTTCTAATGTGATCCTTTTCAGAGCAGTTGGTAGCTTAGCAGGGCACCATCTAGTTTTTCTGGTCTCTGGACCATGGAACTGACCAACTTTTCCCTGATTATCTCCTGCCTCTATTTTGCCCCTTGGTTTCTCTTCTCTCCTCCCATGTCCTAATCCATCAGATCCCATGAACCTTCTGCCTCTCACAGTCACTGCACAGCTGCCCCACATCGACCTTCAGTTCAGACCCTGCCTCTCCCCATTTGGGGCCCACAGCACCAAGTGCTCCTGCCCTGGGGCCTGCCTCTGCCATATCAGAGCCCAAGCGTCCCCTTAAGCTCTTCTGAAGTTTGGGTCTCTTGTTATTCTCCCTCCTTAAAGTGCTGGCAAGTAGGAGTTGGTAGTGTGGAGAGTCACAGGCCCAGTGTCTAGCCCTATCAGAACTCCTAATTGGCCAAGTGGCCCAGGCCACCCCTGCCATCTCTGAGCTTTCCTGTTCACGTTTGACCTGGGATGGGGTGGAGTGGATGCATGAAAGGTCTCTTGCAGGTGGGAAGGTCCATGCCCCAGTGGTAGGACAAGGCTAGGCTAGAGAATCAGGAGGTAGGAAAGTTCCTCAAGGGCTACTTAGTCCAAGCCTGTTCTGTTCAAGCGGGAAGGCTCTGCACTTACCCAGGGTGTTCAGATTGGACAGAAGCTCCGGATTCACTGGATAACTTGAGTTTTTGTGCACAACTGTGACCCAGCCAAAATCATTTGTAGTGAATGTGAGTATCTGTTGTAATGACAGATTTGATAACTTTTCTGGATTTAATTTTGTTTCTTTTCTCTTTCACAGGGCGGTCCAGGAGGTTCCAGCACTGGATTTGGAAACTTTATGGAAATTGGACCTCTTGACAGTAATCTCCAACCAAGAAACACCACTTGGGTACACTGAGGGTTGCTCCTAGTGACACCTGCAATGTGGCCTCTGGGAGGCTGAGCCCCACCCTGCCCTCCCAACTCTGGGTGGGGTCACAAATTTTGCAGTGCCACCCTATATCTTTCCCAGTCCTGTGACCTTTGCCTTTCCCTGTCCTGTGACCTTGCTCTCCACTTGCCTTCAGAAACCTTCGCTAGCAGCCTTGTTCTTACTTATAGAGTGGTCATCTCTGAAATCTCAGGCTGCAGTCCTTCCCTGTAAACCCAACCTTGCTATCTAAGTTCCGTGTTCCAAGTGTATAATCCAATGGCTTCTAGTGCGTTCTCAGAGTTAGGCAACCACCACAGTAATCAATTGTCAATTGATTATCATCTAATCTCCCATCACTCCCTGCCCCAAGCAACCACTATTCTACTGTCTGTCTCTGTACATGTGTCAGTTCTTAATATTGCATATGAATGGGCTCATTCAGTATGTGGTTCTGTCTGACTGACTTCTTTCACATAGCGTAATGTTATCAAGATTCATCCATGTGGTAGCATGTAACTTCATCATGTTTTTTTTCAAGTTTTCATTGTGAATTGAGTGTTAGTTTACATGGGAGGACATTGGTTTTACACTCATTGTTTCATTACAATGATTACAATCTCCTCCATGCATCGTCATTTAACAGCATTTGCTTCTATTCCCTGTTTTTTTTTAAACTTCATCCTTTTTTAATGGCAAATAATGTTTCATTAAAGAGTTCTGGTAGTATAGTGGTTACGAATCGGGCTGCGAGCCGCAAGGTCAGCAGTTTGAAACTACCAGCTGTTCCATGGGAGAAAGATGAGGCTTTCTGCTCCCGTAAAGATTTACAGCCTCGGAAACCCTGTACAGGGTCTCTGTGAGTGGGAACCGACTCCACGGCACATGACAACAATAACAACGTTTCATTGTGTGTATATATTGTGTTTTGTTTATCCATTCATCAGTTGATGAACATTTGGGTTGCTTTCATATATTGGCTATTATGAATAGGCACACATTTGTGTACACATTTTTGTATGGACATATATTTTCATTTCCCTTGGGCATATATACCTAGGAGTAAAATTGCTGGGTCATATGGAGCCACGGTGTGGCACTGTAGGATAAGCACTGGACTGCTAAACACAAGGTTGGTGGTTCAAACCCATCAGACACTGCTTGGAAATCCTGTACATAAGGTCACTGTGAGTTGGAGCTGACTTGACATCACTTAACAATAACAATGGTAACTTTATGCTTCATACTCAAATGCTTTTCATATTTTTCATCCATTCCCTTTTCTCCATTACCACCAGTGGCTGCTTTCAGAGTGTCCTCTCCAATCTAGTTCTCGAGTGCAAATCATACCTTTGTTTAGCACAAGCCAATTACGTTAAAAAGTCAGAGTAGACTCTTAGGCAGAATCTGGCCTCTGCCTCCAGCAGCATCTCCTAAAATTACCCATGAGTCCTGGTGTAGCACTGTAAGGACAAGCACTCAACCACAAGGTCACTTTGAACTGCAAGGTCGGTGATTCAAACTTACCAGCCGCTCCTTGGAAATCCTATACAGGATTGCTATCGGTCGGAACCAACTTAACGGCACTTAACAACAACAACAACAACAACCCCACTTCAGGCTTCTACATGGGCAGTTTCCATAGCTTGGACTTCATTCCACTGGTTACTTACTCATATGTAGCTCACCATAATCACAACTAGCTTAGGACTTCATGTAGGCTCACCTCACTGAGGTCTTCTCCCAATTCTCCTTTGAATTCCTCATCTGTCACTATACTGGTTTTCCTTAAGTGTTCTTTACTACTCTTGCTTCAGGGTCTTTGCACACGCTGTTCTCTTGGCCTGGAACACACCTGTTCTCAGTTCCATCTAAAATGTCACTTCCATTTGCAGTAGGGGAGTACCTCACTGGTGTGTCCTAAGTCTTTCAGAGCTGGTGCAAAGAAAACCAAGACTGAGAAGACCCAGGTCATCGTCTTGATGCTGCCATTTCCTACCCAACTTTGTGATCTTGGACTGGCCCTGGGCCTTTCTGGGCACTAATTTCCTCATCAGTAAAGAACACAGCTGGACTGCATCATGATTAAGGAGCCTTCTTTAAGTTATAAAATTCTATAATTCTAAGCTTCTTAGGAAAAGAGATTAGAATAAATTCTTTTCTCATAGTGTACAAGAAAATCAGGCCAATGTGGAAATTGTATTCATCTTGAAAAGAACTGATGTGTGGTATTCAGGCCTTGAGAATACATCTGTCACTGCTTGGTTAGAGTTACTTACTATTCAGAGACAGTGAGCACTCTAACCTATTACACTTAGTAGATTTATATTCTGTGAAAAGTGACCACTTAGATTCTTTGATCCCCAGGTCTGTTGTCTTTCCCACTTGTCTCTCCTGCTAATGTTTTTACTTTGCTACAGTCTGTTTCCACCTTTGACATTAAAAGAAAATCCCTTCTAACAACACTATTGTGGTCACTGTGATTATCTTCACATCTGTGGTTTTTGCTGAGCTCATTTAAGATGCTCAAGAGATCATTGTTGACCAACTGATGGATTGCAACATTGGTTTTCCTCTGTGGCACGTAGCTCCGGTATGCCAGCCTCCTGTTTGTGGACAATCCTGTGGGTACTGGGTTCAGTTATGTAAACAAGAGTGACGCATACACCAGAGACCTTGATATGGTGGCTTCAGACATGATGGTGCTCCTGAAAACATTCTTCGAAGGCCACAAAGAATTCCAGGTATGCGAAGGCTGGGGACAGCTGAGTGAGGGGTTAATAGTAGCAACATGATGTGCTTAGAATAAACTTAGACTTTCGCAAGAATTCAATGCCTGGCTGATTTCAGAGAGAACCTTTTTACACCCAAGATTACGTTGTGGACTTTTGTCTCCGAAGTTGACTTTTAGCTGGAAAGAATGACCCTGTGGTCAATTTTCTTATCAGATGTTCCAATGAGAGGTGGGGGAAGAGACAAAAATAAATATGTTTTGTCTATCTATTACATGCAATAGAAATTTGCGATGAATTTTATGAATCAAAAGCATTCGGTCTATTTTACTTCTATTTTTTTTTTCTTGCTAGATGATTCCCTTCTACATTTTCTCAGAGTCCTACGGGGGGAAAATGGCTGCTGGCATTTCGCTAGAGCTTCATAAGGTAACAGAGGATGACTGTTATTTGGGACAGAAAATTATCGTGTTCATTTTTTTATACTTGCCTGATAGTGAATATCCTTTGAGTAGGATTTTCTGCTTGAATAATAAGTCTTTAATAATAACCAGAAAAGTTTTTAGAACAGCAGTTCAGGATAAAGAATCTAGAAACAGGTATAAGAAAATATCTGTCCTATGCACAAGGGGGCTTCAAAAAATTTCATTGAAAAAAAACAAATTTCATAGAAAAACTTTATGATCTTCATTCCATTTTTCCATGAGCTTTTTAAAGTCCCTTTCTATGTGTGTATATGCTATATACATAGATGCACATTTACACACCTATTGTAAGCCATACTGGAGTCCTGGTGTGGCACTATAGGATAAGCACTGGACTGCAAGGTCGGTTTAAACCGTATGGCTGGCGGTTCAAACTTACTAGCCACTTCTCGGAAACCCTATATAGGGTCACCATGAGTCAAAACTTAACTCAACATCACTTAACAACAACAGAAAACTATACTGTAAGTATCATATTTATATACTATTTATAAATCTATATATTTGTCATACATATATATTTGTTGTTGTTGTTTTTATGTGCCATGGAGTCAGTTCCGACTTACAGCAACCCTGTACAGGGTTTCTGAGGCTATAAATCTTTACGGGAGCAGAAAGCCTCATCTTTCTCTCGTGGAACTGCTGGTAGTTTCGAACTGCTGACCATGAGATTAGCAGCCCAGTCCATAACCACTATGCTACCAGAGCATCTTGTATATCACCAGCCACTTCTCAGAAACCCTATACAGGGTCACTATGAGTCAGAACCAACTCGACAGCATTTAACAGCAATAACAATCTTATGATGGAAAGTTTCTCCTACTCAAGATTATAAAGTTTTCTCCTATATTTTCAAGCACTCTTATAATTTGTATTTTTACATTTTAATTCATCTAGAATTTATTTTCTATTAGGCAAAAATCCAACTTTATTATTTTTCAGTCATTTGTTTCCATACCATTTACTGGATACTCTAGCCAATGACTTGAAACGCCATCTTACTATGTGTGTATATATTATGTATATATATATATAAATGCTGTCAAGTTGGTTCTGACTCACAACAACCCTGTGTAGGATTTCTGAGGAGTGGCTGGTGAGCTTGAGCTGCCAACTTTGCAGTTTAAACTGACCTTGCATTCCAGCACATTAACCCGCAGCGCTGCCCCAGGACTCAGGATAAAATACCTAAAAGATGAAAAGAGTGGTTGACATATTTAGACCATGTACAAATTTAAGGTCAGCAGTTCGAAACTACCAGCCGTTCCGCGGGAGAAAGATGAGGCGTTTTGCTCCCATAAAGATTTACAGCCTTGCAAACCCTGTGCAGGGTCGCTATGAGTAAGAACCAACTCCACAGCACTTAACAACAACAACATAACAGAAAAAGGCATTCATTTCAATAAACCCCATCACCTGCTTCTCAGAAGCCCTATATAGGGTTGTTATGCATTGGAACTGACTTGGTGGCACTTAATAATAATAATAAGAAGAAAAAGATTATATCAAAGTAGAAAAATAGGCAGAGAATATGGACAAGCATTTTATAAAAGAATACAACTTGTCTATGGATCTGTGAAAATTAACAACTCTTTATGTATGGTGGTGATTATGTGCAGTTGCATTGATTCCATCTCATAACAACAATATATAGGGTTTTCGAGGCTGTAAATCGTTACAGGAGCAGAAAGCTTCATCTTTCCCCCATGGATTGATTGGCAGCAGTTAACCACTGCTGACCTTGTGGTTAACAGCTCAGCTCATAATCCACTATATACCAGAGTTCCTCTTTCATACATGAGGTATGCAAATATTTAAAAGATGGATAATGCCAGTTTGGGCTACAAGTCAGGGAAATAAGCATTCTCAAGCACTTTTGGTTGGATTGGAAATTGGACAATCTTTTTTAAAGAGTTATTTGACATATCTATGGTGCTGTAAGGAGCCCTGGTAGTGTAGTGGATTATGAGCTAGGCAGCTAACCTGAAGGTCAGCAGTTCGAATCTACCCGTCGATCCATAGGAGAAAGGTGAGGCTTTCTGCTCCTGTAAAGATTTACAGCCTTGAAAACCATACAGGGTCACTGTGAGTGAGAACTAATTTGGTGGCACATCACCACGGTGGTGCTGTGGATAAGCATGCTGTGTACTGCAAAGTTGTACTGTAAGGTCAGTGGTTCAAACTGAGCAGCCATTCATCAGAAACCCTATACAGAGTTACAGCGAGTTGGAAATGACTCATCACTTAACAACAACAATGAACTTTTGAGACAGAGGTGTCATTTGACCCAACAATTCCACTTAAAGGAATCCATCCTATAGAAATCCTTATACGTAAGTGTATTTCCGTGGATGGTTGTTACAGCATTGCTTGTAATGCCCATTAAATGAGCAAGCTCATTGGCTGTCGGTTGGGGACAACTTAAATGAAGTAGATACAGCCTTCTTTGTTGGAAAACTTTGCAGTTATTATAAAGAATGGATAGAGTTTGTATGTTTCAAGTATGAAAAGTTGTCCCTGGGTATTGTTAAATGGAAAAGAGTATGTTGTAAAACATTATGAGGTGCCTTTGCTTTGTTGTAAAGCAAGGAAACATCTCTGTGGGTGGATGTATTGCACACACTTGTGAAGGCAAAGGAAGGATACATAACATATTAATTAACTGGTTGTCTGGTCAGTGTCGGGGGACAAGTAGGCCAGAGGTGGGAGGGTTTTCCATAGTTTTATCTAGCTTCTTTTATGTTTGCATTTTATAAAGTGAGTTGTTGGAGTTTTATTTTCTTAAGATGAATTCGTTCTTGTTTTTAAAATATACCTTTTATAAAAACAGTACCTGTGCATTACAAGCAATTGAAAAATTTAACAAGCATAAATAAAATAAAAAAATTCCACCAGGCAGCGATCACACTCAGACATGCTGAACATGTTAGTATGGTGGTGGTGGTGTGCCATGGAGTCAGTTCCAACTCATAGTGATCCTGTATAGGGTTTCCGAGGCTGTAAATCATTATGGAAACAGAAAGCCTCATCTTTCTCCCACAGAATTGCTGATAGTTTTGAACTGCTGACCTTGAGGTTAGCAACTGAACTCGTAACCACTACACTACCCGAACTCCTGAACATGTTAATATATAATCTTCTAAATCTTTTTCTGGACATTTATAAAGAATCTTTTTAACCAAAATGAGATAATGTCTTTTATATGCTATCTATAATCTTCTCCTTTCCATTTCAGTAAATTTTCATTGCAAATTTTCACACTTCTTCAATTGACCTCAAAATATCCCTTACAGCTGATTTATTTAAACCAGTATTCAAGCCGGGTCCATGAATGACATCTAGCAATGATTTCGCCCAAGTCTGGTGTATGACATCTAGCAATGATTTCGCCCAAGTCTGGTGTAATCCAGCACACCCTTTCTTTATGACATTGATTTGTTGAAGAAACCAGACTACTTACAGACCAGGGTGTCTTACACAGTGTCCCCTTTTCTGGACTTAACATGGTGCCTTCATGGTGTTACTTACTTTATTCCTCTAGCCACTGTGCTTCCTACAAAACTGGAGGTTATAAAGGCTTGGCCAATTCAAAGTAAAAATCTGGGGCCAGGATTCAGATCTGGCATGCCACCTGTTTTAGTGCAGCTTGAAAACTAGATTGTTTTTACCTCTTTAATGGTTGGGGTGGTGCGAATAAGGAATCAAAAGAATAATATTTCATGACACATGATAAAGATATTAAATTCTGTTTTCATAAACAAAATTCTGTTAGCATGCTCAGTTGTTTACATATTATCTGTGGCTTTAATATTGTATCTGCAGAGCTGAGTTTTTGCAACAGAGACCATTGGCCCACAACGCCTAAATATGTCATAGATGACTCTTTACAGAAAAAAAAATTACATTGCTGTCATAGGTGATACTATGCACTTAGTTTGTTCACCATTAGGGATAGAAGCGGTGATACCAGCTTGATTCCTCTAGGAAACTCCTCTTCCTTCCCCCTTCGATGCAAAGTAATCTCATTGGTGTCATTTTCATATTGCATGGTTGTCCAGTTCTCCGTCCATTGGTCACCTAATGTTTTAAAAGTCAATTCATAATTCTCACCTAAATCAGTAATCTTATTCGCAGTTTCAAAATGGTGGTTTCTCTCTGTGTCATTTTGCTCACATCTATTAGCTGCCATTCTTCCATAAAAGTAGTAATTTCTGTCATCACCTGGTACTATTCAGTTGACTTTGCAATATAGTTCCTCCTGGAAAAGCCAGATAAATGCATACTTTTTTTTCCTTTAAATACTAATATGCAAAGCAAGGTAATCATTGCTTCTTTATGTTAGATCTCTCCGAATAGCTAAGACATTCACATAATTCAACATTCAAAAAATGTAAAAAGAATACTATGAAAATTCTCCCTCTTGCATCTGGCCCCCTTGTCTCCCAGGCAGCCTCTATTATTAGTTTGCCCTATATTTTTCCAGAGGTATTTTATAGCTCTACAAACTAATTCATATACATTCAGTTTTACACAAATGATACCATATACCATATACTATTCAGTATCTTTTTATTTTTTTAATTTAATTTAAAATATATCTTGGAAGTCTTTATATCAATTCATAAAGGGCTTTTCTTCTCTTTTAAAAAAAATTTTAATTTGCATCATGTACTGTGGAAACACCATACTTCATTTAGCCAGTCCTATGGATAGTTGTGGTGTGGCGCTGTGGGTTAATGCGCTAGACTGCAGAGCCATTTGAACTGCAAGGTCGGTGGTTCAAGCTCACCAGCTGCTCCTCAGAAACCTTACACAGGGTCACTATGGGTCAGAACTGACTTGACATCACTTAACAACAACAACAATGGATAGATAGTTCTGCTCTGTCTCAGGTACTATGAGTTGGAATCAACTCAGTGGCAGTGGGTTTGGTTTGTGGTTTGAGATTACGGGTAGTTGTTTAGACTGCTCCTAATTGTCTGCTAAAAGAGAGTAGAATGTCATGAAAGCTTCCATCTACCCTCAGAGACTGCTGAGAGAGTCCTTTACAGCCCATCATTGATAGCTGCTTATAGCTATGGTGGGGCCCAGGGAGCCTTTGGAGTACCTTGTGAGAAGTCAGGAACCTCAATGGGGAATGAACAGCAGTGTCCCTTTTAAAAGAGACCAGAAGACCCTGTGCACAGCCTGTGACTGAGGAAGAGAGCTTACCTAGCCACTACTCATTTTGCATATGGTGGCAGGGAAGAGCAACTCTTGCTCCTTTGTGGGTGTCAGGTCTTTTGATACCCAAGAAATTGTGGAAAGGGTGGGCAGAAGTTTTCTGTGCTCAGTAAAGGCAGGATGTAAAGGCTTGATGCCCTCCATCTGTTGAGGTTGGGGATGTAAGCCACTGTGTGCCCTTGGCAAGCATGTTTCTTGACTGTTGTTGTTTTTTCCAGGCCATTCAGCAAGGGAGCATCAAGTGCAACTTTGCTGGGGTTGCTTTGGGTGATTCCTGGATCTCACCTATTGGTAAGTACCGGGTTTTCAGGCATTTCATTCCTACCTCAGGGACTTTGGGGCTGTATTGTTCCAATCAGAGAACAAGGCAGCAGGTGTTTCTGGACCCTGGGAGAAAGCACAGAAAGTATTGGTCTCAGGATCATCTGAGAGATTTGGGGATGAGAACTCATCAACAGAGCCCCCACAGTGGGCCACTATGGGCTGAACTGAGTTACTTCATTCTCACAGCAGAAGAATCAAAGTTTATGGCGGAAACTGTTCCCAACGCACATAGGGGTAGTGTCGTTTGCCCTCTGATGTGGAATGAGTGGACTAGTCAGGATTCAAGCCCAGTTCTTTCTGCCTCTGCTCATTCCTCCACCACCTTGATGCTGGAGCAACATTTGGGGTGAAATTCCCAGCTGTTGTTCCTGGTGAGACAAGATTGTCATCACATCCTGTAATCAGAAGTGTGCTGTTTCATAACGAGCAACCTTGTTGGGAACAAGAGGAGTGGTTTATGTTGTAGACATCCGGGGTGTGGCTTCAGACCCCAGATGGAATCATCTTAATTGGGTTAAGTTTGACATAGGTTTTCTCAACCTTGGCACATTGACACTGAAGCTGAATAACTATTTGTTGTGAGAGACTGTCCTGTGGCATTATAGGGTGTCTAGCAGCATTCCTGGTCTCTGCAGAGATACCCAAACTGTCTCCAGATATTGTCCCATGTCTTTTGGGGGCCACATTGCCCATGCTGAGAACCATTGCTCTAACCTAACAAGAGGTGGACTTTCCCAGGCAAGAGGAAACGGGTTAGAATCAGAAGAGAGGTTGCCTCTGGGGCAGGAGGGAGCGGGACACAGGGGAGTTTTCTTGGGTGTTGCTGTTGTCTTATTTAGGTTAGGGCGGCAATTACATGGGTTTAGGCAATGATCAGAGTTGCTCAGCTCAAGGTCCGTTTATGATTTATGGTAGGTAATGATGTCTCAATTTGTAAGGGGTGTATTTTCCGCATACCAGAGAGGGATTTGGCTTGTAAATGAGCTGTATTCCTAATGGCCTTGGAACCTCTGGTGCTAAGTAGAATAATTTTTTCTTGTCTTCATTCATGGCATCTCCAGGGTAGGCCTAAAATGTCAGGAACCTGAGATCTGAGGTTGCGTGGAAAGTAGGACTGCTGTTTCTTTGAGTGGAGCTCGTAGGATATCATCAGACTACCGGCACCTTGTTAGGAGGCATGAGGGTCCAGCAGGTTTCCTGTCAGATGCCTGACTCAGAATCACAATGCTGGTCCTCACACATCCTCCTCGGGGCCTCATCACAGCACTAAGTGCTTTGTGTATGTTAACTTCCTCAGTCCTTCCAACAGCTCTGGAAGGTGGATCCTATTATTATCCCAGTTCTACAGAGGCTGAAACAGGTTAAGTCCCTCTCTTAACCACCACAGCTAACGCGGTAGAGTTAGGACTCAATCTAGGCAGCAGGCTCTGGGATCCATTGTGCTTGATACTACACTCCATGGGCGCATACGCTCTGTGGTGGTTGTTGTTAAGTGCCGTTGAGTCGGTTCTGACCCGTAGTGACCCTGTATAGGGTTTCCGAGGAGAAGCTGGTGAGCTTGAACCACCGACCTTGCAATTCAAACAACTTTGCAGTAGGTCTACCTTTTTCTGCTTACGATGGCCCCCATTCCCAAATGGCTCTGCCTCCCTAGATCTTAACTCACCTTTCCAGGTTCACTGTATCACTCTCCATCTCAGAAGCATTCCCTTTTTGAAGGGGAAATAGTGTTCTTTCCACTGCTGGTTATTCATTGCATACTAGACACTAGTAGGTGCTGAGCAAACAAAGATACATAAGACACACTTGCCTTCCACAAGGTATTGATCTATACTATCCAACGTGGACAAGCAAGTGAAACCATTTCTCAGTTGCACTAGCCACATTTTACGTGCTCAATGGCCACATGTGGCAAGAGGAGACAGTACTGGACAGTGCAGAATACTGGCTCCACACCAGTAACTCTGTTTTTGTAAATATGACTTATTGGAACGCAGTTACATCTGTTCACTTACATATTGTCTCTGAGTGTTCTCATGTAGTACCAGTAGGGTCAAATAGTTAAAACAGGCTTGCCAACTTGCCAAACCAGACATATTTACTATCAGACCCTTTATAGAAAAAGTTTGTCTGTCTTTGGTCTAGATCAAGCACGGCCTGGGATGCATTGGGCAATTACAGGCAGTTCTGTAATTTCAAGAAACGAGGCAAAGGCAGAGGCTTGGAGATGAAGCTGGAAAGGGTGGATGATAGGTAGGCCACGGAAAGCCTGTATGCCTGCACTTCTCTAGGTGTATTCTGAAGAGTACCAGTCCGATGAGGTGGTATACAAACAAGCGTTCCATAGTCAGATGAGTTTTGGAAGTGCTAAAGACTGATTCCACTTCTTGGGGGGTTTAAGGCTTTCAAAAGTCCCACAGTAAAAGAATGTGTCATAATTTGCATAACTTCCAAAGTACTTGGCCAAAGGATCACTCTTCCTTCTAAAACTTAGATTAAAGTCCTACAGAACTTGAAATTACTCAGAACATACATTGAGACACTTGGTTCTGAGGATCCGTTTAAGACTTTTGAGCAGAGGAGTTGACATAGTCAAATGTGCTCTGGATGGCGCTTGTCTGACCTAATGTTATGGGAATTGTGAGGGAGGCAGGCATTATTCCAGTCATATTTATTCTTCTGAAGCTCCTTGCTGCCTTCAGGTCCTTAGGAAATTCTAACACATTTGTGGAATAGAAATGAATTGATTGGCAACCGTCACCACAGACAGCATTCTTCTATAATTAGCTCCTCAGCAGAAGCTAGTAGCTCCAAGCAGGAAGAGCAGATAAGCTGCAGAGCAGAAATGTGAGGGTGGGGAGGTATTTTAAGCTGTCAAAAAGCCTAGAAGTCTGCAGCTAAGCCTCCACCTGTCCACCCACGGCCTGCCAGTGGGGATACCTCACTGACTGTGACACACTCCTTGGGTGGGTATCAGACCCAATTAACGTGCTGTCCCATCTGAGAGTCAGTTGAAGGGCCTCGCCCTCACCCCTCATCCCACCTCCCAGCCACCAAGAACGTCCGTCCATCCCCTGTGTGGTGAGTTAAGGAACCTTGACAGCAAAGCCACCAGTTCCCCCTAGTTGGGTTTTATCTTTGTAAAGACAGAGCCACGACAGATTCATTTTGTAAACATGTGCTTTCCTCTAGATTCGGTGCTTTCCTGGGGACCTTACCTGTACAGCATGGTAAGTAGGTAGGTCCTCCCCTCTGAAGGAGGAAGCTAGCTACTTATGCCTGTGTGGTTAACACTGTTAACGACTTAATGAATTCTGCTCTTGAACTGCTCCTTGGGGAATACGTAGCCCGTATCGTATGGAGGATACTAGACAACAACCTCAGGGACAAATAAACATCACCAGTTAACCAACCTTTTTCTAGGTACAAGAAAACATTCTTTAAAAATTGTGGTGAAAATAAACCTTACACAGCCATTTCTACATGGACAGTCTGTGATATTGATGGCCTTCTGCAGGTTGTGCCACTGTTCTTGCTATCCTTCCCCAAATTATTCTGTCACCATTAACATGTAAACTCAGTGCCCCCTGAACAAAAACACCCCCTTTCCCTCTCCCTCCGAACTGTGGTTGTTGTTGTTGTTAAGTGCCATCGAATTGGTTCCAACCTGTAGCGACTGTGGTAACTACTAGTAATCTTTGTTGTTGGTCTGCTTCAACTCGTAGCAACCCTTTATAGGGTTTCCGAGGCTGTAAATCTTTGTGGAAGTGCAAAGCCTCATCTTTCTCCCAAAGAGCAGCTGGTGGGCTAGAACCACCAACTTTGTGGGTCACAATCCAGTAGTTAACCCTACAGAGGGTTATGTTGTTAAGTGCCATTGAATCTGTTCTGACCCATAGTGACCCTGTATAGGGTTCCTGAGGAGCTTCGGAGTAGCAGCTGGTGAGCTTGAACCGCCAACCTTGTAGTTCAAACAGCTTTGCAGTCTGGTGCATTAACCCACAGCGCCACACCAGGATTCCACAGAGCTTCTGTAGATATGTTAATTTCATATAAGTGAGGTTATGTAATGCTTGTCCTTTGGCAACTCACTCGTTTTGCTGAGCATGATGTTTTAAAGGTTTTTTCATTTGTGGCATGCAAGAAACACTTTTTTTTTAACCTCTCAACTTTTGCTTTTCTTACTGTTGAAAATGTACACAGCTAAGCATACACTAACTCAACCATTGCTCCGTGTGCAATTCACGAATTGATTAGACTCTTTGAGTTGCGCAGCCATTCTCATCTTCCTTTTCTTAGTTGTTCTTCCACCATTAACGTAAACTCACTACCCCTGACCTTCCTATATAATCTTTGGTGTTGCTGTTGTCATTTTGATCCCATATGTTGTTGTTGTCATGTGCCGTGGAGTTGGTTCCAAGTCATAATGACCCTGCACAGGGTTTCCGAGGCTGTAAATCTTTACGGGAGCAGAAAGCCTCATCTTTCTCCCGCAGAACAGCTGGTAGTTTCCAACTGCTGAGCTTGAGGTTCACAGCCTGATTCGTAACCACTACACTACCAGAGCTCCTTTGATCCCATATTGTTAAGTGCCTTGAAGTCGATTCCAACACATAGTGATCCTGTATAGGGTTTCCAAGGATCAGCTGGTGAGGTTGAACCACCGACGTTGCAGTTCAAACGGCTTTGCAGTCTGGTGCATTAACCCACAGATAGTTCTAAAAGCAGCATAATGCTCAAGACAGATAATTTTACGTAGTTAAGCTAGACTGCTGTTTGGTCTGTGGAAGAATTCAGGGGATATTTTTGGGTTAAGGTTTCAAGATTATCTCAGGGTAATGGTTTCAGGGGTTTATTAAGCTTCCATGACTCCAGAAAGTATGGAATCTGTGAGGAGTTGAGATTCTATTGTACATTTTCCCCCCTTTTGATCAGGAGTCTTATATGGAATCTTTGATCAAAAATTCAGTAATGGTAACTGGGCACCATCTTATGGCAAAGGAGTCCCAACTCTTTTTATTATAAAGAATTTTAAATATGCAGACAAATGAAAATAGTGAACACTCATGTGCCCACCAGCTAGATTCTGTTAACATCTTCCTGTGTATCTTTCACCAGTAAATATATGTGTGTGTGTGTAATTTTTGCTAAATCATTTAAAAATAAATTGGCAGACATGATTTTATATGCCTAGTTTTAACTACTCATGTATCTCCTAAAAATAAGGCCATTTTCTTACATAACTGCCATACAATTATCATACCTAAGAAAATAGCAATTTCTTTAATATAGTCAAAAAACCCACTCTATTTCTAAACTTCCTTATTCTCCCCTAAAATGTATTTTATAGCTTTTATCTTCAGGCCAGGTAACAAGCATGTGTGGTCATACAAAACCTGGTTTTGAGGTGGATACCCCTAATAAAATTAGCAGGGAACAGTTAGGTGTTAGTGTGCTTTGTAAAGTATAAGGCCCAGTAACAATAATAGGTGATAATACTTTTGCTGGAGTCCTGGTGTGATGCTGTGGGTTAATGCACTGAACTGCAAAGTTGGCGGTTCAAGCTCACCAGCTGCTCCTCAGAAACCCTACACAGGGTTGCTATGGGTGGGAACTGTCTTAACAACAACACTTTTGCTGCTAAACTCTGTAGATTGTAGTGGTAGACCTTCATAGGTAGTTTCCCTTTCTCCTGCCCATGCCACGCCAATACCAGCAATTCCCAGTGGATATCCCTAATTCAGCCTTTCTGCTCTGGGTTTGCTTCTAGTCTCTTCTGGATGACCAGGGTCTGGCTGAGGTATCCAAGGTTGCAGAGGAAGTCCTGAATGCTGTGGACAAGGGCCAATACAAAGAGGCCACTCAACTGTGGGAGAAAGCAGAAATGGTCATTTTACAGGTAATGAGGGATGTGCTGAGAGCAGCCCAGTGGGCTTCTTACAATGGTTCCAGGACCTGGGCAGAAGAAAATCACGTGGCCTGTATAGGACTGGGGTCGCGCCTGAGCTCGCCACCAATTCTGGAAATGGTTGCATTTGTAACAGTTGAGTTGATACTGGTGGGTCTGAGCAGTAATGTAGTAACCCTGTTGTTGTTATGTGCCATTGAGTCCATTTCAACTCTTAAAAGCCCCAGGCGACAGGGTACCGCTGCCTCAGAGGTTTTTCTAGAATGCATCTTCAGGAAGTGGATCTCCGGCTCTTTCTCCTATGGAGACACTGTGGGGGTTCGAATGCTAACCTTTCAATTCGCAGCTGAGTGCTCCGTCACTGCACCACTAGGGCTCCTTTGTAGCCCTTTTACAAAATTAGAAAGCCACCCAGGCCTGCCACACTCACTCATTTGTCCCTCAACTGAAGGTACACATTCTAACAGAAAGTGTCTGATCTGCAGAGGGGAGTGTTCGGTCCAGGGCAGCATATTCCTTATTTTGAGGCAAAGCAGCTTTCTAATTCCGGTGAGCCAAAAGGAAGACTGCCCTGGCCAGGACGCTGCTCCCTGGAACACTTCCACCCAAGCCATTGGTTTACTTCTGCAGGGCATGTACTCCACCCCACCCCCACGAGAGTGGGCCAAGCCAACGGCTTTCTGAATCTTCCCAGCTGCTTTACTCGGTGCCTGAGCGAACTGACAAAGTTAAGGCTGTCCTTGGATGATAGTCAGGTGTCGTTCCTTCTGAAACACTGCTGATGGCCAAGTAGAGAAAGCTGACATCCAGCTATACTTTTATGTTTCAGAACACAGATGGGGTGAACTTCTATAACATCTTAACTAAAGACCCACCCATGTCACCTAAGAAGTCAAGTCTAGAATTCACCCAGCACCATCTAGGTGAGTACACCAGAGTCTGTCTCAGTGTTTTTAGTATATTCACAGATTTGTTTACCCACTACTACAGTCCAGTTTTAGAACACTTCCCAACTCCAGAAAGATGTTGCATGCCAACCTCAACCCCAGAAACCTCTCATCTGCTTTCCACTGCCATTGATTTGCCTTTTCTGGATATTTCGTAGAAAAGGAAGCATGCACTAGTAGTCTATCTTGACCTGGCTTCTTTCACTTAGTGTTTTGGAACTTTGTGGGCTAACTTTTTTATACCGAATTAATTACAATGACAGCTCTTTTAATGGTTAAATTCAGTTGTCTTCCAGCTGACCCAGCATCCTCCTGCTCTAAAAGACGTATAAAGTCCTCTATTCTTTAGTTCTTAACTGATTTCCTCTGGCCATCCAAGTAATCCAAGTGACCCCAAAGTACATAGAATGCAGCAATCAGAAATAATAAAGCATGTCTACATTCAGCATGCTTCTGACTTTTTTCCTCTTTCTGGGTAACCCTTTTCCTGGTCCGGCTGAAACCCTACCTCTTACTTCACAGCTTGAAAGAGATACCCTCGTGGTTTTATTCCCAATCCTTTGACTTACGGTGTACCAGTTTGGTTTTAGGTCGTCTTTATCAGCACCACGTGAGATACCTACAACAAGATGCCTTGAGTCAACTCATGAACGGTCCCATCAAAAAGAAGCTCAAAATTATTCCTGAAGATTACTCCTGGGGAGGTATTTATGTGTCATAATTAAATGACATGGGTAGAGTTTGGGAGAGACTAGAGATGCAGGTTCAAAGGCCTTAATCACGTAGGGCATCACACTTGGTAGAGCATCAGTGAAGAAGAAAAAGACCCTCAGTGAGAAGGACTGGCCCAGTAGTTACAACAGGGGACGGAAACATAATGATGGTGTTGCAGGACCAGGCTGGTTTTGGTTCTGTTGTGCACAGGGTCGCTGTGAGTTGGAACCAACTTAGCGCACCCAGTAACAATCTGTAGAATGGGTTCTGTTGGTGGTGATGGTATGTAGGTAAAACATGTTATTTATTCTCCAGATATTTTATGTGGAGACACATATATTGACATAGTAAATGACAGATCAAAATTTGGTTTGAAAAAAGGGGTTGGTGAGGAAAAGAGATGAAACATGATTGGTTAGGAGTTGGTAATTGTTGAAGGCAGCTGTAGGTATCTGGGAATCATTGCGCTCTTATCTCTTCTTTTGTGTAAGTTTGACATTTTCCATAATAAAAAATGAAGATCAAGAACTCTATGCTTCAGTCCCCAGTTGACTGTAGGTTTAGCTTCCAAGGACAGGTTCTTGCAGGGTGTCAGAAACACCCCTGTACTTAGACAGATTTTGACTAGCTCTCTTGCTGGCCTCCCCACACATCCTCATGCTGTGGTACATGTTATATCCTGCTCGCACAGCTATGGTCATAGGGACCTTCCCTGCCCAGTGCCCAGTGGTTGGATGAGCAAGGGAGACTACATTTTCATGGTAGATCATTGATAGAGAAAATTCCCTCTGGCCCCAGATCTATGTATATGAGGGACCTTTGAAAAGTTTTGGGAGAAATGGAATGATCGGAAATGAAATTTTTCTCCTGACTTTTTTTT
>NW_006408525.1:12386311-12406987 GCF_000296735.1 Chrysochloris asiatica | reverse complement strand
CCATTGTATAGTATTTTGATACATTTTATAATCATTTTTCTGAATTCCTTCTCCGGCATTTCCAAAGCCTGCTCATCTTCCAGTATGGAGTGTAGGTCTACTTCCAGCTCATTTGCCTCAGTCACTTTATCTCGTTTCTGGACATGTGCAGATATGGTCATCTTTTTCTGGTTTTGGGGCATATTCAGGGGTTATCTGTGGCTGTAATACTTAGATAGGTATGTATTTTGGTATTTTTTATGCTTTCTGATTGCCTTCAGGTAGATGTGATCAGGAAATGGGCTTCCCTTTTCACTCTTCTTGAGAAATTTCAAGATGCCACTGTTGGTCGTTTTGACGTAACTTAGGATTTAATTTTCGCCCTATTTCCTTTTTTGTCTGCCTGTCCAGCTCCATAATCCCCATTCAGGCCTTTTTTCTAGTTATAAACAGTTCAGGGCCAGCTTGGCCATTTGGTTTTAATTGGAAACTGTCTCTTTAAATTTCGAGGAGATCTGTGTGCATGCGTAGTAGAACCCTCCGAGGGTGGGGCTGGGGTGTCCGCTAGCTCAGGCACCCCTATAGTTACCAGAATGGAGGTGCGCAGACAACAAGGGACCAATGAAGAGATACCATAAGAAAAGAAGGTCCACACCTTTATCTCCGCGGTTCTGTCAGGCGCCCGTGGCTTCTCTGATCCTTCCCCCGCTTGGTGTCACCCAAGATGGCGGCTCCTGGAGCAGCTGAGCGTCCCGAACCAGAAAGCAATGGATTTCTTGCTTCTGCCACAAATACCCCCAGCTGTGAGCCTTCCAACCTTCTAAGTATTCCTTTATATGTGTTTCAGAGTTCTGGGGCCATCCCCTGAACCTGCTTGGTCGGGTATTCTATATTGTTGCTGACAGAACTCCTTAGTGCACTTCCACCTGATCCGCCATCTTGTTTGTTCTCTCTCCTCACTTTTTGAAGTCAGTAGTGGTTAAGAAAAGATCAATTGTCCCTGGGTAATACCCCTAGTGTCCTGAGTTCCAATATGTAGCTAAGCATACATTCTTAGGAGTCAGCCAGATGTAAGTTCATATCCCAGCTACCACTGACTAGCTGTTTTACCCCTGGGCATGTTTCTCAGCCTGAGTCTCATTTTCTGTAGCCATCACATAAGTGATAAGACGCCTTAGCTTGCAGAGTAGTGTTGAAGAAGTAGGATGTTGCTTGTGGAGTGCTTGCTTCGCAAAGCAGCTTGCAAAGAAATAGAAACTGCTCTTGTTACGTAATATGGTGCAGATGCCAATGGTCTGGAATCCTCTAGGCAAGATCTGTTGCCTGGGGCTGGTCACCTGACTTCACTAAAGGTTAACCTGGAATGGGCAGGCAGCAGTGTGTTGGAGGTAGACTTCCTGTCTTCCATGTAAGAGACCCAGGTTCGATTCCCAGCCAGTGCCGTTCATCAGGAAGCTCGCACATTGCTCTGATGCTATTCAGGTTTCACTGCAGCCTTCAGACTAAGACAGACTAGGCATGCTGATCGACTTCTGGAAATCAACCAGGATCACAAGAGTCTAATTCCCAACCAGCCATGGGAATGGTGCAGGATCTGGCAGCATTTCGTTCTGTGAATTGGGGGCCGACTGCACCACAGCTAGCAGAAGCTCAGAGTGGAGGTGTCTGACTTGGTTTTCCACCAAAGGCAGCTTCATTTGTTCAAATGGGAGCATAAACCTTGGCTCTGGTGTACCTTGGCAAGGGGGATAAATGGCGCACATCCCATTCGTTCCCTGAGCGGACCAGCCTAAAGAATGCTTTCTAAACCTCTGCCTACCCTCTGTCTATGGGCAGCAGCCTTTTCCAAGCTTCAGTTCCTCCATGAAAGTGGGACTGGCTATCATCAAAAGCTCCTGAGTGAATAGTTTGTGTGCAGAATGTGCTTTTTTTCCAAGGCACCAGCTCAGGATCCAGATTTCTGGGTTGGTTAGTCCCTGTTTGTAAAGCACGCCCATGCAGAATCTTTATGAAGTGCCACCCAGTGGTTGCCTTTAGGTGCTGGAATCAAGGGTGGTCTGGCTGAACGGAGCCCCTTGTTCTGGTAGATCCCTAGCTGCTCTCTCTTTCTCCTTCCCTACGTGCAGCCCAGTCTACAAACGTCTTCCTAAACATGGAGGGAGACTTCATGAAGCCTGCCATCAGCATTGTGGATGAATTGCTGGAAGCTGGGGTCAACGTGACGGTGTATAATGGACAGCTTGATCTCATTGTGGACACCATGGGTAGGAACTGACCCTGAGGGACACATGGGCAATTTCAGTTGGTGAGCTGAAAGGAAACTGGCCTTGAGCACATTGGTCTTGGGTTGGCAGCATTTAAATGCCAGGAGTAAGACCATTTCCTATTACTCCCGCCTACCCCTGGCCTTGACTTTTTGAATAAGTGGGTAACTGCTTGTGGCTTTCACTCTTCAGAGAAGCCTAGGCCCTTCCAGGTCTTAAGCCCTTAGGTCTTATTTTAAGAAAAAGAACAACACAGTACCTCCACAACAAAATACTATTTAAAAAAAAGAGACTTTTACTCACCATTAGACTTGACTTTTTAACTGAGGGGAAACCTAGTTTTTGTGCACTTTCACAGTTAGATGTTAAGCATTTTTAGGTGAATTAAAGCGAAGCCCCAAATGCCTCGGTAAACCTGAGGACTCAGGGCCACCCAGGCACTCGCTCACTTGGGGTCTCAGGAGAGCCAGGGTCTCAGAGCTATGAGTCGAATCAAGGCACCTGGTCTGGCAGTTGTGATGTTTCTTGAAGTCAGTAGAATCCTGACTTCCGTCTTTTTGTGACTTGCAGCACAGTGTGAAAAGATTCTGTGCTTTTCCATGAACTGCCCAGGTGGTCTGTGCTACTATGTCCTCATCCCTGAGACTTCTCAGGCTTCCTAACATGCCTCCACAGAGGTCCCTGACTTTTTCCCTTACGAGCCTATGGCAGAAGAGTCAGAGGCAAACAATAGTTCAGCTGGTCGGTTTCTTCTAGTCAGTCTTGACATTGAAAGTATGAGCCAAGAACAACAGCATCATCGTCATTGGGAACTTTCTAGAAATGCAGACCCTTGGTCCCACCTCAGATCTGCTGAACCTGAATTTGCATTTTCATGAGATCCTGGGGCAATCTTTATGCTGGGAAGCACAAATTATAGGACCTGTTTAAAAATATTCTTCCCGTACCCTGCTGTTAATGCCTGGCTCTTGTCTCCCATCTCACTAGGTCAGGAGTCTTGGATGCGGAGACTCAAGTGGTCAGAACTGCCCATGTTCAATAAGCTGAAGAGGAAAGCCCTGTATACCAACCCAGAATCTTCTGAAACGTCTGCTTTTGTCAAGTCTTATAAGAACCTAGCATTCTACTGGATTCTAAGAGCTGGACACATGGTAAGAGAGAAAGAGTGAGCTTTTGTTTCAGAACTAAAATGGTACCAAGAGTGAGGCCACAGGTTCACAGTGTAGCCAACAGGTGCTAATGACACAGAACAAGTAATGCTAAGTGGTGGGTTGACCCAGGAAAAAGCACTATATTCGTTTCCTGTAAGTACTGTTAAAAACAAAAACTCAAATGGGGAATGTAAATCAGATTTATTCTCTCACAGCTCTGGAAAGCAGAAGACTAAAAGCAAGGTGTTGGCCAAGTGGGTTCCATATAAAGGCTCTGAGGAAGAGTCTCATGCTTTCTTCCAAACTTCTGGGGCTTCCTGCTGCCCTCGGTGTTCCCCAGCTGGTATACATACCACTCCACCATTAGGTGGTCTTTGTCCCTGTGTGTCTCTTCTCTTCATCTTATAAGAACATCAGTCAGACAGGATGAGAGCCCACCCTACTCCGATATGAGCTCACATTAACTGTCTCAAAGACCGTATTTGCAAATGTCACATTCACAGGTTCTGAGGGTCAGGACTTCAGCATAGTTTATTGTTGTGGTCAAGTGGCATTGTAGCATTCCAAGGAGCAGCTGGTGAGTTTGAACCACTGACCTTGCAGTTAGCAGTCCAGTGCTTATTCTGCCACACCAGGACTTACTGTTGCTGTTGTTAAATTCTATCAAGTCGATTTCAACTCATAGAGACCCTGTATAGGGTTTCCAAGGAGTCGCTGGTGGGTTTGAACTGCCGACCTTGTGGCTTCCAGTCCAGTGATGATTCAGTACCACATCAGGACTTACTAGGTGACACAAGTCAACCCATAACAGAGAGGCAGGCCACCTTGGGGTTCTAGAAGACTTGGCCCTAAAAGATGAGTAGGCATTAGCCAGGTAGAAGGGAGAGGGAACTAGGAGCACCTTGTCCACAGGCCAGAGGAGACTCCAGAGAGCTGAGAACTCAGGAGGGATGGTGGAGATGAACAAGGAGACGCTGTATAACACACTACAAATTCAGCCTTTATCCTAAGGCCAGTAGGACACCATTGGTGGGTTCCAAGCAAAGGGGTAAAATGATTCAGTTTGCCTAACAAGGACATTCTGGCAGCAGAGAGGATGGGGCGCGACAGACACAGGGAGCCAGTCTAAGAGGCTGCTATGGTGACCCAGTTGGAAGACAAGAGGATGATGGATGTGATAAAGTGTAAGAAGGGAGAATTGGCAGAACATGGGAACCATCGGGGTGGGGAAGAAATGAAGGGTGGCTTCTTGGCTTCCACTCCAGCATCATTCGCTGAGATTGGGGAGTAGAATGGGAGTTTGCTGTACAAGGTGAGTTTCAATTACCTGTAGAACAGCCAAGTGGGATATCAGTAGGCAACTGAGCATATATATTTAGAATACTGGCTATATAAATAATATATGGATCTGGAACCAAACTACAAAGATGTCCTTGGAGAGAGAGAGAGAGAGAGAGAGCGTGTGGGGCCAAGTATGGACAGAGCTGGGACAGAGACCTGACAAGTACCTAACGAGAAGCCTGCAAATGACACTGAGAAAGGAACAGCCAAAGAAGTAGGAGGGAGACCAGGAGCATGAGGTCTCCATGAATGGTGGCTTGGGAAATTGGAGGGCCCACAGTGGTAACGCTCAGAGATGAAGGACTCAACTCAAGCAACATACTGTTTCCACCAATGTCTTTGGGAACCATGGCACACATTTTTAGTGGGAGGTTCGGCTCAGAAATCAGAT
Organism: Chrysochloris asiatica; assembly: GCF_000296735.1. Lineage (NCBI taxonomy): Eukaryota > Metazoa > Chordata > Mammalia > Afrosoricida > Chrysochloridae > Chrysochloris > Chrysochloris asiatica. Next base: position 12,401,861 of record NW_006408525.1, on the reverse strand, counting down.
GGGAACATGAGCGATGAGGGAGAGGAAACAGCATCTTCTTTAAGAAACTGGAAGTCATCCACCCTTTTAAGAAATTTGATCTGAAGAAAGTGTGAGCAAAGTGGCTGGACACCGGGCTAAGAGGACATTTTTTTTTAATACTGAGCACTTTCAATATTGATTGGTATAAGCTAGTAGGAAGTCTTAGAGTAAAAACAAAAATCATATATATATATGTAATATATATATGTGTGTATATTACTAGGGAGAGGTCCCTGCCTAGGCGGGTGGGAGGGGAAGGTAACCCGAGCTAACCGTACACTCAGACCAATTTCCTCTTGGTCCCTCACATACAGAGCAAGAGGGTAGTGGAAACAGCCATAAATTAACCACTGGAGATGGTATTAAATCATCTCAAACCACTTCCCCTTTAATTGACTGTCTCCTGATGAGTATGCCCCATCCTGCCTGTGCTGCCCAGGGAACCCATCCTCGGCAGAGTTGAGGACAGGAGGTACCAGAAGGAATTCTGGAACCATGGCCTTTCAGAACTTGGTCACCGTCTTCTCTACCCTCTTTATGAAAGAGAAACTGAGGCTTCTGCCTCTCCCCACTTTGATAGTTCGTGAAGAGGAGATTGTTCCACACATCTGAGGGAAAGCAAAAGAAAGCTGAAACACAAAGGTTGGGTTATCATTCAAACAAAAGGTTTTTTTGGTGGGTGGCTGGCTGCTGGTTAATTTGTATTTGTTTATAGCTTTCCTATGAGCTTCCCACTTGGACTTCTTTCTACTCCTATCGCAATCTGGGATCCCTCCTTCATAGAATCCTTTAAAATGTTGAGCATCTTCCTTCTTCCTTGCACAGTCAGGATCCCATGGCATAGGCATAGCCCATAGAAAGCCATCCATCAGCCCCAAATGGAGTCACTGGGTTTCTCCTAAATGCTGACTTCTCTAGGTCCCTTCCACCCGACATAGTCGGGGTCCAAAAGAACCTGACGTTCATCTGAGAGTTACTTCACAGAAGAGCCTGTGTCTTTAAGGAGAGCCCCAAGAAAGACACTGGGGGTCCTCACGCACCGCTGCTTCCTTCTAGGTTCCCTCTGACCAGGGAGCTATGGCTCTGAAGATGATGCAAATGGTGACCCAGCAGGAATAGGCTGACCTGCTCCAGGAGCACAGGAGCTGGGCCAAGGACCCTGGAAGCTGCAGGAAGCCCTGTTCTCCTTGGAAGCTGATGTTTTCGGCCTTCGGTTGTAAAGGTCACTGCCAGCTGCTGCAGAGGGCAAAAATGTTGTCTCTGGGGCAAATTGCAAATCATTTCGGCTGCTTAGAAAACCCAGGATTTTTTTGGATTTTGTTTTTATCAAAATGAAGGGTTGTCATCGATGAACGTTTCTCGGTACTAAAGCCAATCATGTGACGTGTAGAGAAAGTGGAAAATCCAGAGAAGAAAAGAACAGAATGAGTACCTGAACCCCCTTCCCAGGGATGAACACTTCTTCCTTTCATGGCTGTCCTTGCAGATATTTCTTGCTATATATGCATATATATTTTTTACAAAAATGGAATCATTCCTGTGCATGTCATTTTACCATCTAATTTGTTCCCACATCAACACATCCTTAACACCTTTGCATGTCAATAAATAGTCCATAACATTTTTTATGGTTGCTGAGCATTCCTTTTTATGGAGGTACCAGGATTTATTCACCACATGCCCTTAGTGGGGTCTAGCCTGCCGCTAATGTAAACAGTATCAGCTGTACCATCCTGATAGCTACATGTTTATGTTCGTCCTGATTATTCCTTAGTAAATTCCTAAGGGTATAATTCTTTAGTCAAAAGATTGTCAAGTTCCTTTGAAAACACTAGAGGTCATCCTGCTTATTGTATAACATCAAACAAAACCCAATCCATTCCTATTGAGTTGACCCAACACTATAAAACTTCACGAGAGCAAACAGATTCATTTTTCTCCTGCAGAGTGGTTGGTAGGGTTTGAACAACCGACCCTGCCTAACTCACAGTATCCCCAGAATTCCTTCCATTGTATGAACGTTCTAAGGTGACATAGAATCGATTCTGACTCATAATGACCCTGTATACTATAGGGTTTCCAAGGAGCAGCTGGTAGGGTTGAACTTCCGACCTTTGCAGTCCAGTACTTATCCTACAGAGCCTTACCAGGAGTCGAGCTGTATAAATAGAAGGATTAAAATCAAAACCAAACTGGTTGTTGGTGAGTCTATTCCTGGTACCCCATATGTTATCCAGTAGAATTACTCCATACAGTTTTCTTAGCTGTAATCTTTATAGTAGCAGATCATCAGAGTATTCATTCTTCCTCTGAGTAGCTGAGTGGGTTCAAACTGCCAGCTTTTAGATCAATGTTCTATGCCATTAAGTTGATTTTTCACTCATAGCAACCTGCTGTAGCAGAATAGAGCTGTCTTGTAGGGTTTTCTTGGCTGTGATGTTTATGGGGGGAGATCACTAGGTCTTTTCTCCAGCAGAGCACCAACCTTTCAGTTAACCATTGCACCACCAGAACTCCATTCTAAGTTAGCATTGTTGTTAAGTGCCATCACATCAGTTCCGACTCATAGCGACCCTGTATAGGATTTCCGAGGAGTGTCTGGTTAGCGCAGTAACCCACAGCACCACACCAGGAGTCCAAAGGGAGCCCTGGTATGCCACAGTAGTTAAGTGCTTGCCTGCCATCTGAAAAGCTGTTAGTTTGAACCCCGTCAACTGCTCCACAAGAGGAAAGACCTGGTGATCTGCCCCTTCAGCCTAGGAAACCCTATGGGGCAGTTCTATTCTGCCCTACAGAGGCGCTGTGAATACAAATCCACTGGGCTGAAAAGAGCCAGGTACCATCCAGAATCCTAACAATGATAGAAGGGTGTCCTGATGGGTAATGAATGACATAGCTTTCATTCCTTCCTCTTGGGCTCCAGCTTGAGTTTGTGGATTCCAGTTTGTTCACATTCTCTTCCCACACTTTCCATCCATCTTCCCTTCCTAACTGCCTCCCTGTGGACTTCAAACTCCAGCATTAGATGTGTAACTTCCTTAGAGAGATGGCTTAACCAGCTCCCGTAATGATTAAGATCAAATCCCAATAACAAATTCATATATAGATACAGATATACATGTATCTAAGGAGCTCTGGTAGCGTAGTGGTTACGAGTCGGGCTGCTAACCTCAAGATCAGTAGTTTGAAACTACCAGCTGTTCCACGGGAGAACAATGAGGCTTTCTGCTCCCATAAAGGTAGATAGCCTCGGAAACCTCATGCAGGGTCACTGTGAGTTAGAACTAACTTGGAGGTGCACAACCACCACCAGTGGTTGATGAATACAGTATTTGGTGCCAGAATGGAACAGAAAGTTTCCTGAATTGAATCTAGGTTTTCTGGAATTGGTTCTCTGATCAAATGAGATGTAGAGGCATTAATGACCCTGTTTCCAGTGGGGAAGGAAGCACTGGTGGTCCGTGACATGCAGTTACTAAACAGTTACTCCAATTGTCACCTTTAGATACTTTTCATCCTAGTCTGGGTTCTCTAGAGAAACAAAACCAGTGGAATTTATATATAAGTTGGTTCCAACACATAGTGACCCTGCATAGGGTTTCCAAGCCTTAGAGTCCTCATGGGAGCAGAGAGTCTTATCTTTCTTCTGCAGAGCAGCTGGTGAGCTCAAACTGGCGCCTTCTGGTTCTCAGTCCAGTACTTGTCAATGGAGCCACCATGTTCTTGTTTATATAGTCTTGATGTGGTGCTGCAGGATAATGCACTGGACCACAAAGTTGGTTTGAACCATAATGTTGGCAGTTCAAACTCACCTTGCAAACCCTATACAGGGTGGCTATGAGTTGGAACTGACTCGACAGCCCTTAATAATAACAACAACATATATATTTGTTGTTGTTAGATGCCATTGAGTTGGTACTGACTCATAACAACCCTATGCACAACACAATGAGACTGCTCAGACCTGGGCCAGCCTCACAATTGTTGCCACACTTGAGCCATTGATACTGCCACTTTGCCAATCCATCTCACTGGGGGTCTTCCTTTTTTTCACCGACCCTCCACTTTACCAAACATGATATACCTCTCCAGTGACTGGTCCTTCCTGACATTATGCCTGAAGTATGAGAGACAAAGTCTGGCCATCCTGGCCTCCAAGGAGCACTCTGGCTGCACTTCTTCCAACACAGATCTGTTTGTTCTTTTGGTAGCCCATGGCACTTTCAGTATTCTCCTCCAACACCATAACTCAAAAGCATCAATTCTTCTACGGTCTTCCTTATTCACTGTTCAGCTTTCGCATGCATATGAGATTATTGAAAATACCATGGCTTGGGTCAGGCACACCTTATTCCTCAAACTGACATCTTTGCTCTTCAAACCTTTAAAAAGGTCATGTGCAGCAGATTTGCCTAATGCAATACATCGTTTGATTTCTTGACTGCTGCCTCCATGAGTGTTGATAGTTGATCCAAGAAGAATGTAGTCTTTGACAACTTCTATCTTTTCTACATTGATAAGAACATTGTTTATTGGTGGTGACGATTTTTGTTTTCTTTCTATACATTATATATATATATGTTGTTAAGTGCTGTCGAGTCAATTCCAACCCATAGCGACCTTGCATAGGGTTTCCAAGGAGCAGCTGGTGATCTTGAACCGCCGACCTTGCAGTTCAAATGACTTTGCAGACTGGTGCATTAACCCACAGCACCACCAGGATGCCACATATATATATATATATAGGTTTATATAAAGAGAGGGAGCATGGTGGCTCCATATGATAAGCACTGGACTGAGAACCACAAGGTTCACGATTCAAGCCTGACAGCAGTTCCAGGAAAGAAAGATGAAGCTTTTTACTCCCATGAATAGTTAAAGCCTCAGAAATCCTATACAAGGCTGCTATGAGTTGGAATTGACTTGACAGCACTTAACAACATATAAAGAGAGGTTTTTATCGAGGAAGTGGCTCACACAGTTGTAGAGGGAGGGAGGCAGTCCCAAGTCTGCAAGTCAGATGCAAGATTAATGAATCATGATCAGCAGGTCTGGCATGGCAGCAGGTCTGGCAGGTAAGAAGGCTGACTGCTGGTGACTCCCAGGATTGGTAGGTAGTAGAGCAAGCCACTGACTCAAGTGCAAAGAATCAGAGGTTAGAGGGTAAGTCAGATGCAAGATTCAGACTTAGCAGAGAGCAAGCAAGCTTTGCCTGAGTGTTCAATATACTAGAAGCAGACACCATCCCAAAAGAAGTTCCCTTTCGATTGAGTGACTGCTCATAGCAGATCTCATCCTGGGGAATTACTACCAATGAGAATCCTGATCCAGTCAAGTTGACACAAAACCTTAACTAGCACACCTGTAATCAAGTTCCTATACAAGTACTTTCTGCCATAGAACATTCTAGTGAAAAAGAATTGTAATGGGGAAAGGCATCTTGATGGCACAGTGATTAAAGCTCTCAGCTGCTAACTGAAAGGTCAGTGATTCAAACCCACTTCCTGTGGGAGAGAGATGTGGCTGTCTGCTTATGTAATGATTACAGCCTTGGAAACCCAATGGGGTAGTTCTATTCCATACAGTGGCTGTGAGTTAGGATTGATTCCATAACAAGTAGCCTTTTTGGTTTGTTTGTTTTACAATGGGGAAAGAAAAAGATGAGCTCAGTTAGGACTTTAAATTTTTTAATTCTCAGCTTAAGCTCTTTATATTGGCCTTGTCTTCTATGACAGCCCTGAAAGAAATACGCATTTCCTGTAGTTGCAAGACAGATTTCAAACCAAACCAAAGTCAATTTCTCCTGATGGCTGAATGTGAGGAAAGAGTTAACACAGCCTGTCTGGTTATTCCCTCCCTGCACGTCTCTAAGAGAATCATAACATCCTTGGCCAACTCCTGCGAATATGAACTATTCTTAGTGGTGGATGCTGTCGTTCCATTTTTCTGGAGCAATGAACCATGCCATACCCTTTGACTCATTGGGCTGCTTTGCACAAACATCAAGATTGGTGTTACGTATTTGATTTCACTGTTGGGATTCTGAGTTTCAGTTACCCTGGATGGTTACATAACAGTATGTGACCAACCCCCACCACCCCTTTGACGCTGAGACTAAAATGGGCTTCCTTGGGCAAAGACACCCCACCCATGCACCTGTAGTTTGGTACTTAGAACACTCCTGTCTGCCCTTGGACAGGAGAGGGCATTAGAAGCCTATGCTGAACCGCTTTAACCCCTGTCAAAGCTAATCTTTCACTTGCTGCTCTTGTTTTTTGTCCTCTGCTCTGAAAAATCGTAACTATGAGTGTAAGATGCTAGTCTTGTGAATCCTTTTGGTGAACCACTGAACAAAAAATGGATTATAACACAAATTGAATCCCTAGCCTTATAGGGTCTCTTTGGTCAAAGTTTGGTTAAAGTTGGTTGGGAAGTATGCAATTCTGATTATTGAGCTAGGTGCAATGCAAAGATCCTATCCAAGCTGGGGACCTCAAATCTTTTGTCAGTAGGAGCAGCCCTTCCTGAAGAGGTTGCTCTCCTCACACTCAAGATGCTAAAATCAATTACTAGCCTTACTTCCAGGCCCTGTCCCTCCAACATTACATCCCCTTAGCAGAACACGTAGAGGCTCATGGGATATTCCCTATGTTCAGTTGAATGGGGAAAAAAAGCCTGGCACTTTCTGCATGGCAGGCAAACATCACTGCAAGTGGGCAGACACAGCACCATGGTCCCACTCTGAGATGGCCTGAAGGATGGTAAAGGGAGGGCCTCCCAGTGGGCAGAGCTTAGAGCAATGTACCTAGGCATTTATTTGAGTCTCCATTTGGGAGATTTGTGGGATGGAAGTGAAGCCCAACTCTTTGGGAGCTCGCAGGTTGGGGCTTTTAGCTGTGGACTCACCTCATTAGCAACGGCTCCATCATCATTCTGGATCCCCTAAGGCTTTGCTGCCTCTGGGGCCAGGTGAGTGTGCTCTGGTCTGCCCACAACTAGGATAAGCTTCCGTCTTTCTTCATGGACTCCAACCTTCATGGACTTCAAGCACTCCAACGAGTGCTTGCGGGATTCCAATTGTTCTTACTCGTCCCCACTTTCATCCATCATCTCTTCCTGCCTGCCTCCCTGTCTACTTCACTCACCACCACCAGAGTTAGGACAGCAACCTTTCAAAGACTGCATAGTCAGCTCCCACACTGTGTACGTCAGACCCCTTAAATACACACACACAGTGCACACACACTTAGTTCTGCTTCTCTGATTGAATTTTGCCTGACAGTTCTTTAAATGTAATTATATTTAATCAATTCAAAGCTCCCCATAACCGGAATCTGCATATTTGATGTCTTTCTGTGAACTGTTAATCAGATCTTGTTGTTGTTGTTATGTGCTGTCGAGTCGGTTCCGACCCATAGCGACCCTGTACTGGGTTTCCAAGGGTGTAAATCTTTACGGGAGTAGAAAGCCTTATCTTTCTCCCGCGGAGCAACTGGTAGTTTCGAACCGCTGACCTTAAGGTTCGCAGCCCGATTTGTAACCACTACGCTACCAGAGGAATTACATCTATTCCTTGCTCTTTGCATTTAACGTTGCTGAGAAATTTGAAACCAATACAACATTCCCTCTTTTTGTACACTTTCATTAACTTTCAGTTCATTTTCATGCAAATCAGTAACTTCAGATGGTTATGCTGAAGTTTATAGTTTTTTATTATCATTACTATTAATTTTGCTTGGTATGTTGTGAGCATTGTGATTCACAGGTTCAGATTTTCAGTTCAATGACTTTCTTCAGGGCAAGTAGTCACATATTTACGACAGGATCCCATTCTGATGGCTCCTTTTGTAAGTCACTTCTGATGTAATTTGAACACCTCGTTTTAAAGAAGTTTTCATTATTATTGTCTTTTATTATCAGTATCTTTATAAATCTAATCTTTATTTGTCTCTGGGAATTGGAAAAAATTACAAATAAATGTACATACATTAAAAAGAACAGAAATCACTAAAAGGATGGTCACAAGTGTGGATCACTGTAATTCAAATACCTTATGAGACCAGGGCTACCTGTATATATCCTGGTGTGCCACTGTGGGCTAATGCACTGGACTGCAAAGTTGGTTTGAAGCACAAGGTCGCCAGTTCAAGTTCACCAGCTGCTCCTTGGGAACCCTGTACAGGTTTGCTATGGGTTGGAACTGACTCAATGGCACTTAACAGAAAACAACAACACCTGTATGTATTGGAGCCCTGGTGTAACACTGTGGGTTAATGCACTGAACTGCAAGATCAGTTTGAAATGCAAGGTCGGTGGTTCAAGCTCACCAGATGCTCCTTGGAAACCCTATACAGGGTCACTATGAGTCAGAACTGACTCAATGGCACATAATAACAACAATAACATCACACCTGTGTGTGGATTCCTGGGGTGGTGCTGTAAGATAAGCACTGGACTACTAACCGCAAGGTTAGTGATTCAAACCCACCAGCTGCTCCTAGGAAACCCTATACAATGGCTCTACGACACTTAACAACAACAACAATCTGTATATATATAAAACAGCTTCAAAAAGTTTGTGGAAAAATGAAATTAAAAGTAGTGGAAATTTCCCACAAACTTTATGTAGCCCCCTCATATTTGAAAATTGTTTCAAGTTCTTTTTTCCTGCTTTTTTTAGCTTTTATTCTGGATGCTTTCCCTCAAGACAGCCGTCAACACCATTAGTTAAATTTCTGATAGTGTTAACTCTATACTTTGATGTTTCTGTAATTATCTTTCTCCTTAATTTATTTTCCTACTTAGTCTAGCTACTATTCCATATTATTACTGTTGTCTTTTCACCTCCTTTTAAATTTCATATTCCGAGTACTCTGCATTATTATTTTTTTTAAATAACGAACAAAGTATTTGTAGCTTCATTATTCCTTGCTTGCAGTATGAGTCTTCCAAGGAATGTTCCTTATCTACTTTTTACCCTTTGCTTCATTTCCTCCATTTCAGTTGCAGTTCCATTTGTTTCCCCGTCTTTGAATGAGGGCAATTCTATAATTATCTAATTTTTCTCTCCTGTTTACCTGGTTCTTTTTCAGATTGTTTTTGTAGTTCTTATTCAGGATATTGTGGATTTGTATGAGCTGTTTACTCTTCAGCTGCCTAATGGAAGTAGATGTCTGTGTCTTGGGCAATAATTGTTGTTGTTGTTGTTAAGTGCCGTGGAGTCAGGTTCCGACTCATAATGACCCTGTATGGAGTTTCTAAGGAGCAGCTGGTGGGTTTACACTGTGGTTCACAGTCCAGTTCTGATCTACAACACCACACCAGAATTCCTGGGCAATAATTATAGGGAGTTTATTTCCTGTGACCCATTTAGAGGACATAGCTTAGGTGGCCCAAACAGTTAGGTACTTGACTAATACTAGAAAGGTACAGACCCACCCAGCATCTCTGTAGGAAAGAGACCCAGTGATGATCTACTTCCTTAAGGATTACAACCAAGAAAACCCCATGGGGTCTCTGTGAGTGCAAATTGACACATAGAGACCAGTCTTGACCTTGGATCAGCTATCCAAGGAAAAGGTCGAATATTCTGCCTCCCTTCCATTCATCCAAGTAGAGATGGAAATAGAAAAGCCAAATCCCCCTGCCAGCACTTATGCTAGATGGACTCTACTCAGCCAGGGAATGCCCTCCAACATCTGTGACCCACTATGATGGGCAGCTCTTTCAACCACCAGTCCACCCTCACAGGGTACCTTCCTGGACTGGAGAGCTGGATCACTAAAAACTATATCCTTGGGGTCCTTTGCAGCTAGGGTTTTGATTGAAAATTAAATGAAGGCCATCTACCTGCCCTTTTTAATTTCTTTCCCAGTGGCCAGCCGAATTGTGGAAACGAGCTGTTTCTGCAGCAAAGTTCCCGCATCAATTCTTCCTGAGCATCAAGAAGCTGTGTGGCAGCTTATTGGTAAGAGTTCTCCTGATTCTGCCTTGCAACTTTGGAGGTACATGTTAAATCAGTAGTTCGGGTAGAGGACTCTATTAGTTGGCCCATTCTTCCATGTTGTTGGTGTCATTCCTAGAGGCTTTCCCCTTGGCCAGCTCTTTCAGTCCTTCTAGTGCTTGCATTGATTTTGTAAGAGCTTAATTGTTGTTAAGTGCCGTCGAGTAGGTTCCAACTCCTATGACTCTGTATGGGGTTTCCAAGAGCAGTTGGTGGGTTTGAACTACCAGCCTTGTGGTCCGCAGTCCAGTGTTACATCTTTTAATGCCCCAGGTATCTAGAATGCTTTCTATTACCTGCAGTCAACACTTCATTCCTTCTCGTAAAACTCTACGCACACGGTTGATTATGAACTTGTGTTCCTGGTACCTAGTTGTTATTGTTGTTAGCTACCACTGAGTTGCCCTTGACTCTTGTGTTGCAGACTAGAACTTCTCCTTAAGGTTTTCTTGGCTGTAATTCCTACAGAAGCACTTTGTCAGGTCTTCCTTCCACAGAGCCACTTGGTGGATTTGAACTACCAGCCTTTACATTCACAGCTAATCACACACCAACCACTTGTGCCACTGAGGTTCCTTTGGTACATAGTAAACCCATTGCCATCACGCCAATTCTGACTCATAGCCACCCTATCAAATAGTCTAGAACTGCCCCCTAGGTTTTCCAAGGCTGTAAATCTTTACAGAAGCCAACTAGTACATCTTTCTCTCATTGAGCAGCTGGTGGGCTCAAATGGCTGAGCTTTCTTTCCATTAGCAGACAAGCGCTTAGCCACACTGCCACCAGGGCTCCTTGGTACATACATGTACATAGTTATTGTTGTTATTAAGTGCTAATGAATCCTAGTAACCCTGTATAGAGTTTCTGAGACTGTAAATCCTTGCAGGAGCAGAAAGCCTCATCTTTCTCATTCAGAATAACTGTTGAACTTGAACTGCCAACCTTGTGGTTGATAGTCCAGGGATTATCCATCCTTTAGAGCCACTGTGCTCCTGGGTATTTAGTAGGTTTTCAGTATTCATTCGCTGATTGATGTCATGACATTATGAGAAAGGAGGAATGACCACAACAGACTTCCTCCCAACTGTGATGTAGCCATTCAGCTACATTCTTGGCTTACTTCAGCTTGGTCTATGGCAGGCTACTGCCTACTTCCTTTACTTACACTGGGATTTCAGCATTCAGTGATGACATCTGCCTTGGGACTTCTCTGTTCACTTACATTTACCACATTTTCTCATTTCAGAAACTAGGTCTTTTCTTTTAGGCTGCTCTCTCCAGCGCTCTTGGCAGATGCTGTTCACTGTAACGGAAGCAGTGACTTCAAGGGAGGAGGAAGCATGGCAGTTCCCACAGTGACTGTGAGCCTTTCTTATGGCTATCTTTTACAAGGTTAATCAGACTTTGTTGTTGTTATTAGACGCCTGTATAATCTTCGGAGTTGCTGTTTTCACTTTGATACTGTATGTTGTTTTTAAGTGCCGTCAAGATGATTCCAACTCACAGCGATCCTACGCACAACAGAACGGGACACTGCCCGGTCCTGCATTGTCCTCACAATTGTTATGTGTGAGCCCACTGTGCTGCCACTGTACCAGTCCATCTTGTGGAAGGCCTTCCTCTTTTTCTCTGACCCTCCACTTTACCAAGCATGATGTCTTTCTCCAGGAATGGATCCTTTTTGAAAACATACCTGAATTATGAGAGACAGTCTAGCCATCCTGGCTTCTAAGGAGCATTCTGGCTGTACTTCTTCCAACACAGATTTGTTTGTTCTTCTGGAAGTTCATGGTACTTTTAATATTCTTCTCCAACACCATAGTTCAAATGCAAGATTTCTTCTATAGTCTTCCTTATTCATTGTCCAACTATGACATGCATGTGAGGCTATTATACCATGGCTTGGGTCAGAGACATTTTAGTCCTTAAATTGACATCTTTGCTCTTGAACACTTAAAAAAGGTTTTGTGCAGCAGATTTGCCTAATGCAGTATGTTGTTTGATTTTTGACTGCTACTTCCATGAGTGTTGATAGTGTATCCAAGCAAAATGAAGTTTTGGACAAATTCAATCTCTTCTCCTTTTATCATTATGTTATTTATTAATCCAGTTGTGAGGATTTTTGTTTTCTTTACATTGAAGTGCAACCCATACTGAAGGCTGTAGTCTTCAATTTCAACAAGCAAGGTTGTATCATCTGCATATCACAGGTTGAGTTTTCCTCCATTCCTGATCCCATGTTCTTCTTCATATAATCCAGCTACTTGGATTATTTGCTCAGCATACAGACTGAGTAAGTATGGTGAAAGGATACCACCTTGACACACATCTTTCCTGATTTTAAACCATTCAGTGTCCTCTTGTTTTGTTTAAACAACTGCCTTTGGTCCATGTACAGGTTCCTATGAGCACAATGAATTGTTCTGGAATATACATTCTTCACTATGTTACCCATAGTTTGTCATGATCCATGCAGTCGAAAGCCTATATAGTCAGTAAAGCACATCTTTTTGGCTTTCCCTGCTTTTAGCTAAGATCTATCTGACATCAGCAATGATATCCCTAATTCCACATCTTTGTCTAAATCTAACTTGAACTTTGGCAGTTCCCTATCGATGTATTGTTGTAGCTGTTTATGAATTATCTGTAGGAAAATTTTACTTGCATGTGATATGAATGCTATTGTCCAACAATTTCCACATTCAGCCAGGTCATCTCTCTTTGGAATGAGCACAAATCTGGATCTCTTCCAATAAGTTGACCGGTAGTAGTTGCCTTCCAAATTTCTTAGCATAGATGAGTAAGTAAAAGATTTCAATTTGTATTCCATCAATTCCTGGTGCCTTGTTCTTTACTAATGCCTTTAATGCATCTTGCACTTCTTCTTTCAGTACTATTGACTCTTGATCTTATGCTACCTCTTGAAGTGGTTGAACCCAGATCATTTCTTTATGGTACAGTGACTTGGTATTCCTCCCATCTTCTTTTGATGCTTTTTGCACCATTCAATATTCTGCCCATAGAATCCTTCGATATTGCAAGTCCAGAGTTGAATTTTTTTCTTCAGTTCTTTTAGCTTGAGAAATGCTGAGAGTGCTTTTCCCTTTTGGTTTTCTAACTCTGGGTCTTTGCACATTTTATAGTAATACTTGACTTTGTCTTCTCAAGCTGCCCTTTGAAATTTTCTGTTCAGCTGTTTGACTTCCTCATTTCTTCCACTTGATTTAGCTTTTCTTCACTAGAGAGCAAGTTTTAGAGCCTCTTCTGACATCCATTTTGGTCTTCTCTTTTTCTCCTGTATTTTTAATGATTTTTCGCTTTCTTCCTGTATGAAGTTCTTGATGTCATCCCACAACTTTTCTGTCTTTGGTCATTAGTCTCTAATGCATCAAATCTGTCCTTGAGATGATCTCTAAATTCAGGTGAGATTTGTTCTAGGTCACATTTTGGCTTTCACGGACTTGTTTTAATTTCTGCAGCTTCAGTCTGAACTTGCATATGAGCAATTGATGGTCTGTTCCACAGTGTCTCTGGTCTTGTTTTGACTGATGATATTGAGCTTTTCCACCATTTCTTCCCAGAGTTGTAGCCAATTTGAGTTCTGTGCATTCCATCCTATGAGATCCATGTGTGTAACTGTCTTTTATGTTGTTTAAAAAAAGGTATTTGCAAGGAAGGAGTCATTAGTCTTGCAAAATTCTATCATGCGGTCTATCATCATTTTTTTCTCCTAGGCCTTATTTTCCAACTACTGATTCTTCCTCGTTGTTTACAACCTTTGTATTCCAGTCACCAGTAATTATCAAAACATCTTGATTGCATGTTTAATCAATTTCAGACTGAAAAAGTTGGTAGAATTCTTCAATTTCATCATCATGGACTTTAGTGGCTGATGTGTAAATTTGACTAATAGTGGTATTAACTGGTATTATCCCTATCCCAGACAGAACTGTACTTGAAGATTGATCTTGAAATGTTCTCTTTGATGATGGCATATCTTCCAGAATTATAGCAACATGCAAGCCACCACAGTAGGACAAACTGACAGACGAGTGGTGATGCCAGACTTCATGGAGTTGTGTATGTATGCGGAAGAAGCCCTAGTGACTGCTAACCACAAGGCTAACCATTCAAATCCACTAGCTGTTCTGAGGGAGAAAGAGGAGGCCATCTACTCCCCTAAAGATTTCCAGTCTCAGCAACCCAAAGGGGTCATTTGCCTGTCCTCTAGAGTCACTATGAATTAGAAGCAACTCAATGACAGTGGTGATGTTTTTATTTTTATTTTTTGTTTTCTGGGGGTTTTGTTGTTGTTGTTTGGTATATCTATACTGTAGTGTGGAGTCCTGGTGTGGCACTGCAGGTTAATGCAGGTTAATGTGTTGGATTACAAGGTCGGTTTGAACTGCAAGGTTGGCAGTTCAAGCTCACCGACTGCTCCTCAGAGTCACTATAAGTTGACTATATAGGGTCTCTATGAGTCGGAACCAACTCGACAGCACTAACAACAACAAACTGTAGTGTAGGCAATCAAACAGATTGTAGAGCTAGTATCCCAAAATGAAACACTTTCTCTGCCTTTATATAATTTGTCTAAGATCCTAGATTACTTCAAGTACCTGGATGGACCTTTTCTGCCTGCTCCCGCCCTTGGCCCCAGACTTCTGAGCCTCCAGTTCATAGTTGTTTGGTGCAGAATCGGTCACCGAGGGCACGCCCTCTCTGTGTACTCATCTGCTTCCCCACCCAGGCTATACAGCTCTTCAAGGAACATTTCCTCATCCTTCAGTCCCCAGTCCCTGGCCCCAGTGAACTACGCTGAATTGTGAACATCACACTAGGAGCCTGTAGCTATCAATGAAGTGGAGTGATGCCTTTCTAGCATACGGCCTACAATTTTATATGAGACTTTAGTGATGTCCGACTTCCCTTTAACTGTGCAGTCCATCCCAGACATGGGAAAGACAGTCTTGGAAGAATGGCTCACCTATCCTTTTTCATGTGTCTTTCATCCCTCTGAGACCTTAGGTGGGCTCTTGGCAGATACATATGTATTCTGTTCTCCAGAGAGCTATGTCTGTTAGGCATTTGGGCAAACCAGACTTGAGTTGTGTTTTCTCCATTATCTCATTAGGACTTTTTTTTAAATGTTTTATTGTGAATTATGTGATAGTTTACATGGGAGAACATCAGTCTTACATTCATTCTATCGTATTGTCTCATTGCCATGGTTACAATCCCCTCCATGCAATCCTTCCCCCGTACCCCCCAGGGCTTCAGCACACAGTCACTCTCCCTCTCTGGATCTAAAGTCTCCAACTGCTCCATCGCTCCACGTCATCATCTCTGGCTCCATTTTAGGCATCACTGCTTCTCTGGGTAGGGTCCTGCTCTCTGCTCTTCTCCCTTGATGGCCCTAGGGACCTCCGCTCCTAGACTGAAAAGTTAATCACTCCCCTCCTTGCTATAAAATGTCTGCCTTTACATTTCCAACCCTCACAATCAGTCCTGATAACAATTATTCAC
>NW_006408525.1:12376967-12385216 GCF_000296735.1 Chrysochloris asiatica | reverse complement strand
GATTCAAAAGACAGCCAAGCATCTTAATATTATTCCCCCCTTTTCCACATTCCAACCATGGCTCGATCTCTGTATCCCAGAACCCTGTTCTTCTCACGTTGTGCATATATCATTATTTACCTCTGTCTCACTTAGCCTGTTGAGACCTGTCTAATTGTTCTCCCATCTGCTTTGTTCTTCCATTCTCCTCTCCCTACTTGTGTATTGCCTCCTCCTTAGCACCCAAACTATCCTGTGTCTAATTCCTGCCCTGTGCTCCACCTTCCCCTCCCTCCCCTCACCCACCCCCAACATCCATATCTCATTAGGATTTTGATGAGGGGTTTCACAAAAGTAAATGAAAACACCCAAATGTTGAAGCTATAAACTAAACAGGGGGAGCTCCTGGATGGAATGGGAGAAACATCTAGAACAAAATCCAAATTTCTAAGAACAGGCCCAACCTATGAGACCAATAAGTAACTCTGGTAATGCAGTGGTTATGAGTTGGGCTGCTAACCTCAAGGTCAGCAGTTCAAAACCATCAGCTGTTCCACGGTAGAAAGATGAAACGTTCTGCTCCCGGAAATCCTATATATAGGAATTCCTATATATAGGGTCGCTATGAGTTGGAATCGACTCCACAGCACATAACCACTAACCACCACCATGAGACCAATAAAGGCTAGAGGAGCCCCCAAGGCAATCATGCTAAATTAACCTTTGAATTTGAAATAATAGATTGGTTATAATCAGTATCACTCATGAGTCATGTGCTTCCTTAAACAATCAACTGTATGAGACCAAAGGTCAACATTTACTCAAAAGCAAAACTAGGAGAGGAAAGGAAATCAGATCTGTGGAAACAGAATAAACTGAACAGAAATGAGAAAGCTGACACTTCCGAAAAATTGTAACCAACATCACAAAACAATTTGTATACAGATTGTTACAGGAAGACCTAATTTGTTATGTAAACTTTCACCTGAAACACAATAAAATACTTAAAGAAAAAATTAGGTGGGGGTGGGGGTAAGAAATGCTCTCATGAGTATATATCTTAGATAGTCTTGTGTCAGATCCCATTAGAAACACCTATGAATCTGGGCTCAAGATACTTTCTTTTAAGCTCAAAAAGTTTTCTTATGGGTCTTTTCCCTCCACCCCACGAATATCTAATCTTGAAACAATTTTACTAAAACTAATGAATAGAAGTTGCCATTCCTGCCTTGTCATCTTACAATCATTTGCATTTTTAATATCATTGTTGTTGTGAAGTGCCGTTGGGTCGGGGAGCAGTTGGTGAGCTTGAACTGCCGACCTTGCAGTTCAAATGGCTTTGCAGTCTGGCACATTAACTCACAGCGCCACACCAGGACACCTTTAATACTATGCTAACTGTTAATATTTTAGTGAGTGACTTGTGATGATGAGGTTTAATAGAAAAACAAAGGTATTTGAGAATCACAAAGATCCTGAAGGAAAAGGGCAAAGAAGTTATGTGTTAATAATTGTTGTTAAGTACCATCAAGTTGTTTCCTATTCACAGAGACCGTGTATAGGGTTTCTGAGGCTGTACATCCTTACTGGAGTAGAAAGCGTCATCGTTCTCACAAAGAGAAACTGGTGTGCTCAAACTACTGACCTTGTAGTTTGCGGTCCAATGTTTATCATATGGGAAAGAACATGGAGGGTGAGACAGACTATTCAGCACAAATAAGGGTGCGTGACTTTGAGGGAGTTTAATGGAGTCTAGGACAAGGGACAGAGTCCTGCTGTGGCGCTGTGGGTTAATGCATTAGACTGCAAAGTCATTTGAACTGCAAGGTCGTTGGTTCAAGCTCACCAGCTGCTCCTTGAAAACCCTATACAGGGTTGCTATGGGTCAGAATCGACTCAACGGCACTTAACAATAACAGGTCCAGGGACAGGACCTGAAAGACTCATGTAGAGAAGAGCAAGGCAAGCAGTGAAGAGCTGACAAGTACTTCTAGGTGTGCGCCAACATCAGAAAGCCCAGCCCAATGGAATCCAACTTGGGCTCCAATCCATTACCTTTCAACGGAACAATGGTCAGTGCCTTTTCTGGAAAGACGTTCTCTTAACTCTGAGGTGGGAGCCCTCTACTGGCTGCTGCCCACAATGAGAGGACACTGTTAAGCACATGGCCCTAGGGAAATGATGTAATGTTTCTGTTCTTCATCTTCCTCATTTGTTAAATGGGGATAATAAGAGAGTTACTGTGATGATTAAATGTGAGGAACTTTGACTAGTATCTGGCATATAGTAAACTCTCAAGCAGCATTAGTTATTATTTCTCGTAATCATTCAACAGAAAGAGGAAGGATTTTCGCCCCCTGCTTTGGTAAAGTTTCATCCTTTGGGAACTTAGCGAGTCGTATTATCCTCCATGGGATTGACAGACATTAGTCACCAGACAGATCTATTGGAAAACAGTCTTCTCTGGGGTGTCAAAGAGTCCCTCCTCGCCTGTTGAGCTGGGCTCGGAGTCATGAGCTGGCAACAGTTTTTCCAGACAAAGCATTTGTTGAACCCCTTACATGTGTAATGTATGTATGGGGTGATGATGTGATACAGCACATGCATATGTCAGTTAGTGTATGTGTGTGATACCTCTGGGACCCCAGCAGCAGCTGCTATACTCTTATTTCCGCTGGGCTTAAAGTCGGCAGGTATGAGCCCGAGGAGGCATCTTGTGAAGTCTGAGAATGAAGCTAATCTGGCAAAGGCAGGCCCAAGAGATGGAATGAGTTCTAATGATGTCTGAGCCCTGGGCCAAAAAGCAACTGAAGATAGAAGAAATAGCCTCCAAATTTTTGATATGTGATCCCACCAAATTGCTTAAGCCAGTTTGAGTTAGATTTCCCTTCATTTACCATGGAACCATCCCTAAATGATGCAAGTGATAACTAATTAATATTTGCCTCTCACCTTAAAATTCACTAATTGCTGTTTTCATGGTTGTTAATGCCTAATTAACTGAAAAGTTGCATAGCTAGCAGAAACAAGTATGCTTTTTAAACATTATTTTATGGAAAATTCCAAACAAATACAAAGGTGGAGAGAACAGCCTAATGAACTCCAATGTGCCCATCACTACGTTTCAATGGTTGTCAACTCATGACCAAACTTATTTCGTCAAAACCACCCTTCTCTGACTGGATTATGTTAAAGCATATTCCATGTTTCCTTAACTCAAAATACTCTGTATAGACACAGTGCAGTGAATTACTTAACATGTCTCATTTAACTATGGTCTTTGCAACTCTTATACAATGATTGGGTGGAACTATGCAAATAAGGTGCATTGTGGTCCACCATTAGGATTGGAGCCTGCACCAAAATTCCTCCCACTGTCCGCCTTACTCACTTGGGCTCGATAATTCAATGCAATGGTCACACAGAACTCAGGCAACATACTCAGAGTTATGGGGTTTATCAGGGAAGTTAATAGAGTGTAACAACAGTAATGATTGTACAATGTAATTACACCCCAAAGGGAGACCTCATTCCCATTAGCAGTCACTCCCAATTCTCTCCTATTCCTGTTGTTGTTAAGTGGGGTCTGGTCGGTTCTGACTCATAGCAACTCTATATAGGGTTTCTGAGCAGCAGCTGGTGGGGTTGAACTGCCAGCCTTGCAGCTAGCAGTCCAGTGCTTATCCTACAGTGCCACACCAGGACCCCTAGCTCTAAGCAACTACTAATATACTTTCCGTTTCTTCATATTTGCCTATTCTGAATAAATGAAAGTATATAATATGTATTTTTTCAGACTGCATTCTTTTTTTTAACATGATGTTTTCAGGATTGAACCATGTTGTAGCCTCTATCAGTATGTTTGTTTTTTTTTATTTCTGGAGTTATACAATGTACGTTGAGATCATGTCATTAGGTGTAGCTTCTTATATGTTCCTGATCCCAATAAACTAGGAACACTTGAGCATCAGCAGAGGGAGATTTCAAGTAATGCTATAAGGGTCATGACGTCACCTTCCAATTTCTTTGTCTCAAGTATAAAGACAAAGAAGGGGGTTAGGAGGTAGGGGTGGGGGGCTGGTAAATGTCTCCCAGTTTATCTTGTTTCTAGGGATTACTGCCCCTACTCCATGAACTATTAAAAGGCTCTCACGAGAGAAGTGCCACCAGGACTAAAGTGACATTGTCATCTCCCTGGGGACACGTCTAACCCTGCATAACTGCTTCAATTTGTTAAACCCCAAGTCCAGCTCCAATTTCATTGTCTGGGAAACAGAAACCAGTGAGAAAATATTTTAAAATAAAGAAATTAGTCTAGAACAGAAAAAGCGAAAATGCTGAGCTAAAAGAAAGTTATGTTAGAATGCACTTTGGTGACAATAAATCAGGTTTGGTAGAACACAGAAACTTTAGGACTCAAACGTAAAATATGTTAGGATCAGAGTATCTGGGGTTTTTTTTGTGGGTGTCCTTCAAAAGTTTACAGACTTCAAGGGCTGGGGGGGAAGGGTAGTGGAGTGAGTGTAATGCTTTGCTCTGTTGTTTATCAGCAACTCCTGCTTGATCTTTCCCACCATTCAGATGTGTCAGTAGTCAAAATCAGGGTCAAACTCTAAAGCAAAACTCTGCCTCCTGCTCTCCTTTTCAGAAATCAGAGATTACTGTCAATGATATAGCTTAGCTTGGTATCCTCTAGTGTAAAGAGCTCTCTCTCTCTCTCTGGACCACACCTTTCCTCTCCTCTCCTACCCTCTCTGCCAAACAATGTGTAGTGTGTCTGGCCAGTTTCTGTATGATTCCCTGTTTCCTTTTCACTGACCCTGAATTGAGCATAAGGTGATTGTATGTCATCTCTCAACCAAGTGAAAGTGGGGCCATCCGGTTTGTAATTACGCATGGCAAAATGCTAAACCCAGCCAGCTTCTTCCTGCAGCCTACACACCTCTGCACTACTCCAAACAATGAGCTGCTGCTTCACTGGAGAAAGCAAATAAACAAATTGAATGCTGTCTTAGTCAAAACTTAACAGAGGCAGTAAATCAGTTACCAAAGAAATCACAACATATTCTAAAGCCAAGGTGATTAAAAACAATATGGAATCACCCTTTGCCATTATATAATTATGGTATATAATTTAGCGTCCGATTTAGGGGACACCGTGCTTCTGTAAAAGGTAAAAGAAAAATACAGAAATGGTTCATGGGGATGGTTGAACAACATAATGAACATTTTTAATGTTACTAAACTGTACATGGAGTCCTGATGTGGCGCTGTAGGATAAGCATTGGACCATAAGTCAGTTTGAACCACAAGGTTGGCGGTTCAAACTCACAAGCCACCCCTCAGAAAACCTATACAGGGTCGCTATGAGTTGGTACTGACTCAACGGCACTTAACATCAATAAAACTATATGTAAAGAGCGTTGAAATTGAAAATATTTAGTTACCTAGGTATTTACCATAATTTGTTCAAGTTGAGAGGGAAAAAAAAATTATATTGAACCATCCCCTGGGCAAATAATCTATTCACAAGTGGACTTCAAGATGTTTCTGCTATCTTAAGACTTTTTCAGAATAGATATGTCACCTCTAGGGTAAAGGGATTGGTTGTAGAACTTGGCAATGACGCCTACCCTCTCTTGGAAACAACAATAACCAGAATACACCATTTACTCTCATTGGTGGTGGTGTTTCTAAAATGGATTTAACATTATATTCCTCAGGGTAACAGCTGGTTGCTACCTTGTGGTTTTTTCTTTGAAAGCCACCTGGCTCTTGTCACAGCCCCTGGAAGGATACCTTTGTTCCTTGCTCACTTTCCCTTTAAGAGTTGTTGGCATTTCAGCTGGTGAATTTCCAAGTGCCCTCTGGACTAATTGGCATGATGTGAGAATTTTCCCATTTGGAAGAGAAAGAGCCTGTTCACCAGGGAAGGCCCTTCAAGGTAATTGCTGTCTGAGAGGTTCCTGCTACTACCTTTGGCAGTCTTCACCAGAGATAAATCCCTCTTGCTGTTAGGAGGAGCTAGAAGCACACAGATGGGAAGATGGAAGCTCAGGACAGAATAGCCCAGCCCTTTGAAACTAATGACCTTTCCAAGCAGAGGAAGTAGGGGAAAGGGCAGAGCAGGCAAAGGCAACTGAACTTTCCTTCCAGACAGGCCCTGAGACCTGGATTACAATGGACATTTTGATTGCTTTCCTTTTTCTAATGACCTTTGGTAAAGGAACTTTATGGGGAGAGAGTGATAGTGCTAATTTGAAAGAAAAAATATAACAAACTACCTGGCTAGAGGCTGACATGCCACAGTGTGCTGGGTGAGAAAAGATGGTGGCCAAACCCCAGTGAGGTTCCCAGAAGAATTTATGTGTGTCCAGGGGGTGAGTTGGGAAAAGGTGAAGGAAAGGCATGGAGAAGAGAGAAATATTTTCTGAACCCTGACTTTCCCACCCTAGCCTGAGGGAACGTGGGATGAGGGGAAAGAACCAAAGCGGGGAGACAAACAAATGGGCAACAGGCCTCAAAAAGAAGCTTCTGAGAAGAAAAATGCAACGGTTTTCTGTGAGTCATAAACTGTGGATCCCTTCCTCCAACTGTGTTTTGAAACCGCCAGTCAAGTTTACATTGCTCACTGTTTTGTGAGTGTGGGTGATTGTGTTTTTTTCTGGGGAAACTGAGGAGGTGCTGAGTTCTGTGGTCTGTTGACTTGGTGTGAAAAAAAGTGGGGAGGTAGCTAGGCAGGAGGCAGGAGAGTCCCTGGTGGTTTCCTTTTGTGGAAGGGGAGAAAGGAGATGCCAGGTGCTGCTGGTTCTGGGTGGAGCCATGGAGACTCCCAGCTGTGCTGAGGAATAAAGTCAAGGTGAGGTCTTTAGTCAGGTGCGAATTTAGCACTGCCTGACTCAAATATGTCTTAATGATCACGCCACTCCTCATGGCCCTGGATAAGAGTGTTAGAGCTGTTGGAGCTTACTCTGAGAGCTGCTGGCACCTGTTTCTAGAAGGTGTTCAGCACTGGGGGTAAGTACATCAGTTTGGGTGCCTGACTCTTCCACCCACCTCCTAAGTTCCTTGACTGGCAGGAGTCCCCCCCAGTTTTCTCATCTCTGGGTCCAACAACTGCGCTGGTTTTTTGTTTATTTTTCTTTGTGCTGTTTTCATCTGCTCTTTCTTCTCCTTCTTCCTCTATTTCCCTTCCCGTGATTTGTATCCTTTCTATCTCTGCTTTTGCTTTTGCTTTTTCTTCTGTGTCTCATTTCTGCCCCCCTCTCCGACTTTTTTCCCCTTGTTTGGTCTTTACCCCTCTATAGTCTCTTTTCATTTTCCCTGTCTCTTATTTTTCTCTTGTATAGCACTATTTTCCTGTCCCTCTTTGCATTTTTAGTTATTCTATATTCTGTATTTCTTGTTGGTGCCCATCTTGGTGTCTTTTTTCTCCTTTAGTATACTCTGCCTTCACTGTTTGTTCAGTTTTATTTTCCTGTGTGTGTTTTCTCCTCTCGCCTACCCGATGGGAGACAGCAACCATGCCCACACAGTTCAGCCACAGCCATTTCCTCTACAACTCCAAACCCAGGACAAGAGTCAGTACCAGCTACTATGCCACCTGGTGTGGCACTGTTGGTTAATGCGTCAGACTGCAAAGCTGTTTGAACTGCAAGATTGGCGGTTCAAGCTCTATGGGTCGGAACTGAGTCAACAGCACTTTACAACAACAACAACATGCCACCTGATCAGTGGTAGACAAAACCCAACACCGGTCAAACACACCCTAAACCGAGCTTCACAAAGGACAAATGGAAACCAGTGCATGCATAGCCGTTCTCTGATCACACCCACCAGGAGACAGTTGGTGAGAGCCTAAGAACACACCAATATACAATCATCAGTTACATACAAATGCAATAGCACTACAATATCGCGGCGACAACAGAAGATTTTAGCTTACACAAAGACACAATCATGAGTGGCTCAAACAAATGACCAAAATACAGAGCCAGAAAACATTTTGAGGAAGAAAGGGTGACGGATATACCTGATAAAGAATTCAAAAGAATGATATTTAGAATCTTTCTAGGCGGGGCTGATGAAATGAAATCCGGATGGATCTCTTGTGATACAATAGTGAATAATTTTTATCTGGATTGCTCGTGAGGGCTGGAATTGTAAAGGTAGATGTTTTTTAGCAAGGAAGGGAGTGATTAACTTTTCAGCCTAAGAGCAGAGGTCCCTGGGACCATCAAGGTAGAAGAGCAGAGAGCGGGACCCTACCC
>NW_006408525.1:12366461-12376634 GCF_000296735.1 Chrysochloris asiatica | reverse complement strand
GAGGAAAACAAGGAGGACATGGGAAAAGCCTTAGAAGAATTTAAGAAAACACTACAAGAACAGAGAAAATAAATGCAAATTTTGAAATAATATAAAACTTGCAAGTAGAAATCCAGAAGATTAATACTAAGATCTCAGAAATGGACAATACATTGAAAAGGCAAAGGAATGGAATCAAAGCACTGAAAGCCCGAATTCGGAAACTTGAAGATAAATCTCTCAATACTAGCAAGCTAGAACAAGAATCTAAAAAAAGAAAAATCAGAAGAAAGCCTGAGATTTCTGTGGGACATGCTGAAAAGGAATAACTTAGTGGGGCTCAGAATTCCAGAGCAGGAAGAGACAACAAAAAGCCTAGAGAAAATTGTCCAAGAGTTGCTGTAAAGACAAGAAGATAACCATTTAAGAAGCTGAATGAACACCAAGATACATCATAACAAAAATTTTCCAAGCCAAAAAAATCCTAAGAGAAACTCAGGAAAAACAAACAGTTGCCTACAAAGGAGAACCAATAAGACTAAAACTTAGATTTCTCAGTAGAAACCATGCAGGCAAGAAGGCAATCAGATGACATATTCAACACTCTGAAAGAAAATAATTGCCAACCAAGAATCATACACTCGCAAATCTGTCCCTCAAGTACAATAGTGACATTAGAATATTTTCAGATAAACAGAAATTAAAGAAATTTGCAATAACCAGCCCAACTTTACAAAAAACACTGAAGGATGTACTTTGGGCTGAGAACCAACAACAGCAGATAACACACATGACAACACAATCCTGAACTCAATCCAGACAGAGAAATATCCAAAGTAAAACAAACCTACAAGACTGAAAATAAGGAACCAGAGATATCGATTAATAAATGAAGTCAACTACAAAACAAAATGAAGGAATGGTGTAGATATAGAACTTCCAAATGGTGAAGAAGTCAAGTTAATATTTAGATAAAACAAACTGTTTTAAGTGGGGGGGGGGATTGAATAAATTATAGGATAACCTCAAAGAAAGTGAACACACCTTCACATCAAAATAAAAGAGGAAAATCTGAAGAATTTGGTAAACATTAAAACAACAGCAATAGAGAAAGTGGAAAGAAAACCCTCAAACAAATGAACTCAGTGCAGAAATTTATGTGACTCGTTGAAGTATAATGATGAATCTGTAGAATACCTCATAATATGGAAGAACCTAGAGGACATTGGTGTTATTAAGATCTGTCAAGTTGATACTGACTCATAGCGACACTGTATAGAATTTCTGAGGAGCAGCTAGTGGGTTTGAACTGCGACCTTGTGGTTCGAAGTCCAGGACTGATCCTACAGCACCACACCAGGAGTCCTGGAGGACATTATGCTGAGTGAAATTAGTCAATCACAAAAGGACAAATATTGTATGAGACCACTGTTGTTAAAGGTCATGAAAAAGTTATCTTGCTTGAAGAAACATTCTATGGTGGTTATCAGGTAGGAGGGAAGGGAAAATTTTTCATGGGATAGAGGGTAGACACATGTTAACTTGGGTGATGGGGAAGGCAATATGCAACAAGAAGGAAGTTGGCACAGGAAAGGTGAAAGTAGTAGAAGACACATAAAGGAGTTGAAGAAGTAAAGCTATAGTGGTAAATACTGTTAGATGATGATACACGGAAGAGATCATAATCATTGTTATGATGCGAAGTATGATTTATTGAATGTGGACTGATGATCTGTTCTGTAAACTTTCACTTAATTGACAATAAGAAGTTTAAAGAAAATTCAAAATGTCACTTTGAAGACAAAGGTGTGTCTGATCCAAGTATTGTATTTTTAATGGCCTCATATGCATGTGAAAGCTACATCATATGCATCTTTGAAGTATGGTGTTGAAACAGAATAGCTTCACTGAATATACACTGATTACCAGAAGAACTAACAGAACTGTCATGGAAGAATTTTAGCCAGAATATTCCTTAGGAGCAAGGATGGTGACACTTTATCATGTACTTTGGACATGTTATCGGGAGGGACATGATGTTTGGTAAAGTAGTTGTTGTTAGGTGCCATCAAGTCAGTACCAACCCATAGTGACCTTATGCACAGCAGAATGAAACACTGCCCGATCCTGGGCCAACCTCACTACTGTTGCCACGCTTGAGTCTATCAACACTGCCACTTGGCTAATCCATCTCGTTGGGGGTCTTCCTCTTTTTCTCTGACCCTCCACCTTACCAAACATGATATCCATCTCCGGCGACTGGTCCCTCCTAACAATATGCCCAAAAAATATGAGAGATGAAGTTTAGCCATCCTGGCCACCAAGGAGCACTCTGGCTGCACTTCTTCCAAAACAGGAAGATCCTCAATGAGATGGGTGGATACTGTGGCTGCAGCATGGGCTCAAGCGCAGCCACAATTGTGAGGATGGCGTAGGACAGGTTCTGCTATACATATAGGGTCACTAGGAGTTGAGTCCAGCTAAGCAGACTTGACAGCACCTAACAACATTGTTGGGTGTCACTGGATAGATTCTGACTCATACCAACCCCATGTAACAGAGTAGAACTGCCTCTTCGGGCTTTCTTGGCTGTGATATTTATGGAAGCAGATCTCCAGGCCTTTTTCTCCCTTGGAACTGTGGGTAGTTTCTAACTGCCAACCTTTTAGTTAACAACCAATCAGTTCCTGCCTATCATCTTGTTGTGTGCCATTGAGTTGGTTCTGACTCATAGTGATTGATCCTGTATAGGATTTCCAAGGAGCAGCTGGTAGTTTGAACTGTCAACTTTTCCATTAGCAGTCAAGTGCTTATCCTATAGTGCTACACCAAAACTCCTCTGTCCACCATGTTGTTGTTGTTAAGTGCCATTGAGTAGGTGCCAACTCATAGTGCCCCTGTATAGGGTTTCTGAGGAGTGGCTGGTGGGTTTGAACAACTAACTTTGCAGTTAGCAGTCCAGTGCTTATCCTACAGAGCCACATTAGGACTCCCTGTCTACCATGGTGGTGGTGTGCCATGGAGTAGGTTCTGACTCATAGCAACCCTACATAGGGTTTCCATGGCTGTAATATGGAAGCAGAAATCTCCCACAGAACGGCTGTTAATTTCGAACTGGAGACCTTAGGGTTAGCAGCCTGACTCGAACCACTATACTACCAGAGTTCCTCTGTCTACCATAGGCTGGCACATATTCCAATAAACAACCTTGGCAACAATCATAATGCTTGCTACTGTGTGTTGAACCTCACCATAAAAACGTGTGCCTTTAGGCCATTACAGTTCTCACTAGGACTCCTTTTCTCATTCAAGATTCATCAGGCCCCAGGCACTGTGGGTTGCTGAGAACTGAAAGACAAGTGAGATGCACTCTCTGCTCTTGAGGTGCTTTTGTCCAGAGGTATAATTTGTTCACATTTTACAAAGAGGAAAAGAGAGGTCACAATGTTTGTAAGTAGCTGAGCTAGGCAGGCAAAGCTAGTCAGTGTGGCTTCAAGGCCAGTAATTACGGTTGAAGACAGCATTCTGAATCCACAAGCCCTGAAAACATCACCAGGCACCAAAGGGACATTCTTCACTCTTAGCCTAACAATTATGAGAGAGAAGTAAGTCGCAAAGAATACCAATAATATAATTCCATTTATATGAAGTTCAAAAAAACAGGCAAAGTAAAATCTTGTTTGACTATACATAAATAACGGTAATACTAAAGAGAAAAGCAAGGCATGATTTCCAGAGGTGAGGGTAGTAGCCACCTCTGGAGAGAAGGAAGGGAGATGTGATTGGGGAACACACAAGGGGCTTGGGTGGGAGGCTGAGTTCAATTACAGTTCTGGTAGTGGTTATATACGTGTCTAGTTTATAATAACTCATCAAACTGTATATGTTTTATTCACAATAAATGAAATGACAATAAAAACAATTGTATTGAGTGGGAAGTTATTTGCCAGGTGCCTGTGAAAGCAGGTAAGAAGTTTCTTTTCTAGAGCTGGGACAGAAGGTCTTTGTGCCCCTAGCAAATCTCCCACACAGATGGATTGGCATCCTGATTTACCACTATGCTCTCAGCATGTGTTACACCCAAAATAACTTCTGAGGAGGACAGTGCTCGGTGAGATCATCTTGCCATTTGATACAACGCGTCTGAGCAAGTTGGAGTTTTCTCTTCCTGAAAGGGGTGGGCAAGAATGAAACCTGATTTGCACAGTAACAATAGCTCCTTAGATCTTTACAAAGCCAACAGCAACCTTGTACCAATGTGCTCACTCCTGGGATGTCTCTGATTAATTAAGCTTGAATTGGTTTCCTTTCAGAACTTGACAAAAAAAGAAGAGGGCAGTTTTAGGCTGGGTTCTATTTGAAACTGACACATCAGACCAACGAACTACATGAGCCCAGGATCCGGCAGTGTTTCGTTCTGCTGTGCATAAGGTCGCTATGGGTCGGTACCAACTCGATGGTACCTAACAACAACCACAACTACATGAGAGGGTTTGGGAAACCAGTCTTTGTCCCTGGGAATTGTGTGGAAGAAGCATGAAAGGGTGAGATAAAGAAAGGGTGGGTGAGGTGTGAAGAGTTTCTACCAGGGTTCTAGGTCTTTGGGATGTTTTGAGCTGGTTCTATCCACTCTCACCTTGGTCAAGATGGGGCTTTGCCTTCTTAATTACCAACCCTCCAGATGCCCTGAGCCCTTCACAGTGCTCTATAGTTAGTCCTGGGTGGTAGGTACATGAGTAGGCATCAGGGTTAGGTGAGGCTCGGCTGGGCTTTAGGGTTCAGGGAGCTTCCTTCTACTATCAGTCAGAGTGAGGTTGAGGGTGTCACATAAAGTACATAGTATGGTGTTGGAGAAGAATATTGAAAGTACCAGAAGAACAAATAGATCTGTGTTGGAAGAAATACAGCTAGAATGCTCCTTAGAAGACAGGATGGGAAGACTTTGTCTCTCATACTTTAGGCATGTTATCAGGAGCACCCAGTCCGTGAAGAAGGGCATCATGCTTGGTAAAGTGGAGAGTCAGCAAAAAAGAGAATGACCCCCAGCAAGATGGATTGACACAGTGGCAGCAGCAATGGGCTTAAACATAACAGTTGTGAGGAGGGTGCAGGACCAGGCAGGATTTTTCTCTGTTGTATATGGGATCACTGTGAGTCGAAACTGACTCCACTGCACCTAACAACAACAAAACTGGTAAATTTAATTTCAGACAAAGAATCATTTTTTAGCAAAAGTGTGGAGTCCTTGTGTGGCACTGTGGGTTAAGCACTGAAATGCTGGAATCTTAAACTTTTGGTTCAAACCCACCAGTCGTTCCTCAGAAACCCGTACATGGACACTATGAGTTGAAAATGATTTGAGAGTACTTAACAACAAATGTCCCAAATATTGAAGCCTCAAGTTACAATATTGAAAGATGCTATGGGAAAATACATACTGATGCAGCAGAAAGTATTAAGGGAAGATGGAAGGAATACACAGTCACTATACCAAAAAGAATGGTTGAAGTTCAACTATATCAAGAGGTAGCATAGAATTAAGAACTGATAGTATGGAAGGAAGACGTCCACACTCACTGAAGGGACTGGTGAAAAACAACACTCCAGAAAATGATGAAATACAGACTGAAATGTTGCAACACACTGATGTAACACTGTAGGGGCTCATTCATCTAGACCAAGAAATTTGGAAGATGAAGAAATTCAGAAAACCAATTGGAAGAGGTCCATGTTTGTTCCCATTCCAAAGAAAGGTGACCCAATATAATATGGAAATTATTAAACAATATCATTAATATCACATGCAAGTAAAATTTTACCGAAGATAATTAAAAAAAAAAAACAGTTGTAGCAGCGCATTGGCAGGGAGCTGTCAGAATTTCAAGCTGGATTCAGAAGAGGACATGGAATGAGGGATATCAGTGCTGACGTCAGATGGATCTTGTCTGAAAGCAAACAATACCAGGAAGATGTTTACTCGTGCTTTATTGACTATGCAGTGGATCATAGCAAACTCTGGATAACATTGTGAAAAATGGGAATTCCAGAATAGTTAATTGTGCTCATGCGGAACCTGTACCAAGAGGCAGCCGTTTGAACAGAACACGGGAATACAGTTGCTGTTGTTGTTAACTGCCATCTAGTTGGCTCCAATTCATAGTGACACTGCCCAGTACTGCACGATCCTCACAATTTTTGTGTTAGAGTTCATTGTTGTAATTCCTGTGTCCATCTGTCTCATTGGGAGTCCTCTCTATCTCACTGACTGAAGAACCCTGCTCCTGATCAATAAAATGGTATTGCAGCTGCCCCCAAGTGGCACTGAATAAAGTCCTGCTTAAGCTTCCTGTCTCCTGAAAGCTTAAGTCTTTGTTACACCGAGAGACCCTCCCCTCAGTAGTTTCAGGTTTCAGGAAAATCTCCATAACCCTGTCCATTGGAAGCCCACCAGAACTGTACACTGGACCACACCGCCTAAAATATGCCAGTCTATAAGGGACTGGCAGGCTCTTGCTCTCTCTTGACTTTGAGTTCCCCTCCCCAGGTTTACTCTCAATAAACCTGCCTGCTGTTGAAGCCACATTTCTCTCCTTGTTTCTTTCTTATTTCTTACACTGACTCTCTACCAAGTATGATGTCCTTCAGGGGCTGGTCTCTATATGAGATGAAGGCTCACCATTCTCACTTCTAAGGAGCATTCTGACTATATTTCTTCCACAACACATTTATTTATTTTCCTGTTTTCACATGTATATGAGGCAGTTGAAAATACCATGGCTTGGATCAGGCCACCTTAGTGGCATCTTTACTCTTTAACATTGTAAAGAAGTCTTGTGCAGATATGCCTAATGCAATACATCCTTTGATTTCTTGAATGCTGATTCCATGCTTATAGAGTGTGGATCCAAGTAAAATGAAATCGTTGACAACTTCAGTCTTTTGGATTTATCATAATATTGTCTATTGGTCCATTTATGAGGATTTGTGTTTTCTTTACATGGTGTTGTAATCTTTATCATTATGTGATCTTCATCAGTAAATGCTTCAAGTCCCTCTTTGCTTTTAGCAAGCAAGGTTATGTCATCTACATTTTGAAGGTTGTTAATGATCGTGCCTCCAATCCTGATGCCTATTTCTTCTTCAGCATTTATGATTATTTTCTAAGCATACAAATTGAGTTAGTATGATAAAAAGGATACACACCTGATGCACACCTTTGTTGTTGTTGTTGTTAAGTGCCGTCAAGTTGATTCCGAGCCATAGCGATCCTGTACAGGGTTTCCGAGCCTGTAAATCTTTACGGGAGCAGAACGCCTCATCTTTCTCCCACAGAGCAGCTGGTAGTTTCGAACTGCTGACCTTAAGGTTTGCAGCCCGATTCGTAACCAGAGCTCCTTTACTTACTTAAAACCATGCGGTATCCCCTTCTTGTGTTCCAGTGGCTGTTGCTTGTCACTTTGTTACAGTGTGTTGGCTTGTGTGTTGCTGTGACGCTGGCTATGACACCACTGTTTCAAATCCCAGCAGGATCACCCATGGTGGGCAGGTTTCAGGGGAGCTTCCAGATTTAAGAACAGACTAGAGAGAAGAAATCGTCAGTCCACTTCTGAAGGTTTAGTCACTGAAAACCTTATGAATAGCTCTGGTAGCGTAGTGGTTCGCAGCCCGATTCGTAACCACTACGCTACCAGAACTCCTTGTCCTAGGCATCAGTGAGCTGAAATGGACTGGTACGGACCATTTTGAGATATATAATCTTGTGGTTTACTATACTAGGAGTGACAAAATCAAGAGGCCTGGTTCCATTCATCATCAAAAAGAACATTTCAAGATCCATGCTGTCTGTGATAGTGAATAGCTCTGGTAGTGTAGTGGTTACGAATCAGGCTGCGAACCTCAGGGTCAGCAGTTCGAAACTACCAGCTGTTCTGTGGGAGAAAGATGAGGCTTTCTGCTCCTGTAAAGATTTACAGCATCGGAAACCCTGTACAGGGTCGCTATGAGTTGGAACTGACTCCACGGCACTTAACAACAACAACAACAACAACAAGAAGGAAGACCAGTTAGTACAACTATTATTCAAATGTATACCCACCACCAAAGCCAATGATGAAGAAATTGAAGAATCCTACCAACATTTTCAGTCTGAAATTGATAAAGCAGGCAATTAAGATGCATTGATCATTACTGGTGATTGGAATGAGGATGTTGGAAACAACGGGGAGTGATTAATAGTTGGAAAATGTGCTCTTGGTGATCGAAATGATGTCAAATGATAGAATTTTGCAAGACCAACAATTTATTCATTGTGACTACCCTTTTCAACAACATAACCAGTGACTCTACATGTGAACCTTGCCAGATGGAAGGGCTACTGATGGCTTAAAATCAGGAAAGGTATTCATCAGTAGCCTTTCCTCATTCTTATTCAATCTGAATGCTGAGCAAATTATATGGGAAGCTGGACCATGTAAATATTTACAGCCTTAAAACCCTATGCAGAATCTCCATTGAGTGGTTTCCAACCTGTCTGGATGGGGCTGATGAAAGGAGATGGGAATAAAACTCTTGTGGTACAAATAGTGAATAATTGCTATCAGGACTGTGAGGGTTGGAAATATAAAGGTAGACATTTTGTAACAAAAGGAGGGGAGTGGTTGACTTTGCTGTCCAGGAGTGTAGGTCCCTGGGACCATCAAGGGGAAAGAGTGGAGTAGTGTGAGACCCTACCCAGAACAGCAGTGATGCCAGAGATGGACGCAGAGACGATGACGTGGAGAGATGGAGAAGCTGAGGACTCTAGATGCAAAGAGGGAGAGGGGCTGGGTGCTGATGACTGGGAAGCAGGCTTGCGAGGTGTACCCTTTGGATGTTTGATGAGGCATGGAGGGGATTGTAACCATGGCAATGAAACAAAATATGATAGGATGAATGTAAATGTTCTCCCATGTAAACTATCATGTATTTCACAATGAAAACTTAATAAAAAAAATAAAAAAAAACCAAACCCTATGCAGGGTTGCTATGAGTTGGAACCAACTCCAGGCACATAGCCACCATCATCGTTGTCATATTAAACATCTTGTCACAAAACAAAATGTGTATGAATTGTTGAATTGGAAAACCAATTTGCTGTGTAACTTTCACCCTAATCATATTTTAAAAAAAAAGAGAGGGAGCGAAAAACCCACTATATATACAGAGACCAACGTGTACTGGTGGTTTCCAGAAATGGTGGGTGTGGGGCATGCTTTCTTGAGAAAATACACTTGCAGTTTATGCTGATGGGAAAGATAGCATCCAGTGTGGGTGAAATACACACACCTTGATCAAAGTAAATGATGTCACTAAGAAGTGTACACGAGAAAAGGACATTTTGGCAAAGGATATGACAACACCAGCCAAACCAAAAAATATGTTCTGCAAATATGTATACAGAGGTATACATGTGCAGGTATATGAGTATGACTATGTGGGTACTTTGTGTGTGTGCATAGATAGATCTGTACATACATGTGTGTGCATACTAGCTATGTTCATAGGTGCAATAAACCACACAGGGGACACAGTTATGGATATTTCCTGGGTCTAACCATAGACCTCAAGGTGTTCTGGGTTTCAAGGTTTAGGACCATTGTCTTGTGTGGGGTTAAAAGCTGGTGAGTGGCCATCTAAGATATATGTACTGTCCTCTATTCATCCAGAATAAAAGAGAAAGAAGGAAATCAAAGACTCAGTAAAAAGAATAATTCACTGTACTGCTTTAGTAGGGGTCTATTGTGGCACTGTGGGTTAATGTGTGGATTGCAAAGTTGGTTTGAACCAAAAAGTAGTTGGTTCAAATTCACCAGCTGCTCCTCAGAAATCCTATACAGGGTCACTATGGGTTGAAACCGACTTGATGGCACTTAACAACAACAACAACATATCAATTAAAATCTTAGTTAGAAAACTAAAATACGGGAGGGAAAGTAGATGGTATATGGATGCTGTTGTTGTTAGGTACCATTGAATCATTACCGACCCATAGCGACTTTATGCACAGCAGAACGAAACACTGCCCGATCCTGGGCCAACCTCACTACTGTTGCCACGCTTGAGTCCATTGATGCTGCCACTTGGCCAATCCATCTTGGTGGGGGTTTCCTCTTTTTCTCTGATCCTCCACCTTACCAAACATGATATCCTTTTCCA
>NW_006408525.1:12363998-12366036 GCF_000296735.1 Chrysochloris asiatica | reverse complement strand
GAATGTTGTTTATTGGTCCAGTGGTGAGGATTTTTGTTTTCTTTACATTGAGATGTAATCCATATCGAAGGCTGTGCTCTTTGATCTTCATCAGTGCTCTTTACCTCTTCACGTTCAGCAAGCAAGGTTGTTATCATCTGCATATTGCAGGTTGTTAATGAGTCTTCCTCCAATCCATGCCACATTTTTCTTCATATAACTCAGTTTCTCAGATTATTTGCTCAGCATACAGGTTAAATAAGTATGATGAAAGAATACAACCCTGTCACACACCTTTCTTAATTTTAAACCATTCAGTGTTTCCATGTTCTGTTCGAACAACTGCCTCTTGGTCCAGGTACAAATTCCTCATAAGTACAATGAAGTGTTCTGGAATACTCATACTTCACAATGTATATGGATGGAACAGGGCTAATAATATGTTTTCAGTGTTAGGGATAGGTGGCGTGTGCACATAGGACTTATCACACTGTCCATCTGCTCTTGAGTGTGTTGAAATTCTCTACATGTTTTTTAAAAGATAAGAAAAAGCCAAATGAGAGGTTTTGGAAATTCTCAATAAAAGAGAGTTGCTAAAAAAAAAAAAATCACTTGAATTAGATGTGGTTAAGGTAGTTATGAATGATGGGAAGAAGGCTGTTACCATCTGGAGAGATTCTACCTTCAGATTTCCTCTAAGTGACTTCAAGTTCTCATCATACATTAACAAAAAGAATATCCTTTTTAAAAATGCATTACTCTGCACATATGCAAATGTGCCCTCCCATTTTCTCATTCAATTGGCCCAGCAGCAAATTTGAGCACAACCATCTTGTATTTGCTTTGCCACCTTTGTTTTCTGATTCTAGGAGAAGGTGACTCATATTTCACCAGGAGTGGTGCATGCAAGGAGGCCCTGGGGGCATGTGATGACAATGAAAGGGCATTTTGAAATATCAGTCCAGCCATTTCACAAACACTGCTGGTGTGCCAGGGAATTGGCTCTGCAGAGGTTGGGATACTGAGCTGTCTTCTTTCTTCCTGCAGCCGTGATCTTGGTTTTCTTTTCTCCCAAAGTCGATTGAACTCCGTGTTGGCAGTTCAAGCTCACCAGCTGCTCTTTGAAAACCCTATATAGGGTCACTATGTGTCGGTACTGACTCAATGGCACTTTAACAAGAACAACAAACCATTGGGAACTAACTTCCCACCACATGTTAGAGGACATACCTAGTTCCCAGCTCTAGCCCGATGTGAAAGTAAAAGGTTCTGACTGTATTTGACTAGCTAAAAGTTCAAACAAACACCTGTGAGGAAGGAGACCAAATCAAGCCTAACTCAAGGGTGCTCCCAAGTGGTTGTGGACTAGCAATGATCCTCCCCATAGAAGGAGGAAAGAGAAGCATGATGCCAACCATAAGTAAATGGGGAACAGGAAGATAACCATTGTACACAATCTTTGACTGGAATTTCCACTAAAGGTCTGGGCATCATTCAGTTGTGTATGAGGTTGCAGTTGGTACATCCATTAGTTAGTTGCTAACTTAGCAACTAAGCACCACTCAGGTATTAAATCTCATTTAATCTTCATAATAATCATGAAAGACAGGTAATATTAATATCCCCATTTTATAGATAAGGAAATGGATGCACAGAAAAATTAACTAAATTTCCTAGGTCACAAACCTAGTATGTGGTAGAGCTGGGGTTGAAATCTGAATGGTTGGATTCTAGAGCCTGTCCTTAAACATTATACTAGTGAAGAGAAGGGTAAGTAGATCGGCAATAACAAAAAAATATTAGGAAAAAATGCTCTTTCATACAGGAAGGGGGAGGGGAATGGAAGAACAAAGCAGACAGGAAAACAATTAGGTTTGCATGGGCTAAGTGAGACAGAGGTAAATAATGATGTATTCACAACCTTGGAACAACAGAGCTCTGGGATACAGGAATTGAGACACGGTTGGAACGGGGAAAAAGGGGGAAATAATGTTAAGATGCTTGACTGTCTTTTGAATCTTGGTTTCCCTGGTATACCATTATAAAATAGACACTTGAG
>NW_006408525.1:12342087-12362188 GCF_000296735.1 Chrysochloris asiatica | reverse complement strand
AAAGCTGTATTATATGAAGAAAAATGTGGCATCAGGATTGGAGGAAGGCTTGTTAACAACCTGTGAAGTGCAGATGATACAACCTTGCTTGCTGAAAGTGAAGAGGATTTAAAATACTGATGAAGATCAAAGACCACAGTCTTTGGTATGGGTTGCGCCTCAATGTAATGAAGACAAAAGTCTCCACCACTGGACCAGTAACCAACATCTATCTAAATGGAGAAATGATTGAAGTTGTCAAAAATTTCATTTTGCTTGGATCAACAATCAACACCCATAGAAGCAAAAGTCAAGATACTAAACAACATATCACCTTAGGCAAATCTGCGGCACAAGACCTCTTTAAAGTGTTGAAGTCAGTTTGAGGACTAAGGTGCACCTAACTCAAACCATGGTATTTTCAATAACCTCATATGCATGTGAAAGTTGGACAGTGAATAAGGTAGACCACAGAAAAATTGGTGCATTTGAGTTATGGTGTCGGAGGAGAATATTAAAAGTACCATGGACTGCCAAAAGAACAAACCAATCTGTGTTGGAAGAAGCACAGCCAGAATGTTTCTTGGAAGCCAGGATGGACAGACTTTGTCTCTCATACTTCAGACAAATTGTCAGGAGGTCCCAGTCCCTGGAGAAGGATATCATGTTTGGTCAAGTAGAGGGTCACAGAAAAAGAGGAAGACACCCCCTCCCCCCCATGAGATGGATTGGCACAGTAGCAGCAGCAATGGGCTTAAACATAGCAACAGTTGTAAGGTTGGCACAGGACCAGGCAGTGTTTCATTCTGTTGTCACTATAAATTGGTATTGGCTCGATGGCACCTAACAGTAATAACAACTGCAGGACTGAGGCTTGATAGCTGATAAAGTCAGATCTGCTGGGCGGTTAGTGAGCCAACCCCTTACACTTGTCAGGCTCAGGGAAAGAATAGAAAGAGAAATCTCTGTGCCATATGACTAAATAATTAAAGTTCCAAGTCAAACTAACAACCCATTAAATAAAATACATCCTAACTTCCTAAACAAACATCTTTATAACAGCAAAATAAGAAAGCATTCAGAAGACTTTGCTGTTATAACAGAAAGTGAGCAAAAAAAGCAAAGATAACAGAATGTAATTATTATTGTAGATGTAAAACCAATGAAATAGTCATTAATTCCAGTTTAGTGGAATTAATTAATTTTAATTCTGGTAGGTCAACAACATATAATGCATGTACAATGCATGCTACTTGCTTTATATGACGTTTGTACAAAGTAAAATGTACTTAAAGTGAGTAACTGAGTAAGATTTACTTTTAAATATGATATATATTTTCCCTTCTCGATTTTAAAACCTATTAAATGAATAATCTCAATTTCCCATTCTATATGGTGGATCATTTGGTACTTTTCTCTTTTTTTGAACCTGTATTCCATGTTAAGTAAGGAGCCCTGGTAGCATAGTAGTTACGAGTCGGGTTGCTAACCACAAGGTCAGCTGTTCGAATCTACCAGTCACTCTGCAGGAGAAAGATGAGACTTTCTGCTCCTATAAAGATTTATAGCCTTGCACACCCTGTACAGGGTTGTTGTGAGTCGGAACTGATTCCATGGCACAAAACCACCACCACCGCCATTATATGTTGAACTTTCTCATGTTGTTGTTGTTGTTGTTGTTAAGTGCCGTTGAGTCAGTTCCGACTCATAGTGACCCTGTACAGGGTTTCCGAGGCTGTAAATCTTTACGGGAGCAGAATGCCTCATCTTTCTCCTGTGGAGTGGCTGGTAGTTTCGAATTGCTGGCCTTAAGGTTCGCAGCCCGATTCATAACCACTATGCTACCAGAGCATACACAGTTTAAAATGATCTCTATGACACAGAGAGTTTCCATTGTTTTCTCTAACTACTAAGCTGTGATTGCCACAAAAGCATCATTGTGCTTGATTCAATATTGGCCATTAATAATATTTTTATAAGAACATCATACATCATATAAGAACACTCTCTTTGCTGAATACTATTTAATGTTCAATATTAATGTTTCAGATTTACTTATTTTATTAATTGCATATATTTTTTTGTATGTGAGCGATGTTCTCCCTTCCCTTTTAAAAAAAAAATCTCGAACTTAAGTGTTTACAGGCACGTACCTTAACTGGCCTGGTGTGGCTCTGAGGGCTAATGCATCATACTGCAGTCATTTGAACTGCAAGGTTGGTGGTTCAAGCTCACCAGCTGCTCCTTGGAAACCCAATACAGGGTCGCTATGGGTTGGAATCAACTCAACGGCACTTAACAACAACCTTAACTGGACAAAGTTAATCTTGAAGAATGGTGGTCAGACTGCCACAGCAGTAACAAAATGCTTTGTATTTATTGTTGTTTTGTACCATCGAGTCCATTTTTTAACTCATGACTATGTTGAAAGACAGAGTACAACTTCCCAATAGGATTCCCCAGACTGAAATCTTTACAAGAACAGATCACTAGGCGTCTTCCACCAGTTACTAACAGCTTTTGAACTGTCAGCCTTTCAGTTAGCAGCTGAGCACTTAATCATCATGTCACCAGGTCTCCGTGTCTTTGTACTTAGGATACAAAAACAGTTTCAAT
Organism: Chrysochloris asiatica; assembly: GCF_000296735.1. Classification (NCBI taxonomy): domain Eukaryota; kingdom Metazoa; phylum Chordata; class Mammalia; order Afrosoricida; family Chrysochloridae; genus Chrysochloris; species Chrysochloris asiatica. The sequence goes on along the minus strand of NW_006408525.1, from coordinate 12,359,593 downwards.
ACTTTCTTTTCCATCTAAAATAATTATGGTGTAAATTTTAATACTAAATTTTTTGCCATATTCATGCAATAGAAAATTGTAACCGTTATGTGAACTGGATTGCGTATTGCTAGAAACACACTTATCCTGTTAAAAGGATGTGACAGTCATTTCTTAGAATGCCTGTCCGATAAATATAGTAAAGCTCAAGAAATTTTTGGTTTTCTCATTCAACTGCTGTTCTTATCAATGCAATTTGCTGATATGCTAATGAAAGGTCAGAGTTGCCTTTGGTTTTCTGATTCATGAATTTGTTATGAATAATTCTCCTTTGCATTCTCATTGTTTTGATCAATAATTAAGTCTTCATTGAGTGAAGAATATGAAGTTAATGGGATTTAACTTAACCTTTTAAAATTGTAGATTTGATATGTTTTTGTTCACTTTCGTTCAATTAATAATTAAATCTTTATTAAGTTAAAAAAAAAAAGTTAAAAACCTGTCTGTTAATTTTATGTGGGTCATGCTCAGTCGAAGTCTGCTCATTGTCACTGTTTCTAGTCCTTAGTTTTGAAACGTAAGCAAACTGATTTCTATTTCTGTCACTTTCATCTTTTTTGTTTCTGAGCTCCACTTTTGTATTTTCTATCTCATCAATTATGCTGATCTTGACTTGTACTATTTTGAAAGATAATTAAATAAAACTAGGATTGGTATTTAAATTCTTTTTGACAATTTAATTAAATCTTAATTTTCTAATAAAAATTCATAATTCTAAAATGTAATGTGCATCTAGTTGCCATTGTATTTGCCCATCTAATTGCCAATTTATATAGTGTTGTACAATGTTACATCTGGAGTTACATATATACAAATTTAAGAATAAAATGAATTATTTAATGTTACAAAATATTCTTCAGCTGTCAAATGAAACTTGAAAATCCCAGAGCTATGTACCACTGGGAAATGATACCTTGTTATGCAAGAAATTTTGTGCATTCGTGCTATCTGAAAGAAAGGGTTGACAAGTTAATTAATTTGCCTTTTTTTCCCCTAAGTGCTTCCCCCTCCCTGCTCTGTGAAGCTGTGTCTATTTCAGCAGGAGCACAATGTACAAATCTTCTTGGCATACTGATTCAATCTCTTTTGTATCAAGGTCATAGGACTAGAAACTTGGAGAAACAATTCCTTGAGGCCTGAACAGTGTAAATCATGGGAGCAGATGTTTAGGGTTACGGATGGTATTGTGCCAGCACTGAGATCCCTAGAGGAACCCTCATGGTCCTTAACATCTGTAGTGTTTGCGACACATGGGAACCCCCACGGCTCAACACAAAATGGCAGTAGCCATTTTGGATGTTGTCTTAGGAACTAAAGAGAAATCTGGTGGTGGTGGTTGTGTGTCGTGGAGTTGGTTCTGACTTCTGAGTAGGGTTTCTGAGGCTGTAAATCTTTATGGAAGCAGAAAGCCTCCTCTTTCTTCCGTGGAATAGCTGGTCATTTCAAATTGCTGACCTTGAGCTGTGCGCCTCGTAACCACTAGGGAAGTAGAATCATTGGCAGGTGGGATATGGAGAAAAAGTCATCTGAGATGAGATTTGAGGGTGGGGAGCAGAGGTGGATTTACCTTGGTGACACAATCGTTTATATCAGCTGCTAACCAAAAAGTTGGCAGTTTTAACCCATCCGGAGACTCCATGGGAGAAAAACCTGCTAATCTGCTTCTGTAAAAATTGGTTGTGGTGGTGATGATGGTGTACCGTGGAGTCGGTTCCGACTCATAGCAACCCTGTATAGGGTTTCTGAGACGGCAAATCTTTACGGGAGCAGAAAATCTCATCTTTCTCTCGTGGTGTGGCTGGTAGATTTGAACAGCTGACCTTACAGTTAGCAGCCCAACTCATAACCTGCTACCAGAGCTTCTCCTATAAAGACTGTTGTTGTTAAATGCTGTCAAGTTGGTTCCGACTCATAGAGACCCTGAGTAGAGTTTCTAAGAAGCGGCTGGTGGGTTTGAACTGCTGACTTTGTGATTAGCAGTCCAGGGCTTATCTTACAGAGTCACACCAGAAGTACAAATTAGAAAATCTTATCTGGCAGTTCTGTGTCTCTGGCACCTAACAACAATGAAATTTAGGCACTGAGGTACCTCACAGGCAGTCACTGATTGATCCAAGATCCTGGGCTCACTCCTGTGGTCATTTTCTTAAAGATGCCACACACTGTGAACAAAACTGAAACTGGAAGGAATTTACAGTAGAATGCTGGTGTTAACTGCCTTCATGTCAGCCACTGACTCATAGAGACATGAACCATGCACAGTGGAAGGAAATGCTGTCTGGCCCGGCATCATCCCCACGATCAGTTACAAATCACTGTTGTGAGTCACAGGATCTTCACTGACTGAATTTCAGAAGTAAATCCTCAGGACTTTCTTCCTAATCTGTCTTAGTCTGTAAACTTCACTGAACCCTGGTTCATAAACATTACTGTTACTGTTGTGAAGTGCTGTTGAGTCAGTTCTGACCCATAGTGACCCTGTATGAGGTTTCTGAGAAGTGGATGGTGGGTTTGAACTGCCGACGTGTAATTAGCCGTCCAATGCTTATCCTACAGTGCCACACCAGGACTCGATCCATTATCGCGACAAGCAAGCTTCCACTGATAGATGGGAGGTGGCTCCACATGAGGTAACTTGGCTGGGAATTAAAATCTGACCACCTGCATGGAAGACAAGGACTTAATAACTACTGTGCCACCATTGGCCCACCGGGCAAGACTGTGGTTGTTGGGTGTTGTTGAGTGGACATGTGACCCCATGGGTTTTCTAGGCTGTAGTCTCTATGGGATTTCATCACTTGGCCTTTCTCCCTTGGAGCTGTTAGTGGGTTTTGAATAGTCTACCTTTGGGCTAGCAGCTAAGCACTTAACTATTGTACCACAGAGTTGCTATAAAACAGGATACTGGAGTCCAAGTCAGATGGATTCAGGGCCGAGTCCTCTTCTGGTAGTGTCTTGGAGTACTCGACATGATCTGGAAGCAGAAGACCCAGGCCAACCCAGAAGGGTTTCACACTAACATCAGAAACCATGCTAACAATACTCAGCCCTATGTCGAGAGCAATACTGACCACTAGTATTGTGAATACTAGTATTGTGAAGAGCAATACTGACCACTAGCAATGAAACCGCATGTTTCATTTAAAATGTTCTAGTGGCCACATTACAAGAGGTGAAAACAAATAGGTGAAAGTAACTTTAATAGTATCTTTTCTATAGCCCAATAAAGAGCTCTGGTAGTGTAGTGGATTATGAACTGGGCTACTAACCAACTGTAAGGTTAGTAGTTCGAATCTACCAGCCACTCATTGGAAGAAAGATGAGGCTTTCTGCTCCCATATGGATTTACAGCCTTGGAAACCCTGTACAGGGTCACTACGGGTTGGAACCGATTCAATGCCATGCAATCACTACTACCACCATAATCCACAATATTTGAACATGAAATCAATATAGAAAACGATACTGATGTAAACATCAGTAAGATAAATACTGGACTGCTGACAGGATGGCAGTTCAAACCCACCAACCACTCCTTGGAAACCCTAAACAGGGTCTCCATGAGTCAGAACCAACTCGACGGCACTTAACAACAACTAGCCAAAGGTTGATGGTTCAAATCTACCTAAAGATGCCTCAAAAGATAGGCCTAGCCATCCACCTGCTTCCAAAAGATCACAGCCTTGCAAACCCTGTGGAGCAGTTTTACACTGCACACATAGGGCCACACAATACTGAGATGTTTTTATTGTTTTTTCATGTACTAAATCTTCAGAATGTGGTGTGTATTTCACAGTTCAAACACATTTCAGTTCAGAGTAGCCACATTTTCAGGGCTCAGTAACTACACGTGGTCAGTTACTACCATATTGGATAGTGGAACTCCAGACAGCTGTCTCTGCCTTCTGGGCAGGAATAATTGGAGTCCTGAGGGAGGGCTGAGAGGAAAAGCGCCAGGGCCTCTAGCCAAAGTGGGCCAAGGACAGAGGAATGGCTCAACTTTGTCCAAACTAAAAGTAAAAATTAGCAAATTTTTAAAGAGGAAAACTACGGGAAGCCAAAGGTGGCCAGGACTATACCAACTAGCAGGCTCCCAAGAAGGAATGGCTCAACTTTCAAATTAAAAGCAAAAATCCGTACATTTTTATAAGAGGAAAACTAGGGGAAGCAAAAGGTAACCAGGACTATCCCAACTAGCAGGCTCTCAAATTTTTATCATTTGAGAAACTTGTCACAGTGGTCAATCCTAGAACAGAGTTTCTCCAAAGATTATATCCATTTCATTTATTGATATCATGTTTGGTAAGGTGGTGGGCCTGAGAAAAAGAGGAAGACCCCGAATGAGATGGATTGGCCAAGTGGCAGCATCGATGGACTCAAGCATGGCAACAGTGGTCAGGTTGGCCCAGGATTGGGCAGTGTTTCATTCTGCTGTGCATAAGGTCGCTATGGGTCAGTACCGACTTGATGGCACCTAACAACAACAACAACCACCCTCCCCACCTCATCCTCTGCCACACACAAGTGTACACATGCATTGTGCAAAAATCAGAGGCAGAATTCACATAGAATTTAGAGGTAGAGTGAATCATTTAAAAATTAAAATATACATCCAATTAAAAAATAAACAGATTGAATTTTTTCAAAGGAAGATCAAGAACCAAACTCACTGCCATCAAGTTGATTACAACGCATGTGGCCCCTGTATAGGGTTTCTGAGGTTGCACATCTTTATGGGAGCAGACAGTCTCATCTTAATCCCAAAGAGTGACTGGTGGATTTACCATTGACCTGTGGTTCGCATTCCAGTGCTTATCAACATTGTCACCAAGGCTCCTTTCTCATAGGAATGTTGTTGTTGTTAAGTGCTGTTGAGTTGGTTCCTACTCACAATGACCCTGTATAGGGTTTCCAAGGAGTGGCTGGTGGGTTTGAACCTCTGACCTTGTGGCTAGCAGTTCAGTGCTTACCCTACAGAGCTACACCAGAATACTAGTCTTAAAACAGAAGATTATGCTTGGACCAAGGGCTTAGCACTAAATGAGCCACTGTTGTTAAGTGCCGTGGAATTGGTTCCGACTCCTAACAACCCTGCACAGGGTTTGTTGTTGTTGTTAAGTGCCATCAATTTAGTTCTAACTCATAGTGACCTTGTATAGAGTTTCTGAGGCTTTAAATCTTTGCAGAAGCAGAAAATCTTATCTTTCTCCCTTGTGGTTCAAAGTCCAGTGCTTATCCTAACAGAGCCACTGTGCTCCCAAAATAAGCCATAGATATGGTAAAAAAAAGAAAGAAAAAGAAAAAAGATTATAAAATCTACAATCACCTAAGACAATAAAAGGTGCTCTAACGTCTACAAAAAAATGGCTTCAATGCATTCTATACAATGATTACCCAAGGAGACCAATGAGCTATAAAGCATGTGGCATTACCATTGGAGCATACATTTAAACTAAAGCCTACTTTGATGGCTATCATATGGTTAATTATAATCTTGTTCTACTGGCTAGAGTTTAGGATGAGATAGTTTCATGGTCCAAGAATATCTCACAGAGGCCTATATTTTCTCTTGAGGTCTTTCCCCAGAGCAGGCAAATATATGTCAAGCTTTCCATGAGTCACTTCAACAGGTGCTCCATGTGTTATTGGGAATGATGCTCTTCTTGGAGAGCCTGGTCTACAGAAGAGGGTGTGGTGGAGTAGGAGGGGTGGAGGCATACCACTTGACACACCCATTGGAGTGAGGTGTACACTGGGAAGACAGCCAACAAGCGTGGATGCTAGAAGACAGTCCAGTTTGGCAGGCAGAACATGGAATCTGGGAGCAGGGTAACTGATGATCGGCAGTTATTTAGTAAAATAGGAGGCATCAAGGTCACCAGGTATAACAAGAAGTGGATGAGGCTAATGGAAAAGCATGTCATAAATAAATGAACCCCTTTGACATTCTTGCATACCATGTCACCATTTAAAATATTTTTGAGTGACATCAGTAATTTGACATTTTGCTAGGCCGAGTATCTTGAACACCTGAGAACTTGGTAACCAGTTGAATGAATGGCTGCTATCCCACCCCCACCCCCACCCCTCATCATTTTGTGGTTCTTTGCTCATAGCTGGGGGTATAGAAACTTTCCTTGGGTCAATAATCACAAGATTTTTTTTCTTTGGAAAAGAAAGTCATTTTCTAACGCCAATATTAAACTGAAAAGAAATTCAGTCAGAACATGAAGTAATTTTAGATCAAACTCAGCAGGGCTGGAAGCAGTGAGATAGACAAACCCACTTGTACTCTTTATATAAAGTAGAGAAGTGTAGTATGACCCCAAAAGTGGTCAAGACAGGATTAAACTTTAGTGAAGACTATAAAGGAGGTTACTATGTGATGCAAGACTCTGCCCAAGAAACAGGTGACTTTTTGGATTTAGAGAACAAGCGTCACTTGTATAAACAATTGTTACTATTGTTGTTAAGTGCTGTCGAGTTGGTTCTGACTCATAGCAACCCTTTATAGGGTTTCCAAGGAGCAGCTGGTGAGCTTGAACTGCCAACTTTGTGGTTCAAGCTGACATCACAGTCCAGCGCATTAACCCACAGTGCCACACCAGGACTCCATATCAACAGTGCAGGTCATCAAAAAGGCGTGGGAAAGTAATGCTCTTGTGTATCATGAGTTTGCTGTCAACGGAAGTCAAATTGGTAGGCGCTGGTATCGGGAAGGCCAGTTAGCAGGCAGCAGGACCGTTGCTCCTGGCTGGGGTTCAAAGGCAGGACTTGGGTGGAGAGTGGGGAGGGGAAAGGGAGGCTGGGACTTGGTCCTGGAGGGCCTGAAGGGAACTCACAGCAGATAATTAAAACAGCAGCTCTGCCTCCTTGAGCAAGGAGGAAGGCAGCCAACAAAACAGAATGGAGGAGAAAGTCAAATCCTCCTCAAAGCAAAATTGGTGCTGAATCCCCAAGTATCAGGCTAAAGATTTTAAACCGTCTTTTCTGAAGTTAGAGTGGCCCTAAATATTATGGAAGTGCTGAGCATACAGACTTGGGAGGAGGATATAAGGTTCTCAGGCACAGGGAAGGTGGTATTGTTGGTTATGCGCAGCGGAGTCGGTTCTAACTCATAGAAACCATGTATGCAATTTCTGTGGCTGTAAACCTTCACGGGAGCAGAAAGCCTTATCTTTCTCCTGAGGAGCAACTGGTAGTTTCAGTAGGGCTCAAGCATAGGGGATAGAGTTGCAGAAACAGAGATCTTGAAGGGTGTGAGAAAAACTGCCCTATGAAAACAGCAGTTAGCTACTCAAACTGCAGGAGAACCACTTGACAAATCAAGTTCTGTCATGTCTTCTTCTGGAGTTGAGGTGTGGTGCTATAGTATCAGCTCTGGACTGCTAATCACAAGTTTGGTAGTTCAACCCACCAGCCATTCCTTGGAAACCCTATACAGGGTCACTATGAGTCAGAACTGACTCAATGGCATTTAAAATCTTTCCTGGAGGGCAAGGTCATGAAATTCTCAGTGTGTGGCTGCGTGGATAAAGGTTTGGGTGATTTGTAATGTGGTTTGTTGTTAAGTATCATCGAGTTGGTTCCAACTCATTGCAACCCTCTGTACAACAGAATGAAACACAGCTAAGGCCTATGCCATCCTCACAATGGCTATGACACTTAAGCCCACTGTTGCTGCCACTGTGCCAATTCATCTTGTTGAGAGTCTCCCTCTTTTTTGCTGACCCTCCACTTTACCAAGCATGATGTCCTTCTCTAGGAACTGGTGCCTACTGATAATGTGTCCGAAGTATAAGCTATTTCATTTTTGACAACTTCCAATTTTTCTAGATTCATACAGGTGTTTTCTCTCATCTTGAGTTGTGCCCCATCAACAAATGAAGGTCCAGAAGGTTTTACTCCATTTGTGGCATCATGGTCAACTCTACTTTGAGGAGGCAGCTCTTCTCCAGTCATATTTTGAGTGCCTTCCAACCTGAGAGGCTTATCAGTCACTATATCTGACAATATTCTAGTGCTATTCATCATGTGTAATGTAGCAACAGGAGTAATTTGAGAACTACATTTCCCAGAATCCCTTACTCTGTGTGGATCTGGATAGGAGCTGACCAACAGGAATTTGCATGAGATTTGGAAGTGGAAATGAAGTAGCAGCTATTCACCCTTGACAAAATTGTTTTGATTCTCCTGGAATCCGCATTTATGGGTTCATGGAATTAGGATGACCCACCAGCCCATCTGCTCTTAGGTGTCCTTTTGAACTTTGTCAGAACTGGTTCTCTGGAGTCACTTTCAGAAATCAAATGACATATTGTATTGTTGTTGCATTAAGCAATGATTTTGTTTTGTTTTTTGAAGTAAGAGCAAAGATGTCCATTTGAGGACTAATGTGCGCATATCCCAACTCGTGGTATTTTCAACAGTTTCATATGCATGTGAAAGTTGGACAGTGACCAAAGAAGAATCCATTTCATTTGAATTAAGGAGTTGAAGAATATTGAAAGTAACACGAACTGCCAGAAGAACTAACTTAGAAGAAGTACAGCCAGAATTCTCCTTAGAAGCAAGTATAGTGAGACTTTGTCTCTCATTCTTTGGACCTGTTGTCAGGAGGGATCGATCAGTCCCTGGAGAAGGACATTGTGCTTGGGAAAGAGGAGGGTCAATGAAAAAAAAGGAAGACCACCACCAAGATGGATTGACATAGTGGCAGCAAGAATGGGCTAACACAGACACAAGACAGGACAGTGTTTCATTCTGTTGTGCATATGGTCACTATGGGTCAGAACTGGCTCAATGGCATCTAACAACATGTGGGAGGCTTGGTGTGGATTCCTGACCAATGTCCTTATGTACAGCCACTCCTAGTCTGTAAGTGAAAGTTTATGTGCTAGATGCTGAACAGGTTTCAGTAGAGCTTCCAGACCAAGATGGACTAAGAAGAAAGACCTGGAAACTACTTCCAATAATCAGCTGATGAAAACCTGATAGATCATGATGGTATAATCCTTAACTGATGATGAGGATGCCTCAGGTCCAAGCAGCATTTTGTCTGTTGTGCATGAAGTAGGTATGAATTGGGGGCTAACAACATTACATCTTGTTCCCCATCCATGAATATGGTATATAACATTTCCATTTATTTAAGAGTTATTTTGTCTTTCAATAAATATTTAAAATTTTTCTCCATAAAAGTTTTGATCATACTTTATTGGACTTATTCCTAGATAACTTATAGATTTGGTCCTATTATAAAATGCCAAAAAAAATTATGTGTTTTTTTTTTTTTAATTATATTTTCAAATTGTTTGCTATTGGCTTAAAGGAAGTGTTTTTTGTTTGTTTTGGTCAAAGATCATATGTCCAGAAACAATGGTGAACTTTCTCATTAGTTTTAAGGGTTTGTCTGGAGAAGCCCTTAAGCTGTCTATATATTGTCTCCTACTTGTCACAAGAAAGTTAATTTTCCTTTGTGAAGAATCCAAATTAAGTACTGTAAGCCTAGGACTATACTACCCAGTATTATTAATTTTCCACTACTTAGCAACTAACATTTATAGCTCTTACTGGGAACAAATTCATCTATGGAAATGCTTTCAAAGTGTATATGATGGACCAAGAGAAGGTTTTCATACTGTATTCTTGTTTTGGAGCATGGTGGCTCCATACGATAAGCACTGAACTGCAAACCACAAGGTTGGCAGTTCGACCTTACCAGCTGCTCTGTGGGAGAAAGATGAGGCTTCCTGCTTCGGAAATATTAAAGTCTCTGAAACCATATATAGGGTCGTTATGAGTCAGAAATGATTTGATACGACACTTAACAACAATTCTTTTCTTTTTTTTTTAACTTTTTATTGTGAATTGTGTGAAGGTTTACAGACAAGATCATCAGCTTTACATTCAACAAATTACACACTTTGTGTCATCTCAATGATTATAATCCCCTCCCTGCAACAAAAGTTGTCTTACTTCCTCACTATGACACCCCACTTACAAATATATTTCACAAATGAACAAAACAAACATAGTTAATGTGCACATACAAACCAAAAATATATGGTCATTTAAATGCCCAAAGGGCACATTCTGCAAGCCAGCCTCCTGCCGCAGGTACACAGCCTTACTCAGTCCATGGGCCTAGAGCCCACAGCTGCTCTGTCTCTCCACGTCACTGCCTCTGCCACTGCCTCTGCTATCACTGCTTTTCTAGGTAAGAATTTCACACTCCACTCATGCTCTTCCTTCTTGATGGTCCTAGGATCATCTGTTCCTGAAAGGAAAGATTAATTGCTCTCTCCTTTTAGTTACACATCTTCTACAATTACAGTTGTGACCTTCACAATTAATCCTGCTAACAATTACTCACAAATGGATCATAAATCCTATCACCATCATCCTCCATCCCTTTTCACCAGATCCACTTGGGAAAAAGGGAAACTAACCCCTCATTCTGAAACTAGGCACACTCATGAATGTTTGTAAGCCAACCACTTCATGTCTTTATAGATGCCCATTTTTGATAGCCAGTGTCTAAATTGCCCACAGGGTCGCTATGAGTCGGAACCGACTCCACAGCACATAACAACAACAACAACAACATCATCCCAGTACACTGAAGAAACAATGTTGTGCCTTAATATGAAGAATCCTTCCATTCTGGTTGGAAATTTTGAGCAAATGGGTCCATAAGCAAAAATCTAGTTCATCAAATTGTAGCAATTTGTACTTGCTCACAGTATTGAATATCTTTATTTTCATCTGGTCCAGTTCTGGTCAGCTAGGCATCCAAACTAGTTCAAATGGGTGCTAGCTGCAAGCTTGGAAGTTCAAACACACATCCCTGCACTTCAGACCAGCTGACCACTTCACTCTCGGCCCTAGCCCACAGAGGCTAGGTCAGTGCCCATGGGCTCAAGAGTTCACACATCTTCCTAAACTTCAGACCAGCCAGCCCTTCCTCTTCTCTCTCTCATCTCAAGGTCAAACTGAGCCTGGTCTTCATTGCTACATTTCCCCCACTCCCAATTACAAGAAGACCCAGCTGGTCACCAGTGAGCATACTAAACTGTTCACAGGTTCCCTTTAAGTTTCAGTCCCAGAAGGGGGTTTTCCCTGATAGGCTGACTTGTTTTGCCTGGATGCTTCCAAAGCAAACCACTTGTTTGAAATTCAAACAGCCAAACAGTTCACTTTTTTTTTCAGCAGGTCTTTCTTTCAATAAGAATCTTCTGTTCTCCCAGCAGTTCTGGGTTGGTCTGCATGTCTTTTCAAGTGGGAATGTTCCAACTCAGAAGGTTCTGAATGAGGCTCAGAATTCCACCAAAGGGCTCATACTCTACAAAAGCTTAACAAGAAGCCTATTTCCCTGAGTAAAGTAACTCCTCTTTCAGCAAATCCAATCAGTTATAGGCTGAAGACAGGCTTGCAAGCTTCCTATCATCATAATTCCCAATATTCATTTCTATCACATGTAAATGGCTATTTTACAATAGTAGACAATGGAAACCAATATCCAAAAGACAGTCAAATATTTTCTCCCTCCTTTACGCATTCATGTTTCAATCCATGTGTCTGCTCAAAAATCACTGTTGTTCCAAGGACAACAACAATTCTTGACTTACAGATTCACAAAGGCCCTGAGAAGTCCTACAAAGAAAACTCTTAAATATGGGTAAACTGTTCATTCCAAACTTACTTCATGATGGAACACCATTGTAAGCAAATCCTTCCAACTTTCTAAAGAATTGATTTTACAAACAATACACTTGGGAAATGATGATCTTAGGAAACACAGTTACTATGAAAATTTTTACTGGTTTTCTCCAAGAGTCTGCTGTTCTTCTTTATTATATTCCTAGGAGTTAAGCTAGGTAGAAGATTCTATTTGGCTTTTTCAACTTCTCTTCAGTTTTTAATAACAGCTTCCAATGGATTAGTGCCAGCATTATAAAAGAGACATATGCGTATTAAATCGCAAGAGTCTACCCACTACTTCATCCTCAGGAAAAGTTCACAGCTGGTCACAGTAGGGGATCCATCCTGCAAGATACTGATCTTCTGACTGATTTGGAGATGACAGTTTTTCTGCTTCTATTACTCTTTCTGTTCACCTGTCAGAAGCTCTTCTGTCCTATTTCCCCCTTACATTGTATAGAACCACAGGTGTTCACCAACACTTGTCCTTCCTGTGTTCTGGGCTATGGACAAAGGCTAGAAATCTGTCAGAGTATAAACTAAACATAAAAGGTCCACAACTAGGAACATATTTTATTAGGAGAAAACGTTCTAATACTGTAAAGTTTTCCTAATATTGCTACTCCTGACCAGGCAGCACGTTTCTTAGAATATTTAAAAGGATAATAGTAAGCATATAGCTCAGTAGGTCTCAGCTTAATGTGCATCTTTGAAAAAAAACTGTAGATCACTTGACTCCACATTGCACCTGCAGGGAGGGACATTTGCATTTTTAAAGCTTTGCAATTAAAATTGCACACAGATTGACCAAGGCAAGTGATCACTAAGAAGTGCAAAGAGAAAAGGATTTATTTGGTAAAGGGCATAACAAATATAATTTGATAATAATACCAATTGCAACCAAAAAATGTGTATTATTTTGTATATAGGTATGTAAGTATATGAATATGAATATATGGACATATGTGTATGGAAGACTCTCTAGGCATATGCACATACAGATATGCACGTGTGCATATATGTTGTTGTTGTTAAATGCGATTGAGTCATTTCTGACTCATAACGACCCTATATAGGGTTTCTGAGGAGTGGCTGGTGGGTTTGAACTACCAACCTTGTGACTCAAACTGACCTTGCAGTCCTGCGCATTGTCCTGCAGTGCCACACCAGGACTCTGTGTGTGTATATATTCATGTGTAATAAACCACATAGTAGATGCAGGCATGGGTACTTCTTTTTCTTTCTTTTTTGAATTGAGTCTATTTCAACTCATAGAAACCCTATAGGACAGAGTAGAACTGCTCCCGAGGATTTTCACAACTGTAACTCTTAGGAGAGCAACCAGCCTCATCTTTCTCCTTTGGGGTGGCTAGTAGGTTTGAACTGTTGATCTTTAGATTAGTAGGCTCAATGCTTAATCCATTATGCCACTGGGACTCATTCTTAAAAACCAAATACATTACAAGATTGGTTTTATTTAGGGTTTGAAGGTGTAGGATCATAGTGCTGAAGGAAAACTCAGTTAACTGGCATAATTTAGTTCATAAACTATATGTTTTACATTCCAGTGTGGTGAGTAGTGTCTGGGGTCTTAAAATCTTTCAAGCAGCCATCTATACAATTGGTCTCTACTCATGTGGAGCAAAAGAGAAAGAAGGAAAATAAAGACTCGGGGAAGAAGATAACCTAAAGCACTAGTAATCTACACAAACCATGATTTCGTCTATCCTAAAACCAGAACTAGATGGTGTCCAGCATTCTGATCAGGGTCACACTAAATGGGTATTTATGGAATGGGAGAAAAACGTGGAACAGAATTCAAACACATAAAATTTCCTGGCTTACTGCACTGGTAAGACTAGCAGACTTTTGCGCTGTTGTTGAGGTTAGATGCTATCGAGTCAGTTCCAGCTCTTAGCAACCCTATGCACAATAGAATGAAACACTGCTTGGGTCTGTGTCATCTCCTCACACTTATTATTATGGTTGGGTCCATGTTGCAGCCACTGTATCAATCTATTTTATTAAGGGTCTTCCTCTTTTTCTCAGACTCTCCACTCTGCCAAGCATGATGTCCCTTTCCAGGGACTAGTCCTTCCTGACAATATGTCCAAAGTACTAAAGACAAAAATCTCACCATCCAGGCTTTTAAGGAGCATTCTGATTGTACTTCTTCCAAGACAAATTATTCTTCTCCAATACCATAATTCAAATGTATCAATACTTCTAGAATCTTCTTTATTAATTTTCTAACTTTCACATGCAATATGAGGCAATTGAAAATACCAAAGCTTGGGTCATCTTTGCTCTTTAACACTTTAAAGCAGTCTTGTGCAGCAAATTTGTTCACTGTAATACACTTTTTTTTTTTGACTACTGCTTCCAAGAGCATTAATTGTGGATCCAAGCAAAATGAAGACATGAAGACTTTGATAACTTCAATCTTATTTCCATTTGTTGTTGTTGTTAAATGCCGTCAAGTCGATTCTGACCCATAGCGACCCTGTATAGGGTTTCTAAGGAGCAGCTGGTGAGCTTGAACCACTGACCTTGCAGTTCAGATGACTTTGCAGTCTGACGCATTAGCCCACAGCACCACACCAGGACTCCATTTAGCATGATGTTATTTATTAGTACAGTTGTGAAGATTTTTGTTTTCTTTACATTGAAGTGTAATCCATAATGAAGGCTGCAATCTTTTTATCTTCACCAGCAAGAATTTCAAATCCTCTTCACTTCCAGTAAGCAAGGTTGTGGTATCTGCATGTTGAAGGTTGTTAATGAGTTTTCCACAGATCCTGATGCCAGCTTCTTCTTCATATAACCCAACTTCTCTGATTATATACTCATCATACAAACTGAATAATTATGGGAAAAGAATACAACCATGGCACACACCTTTCCTGATTTTGAAGTAGGCACTATATTCCCTTGAACTGTTCAACTGACTGCCTCTTGGTCTATGTACAGGCTCTTCAATGAGCACAATTAAGCGTCCTGGAATTCCCATTCTTTTCAGTTATTCATAGTTTGTTATGATCCACACAGTTGAATGCCTTTGCATAGTTAATAAAACCCAAGTAAACATCTTTCTGGTATTCTCTGCTTTCAGCCAAGACCCATCTAACGTCAGCAATGGTATTCCTCATTGCAAGTCGTCTTCTGAATCCAGTTTGAATTTCTGGTAGCTCCCTGTTAATGTACTGTTGCAACTATTTTTGACTTACCTTCAGCAAAATTTTACTTGCATATGATAGTAATTATATTGTTTGATCATTTCCACATTCTGTTGGGTTGCCTTTCTTTGGAATGAGCACAAATATGGCTCTCTTCCAATTGATTGGCCAGGTAGCTGACTTCTAAATTTCGATGGCACTGATGGTATCGATGATTGAACACATCCAGTGCTGCATCAGTTTGTCTAAACATTTCAGTTATATTCCATCAATTCCTTGAGTCTTGTTTGTCACCAATGCCTTCAGTGCCACTTGGAATCTTTGCTCCAGTACAAATGGTTCTTGATCATATGCTACATCTTGTAATGGTTAAGCATCGACCAATTCTTTTTGATACAGTGACTCTGTGTATTTCTTCCATCTTCCTTTGAAACTTTCTGCACAATTCAACATTTTGCCTATTGTTGTTAAGAGCCATTGAGTTGGTTCCAACTCACAGGGACCTGTATAGGGTTTCTGAGGAGCAACTGGTAAAATTGAACTGCCAACTTTGCAGTTCAAACTGACCTTGCAGTCCAGTACATTAACCTGCAGTACCACAACAGAACTTCAATATTCCAACTGAAGACTTGTTTTTTGTCCCTCAGTTCTTTCAACTTGAGAAATACTAAGCATGTTCTTCCCTTCTGGTTTTCTGACTTCAGATCTTTGAATATTTCATTATAATTTGTCTTTTCAAGCTGCCTTTTGAAATATTTTGTTAAGTTATTTTACTTCATTTCTTCCCATTACTTTAGCTTCTCTATGTTCAAGAGCAAGTTTCAGAGTCCTTTTAACATCCACTTTGGTCTTTTCTTTCTTTCCTGTCTTTTAAATTATCTTTTGTTTTCTTCATGGTGTTTTTTATGTCATCCCACAACTCTTCTGGCCTTTGGTCATTAGTGTCTAATGCATCAAATCTCTTCTTGAGATTGCATCTAAATTAGGTGGGATATGCTCAAGGTTTTGGCTCTCTGGACATGCTTTAATTTTTTTCAGCTTCACCCTTGAACTTGCATGTGAGCAATTGATGGTTTGTTCCACAGTCGGCCCCTGGCCTTGTTTTGGCTGATGACATTGAGCTTGTCCCTCGTCTCTTCCCACAGATGTAGTCAGTTTTATTCCTGTGTATTTTATCTTGTGATGTCCATGTGTATGGTTACCATTAATGTTGTTGAAAGCAAGTATTTTCAATGAATAAGTCGTTGGTCTTACAAAATTCTATCATGTGATCTCTAGCATCATTTTTATGACCAAGGCCATATTTTCCAACTACTGATTCTTCCTCCTTTTTGCTGACAATCACATTCCAATTACCAATATTCTCACTGCATCTTGATTGCATGCTTGATCAATTTCAGACTGAAGAAGTTGGTAGAATTCTTCAATTTCATCATCACTGGTTTTAGTGGATGGTATGTAAGTTTGAATAATAGTAGTATTAACTGGTCTTCCTTGTGGGCATATGGATATTATCCCTTCACAATTTTCATTGTCACTGGCTTTAGTGAACAATATATAAATCTGGATAATAGTGGCATTAGTTGGACTTTCTTGTAGGTATACGGATATTGTCCTATCACAGTATTGTACTTTAAGATAGATCTTGAAGTGCTCTTTTTGATGACTAATGCCTCTTAAATTTTTTATTCTCAGTATAGTAAACTATATGACTGACTGGTTCAAATGGTCAGTAGCTATCAATTTCAGCTTTATAATGCCTAGGATATAACTCTTTGTGCATTCCATTTCATTTTTTATAACTTCCAATTTTCCTAGATTCATACTCCATACATTACACATTCTGATTATTAATGGATATTTGCAACTGCTTCTTCCCATTTTGAGTCATGCCCCATCAGCAAATGAAGGTCCTGAAAATTTTGCTCGATCCACTCATTAAGATCAACTTTACTTTTAGGAGGCAGCTCTTCCCCAGTCATATTTTGAGTGTCTTCCAGCCTGAAAGGCTTATCTTCTGGTGCTATATCAGACAATGTTTTGCTGCTATTGATATGGTTTTCAGTGTCTAACCTTTCAGAAGTGGACCACCTTCTCCTTCTTCCTAGTCTGTTTAAGTCTGGAAGCTTCACTGAAACCTGTCCACCATGGGTGACCCTGTTAATATTTAAAATATAAATAACTGAACTTCTAGCAAGAGCAACGCACAACCACCACAACATGACAAACTGACAAATGAATTGTGGTTTTGTTCTGAGATTGTTTTTAAACATAAATTAAAATTTCCCTTGAGGTTACCATCTAGTAAAATAAAAGATTGACTCATACAATAAAGACTATCACCTATGAGCAATGAACTTCTTAAAAATATATATCAATAGAAGACTCAATGGTCAAAAATTACTCTAAATGAAAGATGACAAGGTGAGGGGGGAGGACAAAGAAACTAAAGTGCTGAAAATGGTACAACCAGAAAGGAATAATAGAGAATGATGACACTGTGAAAAACGTACCAACATTACTAAATCATTTGTGTAGAAATTGTTAAATGGACACCTAATTGGCTATGTACGCTTTCACCTTAAACA
>NW_006408525.1:12316388-12333741 GCF_000296735.1 Chrysochloris asiatica | reverse complement strand
TGTTCCATTTAATTTTTGACTGTTTCCAACTTTCCTAGATTCATACTTCATGTATTTCACATTCCAATTATTAATAGATGTTTACAGCTCTTTCTCTTCATTTTGAGTTGTGTCCCAAAGGCTTTACTCCATTCGCGTCATCACAGTCAACTCCACTTTGAGGAGGCAGCTCTTCCCCAGTCGCATTTTGAGTGCCTTCCAACCTGAGGGGCTAATCTTCTGACACTATCTCTGACAATATTCTGGTGCTCTTCATCATGTTTCAGTATTCAGTATTCTGGTGCTGATAGCATTCCACTGCTATTCATAAGGTTTGTCATGACGAAATATTCTTAAGTAGTCCATCTCTCCTTTTTCCTTGTCTATCTTTTTCTGGAAGCTCAGCCAAGACCTGTCCAACATGGGTGACCCTGCTGATTTTTAAAATATCGTGGCATAGATTATATAGGAAATTTAGAGGGTAGTGCCTTTATGTTAATGGGGAAGACACCATTCAGAATATGAGGGTAAGAATCTTGTATAACTAGAATGCTAATCAATGTCACTGAATTGTGACATTGTTGAACTGGTGTAGGTTCTACTGTATATGTTCAACATTCATTATTTGGCCTTTTCTTTCTTTTTAGTCCTTTTCTTTCTTTCTTGGCTTAATAAGTGATTTTTCAATATGGCTTCCTTAAAATTTCTTCTGATATTAATTTAAAACAGCAATAAGGACTTTTATTAAAGGAAAAAGAATTTAATTCTAAACCCACCTCCAAAACACTAACAAATATTTTTATCTTCCATCTGGATCTGGTCTAGTCTTTGCTCATGTAGAAAAGATTTTGAATTCTGAGTCTGTCACTTTACATTTTACTTACATTTCCTCCCCCAAGCTACCACATAGTGATAATAATTGTCATTTGAGGAACTGCATGATATTCTAGCAAGTATTTATTTGTACCATAATTTAGCAAACCATTCTTTTTCTATTTGGTATTTAAGTGGTTTCTCTAATTTTAGTTGCTCTAGAGAACCTACACACCTGTCAGTTTGTTGTACTGTGCTGGCTTATGTGGTGCTGTGATGTTGGAAGCTATGCCACTAGTATTTTAAGTACCAGCAGGGTCATCCATGAGAGACAGGCTTCAGTGAAGCTTCTAGACTAAGAACAGACTAGAAAGAAGGAATAGGCAACTGGTTTCTGACGGATTAGCCCCTGAAAATATTATGAATACCATCAAAATGTTATCTGATACAGTGCCAGAAGATAAGCCCCTCAGTCTGAAAGGCACTCAAAATACACCTGGGGAAGAGCTGCTTCCTCAAACTAGAGTTGACCATAATGAAGTGGCTGGAGCACAGCTGTCCTGAAAGAACACTCGTTGGCTGGTGGGGCATGGCTCAAAATGAGAAGAAACAGCTGCAAATGCCCTTTAATAACTGGAATATGGAAGATTGGAAGTCGTAAAAAATGTAATGGGATGCATAGAGATCAGTGTGCTAGGCATTAGAGAGCTGAAATGGACAGGTATTTGTCATTTTTAATCAGACACTCATATGATTTACTATGCCAGGCATGATAAATTGAAGAAGAATAATGATTTCACATTCATCATCCAAAAGAACATTTCAAGATCTATCTTGAAATACAATGTTATCTGTGACAGGATAATTATCTATATACTTACAGGGAAGAATATTATAACTATTATTCAAATTTAAGCACTGCAAAAATATGGCAGTATACATCCCTCACCACAGCACTGTCTGTTCAACTGGATTCAACAGTTAGCTATAATAGCCTCACAGAACTGAGACACCACGCTCACAGTTATGGGGTTTATCAGGGAAGTTAATAGGCTACAAAACTGGCTCAGAAAATGCTCAGGACACAGTTGTCCCAGTCAGCTGCTGATAAATGCCCATAAAACAGACCATTTCATCATCAGCCTCAGTCTGAATGTACTAAGCTGTAGTTCTGTGGTCAGCAAACCTAGCTCCCCCACTTTATGAGTTAGCAAAATTAGCACCCCCTCTACAACAAGGAGCTCTGGTAGTGTAGTGGTTACAAACTGGGCTGCAAACTGAAAGGTCAGCAGTTCAAAACTACCAGCTGCTCTGCGGGAGAAAGATGAGGCTTTCTGCTCCCGTAAAGATTTACAACCTCTGAATCCCTGTACAGGGTCGCATAACCACCACCACCGCTACAGGCAAACCTCCTGCCCAAAGTCACTCAGCTTTACTGCTCTGTCTTGTGCTCTGGGTCTTGGTTCTGCTGTTGCTGCTTCTAGATTACTCCTCCAATGTTACAGCGTTCTGTCCTTGGATTGAGGAAGTTCAATGCACAAAGATCTCAGGGTCCAAAGAACGTGCTCCCCTCCTGACTCTTATGATGATGGTAGTGAGATCTCCACTCCTGCTTCTGAGATGGCACACTTTATACCCATGCTAGACTTTCAAGTTTTCACAATTAAAATGAACTCTGCTAACATCTACAGTTGAGTCATGTCATCCCGTCAGTATCTTCTCTCACCTTCTCTTACCCAGACCCAGCAGGGCAGAAATGTTGTTTGATGGGAGTTACAGACCACACCTAGAAGAGATCTTAGATAATTCACATACCACAAGCACCAACCACCAAAGTCAGTGAAAAAAATGAAAGAATTATACCAACTTCTGGTGTGGCACTGCAGGATCAGCACTGGACAGGAAACCACAGGATTGTCAGTTCAAACCCACCAGCTGCTCTTCAGAAACCCTATACAGGGTCTCTATGAATCTGAACTGACTTGATGGCACTTAATAACAACAACCTACTTCTTCAGTCAGAAATTGATCAAACATGCAATCAAGATGCATTGATAATTACTGGTGATTGGAATGTGAAAGTTGGAAATATAGAGAAGGGATGGGTCATTGAAAAATATGGCATTGGTGATGAAGAATATAGAATATGAAATATAGAAATGGTGATGGTGATCACATGATAGAATTTTGTAAGACTAAAGACTTCTTCACTGCAAATACCTTTTTTCAATAACATAAATGAAAACTATACACATGGACCTCACCAGACTAATTTTCCTTGATTACAGGAATAAAGCAAACTATATCTGTGGGAAGAGATGATGCAGAAGCTCAATATCACCAGCCAAAACAAGGCCAGGGGCTGACTATGGAACAGACCATCAGTTGCTCAAGTTCAGGGTCGCAAGCCAAAGAAAATCAAGACATGTTCAGAGAGTCATTATATGACCTTGAATATATCCCACTTGAATTTAGAGGCCATCTCAACAACAGATTTAATGCATTAGACACCAATGACTAAGGGCCAGTAGAATTGTGGATGACATTAAGAATATCATACATGAAGTAAACAAAATATAGAAAAGAAAGAAAAGACCAAAGTAGATGTCAAAACAGAACTCTGAAGCTTGCTCTTGAACATAGAGAAGCTAAAGTAGCTGGTAGAAATGATGAAGTAAAAAAGTTGAACAGAAAATTTCAAAGGGCAGCTCAAAAGACAAAGTCAAGTATTATAATGAAATTTGAAAGAAAATGGAGTTAGAAAACCAAAAGGGAAAAGCATACTCAGCATTTCTAAAACTGAAAGGAATGAAGAAAAAATTCAAACCTCAAGTCACAATATTGAAGGATTCTATGGGCAACATGTTGAATGATGCTGGAAGCATCAAAAGAAGATGGAAGAAATACACAGAATTACTGTACCAAACAGTGACTGAAATGATGGACATTGAATCATATCAAACAGTAGTGCATGCTTATGATTCATTAATGAGTAATTGTTATCATGTCTAATTGCAATGGTCACAACTGTAAAGGTAGAAGTTTTGTAACATAAAGGGGGAAGTAATTCATCTTATATTCCAGAAATAGAGACCCCCCCTAGGACCATCAAGAGAGAAGAGCATGAGCGGAATGTGGGACCTTAACCAGAGAAGCAGTGACACTAGAGATGGAGGCAGAGATGATGACATGGAGAGATAGAGCAGCAGAGAAAGGCTGTGTGCTGGCAGCCAAGAGGCAGGCTTGCAGAATGTGCCCTTTGGTTGTTTAAAAGTTTATATATTCCTGAGTGTTTTTGTGTACATCAAAACAAAACAAAAACAGAGGGAATAGAAACAAATCATGGAGGGGACTGTAATCATTGCAATGAAATGAAATATGATAAGGTGAATACAAAACTGATATTCTTCGATGTAAACTAGCACTCAATTCATAATAGAATTTCCAAAAAAAAGGCTGTGTGTGATCAAGAACCAGTGGTACTTGAATTTATTAATAAAAAGAAGACTTCAGGAATTGATGGAATATAAATTGAAATGTTTCAACAAACTGATGCAGCACTGGAAGCACTCACTAGTCTATACCAAGAAATTTGGAAGATTATCTGGCTAACAGAGTTCTGGTATGGCATTGTAAGATAAGCACTGGACTGCTAACTGCAAGGCCAGCAATTTAAACCCACCAGCTGCTGCTCAGAAATCCTATACAGTGTTGCTATGAGTTAGATCTGACTCGATGGCATTAACGACAAACAACAACACACCTGCCCAACATACTAGAAGAGATCCATATTTGTACCCACTCCAAAGAAAGATAATCCAATAATATGGAAATTATCAAAATTATCATTAATATCATGGTGGTTGGTGATTGTGTACTATGGAATCGGTTCTGACTCACAGTGACCCTGTAGAGGAATTCCGAGGCTGTAAATCTTTACAGGAGTAGAAAATCTCATCTTTTTCCCACTGAAGAACTGGTAGTTTCGAACTGCTGACCTTGAGGTTTGCAGCTGGTAATCACTACACAATATAGGCAAGCAAAATTCTCCTGAAGATAGTTCAAAAATGGTTGCAGCAGCATACCAACAGGGAGCTGCTAGAAATTCAAGTTGGATTCAGGAGATGTACAATGAGGGATATCATTGCTGATGTTAGATGGATCTTGGCTAAAAGCAGAGAACACCAGAACGATGTTTATTTGGGTTTTATTGACTACACAAAGGCATTCAACTGTGTGGATCATAACAAACTATGGATAACATTGCAAAGAATGGGAATTCCAGAACACTAAATTGTGCTCATGAGGAACCTATACATAAACCAAGAGATAGTCATTTGAACAGAGAAATGGGATATTACCTAGTTCAAAATCAGGAAAGTTGTATGTCAGGGTTGTATCCTTTTCCTATACTTATTCAATCTGTATGTTGAGTGAATAATTAGAGCAGTTGAATTATACGAAGAAGAATATGGCATCAAGATTGGAGGAAGACTCACTAACAATCTGTAATATGCAGATGACACAACCTTGCTTGCTGAAAGTGAAGAGGGACTTGAAGTATTTACTGATGAAGATCAAAGAATACAGCCTTCAGTATAGATTGCACCTCAACATAAAGAAACAAAAATCCTCATAACTGGACCAATAAATAACATCATAATAAGTGGAGAGGAAGATTGAAGTTGTCAAATACTTCATTTTGCTTAGATCCACAATCAACACTCACGGAAGCTTTGTTTTTGTTGTTGTTGTTAAGTGCCTTCAAGACAGTTCCGATTCATCACAACACTGCATAGGGTTTCTGAGGAGCAGCTGGTGGGTTTGAACCACTGACTTTGTGGCTCAAATTGACCTTGAAGCCCAGTGCTTTATCCTACAGCACCACACCAGGACTCATAGAAGCAGTAGTTAAGAAATCTAATGACATTTTGCATTAAGCAAATTTGCTGCACAAGACATCTTTAAAGTGTTAAAGAGCAAGGATGTCACTTTGAGGAGTGAGTCTGCCTCAAGCCATATTTTCAATCACCTCATCTGCATATGAAAGCTAGACAGTGAATAAGAAAGACTGGAGATGAATTGAATTGTGGCTTTGGTGAAGAATATTTAAAGTATCATGGATTTCTAGAAGAACAAATCGATTTGTCTTAGAAGAATTAAAGTCAGAATTTTCCTTAGAAGAGAGACTAGAGAGACTTTGTTTTGTGTACTTTGGACATTTTATCAGGAGGAACCAGTTCCTGAGAAAGGACATCATATTCAGTAAAGTAGAGGGCCAGTGAAAAAGAGGAGGACCCATAAGGCGCTCTGGTAGCGTCATGGTTACAAATCGGGCTGCAAACTTCAAGGTCAGCAGTTCGAAACTACCAGCTGTTCCGCGGGAGAAAAAATGAGGCTTTCTGCTCCCTTAAAGATTTACAGCCTCGGAAACCCTGTGCAGGGTCGTATGGGTCGGAACCGACTCCACGGCACATAACCATCACCACCTAATGAGATGGATGGACACAGTGGCTGCAACAGTGGGCTTAAACATAACAATTGTGAGGATGGTATAGGACTGGGCAGTGTTTTGTTCTGTTGTGCAGAGGGTCTCTATGAGTGGGAACCAACAACAACAGAGAAAATGGCAATAAAGAACTGGTGTATGTGGATGTTTATTTTTCTCTTAAATCAATTTCCTGAAGATAATTTTCTGGAAATCTGGGTCAAAGGATATTAACGCTTTTTTATGACTCTTGTTAATGATTACTAAATTGCTTTCCAAAAGGTTGAATAAATTCGCAAAGCCCTGCCCAACACCATGGCATGATTGCTGATATTTTCAGGGATGGGCAGGCAATACTATAGGTCTGTTGGCTTTTTCCAAGAGAGATGAAAGAATGTACTCCAAATGTACTGGTCACATGGCAAGAAGAATGGCAAGAAGCCAATTGACAACAACAGTCTTAGGATGCTGCTCAAAGATCTCACCTGCCATGCTCCGGCATTTTCCATGCCTTCTCACTAGCTCTCAAAATAACCCTTGGAAGTAAGATCTTCTTATTACTCTATAGATGAGGATAGCGTGGGAAGGAGAGATTAAACAACTTGTCCAGCTGTTAATGCAGCAAGTAAGAACTGGGAGGAGTGTTTGAACCCTGCGTTTTACTACTGTTGTACTACAGTCCTGAGTCCTGGCATGGTGCTGTGGGTTAATGCACTAGACTGCAAAGTCAGTTTGAACCACAAGGTCCGGCGGTTCAAGATCACCAGTCGCTCCTTGGAAACCTTATACAGGGTTGCAATGGGTTGGAACCAACTCAACGGCACTCAACAATAATATACTATACTGCAAGCTCTTGGTGTAGTGCTTTAAAATCTGCGCTGGCCTGCAAACCATGAGGTCGGCAGTTCAAACCCACCAGCTGCTCCTTGGAAACCCTATACAGGATTGCTATGAGTGGGAACTGACTTGATGACACTTATCAACAACAACATACTACACTGCACTTCATACCATTGATTGGTCAATCAGCTCAGAATCTTGCTTAAATCATGTATTGGCTGTAAAAAGGGATATGATGTAATAAATTTGGCAGGTTAAAGATGTGCACAAATTCTCTGTGATGCTCCTTCCATCAGTAGGTGGCGTGTATTTCCCTAACTCTTGAATCTGGACTGACCTTGTGACTTCTTTTGACCAATGGAATGCCACATATGTGATGCTGGCTAGGTCAGGCTAGGTTTTAAGAGGACTGAAAGCCTCAGTTTTGGCCTTCATGGAACTGAGCCACTGTGCACAGAGGGCTAGCTCTTAACATAGAGAAATAATGCCTGACCAGTCCCCAAGGTGGTAGCCATCGCAGCTGAGGCGCCCCACTTGTGAGCATCACTGTCTTGGATCCTCCAATCAAGCCGCCCAGTCAACAATATTTGAAGCATAAACAAACCATCCCTGATGGGCTAACTCTTCTTCAGTTCTCTTAAGCCATTAAGATTTGAAGTAGTTTGTTATGCACCAATAGATAACTGGAGCAATAGGTCTTATTTTGGTGAATGTCAAGTGCAGGCAGAATAACCCATGGTTGATACCTTCACTCTTCCCTAGCCCTAACACAAACTGCCTGCTAACAGTTGATATGTTATCAGTTCAAATCCACTCAGTGATTTCTTATGGAAAAGATCTGGAGATTGGCTTACTAAAGGTTACAGCCTAGGAACCCTTACTGGGCAATTCTTCTCTCTCTGGGGTGACTATGAGTCGGAATTGACTTCATAGCATGGAACAATATCTCCACCTCATTCTTATCTCTGTCCACCACTGAACTGTTGCACTACATTTGCTGATGTACGTGTCTACCCCCTCTACCAAACTGAGTGCAGTTCACCCTTGGTAACCACAACACCTTGCATTAGGTCTGGCACCCAAGAGTCACTTAATAAACATTTGTTGAATGAATCATAATTTATTCTCCATTGATTTATGAAAACACACTAAACTGAATAACAGCTTTTAGTTATTGTGCTCAGCACTGTGCAACGTGTTTTACATGGATTATCTCATTAATCATCATAACCCCATGAAGTTGTTGTTGTTGTTAAGTACCATGGAGTCGGTTCCAACTCATAGTGACCCTGTATAGGGTTTCCAAGGCTGTGAATCTTTACGGAAGCAGAAAGCCTCATCTTTCTCCCACAGAATGGCTGGTAGTTTGGAACTGCCGACCTTGAGGTTAGCAGCCTGATTCGTAACCACTCTGCTAGAAGTAGGTTCCATTATTACCGACATTTTATGGATGAGGAAACAGAGTAACTTACCCAGAAGACAGTGCCACTAAGTAAGGCAGTGCAAATCCAAACACCGGTCATCTGATGTCAGAGGCTGAACTCTGCAAAGAGAAAATGTTTTATAATAAAGATTCCAACTATACAAATAAGTAGAAAGACTAGTAGAGCAAATACCTATGTCCCAAAGTCTCATGTTTGCTTCAAATATCTGCAGTGCTTTAAAGAAACACAGTATAGATTCACAGGAAGTCTCTTTTATTACCTCTCAATTCTACATATCTCTTTCCTCCCTTGATGAGATCAGAAACCCCATCCCTTGTTGCTATTGCTTTATTTCAGGACTCCTGGTGGAACTGTGGGTTAGCAGTTGGACCGCTAACCACAAAGTCAGAGGTTTAAACCCACCAGCTGCTCCTCAGGAGAAAGATGAGGCTGTTTGCTCTTGTAAAGATTAATACCCTCGGAAGCGCTACAGAACAGATCTACTCTATTCTAATAGGGTCACTATTAGTTGGAATTCACTCAAGGGCAACGATTTGTTTTTCTTTAGGGTAGGTGGCTGTTAACAATTTTATAATGTCTCTAAAAACCCCAAAAGAACTCCCACTTAACAACTGATATGGAAGGAGTTGACTGAGACCCTGATTTAGACTTTCAGTCCCCAGAATTGTGAAACAACAAATTTCTGTTCCCTAAATCTCGACCCCTGGAGGTATTTGTGCTACAGCAGCACAAGATAACTAAGACAGATGTCCTATGACACAGAAGCTGCCAGCCAATGAATGGCTGGAGCTACCAGAAGCTAGGAGAGTGTCATGGAACAATTACCTCCCAAGGCTTCAGAAAGAATGAACATGGCTGACAACCTGATCTTGGACTCTCGGTCTCCAGAGCTGTGAAAGAATAAGTTTTGTTTTTTTTTTTAAATCACTCATTATGTGGTATGTTGTTATCTCAATACTGATGTTTTTAGGTGCTGCCGAGTCGATTCTGACTCATAGTGACCTATGCACAACAGAACGAAACACTGCTCGGTCCCACGCCATTCTCACAATCATTGTTAAACTTGAGCCCATTGCTGCTGCTCACTGTGCTAATCCATCTCATTGGGGGTCTTCCTCTTTTTTACTGGCCTTCCACGTTACCAAGCATGATATCCTTCTCCAGAGATTGGTCCCTCCTGATAATATGTCGGAAGTATAAGAGACAAAGTCTTGCCATCCCGGTTTTCAAGGGGCATTCTGGTTGCACTTCATCTGACACAGATTTGTTTGCTCTTTCAGCAGTCCGTTGTACTTTTAATGTTCTTCTCCAACACCATACCTCAAATGCATCAATTCTTCTATGGTCTTCCCTATTCATTGTGCAACTTTCACATGCATATGAAGCTACTGAAAATACCTTGGGCCAGGTACACTTTAGTCCTCAAACTGACATCTTTACTCTTGAACTATTTAAATAGGTCTTGTGCAGCATATTTGCCTGATGCAATATGTTGTTTGATTTCTTGACTGTTGCTTCCATGATTGTTGATGGTGGATCCAAACAATACAAAGCTTTGACAAAAACTTTTACCATGATGTTTTCATATTGGTCCAGTTGTGAGGATTTTTGTTTTCTTTACATTAAGTTGCAATCTATACTAAGGCTGTGGTCTTTGGTCTTCCTCAGTAAGTATTTTATGTCCTCTTCATTCTCAGCAAGCAAGGTTGTACCCTCTGCATATCACAGGTTGTTAATGAGTCTACTTCCAATCTTCATGCCACAATCTTCTTCATATATTCCAGTTTCTTGTATTATTTGTTCAGCATACTGATTGAATCATTATGATGAAAGAATACAACCCTTTCCTAATTTTAAACCATTTAGTGTCCTCTTGTTCTGTTCGACCGACTGCCTCTTGGTCTATGTCCAAGTTCCTCAGGAGCAAAATTAAGTGTTCTGGAATACTCATCCTCCATACTGTGCCTCTCCTTCTTCCAAGTCTGTCTTAGTCTGGAATTTCAGCTGAAACCTGTCCACCATGAGTGATCCTGCATTAGAAATCCTGGTGGCACCACTTCCAGCGTCACAGCAAAACACAAGCCACCACAGTAGGACAACCAGATAGGCTACTGGTGAATTTCAACTCTGGGAAACTAACACATAGACCAAACAGGCGACAGAGAGTACTAAGGAACTTGCCAGTTTTTAGAATAGGTAAACATGGAAATGTTTCCAGAGAAAATGGAGGTTGAGGGTCAATGGAAATCTTGGTACAATGTATGAATTTTCATAATCATGTGTACTCTTCCCCATCCTGCTGGGGGTGGCCCACTTTGGCCAATGATCTCATGCCAGGGAATTCCTACAGTCACTTGGCACTTCGGGAGATTGCTATTTCAGACCATTCCAGCTGCAGTGGTGCACAGAATGGTACATACAACAAACACCACATAGCTGGATTACAAACCTCACCCAGAAAGGACCGGTGCAGTTAGCTCATAAAGTTCACACCAGCACCCAGCAAAGACAGGTGGCCTTCAGGGAGGACCTGAAGGAGATAGCTCCCTTGGAATAAAATGAGGTTAGACATCAGTCTCTGATGATTTAATTGCTCATCCACAGAGAGCAGCCACAAGGCTGGCCATGCCAACCAACTCGCCGCTCTTAGAACTCTATACAGGATCGCTGTAAGTTAGAATGACTTGATGGTGTTCAAAAACTGCTGTTTAAGGAGCTAAACTGGCCTTGGGTTAGCCCTGCCTGATGAAGTTTACAGTTTCCTATGTTCCACTTAAATGTACACCTGAAACATTCCCAAGACCCATGTGGTGACGGTGTCAAAAGCTGGACAGTGACTGTTCAGACTGTTACTATGTCCCTCCCCACCAAATGACTTATAAATCCTTACCCCTATGCCATGGTATCATAGTGGATTACAAGCTATACTGCTAACCACAAGGTCCATAGTTCGAATCTACCAGCCACTCCACAAGAGAAAGATGAGGCTTTCTGCTCCTGTAAAGATTTACCATATCGTAAACCCCATACAGGGTCACTATGAGCCAGTACCAACTCTGGCACACAACTGCCACCACCATATCTATAGAAAGGAGCCCTAGTGGCACAGTGCTTGAAGCTCTTGGCTGCTAACTGGAGGTTTGGTTGTTCAAATCCATAGGGTGCCCAGTGGGAAAAAGATGTGGCAGTTGTCTTCCATAAAGATTACAGCCTTGTAAAACACACAAGACAGTTCTCCTTTGATATGTAAGGTCACTGTGACTCAGAATAGACTCCATGACAATGGCATTGCTTTTTCAAAAAACTTTTTAACATCAAAGGTCATTAAAAAAAACACAGGAAATTAAAGGCCAAAATGGATGTCAGAAGAGACGTGAAAACTTGTTCTCCAGCACAGAATGCTAAAGTGAATTGAAGAAATGAGGAAGTCGAAGAGCTGAACAGCAAATTTCAAAGGGTAGCTTGAGAAGACAAAGTCAAGTATTATAATGAAATATGCAAAGACCTGGAGTTAGAAAACCAAAAGGGAAGAACATGCTCAGCATTTCTCAAGTTGGAAGAACTGAAGAAAAATTTCAAGACTTAACTTTCCATATTGAAGGATTCCACGTGCAAAATATTAATGATGCAGAAAGCATCAAAAGAAGATGGAAGGAACACACAGTCCTGATACCAAAGAGAAATGGTCGATGTTCAGCCATTTCAAGAGGTAACATATGATCAAGAGTCGATGGGACTGAAGTCAGAAGTCCAAACTGCACTGAAAGTATTGGCAAAAAAATTGTCTCCAGGAATTGACAGAATACAAATTGAAATCTTTCAACAAACTGACTCATCAAGGCAGGCACTCACTCAACTACGCTCAGAACTTTGGATACTAGTCACCTGATCAACTGATTGGAAGAGATCAATTATTTGTGCCCATTCCAAAGATAGGTGACCTAACAGAATGTAAAAATCATAGAACAATATCATTAATATCACATGAAGTAAATTTTTGCTGAAGATAATTTTTAAATGGCTGCAATAATACATCAAAAGGGAACTGCCAGAAACTCAAGCCAGGTTCAGAAGAGACTGTGGAGCTGGAAATACCATTGCTGACGTCAGATGGATGTTGGCTGAAAGCAGAGAATACCAGATAGTTGTTTACTTATGCTTTATTGAGTATGTAAACACTTTTGACTGTGCAACATGACAAGTTATGGATAACATTGTGAAGAATGGGTATTCCAGAACACTTGACTGTACTCATGAGGAACCTGCACATAGACCAAGAGGCAGTCATTCAAACAGAACAAAGGGATACTGTATTATTTTAATTAAGGAAAGGTGTTGTCCAGGGTTCTTTTGTTTTGTTTTGTTTTACCATACTTATTCACTCTGTATGCTGAGCAAATAATCTGAGAAGATGGATTATATGAAGAAGAATGTGACATCAGAATTGGAGAAAGATTCATTAACAACCTGTGATATGCAGATGATATAACCTTGCTTACTGAAAGCTTGTTGTTGTTGTTAGGTACCATCTAGTTGGTACCAACTCATATTGACCTTATGCATAGCAGAACGAAACACTGCCAATCCTGGGCCAATCTCACTATCATTGCCACACTTGAGCCCATTGATACTGCCACTTGGCCAATCCATCTCACTGGGGGTCTTCCTCTTTTTCTCTGACCCTCCACCTTACCGAACATGATATCCTTCTCCAGTGACTCATCCTTCCTGACAATATGTCCGAAGTATGAGAGACAAAGTTTGGCCATCCTGGCCTCCAAGGAGCACTCTGGCTGCACTTCTTCCAACACAGATCTGTTTGTTCTTTTGGCAGCCCAAGGCACTTTCAATATTCTCCTCCAAAACCATAACTCAAAAGCATCAATTCTTCTATGGTCTTTCTTATTCACTGTCCAGCTTTTGCAGGCATATGAGGTTATTGAAAATACCATGGCTTGGGTCAAGTGGACCTTAGTCTTCAAGTTGACATCTTTGCTCTTCAACACTTTTAAAAGGTCTTGTGCAGCTGATTTACCTAATGCAATACATTTGTTTTTTTGACTGCTTCCATGAGTGTTGATAGTTGATCCAAGAAACATGAAGTCATTGACAACTTCAATCTCTTCTCCATTGATAAGAAAGTTGTTTATTGGTCCAGTGGTGAGGATTTTTGTTTTCTTTACATTGAGATGCTAAGAGGACTTAAAATACCTACGGATGAATATCAAAGAACACAGCCTTCAGCATGGATTGCATTTCAATGTAAAGAAAACAAAAATCCTCACAACCAAACCAATAAATAACCTCATTAGAGAGAAAAGATTAAAGTTGTCAAAGACTTCATTTTACTTGGATTGACAATCAACACTCATGGAAGTAGCAGTCAAGCTATCAAGCAATCAAACAGCAGATTTAGGCAAATCTGCTGCACAAAACCTAACTAAAATGTTCAAGAATAATGATATCAGACCCAAGTCATGGGTCTGATATCTGGTAACTTAATATGCATGTGAAACCTGATATCTGATAACATACTATGCATGTGAAAGTTGAACAGTGAATAAGGAAGATCGTGGAAGAATTGATGCACTTGAGTTATGGTGTTGTAGAAGAACACATAAATGAAAGTATCATAGACTGCAAGAAGAACACATAAATCTGTGTTGGAAGAATTACAGCTAGAATGTTTCTTAGAAGTAAGAATGTCAAGTCTTTGTCTCTCATACTTCAGTCATATTATCGGAAGGGTTCAGTCCCTGCAAAAGGACATCATGTTTGGTAAAGTAATGGATCAGCAAAAAAGAGGAAGTGGCCCCAAAAGATGGATTGGCACTGTGGCAGCAGCAATGGGTTCAAGATTGTGAGACTGGGACAGGACCAGGTAGTGTTTTGTTCTGTTGTGCTTAGAATCATTGAGTTGGAACTGACTCAATAGCACCTAACAACATTGTGAATTCAGCGAAGGTTTACAGAGCAGATCATCAGTTTTACTTGCAACAAATCATATACTTAGCTTCATTAGAATGATTGCATTCCCCTTCACATCCACAATTAACAGTATTTATCTGTATTCACTTTAAGTCTTGCATTCCTCCCTGTCTCCTGCTACCTTCATCTTTTCTCTGCCATCCTCCTTCGTGTTGTATATTGCCTGCCTCATCACCCATGTTAATATGTGTCTACCCTCTAACCTAGGAGTCCTGGTGTGGCACTGTGGGTTAATGCTCCAGACTGCAAAGCCATTTGAACTGCAAGTTCGGTGGTTCAAGCTCACCAGTCGCTCCTCAGAAACCCTATACAGGGTTGCTATGGGTCGGAACTGACTAGACAGCACTTAACAACAACACCCTGTATCCCATGAGTAATCTCCACCACCCCTACCCTGTAACCACCATAGAAAGTTTCTTTTATCAAGAACATCTGTTCTTAACTTTTCATACTAGTGGTCTCATACAATATCTGTCCTTTGTGACTGACTAATTTCACTCAGCATAATGTAGAATTTTCTGGACTGAGTTCATTTTGTTTATGAGTTTTCTTTTCCTTTTCATAACTGTTGTGTTAATATTTACTAAATTTTCCTGTTTTTATTTTTATTTTTTTAACTTTTAATTGTGAATTGAGTGAAGGTTTACAGAATAGAGCAATACCACCTTCAACAAATTCTGTACTTTTTGTCATTACAACGATTACAATCCACTCCATGTACTATCAGTTAATAATATTTACCTTTATTCACTTTTTATCCCTTTCCCCCAACCTGCCATGTAACCATCACAGACTCATTTAACAACAGAATCTTATTTTAACTTTTCACAACAGTGGTCTCATGTAAGTTTGTGTGTGTGTGTGTGTGTGTGTGTGTGTGTGTGATTGAATAATTTCACTCAGCATACTAGCCTCCAGGTCATCCATGTTGTGAGGTGATTGGCAAATTCTTCGTTATTTTCAGCTTTGTGTAATATTCCATCAAGTGTATATACTGAAGTTTGTTTAACTGTTCTACTATTGATGAACATTTAGGTTGTCTCCATCTTTTTGCTATTGTGAATAGTGAATGAACATGGGTGTGCATAGATCTAGTCCTCTCACAGCCCTGATTTCTGGGGAATATATACCAAGTAGAGGGATTGCCAGGTCACATGGTATTTCTTTTTCCAACTTTTTGAGAAAGTACTATACCGTTTTCCACAGTGGTTGCACCATTTTACAGTCCCAACAGCAATGTAGGAGGATCTCAGTCACTCCGCGCTCTTGCCAGCATCTGTTGTTTACTGTTTTTTGGAACGTTGCTATTAATGCTGGAGTAAGATTATCTCAATGTTTTAATTTGCATCACTATAGTGGCTAATGATTTGATCACGAGCATTTTTCATGTTTGTTGGCCACCTGAATGTCTTCGTTAGTAAAGTGTCTGTTAATATCCTCTGTCCATTTTTATATTGGATTATTTGTCTTCTTCTTGTTGAGGTATTGAAGTGTTTCAGTGAATTTTGGAGAGTAGTCCTTTGTCTGATATGTCCTTGCCAAACATTGTTTCCCAATCTGTGAGTTCTCTCATTACTCTTTTGGTGAAATCCTTTGATGCACATAAGTGACAAATTTGCAAGGGATTCTAGTTATCTAGTTTGTCTTCTGTTTGTGTGTTTTCAATTATGTTTGATAGTATTTATGCCATGTACCAAAGCTCCTAAGTTTGTCCCTATTTTTCAGAAGATCTGTATAGGTCTAGGGTTAACATGTATATCTTTAATCCATGTTGAGTTCATTTTTATAAATGGGATGAGATATGGATCTTGTTTCATTTTTCTGTAAGTGGATTTCCTATTTTGCCATCACCATTTGTTAAAGAGACTATCTCTTCCCCCATTTAATGAATTTTGGCCTTTTGTTGACCATCAACTGACCTTAGGTGAATGGTTTTACTTTGGGATTCTCAATACTTTTCCATTGATCTATGTGTCTTCATTGTACCAGTACCAGGCTGTTTTGATTACTGTGACTGTGTGGTAGGTTTTGAGATTGGGAAGTAAGAGGCCTCCTTCTTTGTTCTTCTTTTTAAGTAATGCTTCGTTTATCCAGGGTCTCTTTCCTTTCCATATAAAGTTAGTGATTGGTTTTCCCATCTCTTCAAAGAATGATGTTGGAATCTGGATAGGGACTGTGTTATATCTGTAGATTACCTTAGGTAGTGTTGACATTTTCACAATGTTAAGTCTTCCTATCTATGAGCATAGTATATTCCTCCGTTTCTGTAGGTTTCTTGAAGGTTTCTTTTGGTGTCTTGTAGTAGTGTTTTGAAATTTTCTTTGTATAGGTCGTTTGTTTCCCTGGTTAGATTTATTTCCAAGTATTTAATTTTTGGGGTGGCTATTGTAAATGATATTGTTTTCCTGATTTCCTTTCTTCTGTGGTTGTTTGGTGCCATAGAGTTAGCACTGACTCATAGTGACCCTATGCACTACAGAATGAAACATTGCACAGTCTCTCACAACCTCACAATCATTGCAAATCCTGAGCCCATTGCTGTTACCACTCTGCCAATCCATCTTGTTGAGGGCCATCCTCTCCTTCTCTGACCCTCTACTTTACCAAACATGATATACTTCTCCAGGGACTGGTCCCTTCTGATAATATGTCTTAAGTGTGAGAGATGAAGTCTGGTCATTCTAGCTTTCAAGGAGCATTCTGGCAGTACTTCCAACACAGATTAGTTTATTCTTTTAGAAGTCCATGGTACTTTTAATATTCTCCTCCCACACCATAATTCAAATACATCAATTTTTCT
>NW_006408525.1:12314503-12315903 GCF_000296735.1 Chrysochloris asiatica | reverse complement strand
GGTGAAAGAATACAACCCAGTGCACACTTTTCCTAATTTTAAACCATTCGGTGTTCCCTTGTTCTGTTTGAGCCACTGCCTGTTGGTCTAAGTATAGATTCCTCATGAGTACAATTAAGTGATTTGTAATACTTATTTTCCACAGTGTTGTCCTTAACTTGTCATGATCTACACAATAGAAAACCTTTGTCAATAGTCAATAAAGCACTGGTAAACATCTTTTGTGTTGGAAGAAGTACAGCCAGAGTGCTCCTTAGAAGCCAGGTCAAACTTCATCTCTCATCCTTCCAGACATATTATCAGGAGGGACTAGTCACTCAAGACTGGTCATGCTTAGTAAACTGGAGGGTCGTAGAAAAAGAGGAAGACGCTGAATGAGATGGATTGGCACTGGGGCAGCAGCGATGGACTCAGGTGTGGCAACCATTGTGAGGTAGGCCCAGGACCAGGCAGTGTTTCATTTTGTTGTGTACAGGGTCACTATGAGTCACTACCAACGCAATGGCACCTAACAACAACAACAAATATCTTTCTGGTATTCTCTGCTTTCAACCAAGATCCATCTGACATCAGCAATGGTATCTCTTGTGCCACGTCCTCTTGTGAATCCAGCTTGAACCTATGGAAGTTCTCTGGTTGCAGCGTTACTGGATTATCTTTAGCAAGAATTTACTTACATGAGAGATTAATGATATTGTCTGGTGATTTCTGCATTCCGTTGGGTCACCTCTCTTTGGAATGGGTACAAATATGGATCTCTTCCAATCAGTTGGCCAGGTAGTTGTCTTCCAAATTGCTTGGCATAAATGAGTGAGCGCCTCCAGTGCCACATCAGTTTGTTCAAAGATTTCCATTTGTATTTCATCTATTCCTGATACCTTGTTCTTTGCCAATACCTTCAATGCACCTTAGACATCTTCCTTCAGTATCATATGCTACCTCTTGAAATGGTTGAACATTGACCATTTCTTTTTGGCACAGTGACTCTGTGTATTCCTTCCATCTTATTTTGATGCTTTCTGCATCATTCAATATTTTGCCCATATAATTCTTCAATATTTCAAGCTGAGGCTTGAATTTTTTCTTCAGTTTCCTCAGCTTGAGAAATGCTGAGCATGCACTTCCCTGTTGGTTTTCTAATTCCAAGACTTTGCACATTTCATTATAATATTTTACTTTGTCTTCTCAAACTGACCTTTGAAACTTTCTATTCAATTCCTTCACCTCCTCACTTCTCCTTTTTACATTAGCATCTCTATGCTGGAGAGCATGTTTCAGTCTCTCTGACATCCATTTTGGTCTTTTCCTTCTTTCTTATATTCTCAATGACCTTTTACTTTCTTCTTGTATGATGTTCTTGATGTCATTTCATAACTCTTCTGGTCTTTGGTCTTTAGTGT
>NW_006408525.1:12301849-12313404 GCF_000296735.1 Chrysochloris asiatica | reverse complement strand
CTTTCAGCAAGCAAGGTTGTATCATCTGCATATCGCAGATTGTTAATGAGTCTTCCTCCAATCCTGATGCCACGTTTTTCTTCATACAAGCCAGCTTCTTGGATTATTTGCTTAGCATACAGGCTGAATAAACATGGTGAAAGAATACCACACTGTCGCACACCTTTCTTAATTTTAAACAATTCAGTGTTTCCATGTTCTGTTTGAACAAATGCCTCTTGGTCCATGTACAGATTCCTCATGAGCACAGTTAAGTATTCAGGAATACTCATACTTTGCAATGTTGTCCATAGCTTGTCATGATCCACACAATTGAAAGCCTTCGTGTAGTCAATAAAGCACAGGTAAACACCTTTCTGGTATTCTCTGCTTTCAACCAAGATCCATCAGACATCAGCAATGATATCCCTCATTCCACAGCCTCTTCTGAATTTGGCTTGAACCTCTGGAAGTTTTCTGTCAATGTATGCTTGCAGCCATTTCTGTATTACTTTACACACATGGGATATTAAAGATATTGTCTGATGATTTCCACATTCCATTGGGTTACCTCTCTTTGGAATGGGTACAAATACTGATCTCTTCCAATCAGTCAGCCAGAAAGTTGTCTTCCAAATTTCTTGGCATCGATGAGTGAGTGCCTCCAGTGCTGCCTCACTTTCCTGAAAGATTTCAGTTTTTATTCCATCATTTCCTAGAGCCTTGTTCTTTGCCAATGCCTTCAGTGCACCTTGGACTTCTTCCTGCAGTATCATTGGCTCTTGATCAGCTCTTGAAACAGTTGAACATTAAGTGTTTTCTTTTGGTACAGTGACTCTGTGTACTCCTTCCATCTTCTTTTAATACTTTCTGCATCATTCAATCATTTGCCAAGAGAATCCTTCAATAATGAAAGTCGAGGCTTGAATTTTTTCTTCAGTTCCCCCAGCTTGAGAAATGGTGAGTGTGTTCTTCCTTTTTGGTTTTCTGACTCCAGATCTTTGCACATTTTGTTGTAATATTTTACTTTGTCTTCTCAAGCTGACCTTTGAAATTTCTGTTCAGCTCTTATACCTCCTCATTTCTTCTATTTGCTTTAGCATGTCTATGCTGGAGAGCAAGTTTCAGTTTCTTCTGATATCCATTTTGGTCTTTTCCTGCTTTCTTGTTTTCTTAGTGACCTTTTGCTTTCTTTCTATGTGATGTTCTTGATGTCTTTTGGTCTTTGGTCTTTAGTGTCTAATGCATCAAACTGTCCTTGAGATGATCTCTAAATTCAGGTGGGATATGTTCAAGGTCATATTTTGCCTCTTGTGGACTTGTTTTCACTTTCTTCAGCTTCAGTTTGAATTTGCATATGAGCAATTGATGGTCTGTTCCACAATCTGCCCCTGGCCTTGTTTTTACTGATAATATAGAGCTTTTCCATCACTTCTTTTTGTAGATGTAGTCAATTTGATTTCTGTGTATTCCATCTGGTGAGATCCATGTGTATAATCATCTCTTATGTTGTCTAAAGAAGGTATTTGAAATGAACAAATCTTTGATTTCGTAGCATTCTATTATGCTATCTCTGACATTGTCTCTATCACCCAGGACATATTTTCTCACTACTGATCTGCCTTTTTGTTTGCAACTTTTGCATTCCAATCACCAGTTATTATCAATACATTTTGATTGATGTTTGATCAATTTCAGACTGAAGAAGTTGGTAGAATTCTTCATTTTCATCATTGAGAGCTTTCGTGGTTTGCCCATAAAATTGAATAACAGTGGTATTAACTGGTCTTCCTTGTAGGCATATGTATATTGTCCTATCACAGACAGCGTCATACTTCATGACAGATCTTGATATGTTCTTTTTGATAATGAATGTGACACCATTCTTCTTCAATTTGTCAACCTGGCATGTAAACCATGTGATTGTCAGATTCAAAATGGCCAATATCTGTCTATTTCAACTCACTAATGTCTAGGATATCAATGTCTATGAGTTCCATTTCATTTTTGACAATTTCCAATTTTCCTATATTCAAACTTCTCACAGTCCGTGTTCCAATTATTAATGGATGTTTACAGCTGTTTCTCTTCATTTTGAGTTTTGCTCCATCAGCAAATGAAGGTACAAAAGGCTTTACTTCATTCACGTCATCACGGTCAACTCGACCTATTTCTCAGTCACCTCCAACTTGAGGGACTCATCTTTCAGCACTGACAGTATTCTGGTGCTCCTCATCATGTATCAATATTCAATATTTTGGGGCTATCTGACAGTGTTCCACTGGTATTAATACGGTTTTAAGTGACTAAATATTCTGAAGTCGTTTGTCTCTCCCTCTTTGTAGTTCGTCTTCATCTGGACGTTCATCTGAAACCTATCCACCATGGGTAACCTGCTGGCATTTAAAATACCCATGGCATAGTTTCCAGAATCACAGCAACACCCAAGCCACCACAGTACAACAAACTGACAGATGAGTGGTGGGATTTCCTTTTAGAGCTCCCTTTATTGTTGTAAAGTATTCAAATGATTTTTGTGTGTTGATCTTGTACTCTGACACTGAGAAATCCATTGATGAGTTCCAATAATTTTTTTGTAGAGTCTTTGGGATTTTCTAAATACAAGATCATATCATCTGCAAATAGAGTTTTATTTCTTTTATGCTAATTTGGAATCCTGGTGTTCCGGCCACTGTGGGTTAATGTGCTGGACTGTAAAGTCAGTTTGAATTGCAAGGTTGGTGGTTCAAGCTCACCAGCTGCTCCACAGTAACCCCATACAGATTCTCTATGGGTCAGAACCAACTTAATGGCACTCAACAACAACATGATAATTCAGATGTCATTAATCACCCTTTCTTACCTTATAACTGGAGTCCTGGTGTGACGCTGTGAGTTAATGCGCCAGACTGCAAAGCCGTTTGAACTATAAGGTCGGTGGTTCAAGCTCACCAGTCGCTCCTTGGAAACCCTATACAGGGTCACTATGGGTCGAAACTGACTTGATGGCACTTAACAACAACAACAACAACCTTATAACTATGGCTTAGACTTCCAACATAATATTGAATAGGAATGGTGATGAGGGTATCCTTGTCTGATTCCTGTTTGCAAGGGAAGTGGTCTCAGTTTCTCGCCATTGAGAGTGATGTTGGCTTTTGGTTTCATATATATGCTCTCAATTATTTTGTTGAACGTTTATATCAGGGAAGAGTGTTGGATTTTGTCAAATGCCTTTTCTCAATCAATTGATATGATCCTGAGATAGTTTCCTCTGTTTTGTTTATGTGGTGCATTGGGTTGATTGTTTTTCTAATATTGAACCCTCCTTGCATACCTGGTATGAATCCCACTTGGTCATAATGCATTAATTTTTGATATATTGTTGGATTCTGTCTGCTAGGATTTTGTTGAGATTTTTTTTTAATGTTTTATTGTGAATTATGTGATAATTTACATGGGCAAACATTAGTTTTACATTCATCCTATCGTATATCATTTCATTGTCATGGTTACAATCCCCTCCATCCATCATCAACCAACCAAAGAGTATACAGTACAAGCCTGCTCCCCGGTCATCAGCACACAGTCCCTCTCCCTCTCTGTGTCTAAAGTCCCCAGCTGCTCCATCTCTCCACATCATCATCTTTGCCTCCATCTCAGGCATTACTGCTTCTCTGGGTAGGGTCCCAAACTTTGTTGAGAATTTTTGCATCTATGTTCAGGAAGGGTATTGGTTTATAATTTTCTTTCTTAGTGATGCCTTTGTCTGGTTCTCGTTTCAGAGTTATACTTGCTTCATAAAATGAACTCAGGAGTTTTCCATCCTTTTCTACATAATGGAATCGTTTGAGTAGAATAGATGTCAGCCCTTTTTATTTATTTTTTAAAATTTGATCTTTTATGTGGTAGTTTTTCAGCAGGATATCATTCAACTTCCATGTATTTGATTTTTTCGTTTGACCTTCCTATTGCTGATTTCTAATTTTATAGTATTGTGATCTGAAAAGATGCTTTGTATTATTTTTATGTTGTTAAATTTATTGAAGCTTGCTTTGTGGCCTAATAAACATCCTATTTGGGAGACTGTTCCATGTGCATTGGAAAAGAATGCATGTTGTGCTTCTGTTGGGTTGTTATTTTTATTGTTAAGTGCTGCAGAGTCTGTTCTAACTCATAGTGAACCTGTATAGGGATTCCAATGAGCAGCTGGTGGATTTGAACTGCCAATCTTGTAGTTCTCAGTTCACTGCTTATCCTATAGAGCCATATCAGGAGTCCATTGTTGACTTCAGAGCTCTGTATATGTCTATGAGGTCAAGTTGGTTGATTGTGTTGTTTAGTTCTTCTGTGTCTTTGTTGAATTTCTTTCTAGCTGTTGGTCCTTCATCAAAAGTGGTGCATTAAATTCTCCTACTATTATTGGAGTCCTGGTGTGGTGCTGTAGGATGAGCACTGAACCACAAGTTCAATTGACCCCTTAAGCATTGGACATCTGATTCAATTGACCCCTTATTAGTATAATGTCCTTCTTTGTCTCCTATGCTGGTTTTTGCCGTAAAGTCTAC
This sequence comes from Chrysochloris asiatica, assembly GCF_000296735.1. Classification (NCBI taxonomy): domain Eukaryota; kingdom Metazoa; phylum Chordata; class Mammalia; order Afrosoricida; family Chrysochloridae; genus Chrysochloris; species Chrysochloris asiatica. The sequence goes on along the minus strand of NW_006408525.1, from coordinate 12,308,857 downwards.
TTTATCAGAGATTAAAATCACCACTCCAGCTAGTTTTTTTTTTTTTTTTCTTAAATGTTTTATTGTGAATTATGTGATAGTTTACATGGGAGAACATTAGTTTTACATTCATTCCATTGTATATCGTCTCATTGCCATGGTTACAATACCCTCCATGCATCATCAACCAACCAAAGGGTAGACCCTGCAATCCTTCCCCCGTACCCTCCAGGTCTTCAGAACACAGTCGCTCTCCCTCTTTGGATCTAAAATCTCCAGCTGCTCCATTGCTCCACGTCATCATCTCTGCCTCCATTTCAGGCATCACTGCTTCTTTGGGTAGGGTCTCGCTCTCTGCTCTTCTCCATTGATGGTCCTAGGGACCTCTGCTCCTAGACTGAAAAGTTAATCACTTCCCTCCTTGCTATAAAACATCTACCTTTACATTTCCAACCCTCACAATCAGTCCTGATAACAATTATTCACTATTGTATCACAAGAGACCCGTCTGCATTTCATTGCATCAGCCCCACCTAGACAGATTGGATACTACTCACTGGAGAGTCTACCTTCCTCCATGCCTTCTGGATCTAGGTTCCCTCTTGAAAGCTTGTAAGCCAGTCACTTCTTGCCTTTGTAGCCCCCCACCCCCCATTTTGTGTAGCCAGTGTCCAAGTTGCCCATCCCTGTCTACCCTGTGTGTGGAGGGGGTGGGTCCAGCTAGTTTTTGATTGCCATTAGCTTGATCTATTTTTTCATCCATTTATTTTTAGTCTATTTCTGTCTTTATGTGTAAAATGTATCTCTTGTAAACAGCATTTTGGAGGATCCTGTTGTCTTATCCATTCTGCTACTCTCTGTCTCTTGACTGGTTCATTTAATCTATTGACATTCAGTGTAATTTTCAATAGGTATGAATTGATTGCTGTCATTTTACTGTATTTTGTTGTGATACTGCTAGTTTCTTTGTTCCACATAATTTTATGTGCTGAGTTCATTTTGGATTTTTTTACACTTTCAAAAAAAAAAAAAAGTATATTCATTTAAATGTCCAAAGGGCACATTCTGCCAGTCAGCCTCCTGCCCACAGACACACAGTCTTTCTCAGTCCATGGGCTAAGAGCCCGCAACTTTTCTGTCTCTTCATGCCAACCCCTCTGCATTGTCTCTGCTGCTGCTGCTTTTCTAGGTAGGAATCATATGCTTTACTCATGCCCTCACTTCTTGATGGTTCTAGCATCGTCCGTTCCTGAAATGAAAGATTAGCTACTCTCCCTTTTTAGTTACACATCTTCTACAATTATAAATGTGACCATCACAATTAATCCTGCTAATGATTTTTCACAATTGAGTCATACAATCCTATCGCTGTTGTCCTCCATCCCCTTTCACCAGATCCATCTGGAAAAGAGGGAAACTATTCAGTGGGGATTCTACCTCACCCTCCTCATTTTGAAACTAAGCACACTCAAGAAAGCTTGTAAGCCAGCAACTTCATGCCTTTTAGCCCCTTATTTTTAATAGCCAATGTCTAAACTGACCATCCCTATCAACCCAGTGCACTGAGGAAACAAGGTTGTTTCTGATATGAAGAATCTTTCCATTCCACCTGGAATTTTAAGTCACTGCATTCACAGGCAAAAGTCTAGTTCATCAAATTGTTATAATTTGTACTTGTGTACAGTTTCAGACGTCTTTATCTTCCTCAGTTCAAGTTCTTGTCAACTAGCCATCCAAATGGGTCAAAGGGGTACTAGATGCCATTTTGGGAGCTCACAAACACCACCCTGCACTTCAAACCAGCTGACCACTTCACTCTCAGCCCTAGTCCCAAGAGGCTAGGTCAGGGTCCATGGATTCTGGAGTCCACACATCTTCCTAGACTTCAGGGCAGCCAGCCCTTCTTTCTCATCGCAAGGTCAATGGGTGGCAATGGAACATGGTCAAATTCAGCCCATGTCTTCATTGCTGCATTTCCCCCACTTCCATTCACAAGTAGACCCAGGTGGTCACCAGTGAGCATACTAGACTGCTCACAGGTTCCCTTTGTGTTTCAGTCCTAGAAGGAGTTCAGTTTACCAGACATTGTCTCCTGCTGTTCTTTTTTCTAGATGGACTGCTTTTTCTTTCCTTATTGTCTCCAAAGCAAACAGCTTTCTTAATATTCAAATAGCCATACTGTCTGCTTTTTTTCCTGCAGGTTTTTTTTTCAATAAGAATCTTCAGTTCTCCCAGCAGTTCTGGGTTGGCCTGCATGCCTTTTCAAGTGGGAATGTCCCAACTCAGAAGGCTCTGGACTGGGCTCAGGACTCCACCTAGGGCCCCATGAATTACAAAAGCTTAACAAGAAGTCTATTTCCCTGGGCAAATTCTATTTCTCCTTTTAGCAATCTAATCTGTCTTCTACTGAAGATGTGTGGAGTTGGTTTTGTATATGGGGTTTCTTTTTATTTCTGTTGTGTTAATGTCTATTAATTCTTTCTAATTTTCCTGTTTTTTTATTTTGGTGTGAGGTATATTCATTTTCTTTGAAATTACCCTGTAATTTATTAATTTTTTTCCCCATTTAAAATAGTCTCTTTTATCTTGAAATGTACTTAATTTCCTAACCATTTGGCAGTCCTGCATCTACACTATTCCCTCCTTTTGCTTTGTAGTTGATTTGATTATAAATAGATATCTCTAGTTCTCTATGTTCAATCTTGCAGGTTTGTTTTCCTTTAAATACTTTTATATCTGTATTGGTTCTGGGTGGTGTTTTCATATATGATAATCTCAGGTTGTTGTCTGCTGTTTTTGGTTCTCAGACCTGTGAGGATCCTTTAGATATTTCTGGAAAGTTGGTTTTGTTATTACAAACTCCTTTCCTTTCTGTTTATCTGGAAATGTCCTAACTTCACCATTGTACTTGATGGATAGTTTTGCTGGGTATATGATTTTTGGTTGGCACTTTTTTTTCTTTCAGCATTTTATACATGTCATCCCGTTGCCTTCTTGCCTGTATGGTTTCTGCTGAGAAATCCGAGCTTAGTACTACTGATTCTCTTTTGTAGGTGTCTTTTTATTTTCCCCCAAATAGCTCTCAGGATTCTTTCTTTGATTTTTGGAAAATTTGATTATGGTATGTCTTAAGTGATTTTCTTTTGGGATCTATCCTGTTTGGTGTTTGTTCAGCTTCTTATAAGTTTATCTTCTCATCTTTCCTGATGTTAGGGTTGTTTTCTTCCAACAACTCTTTGACAATTTTCTCCAACCTTATATATTTTTTTAAATTGTATTTTCCTGTTCTGAAATTTGGATCACTCATAAGTTATTCCTCTTCATGGTGTCCTACGTAACTCTTATGCTTTCTTTGGAATTTTTCTTTTTTTTTTTTTTCTGATTCTTCTTCTAACATACTAGTATTGAGAGATTTGTTTTCAAGCTCACTAATTTGGACTTCCATTGCTTCATATCTACTGTCTTGCTCTTTCAACATATTGTCTATTTCTGAAATCTTAATATTAATCTTCTGGATTTCTAATTGCAGATTTTGTGTTGTTTGAAAATTTGAATTTATTTTGTCTATTTGTTCTCTTAGAGTTTTCCTGCATTGTTCTGAAAGTTGTTTTTTTTTCTGTGTTCTACTTGCTTTCCTCAATCTGTCAGCCCTTTGAAGATACCTAAATATCATTCTTTTGAATTTTTCTTCAGTTAGTTTCATTACCTTTTATTCCTTGAAACATTTTCTGACTCTGTATCTTGGTCATTTGGTTGAGCCAATCTCTCTTGTTCTTTGTGTGAGCTAAAATTATGTGTCATCCCTGAGGCCTTGCGATGTTGTTGTATTTATATTTAATTGATGATTGTGTGTTGATGTGCTCTTAGGCTTTCACCAAGTCCTGTGGGTGCAGTTAGAGAATGGAAGCATGTGCACAATTCTCCATTTATGTATTACAGTTTAGTGTTGGTTTGGTTAGTGTTTGCTGCTGTCTATCATTGATCGGGATGTACTGGTGTGGTGCTGTGGGTTAATGTGCCAGACTGCAAAACTATTTGAACTGCAAGGGTAGCGGTTCAAGCTCACCAGCTGCTCCTCGGAAACCTTATACAAGGTTGCTATGGGTCAGAATCGACTCGACGACACTTAACAACAACAACAACAACAATTGTTGATCAAGTGGTATAGGAGCTGGTATTGGCTGTTGCTCAATGAGTGGAGCTGCCTGTTCCAACCACACTTTCTCTCCCTGGAGAGAATCATCAGAAAGCTGGTTGGTGGGCATGGTGCCAGAGTGAGGGTTTGAATTATAGCATTTAAATGAAGAACAGCATCAGGTTGTAATTTGACCCTACTTGATTAGATAGGAAGGGGTACTCACTGCTTTGGATGGACACTGTTCACTTCTCCTTTTGGGTGCTTCCTTCTGTGCTTCCTTCTTCTGACTCATATTCTTGTTTTAGTTATGCAAAGTCGTTTGAACTGCAAGGTTGGTGGTTCAAGCTCACCAGCTGCTCCTTGGAAACCTTACACAGGGTCGTTATGGGTTGGAATCGACGTGAGAGCACTTAACAACAACAACAACATGTTTTACTCAGACTCCTGGTGTGGCGCTATAGGACTGTGAACCACAAGGCCAGTGGTTCAAATCCACCAGCTTCCTCCTTGGAAATCCTATACAGGGTTGCTATGACGCACTTGGAGTCCTGGTGTGGCGCTGTGGGCTAATGTGTCAGACTGCAAAGTCATTTGAACTGCAACATCAGTGGTTCAAGCTTACCAGCTGCTCCTTGGAAACCCTATACAGGGTCGCTATGGATCGGAATAGACGCGAAGGCACTTAACAACAACAACATGACGCACTTAATAACTTCAAAATCTCTTACTCTATGTACTTGATCCTTAGTTTCTTTAGGTTAAGATTGGTGGTGGTAGTGGTTATGTGCTGTGGAGTTGGTTCTGATTCATAGTGACCCTGTAAATCTTTACAAGAGCAGAAAGCCTCATCTTTCTCCCGCGGGATAGCTGGTAGTTTCAAACTGCTGAGCTTGTGGTTTGCAGCCCGATTCATAACCACTACACTATCAGAGCTCCTTTTAGGTTAGGATTGGAGAATCTGAAAACAACTATCCTTAACGATCTCTGCAAAAAAAAATGTCTTATTTCCAAATCTGTGTAAGGAATTTCAGAGTGTTCGTGGAGCTCCTTATAAATCCTGGGTTAAAATCCCTGCCAGAAACTGACCTTGTCTGTCTAGGAGCAAATTCTAACAAGGTAATCTTATTTTCCTCATGGCCAAGTTCTTAGGCTCATTTTCCAAGCTCACTTCAATGAATTGTTCTTTACCTGCTTATTTTATACTAAGACCATGCCTTTGACCTGCTCACTGATCTGCTCTGACTTCCAGAGTCACAGCTACTGGGTTAATCTCTAATTGTGATTATAGTTAATACTCCTTTTCCCTCTCTAATTTGTATTTTACACTTTCCTTGTCTAATTTGTATTTTACACTTTCCTTGTGTTCCAGTTACTCCAATCCTGCTTTTTGCCTGTCACTGTTTTTTTTTCAAGCAGGTTTAGGGCATGCTTCCATGCCTACGTTTGAAATATTGTATTCATTCACCCTCCTGTTCCTCACAGTCCAATCTCTGTCTTTCTCCTACTGGCTCCCTTTCCCTTTAATTTCTTATCAAGACTTTCAGGATTTAACTCTCCGAGTCAGGGTTTCCGAGGCTGTAAATCTTTACGGGAGCAGAACGCCGCTTTCTCCTGCGGAACCGCTGGTAGCTTTCAACTGTGGAGCGATTCGCAACCACTACACTACCAGAGCTCCTTATGAGACCCAACTGACTAGATGGCACTTAACACCACCAATGCCTCGAATTCCCTTTCCCAGTACTACCCGGCATTCACCATACTAAAGCACACTGATCTGACACTTCACACTGTCTTCCTGCATTTGCCTGTGTTGCTGCCCTGTGAGGGATAGTGTCCCCAACCCTTGTCTCCATATTCATTTTGTAAGCCTGGCTCCTCACTGATAGGTCTTCATTTGACCCCAGTCCTTTTCTGACGATATCTCCTTCTCCAGACGCTACCTTACACGCAAACCCTTTACAAAAATAAAAAATCCTTCACTTCGACACCTTGGGGCTTTGAAAATGGGCAAGAAAGCTGCATTTGAGTGGTATTAGGTATGCTGGTGTGAAGTCCTGGTGTGGGGCTGTGGGCTAATGTGTCAGACTGCAAAGTTTGAACTGCAAAGGCAGTGGTTCAAGTTCACCAACGGCTCCTTGGAAACGCTATACAGGGTCGGAATCAACTCGACGGCATTTCACAACAACAACAACAGGTATCATTATGCAGTTGTTATTGAACAACTGCTCATGGTCACCCAGTTATGCATCACCTTGATTATGCATTACAACTTGGGACAGCTAGTCCTGGATTACTGAGGAAGTGGAATAAATAATGTAACTGACAGGACCGCAATCAAAGAGACGAAAAAAATGTGTGAATTATTGAAAGTCAAATGAGGATCTACTCTAAATCTTCACCCAATTCACAATAAAAAGGAAAAATCGAAACCCCGGAAGCGAGGGGAGCCCTGCCCTGCACCGCCTCCAGGCCTTTCCCAGGGAGTGTCAGGAGTCGGCCTGGAGAAGGAACCGGATTCCCGCAGGCAGGTAACCCGCTCTGGGCTCCTGGGCACGGTCTTCCAGCGCCGGGCCCTGCCGAGATTACAGTTCATCTCGCGAGAACACGACAAGGCCGGCTTGGGCCGCGGCGGCAGCGGGATGTTGTGGGAAAGCTCCAGACCGCGCCCCTATGGCGCAGCTGGGAGCCGAGTGGCCCCGGCTCCGGCGGGTAGCAGCAGGCGGCGCGCACGCGCAGGTGAGAGAGGCAGGGCGCGGGGGCACAAGGGCGGGGGCGGGGCCTTGCGTCGCGCCGCGGGCACGTCGCTGCGCGTCCTCAGTATTTAATGTCTCTGTGTTCCACCAGCCTGGGCGAGCACGTGGGGGAACGGCCGGGCGCAGCGCTGCGGGGTC
>NW_006408525.1:12297665-12301749 GCF_000296735.1 Chrysochloris asiatica | reverse complement strand
GGCGGCCCGGGGCGGCGGCGGCGCAAGGACTCTTCGTCTGGACGATCGCCGAGGAGACGGTAAATTGGGGCAGCCAGGGACAGCTGCTTTGGGGACCTGCCGGGTGATGGGGAGCCCGAGGTGCAGGTGCAGTGTGGCGCGCGCACCCTGGGTGTCCCCGGATAGAGGGTCCCCGACGCCCTGCGGTGCGGAGGGCTCCTGCTGCCGTCTGCTGTCACGCAGGCCGTCGGTACCTTTGCTCTTACTGCGCGCCCCTGGTCCTCGCCCGCCTGCGGCTTGCTGCTGCCCGATCGGGTGTGCGTAGCTGGGGTGACGCTGGCAGCAGGGCCGTTCCTCTCGCCCCGTCACTCTCCTTGGGGTGGGGGCGAGTGCGACACCTGGGGCGCCCCTCTGCGGCAGAACTTTCCCGGAGCGCGTCCCACCCAAGGTCGCCAGGGCCACACGCGTTTACTTTTCAAAGGTCGTGTGTACCCAGTGTGAGCCGGGCGGGGAGGTGGCGGCGCGGGGCGGGCGGTGGGCAGGAACAGGTCTAGGAGGGCTAGAGGTCCCCAAGCTCCGCCGGGCCCCCTTCTATCCGAGGGGTGGATTGGAGTTTGCAGTGGTAACTTCAGGAGCCTCACCCAACTTCTGGGCCCCTTGGCGCGCCCTGTCCCCCTGCCCCCCACCACACCGGAGGCTGGGGCCCGCGGTGACCCCGAGCAGGTAGCCAGCCCTGCACCCGGGAGGCCATTGCAGACGAGCGAGGGGGAAGCGCTGGGTCTGCGCCACGGGAGGATGGGCGGCGAGAGTCCAGTTGTGGCCCGGGCACCGTTTGGACCGAGCTAGTGTCCGCAGGTTGAAGGCGTGGGTGTCCCGAGAGGATTAGCTTTGGCAAGCCCTGGAAGCGTGTCCCGAGAGGCGGAGGCCATCCAGCCCCGCGTGCCCGCTGACTTCACGCCCGGGGGCGCCGCGCGTCACATGCCGCGCCCCGCGGGCCGGCCCCCCTCGGCCTCTGGGCTGCTGGCAGAGGTACAGTGCTTGTTTCGGGGTTATGGGATAAGCGCTTGGAGAGGCCGCGAATTGGACGCCTCGGGGCGGACTTTGCTGTATACCACTAGTTTTTTTTTTTTGTTCTTGTTATGGTTCCTGCCATTTCTCTACCCCTGGAAGGAGAGGTGGGAGACGCAGAACGGACTTGAGAAGAGATGGACGAGCTGGGCGGTTTGGGATCTTTCCTCCCTGGGGAGATCTTTCTCTGGCGCGTCCTCCTGCCCATCGGCCGTCCCTAACTGAAATCCGGTGGAGTTGGCTTCAGGTGCGAGGGGAAGCCTCTCAGGCCGTGGAGAATGTATTTAGAGGGCAATTAGTTAATAGCTAGATTAAACTCGCTCTCTTTCCCCTAACTCAAGTGCCGGTTACTTGCTGTTTAAGTTTATCTCCTGCGGTGAAATCTGGGGTTTTGAACAGGGTGTTAGTTCGCCACCCCCCTGATGTTGCAATTACTCTGTTTAAAAAAAAAAAAAGCAGCTATTAATTCTGGAAACGATTTCATGCTCTTGTAACCGCTAAATTCTTCCCAAATTAGTAGCCTTCCCCCCCCCCCCCCAAACAATTTCGAAAGCAAAACTTGGGCTCTTAGTGAACTCAGCACTCGTCCACTTTCTTCTTAAAGGTACAGGATCTTTTTAAAAAATGTTTTATTGTGAATTATGTGATAGTTTACATGGGAGAACATTAGTTTTACATTCATCCTGTCATATATCATTTCATTGCCATGGTTAGGTACAGGATCTTTTTGAAAAGAAGAGGGGGAAACCTGACATGATCTTTTAATAAATTCCTCTGTTGACGTTCATTTGGCTCATCTGCTGATTATTTAACACTCCTGAGCATGGGGAACAAATGAAGTTATGTTTCTGGAGCTTTTTCACTGGTTAAACCTTCTTCAACTAGTTTTGTGGGTTCTGAGTATGCCAAACCCAGCGCTTTACCCCACAGCTCCATCACCAACAAAAAACCTATAAAGAGCAACAACTGTTGCCTTGGAGAGTGTGATGGCACTGAAGGATAAGCATTGGACCAGTTTGAGCCCACCAGCCTCTCAGAGGTAGAAGGATGAGTCTTTTTGCTCCTACAAAAATGTACAGCCCAGGAAACAGTTGATGTGAGTTAAAACCGACTCCACAGCACTTAACAACATTGTCTTAGGAGCCCTAGTGGAGTTGCAAGTTAGGCCTTGGGCTGCTAACATTGGGGGTAAGAGGAAGGGGATATGAAGCAGTCTGAATCAACTGGGTTTTTATGGTCTCCATGAAATGTGACCTTAAGAATAGAGGAGGTCATCTGATTATTCAGTAATGCTTGTTAGTAATCGCATACATGAGCCCTGGATATGCACAGACAAATGTAAAAACCTTCCCTAAAAGTCGAGACTGTAAATTCCAAAAAGGCAAGTCCCCCACCCCCATCCAAAAAAAAAGCTAAAGAGGATAGAGAGAAACCGTGTTAACTGATGATGTATGGAGGGGATTATAATCAATGTAATGAAACAAACTATATGAATGGTTGAATGTGAAACTGATGATGTGCCCTGTAAACTTTCACACAATCCACAATAAAAACCTTAAAAAAAAAGAATAGAGGAGGTCCTTTGGATATAGTTAAGTGCCATTAAGTCAGTTCCAACTCATAGCAACACTGTATAGGGTTTCCAGTGGGTTTGAACCTGCAGCCTTGCAGTCCAGTGCTATATCCTACAGTGCCATGCCAGGATTCTACAGGAATGCAAATCAGGAAGTCTTCAGTCCTTCCTGTGTGTCATTAGTCCATGACAGGTACGTGTTCCCAACTAGTGAGATTGGGCGCTAATGGATTTGTGTCTGTCTGGAATTCTTTCCTTGAATGTCACTCCTACCCTCCATCTGTTTTTAGGAAATACATTCATACTTGTCCTCTGCTGGGTGAGAGTTGCGGTAAGTGATTGCATAAGTTACCTGTACAGGTAGATGCCTAGGAAGCTGCTGTGTCTCCATTTTAAGTTATGGAGCATGAGTAGTTCAAAGAAAGCAGTTTGTCTTGCCACTTGGTAACTCAAAGTATTCTTGGGCTTTGGGTCTAGGCAGACACTAGCTATAGTTGGTGACTACGCCTGGTAGGTGGTGAAGTGCTCAAGCGTTGCTTTCTTCCCCCTGCCTAATGAAACCCTTAGACTGACTGAAGTTTCTTGTGAGTCACTTGAGTGATTTGGATTTTATTGAGAGCACCCTCCCTCCCAGCCTCTGACCTAGAAACTTGGTTGGAGGGAAAAGGAAAACAAATTGGTTCAAAACCCACCAGCTGCTCCATGGGAGAAAGAGGTGGCAGTCTGCTTATGTAAAAGTTTATAGGCATAGATTGGTACATGAGGGCCAAGGATCTGCGGTGGTGGTGTGGGTTGGTGTCAGAATGCTTACTCTAAGGTTAATGGTTCAAATCTAACAGTTGCTCCTTCAGAGGCTACCGTAAAGATTGAGTCTCAGAAACCCTTAAAGGGTTGCTGTGATCCGGAATCGATGGCAGTGAGTTGGTTTTATGTTAGTTGGTATATAGGTAGGTAATGGGTGCGTACATAGGTAAGGATAGATAAAATATCTATCAGTATGTGTAGATATAAATATGTGAGTATAGGTGCATGTTGTTAAGTGCTGTTGAGTTGGTTCCTACTCATAGTAACCCTGTGTAGGTTTTCTGAGGAATGGCTGGTGAATTTGAACCGCTGACCATATGTTTAACAGTCCAGTGCCTGTCTTAAAATGCCGCACCAGAACTCTAAGCACATAGAGTCATTGAATATGCAAATCTGGATACTCCAGACATAACCAAACATGCTTGAGGATTGGTTTTCTGGGTTTCAAAGCATAGGACCATAGTTTCGTGGGACAACCCAGTCAGTTGGAAATGTTGTTAGGTGCCGTCCTGCCAGTTCCAACTCATAGTGACCCTGTGTCCACCAGTACTAAACACTGCCCAGTCCTGTGCTATCTTCACAACTCATAGTGACCCTGTGTCCACCACCACTAAACACTGCCCAGTCCTGTGCTATCCTCACAACTCATAGTGACCCTGT
>NW_006408525.1:12229634-12297565 GCF_000296735.1 Chrysochloris asiatica | reverse complement strand
ATCCTCACAACTCATAGTGACCCTGTATACACCACCACTAAACACTGCCCAGTCCTGTGCTATCCTCACAACTCATAGTGACCCTGTGTCCACCAGTACTAAACACTGCCCAGTCCTGTGCTATCCTCACAACTCATAGTGACCCTATGTCCACCAGCACTAAACACTGCCCAGTCCTGTGCTATCCTCACAGTTGTTGCTACGTTTAAACCCATTGTTGGAATCACTGTGTCTGTCTTATAGAAGATCTTTTTTTTTTTCACTGACCAAACATGATGTCATTCTCCAGGGCTTGGCCCCTCTTGATAAGATATCTACAGTATGTCAGATGATGTCTTACCACCCTTGTTTCTAACGAGCATTCTGTGCTTCTTCCAAAACAAGATTTATTCCATCGTATTACATGGTATTTCAGTATTCTCCGTAATTCAAAGGCAGCAACTCTTCTTTGGTCTTTCTTACTCATTGTCTAGCTTTTGTGTGCATATGAGATTTGAATGAAAATACCATGGCTTCTGTCAGGCGCACCTTCATCCTCAATGTGGCATCTTTGTTCTGGAACACTTTAGAGAGGTCTTTTGCAGCGCATTTGCCCAATGCAATACATGTTCTTTAATTTCTTGACTGCTGCTTCCAAGAGCATTGATTGTAGATCCAAGTAAAATGAAATCCTTGACAACGTCAATTTTGTCTCCATTTATCATGATGTTATTTATTGGTTCAGTTGTGAGGGTTTTGGTTTCTTCACACTGAGGTATAATCCATACTGAAGGCTATAGCCTTCGATTTTCATCAGTAAATTCTTCAATTCCTTTTTGCTTTCAGCAAACAAGGTTGTTAATGTGTCCTTCCCCAATCCCGAGGTTCTTAATAGTCCAGCTTCTTGGATTATTTGCTCAGCATATCGATTGAATAAGTACGGATATGGCTACAACCCTGGCACACATCACAGCATGACAAACTGACAGACTGGTGATGCATGACATAACACAGTTCACAAAAATAGTCTGTGTATCCTAGTGAAGTGAGTAGTCTATGGGATCTAGAAGGCTTGTAAGTGGACATTTTAGACATAACCACAGGTCTTTGGTAGCCAAGAGTCCAAAGAAGAAACAAGTCTATATGAGCCACAACCTCATTTACCCTGAGGCCAAAAAGGACTAGATGGTACCCAGCTATCATCACTGCCTATTCTGACTGGAGTCGTACAAATGGTCCAGATAGGTTGGGAGGTTGATATATGGGTAAAGGACTAGATGGTACCCAGCTATCATCACTGACTATTCTGACTGGAGTCTCACAAATGGTCCAGATAGGTTGGGAGGTTGATATATGGGTAAAGGATCGCTGATGGTGTTGCACAGCTAACTCCAAAGTTGGTGGGAGAAAAATTTAAAGCAGACTCAAATTCTTATTTTTAATAAAAGAAAGCCATTCAAACTGGAGCACTGGAGAGCAGAGGACTCCCTGAAACTGTCACCCTGAGCTACTCTTTAAGCCTACAACTGAGCCTATCACCTGAGATCGCCTTTTAGTATAATAGCAGATTGGCACAAGGTACTCTCCTCAGAAACCATCAGTATGAGATCAAAAGGTTCATCACTCAAAAGCAAAATTGAGACTATAAATAAGCAAAGATTACTGGAAATGGAACAAACACAAACAGAATGTTGACACATTGTAATAATGTAAATAATGTCACTAGACAACTTGTGTGGAAATTATCAGCTGAGAACCTAATTTGCTGTGTAAACTTTCACCCCAAACTCAATACATTACTTACTTTTTTTAAAAAAAAGAGAAACTACAGCCTTGGAAACCCTAGAGTGGTTCTCTTCTGTGCTCTAGGGTCACTGTGAGTCTGGAGAGTCCCTGGGTGATACAAATGGTTAATGTACTCAGCCCTTAACTGAAAGGCTGAAGGTTCAAATCCGCATTGAGACACCTCAAAAGGAAGGCCTGGTGATATCCATCTGGAAAACAGCCATTAGAAGCTCAGTGGGGCACAGTTTTACTCTTGACACCCAGGGGGTTACCTTGACACCCAGGGGCTCCATGGTAATTAGTTTTAGCTTTGTTCTAAACCTTGCTTCTTGGACAAGTTATTTTTCTTCTCTCCTCTTCCTAGTGTAATACCTCACTGAGGTTTCACATTTATGATCATTTAGCAGCGAGTATAGCACTTAACAACACCCCTTGAATGTGGAATCCTAGTGTGGTACTGTTGGATAAGCACTGAACTGCTAACCACAGGTTAGCAATTGAGACCCACCAGTTGCCTCTTGGAAAACCTATGCAGGGTGGGTATGAATTGGAACTCACTAGCCAGCACTTAGCAACAGAAACAGTTCCATTGTATGTGGCACCCCATTGCCCTGAACTTGATGCCACCTGCTGGCCTGGGTACTTAATTTTAAACGTGGGCAAAAGGGATCAGTGAGTAAGTAGGACAGGGTCTGGCTGGAGAAGCAGCTTAATAGGAGTGGTGGTGGTGGTGGTGGGGTGCCTCCAAGTGGATACTGACTCATAGTGACCCTGTACAGAGTTTTTGAAGATATAAATCTTTACGGGAGCAAAAAACCTCACCTTTGGTAGATTCGAACTGCTGACTTGTGATTAGCAACCCAGTTTGCAGAATCCGCTACACTCCAAGGACTCCTTAATAGGAGCATGGGAACCAAAATATAGAGGCTGCCCTCTTGATAGTTTACTATGTTAGGTGAGTTACAGCAAACATCTGCCTAATCCTTTAATCCTCACACCTGAATACAGCTGACAGAGTGAAGCGGGAGATCATTCTTTGTTCTTTCAATGTTTGTGTTTTTATGGGTTTTGGTCTTAAAACTAGATCCTAGGGCAGGCTTTTGTGAGGAGCGCCAAAGGAGTATTTAGATTCCTAGCTTTTCTCCTAATCTTTCTCCAGCTTTCTAGGCAGATCATTGTGGTAAAGGAGACCGGATGGGTTATTGTTCACCTTTCTTGGATTAGCTTTCTAGTAATGACTACCTTTCGAGGTATTCTTTTCCTTAAGTTCCCTGTCTCCTGCTGAGAGGCGCTGTCTTCATTCTGCTCAGCTCTCTTGGTTTGCTGCTAGTATGCAGAGTTAGTGGTCAGCATTCGGTTCCCTGTCCTGTAATGCTGGTTGCATTCTCTGGGCTCTTTTGCTCTTAGGAACAAAATAGGGGCCCCCTGTGAGTTTTGGAAGTACCACGCAGGGCTCAGGAGGCTGGTGTGGCTGCTGAGTTTAGCTGAGAAGAGCCTGACCTTGGGATAGGGATGTATAAGAATCTGGGACCACTTCAGGACTGCAATGTGCCTGGTCTTTTCTCTCAGCAGCATCTGTTTCCTCAGCTGGGGAAAGAGGGTTGGTCACGTGAGAGAGGCATTCAGAATAAGCTCTGAGGTAACAAGGTACCTGCAGGGCTGTGTAGGAGGAAGGGGTGTGCTTATGAGCTTGGTTCAATGGGTAGTATACGTCAGAGTCTTGGAACAAACTCAATCCACTGGTTTAGGTACATCTGAATTTCTCAGATTTAAGGTACTGTTCTTCTGAATGAACTCCTGGTGTGGCACCGTACTGCTAACCACAAGGTGCCGGTTCAAACTTGCCAGCAGTTGCTTCTCAGAAACCCTATACAGGGTCGCTAAGAGTCAGAACAGACTCAACCACACTTAACAACTTTCCTAAATATATTTATTATATATTTGTGATATCTGTTCTCATCTAAATCTTTGCTAAATTGAAGGTAGAGGGTTTTGAGCTGTACTGTCATCTAGGGAGGACATCACCCATGTGTGGTTAATTAAATTTAAAGACTTTTAAGCATTAAATATAAAAATCAGTTGCTCCATGGTACTAGCCACATTTCAAGTCCTCCTGTGGCTACTGGCTGCCTTCCTGGACAGTGTTGTTGTTAAGTATCGTGCAGCCGGTTCCGACTCATTCCGAGGCTGCAAATCTTTAGGGGCGCAGAAAGCCTCATCTTTCTCCTGCGGAACGGCTGGTAGTTTTGAACTGCCAAGCCTTAAGGTGAGCAGCCCGATTCGTAACCACTACACTACCAGAGCCATCTCTAATATTCCCATCGCCTCAGATGGTCCCTTGGTGGGCAGCACTGGTCTATACTGACTGCCTTCCTGGACAGTGGCCATCTCTAATATTCCCATTGCCTCAGATGGTCCCTTGGCCAGCACTGGTCACCGTGGTCTTTGCTCAACTCTACAAGTTTAATTGCCTCGACTTGTAAATCTTCCAAAGCATTGCATGTTTGGGCCAAAGTCTTCTATAATCCAGAAACCAACAGCTTTGGTGACAAATTATTTATGTGTTAGCTTTCTCCACACATGGCATGTTTAGAAGCACGTTCTGGTCTGCCAGTTGGGAAAGAGTGATCAATTATGAACCAGCTTGAGAGAGGAGCTGGTCGAGAGACTCGGGGATGGGAGGGGGAACAGAAGGACCAGACACTAAACTCTTGGAATGCTGTTTAGGTTTGAGAGTCTGTGTATTATCACAAAGACCTTGCTGGGTCTCCAAGGCCCATGTTCATTATCCTTGGTCTTCAAACGTCAGATGTCACCTGACCTACTTGGATCTTCACACACTGATGGGTGACTTTTATAACAAACCTATGGAGGGTGACTGCTATCCCATTTTACAGCTGAGGAAACTGAAATTTAGAGGAGTATTCTGTCCATTGTCTTTCCAGAGCCATGTTGTATGATTTGCATTAGGGTCCGCCAGCGCCTTGGAAGTGTTCAGGTAATGGATGTGAACACAGAAGCCTCATGTCCTAGTGTTTTGGCGAGGTTGGTTTTAAGAGCTTGAACAACTGCTCTGAAGACAACTGTTTAGTTCAGTCTCCTGGTTGCAAAGACAACCTTGACATTGTCTAATAATAACGTGGCCTGTCATATCTCACATGGCGGTCACGAGACCACCCCCTGGCCCTCAGCAGGTTGTCACTGGGAGTAGCTTGGCTCCAGTTGGAGGAAGCTGGCAAGGTTTGTTTCATTATAGCCTCCAGCCCCATGTCCTACCCCCACACCCTGTGCCACCTTCTCCAGCCTTGGTGAGCTGTGTGTAAGTAGACTTGAAGGCCAATTCAGACATCAGCAGGAGCTCCTCCTTTCCTCTCTCCCTGCCCCCACAAAGGCAAAGGGTCTGGAGTGATTCTCACTCGCCTGGAGCTGCTATGGAAGGGGGCCAGCACTGAGGAAAGACCAGACTGAGACTAACCTCCCTGCTTTGTCCTTAGACTTTGGTGTGGCCCACCCAGCCAAGCATGTGCTGTAGTGCTATTTTTAGCAGGTGGCATCCTTTAGAAGAGCCAAGAGCATGTGGCTGCAGTGTGGTGGGCCAGTCTGACCAGGGGAGACAGGAGAATAAAGCCACTTAGAAACTGCCATTGAGTGTGTGGAGGCAGGAGTGATCTCCCTCTGGGGGCTGCCTTTTCTATTCTGGATCTGTTGCCTGGCAGGCATGTAACCAGGGTGGTCAGGAGCTGGAAGCTAGGGGTCAGGGCTGTGGCCCTGGAGAATTCTCAGGACACCATTCAGCTCCGTGTTCACATGAAGTGTGCACTAGAAGCTCTGCAGGCAGCCTGAATCAGAAGAGGTACAGCCATGATTCTCACACACACAAACACACACACCATAGGAATTCTTGACTGGGACGCGCTGGGCTTAAAGGTCTGAAAAAGTTTGACAAACAAGTACTGCTGTTTCCTACCACTCTCCTTTTCCCGTTTGTTTTGTTTTGGGTTTTTCTCTCTAACTTAAGAGTTGTCAACTCCAGCCCATTTATCTGCTTCTGATTGGAAAGCTTCGAGCCATATAAGGCCCTCTGTCGCCTATGGTTTATGCTGGCTGGAGAGCGAGGTTGTTTTCCTGAAGTTCTGACTCAGGCAAGGCCTTCTATGGGGCTGAGGGGCTGTGTGTATCCCCACCTGCCTCTGGGACTGGACCATCTTACTGGAACAGATCCAGTTGAGGGGTGGGAAGCTAAAGTTTAGGGGGGCTCTTGTGTGGCCATAGTGTATTTGTTGAGAACTGGGCTTCCCTGCTTACCCACACAGTCTGTACCTGGCATGCTACCAGCTGTAGTTTAGTTTCTTTCTTAAACTAAAGCCCCTTGACTCTGGGGCAAGTTAGACTTCCTCTTTCCGGAGGGACGGGACAAGTTTGGTGAACCTTGCTCTTCCAGATTCTCAGAGTCCGGATCCACCTTAAGTAATGAGGATTTCTCTGGAAACAGCTCTCTGACCTCCTCTTGCCTCTCCTTGTCATCTCTTGAGTCAGCCAAGCTGGTTCCTGCTATGGCTCCTCTCTGCCTGCAGCTCTCTCCTGTCCAACCTGGCAGGGCTCCTCAGTGTTACAGCCCGGATGACCCCTTTTCCGAAAGGCACTCACTGACAGGGGTGTCTAAGTTCCCTCCCCAACCACCCCTTCTTCTCAACTGGAGCCCCTCATCTAAAGAACAGAATACAGTCCAAGTGACTGTTCCTTAACTCTCTTAGGGTAGTACCCTTCTAGATAACACAGGAGTGTAGTTAATTCATTATCCACAGGACTGAGAGGCTTGCAGGTCTGTTCCGTTAGCTTAAAGAATCTCCTTTGCTCTGAGTATCTGAAGCTGGACTCCCTGCTTTCCCACTACCTTTGCTTCCTGAAGGCTGTTTCCCTTGTGTCTCAAAGGGAACCTGATTCACAGTAGGTATTCAGGGCTTTAGTAAGTGACTAAGGCTGAGGGATCCTGATACTGTTGTTGGCTGGTCATTAGTAGGGAGGGGAGAAGAGATGCTTTGGTTCCTGGAGGCTCTATCAGTGGAATAAATATTTTACCTTTTTGATTAGTCCAGTTAGGCAGTTGGATTCACTGTGTGGCACTATGGGATCAACACTGAACTTTGAACCACAAGGTTGGCAGTTGTGGGGTGGGGTGGGGGGAGAGGATCTCTGCAGCAAATGTGCTGTCAGTTATTATGGGACTTTAAGTAAAGTATTACAAGTTTATAAGTTGCTGAGTGGATTCTTCTTAATAAATAATGGATACTGACTATGATGGTTAATAAGAAACAGAACATAAATGCTTGATAGTACCCACTGCTACTTGTATCTAGTTTAAAAATGTGTTAATTTCCAAGCATTGCAGGCTCACAGAATTGACTTTTGCATATGGATAAACTTTGACAGCAGTCTTTGCCTAGGGCTCCACCCCACCCCATCTCCTGTTCTCTCTGTGGCCATTCATCTTTGTATTTTAAATAGTATATATTGTTTCCTTTCTGATTTGTTTTTCTACTGTACAAGGTAAGAATTGGCTCAGCCTCATGTTTTTTCTCCTCACATCTTCCCAATCTAGAAACGTAACATAATTCTTGGTCAAGTTATTTCAGAGTATAAGGTAAACACTTGGTTCTTAGTTTTCCATGTCTTTTCTTGTCTGTATCTCCCCACCCTCCTTCCTAGTTAAGTTTCTTCGTTCCTTTTACTTGTCTATGTGGTGGTGGTGGTGATGTGTCATGGAGTCTGTTCCGACTCGTAGCAACCCTGTACGGGGTTTCCGAGGCTATAAATCTTTACAGGAGCAGAAAGCCTCATCTTTCTCCCGCGGAACAGCTGGTAGTTTTGAACTGCTGACTTGGCGCTTTGCAGCCCGATTCGTAACCAGTACACTACCTATTTGTCTGTGTATTGCTCATTAATTCCCTAATTCTCCCTTGTTCCTGGCAGAAAGCTCCTCATTATGGTTAAAGCATATCAGGTAATCTTATCAGTTCCTCTTGCTCTTTGGAAGCTTCCCTTTCATCCTGGGGATTCCCTTTCCCCTTCTTTGTGTCCTTTCTTTCTTGGTGTACTCCCTTATCTTGGAGCCTGAGTACCAGTGGTCTGCTGGGAAAGTGTGGGTGGGTGGGCAGCCCACTGACAAGAAGCAAGCTGGTTCGTGCAGACAGCCAAGCTCCTTTGAAGGCGTTGGTGGAAAGCCTGCAGAGACAGCTAGCCCCTTAGATCCCTCTAGCATTCCAGCACATGATGTGCAGTTTAGGGTACCAGGTAATGTTAAAACTGAGTCTGATCCCTCCACCAGTCCAGCACATGATGTGCAGTTAGGGTACCAGGTAATAGTTAAAACTGAGTCTTGAATGAAAGGCGTTCACCCGCCTTGGCTCCCAGAATGCTGACATTCAGGCTTTATCCAAGCCCATCTCTCACCCCAAAACATTAGAAAATTATAGTTTGAGGCTGGAGTCCCTGGGGGGTACAAAAAATTGGTGGTTTGAACCACCCAGAACTATGTCTCTAGAGGCCTAAGGATCTTCCAACAAGTCAGCCATTAGAAACACTGTGGAGCACAGTTCTCCTGTGACACACACGGGCTCACTATGACTCAGCCTCAATCCCACAGCCACTGGTTTAGTTTGGGGAAGCAACAGTCTGTTTCTCGTCCTCCCACCCCACCCTCTAACCTGTACCTTGGACAGACTGCCCCTTGCTTTCCATTGGGTAGTGGCAGTAATGAGCTCACTGGGAAGGGGTCATTGGTTTTTGCTCTAAAGGATATGGGAACCCTTGCAAGAGCTGTGAGGGTGGCATCTTTACTTGATCTCATGCCTTTATGTGATTTCTGGGCTGGTGGTGTAGAGAATCCGTGTCTTACCTCATTGCTTTGCCTTTTGAGGTGGTATATAGGATTTTTGCCTCGACCCATCTTTTCTGCTTGCTTTTGAGGGCATGTGCACCTTTATTACCTTTTCAGTAAGCATCTTGTCAGATACAGTTGCATGCCCTCGAGGCAGGTATGTGTAGTCCTCTGTGATCTTGGACTCCATGTACCTGCCTTTGTTCTTGGTACGTACTGTACCATCTCAGAAACCTGTTGGAATTCACTTGTAGAGTAAGGGTGGCTGCCAAGAGCCAAAGATGAGGGGCAGGATGGGCTTTTTACAGAACTACACCTCTAACCCCTAAATGAACCCATGGGAAGGCCTCTTATCAGAGTTGCTGGTGACCATCTTGTCATTTCTCAAGTGGTTTGAGACCTGTAGTGTTGTTCTGGGTCACTAGAGAAGAGGGAGGCTGCTGGGTGATCATCTTCGAGTCTCCTGTATCATCAGGTATTCCAAACTGGGAGTTACTTTAATTGGACAGAAGGAGGCATTGCTCTGAGACTGTGTCTAGAGGTAAGATTTTTGGCTTCTGGCTCTTCTCACCTTAAACCTCTGATGCCGTACCTGACATTTTGACTGGTGATGGAAGGACATACTGAGGAACTTTCCAGGTTAGCCTTGGGCTTCCTCATGCTGAGCAGGCTGGGAAGTGTTCTAGAACTTGTAGCTAGCTGGTCTGCCCTAACAGTGCAGCGGGAGCACTCCCAGAGGGCAGCTGGCCAGGTTCAGAGACTGGGCCCAGCCGTGCCTGGTGCTCTTGGGACCATCATAATGGAGGGTGTGGGCAGGGCCTTATAGCACCACTGTGAGCTACTTTGGAATCTTTAGGGTGCCAACATGAGTCACAGCTCTCTACAGCCCTCTAAGGATGAAGGTCACAAGCCTGTGAACACCAGGGCTGGGCTGAGACCAATACACCTGAGGCATGGCTTCAGCCTTCTGATTCCAGGGCCCACAGCCATGCTGTGGAGGGTGAGTGGCTCTGGCTTGCTATCCCCCAACACTGCCCAGGAAGGTAGGCAGTGGCTGCCAAAGCAGTTGTCTGGGGTTTTTATTTCTGGAACAACCTTTAGAACCGTGCTGTCCAATAGGGCAGCCACATGTTACTACTTATGTTTAAATGAACTTGTTTTAAATAAAATTGAACGTTCAGTTTGCATTTGCACTAACCACATTTCAAGTATTCATCAGCCTCACGTGGCTGAGTGGCTAGCATGTTAGACAGCAACCAGCACCTGTGGGTCGCTCAGGCGTTGACCTTTGGTGATCTTACTTTGATCCAAACACAATGACCACAGTTCCTCATGGTTCCTTTTTTTTTAAATTAAATGTTTTTATTTTGGATTGAGTGAAAGTTTACAGGGCACATCATCAGCTTCACATTCAACCATTCATATAGCTTGTTTCATTACATTGATTATTATCCCCTCCATATATCATCAGTTAACAGTGTTTCTCTCTATCCTCTTTAGCTTTTTTTATTTGGATGGGGGGTGGACTTGCCTTTTTGGAATTTACAGTCTCAGCTTTTAGGGAAGGTTTTTACATTTGTCTGTGGATATCCAAGGCTCATGTATGAGATTACTAACAAGCATTACTGAGTAATCAGATGAGGGACAGTTTGCTATGTCTACTAGGTAGCTAAAGTCTGATCCTCAGAGCCTATCGTTTGGACGGTCAACAACGCTTGGGCCCACAGGGGCTTGGCCTCCTGACCGGGTCTGCACGGTCTGCATCCGAATCCTCCTTATTTATTGTTTGTTTAAGGGACGTTGCCTGTCTTAGGCGGTCAGTGCGAATTCCTCAGTCTTACCAGTCATTGAAACTCATTGCAGCATGGCAATGGCTCTGTCTTAAGTTGCCGAGGTTCCACGTGATCCTTACCCGTCTGTGGCCACACGTCCAGCATAAACAGCCGCCATCCGAGGAAGGCAGGGAGGGAGGGGATCAGCTGGGGACCCCATGCGCCAGACGTTGCCGGCCCACCACCTGCTCTAAGGTGACCAAGCAGGATCACTATGCTGAGGTTCAATCAAGTTCTTAGGGGATCTTACTCTCTAGCAGGGGTAGCAAATTAGTAGCCACTCAGTGTTCACTTTGAGAATTACTTATATCATAAATTTGAGCATGTAGCTGATGAATATCCACAGACAAGTGTATATTGTTCCACAACCTCCTAAAATGCTGTTGGGTTAAGTTCCAATCAATTTCTGGGTTACTGAAAGATAACACAAATCTACTTATACCTCATGGTTCCTATTGCCCTGACAGGTCAAGCTCCCTTTCAGCTCCCAGGACTTGCTCCTGTTCTGCTCTGGGGATTGCCGCTACCTCCCACTCCCAAAGGCGTTTTGGGCTTAAAACCTTACTTTTTGTTATCTCCTTTCCCTTTTCTATGCATTGCAATGGAAGGCCCTCTTTGAAAGGAGTCTTAGACTCTGCCTATCTCAGCTTGGTTACTTGTGGTGCAGGGTGTGTGTGAATTGTGAGTGAGTGGTGGGCAGAGAACAGTATCCTTCAAGTTTTTCTTGCAAGTTATACAGTAAGTTTGGATGGATTGCACAGTATAGGACCTGATGGGGGTGAGGGAAACAACACGTCCAGTGTACACCAAGAGGCACTTTTGTCTTCTTGTAAAGAACTTCTGGGGGTGTGCTTTTCTTCTGGCACACTGGGAGAGAGAAGGGGGGCATCTCAGGCCTGCCCCTGTCCTATTGTCCCCTGAATACAGTGCCGTAAGTGCAGGGCTTTAGTTTCTTGAGCCGCTGGTTGTCCTTGCCCTTGGAAGAAGCCCTTCAAGGGGAAAACCCCCTCCATGGAACTTGATGTTCTGGGCACTCAGAGAAGAATGTCTTGAGCCAGGCTCCTGTTGGTGAGCACTGGGAACAGTCACGGACAGTGGATATGTATCCCTCGAATAACGGAAGAAATGTTCAAAATCAACTTTATGGCATGTGTAAACTTCCGTTCTGAACACAAAACCACGAGTGTAGCTTCTCTGACCAGGTCTAAGTTCAGACTGGACTTGGGTTTTTGGCTCCATACCTCTTGTTTTGATGACTGGCTCTCGCACCAGTGACACAGAGCCCTTTCCCACAGTAACTGTCTAGAGTGGCTTAGTCCCTGGGGCCCACACTTTTTGTTTGCAGCATTCTGGGGATTTGTCATCTTGTTCAGTACAAGGCTCTAGATTGGGGTGACTACACTGCCCAGCTGGCTTGAGAGGGCTGGGCTGAGAAGCTACAGGTACTGTTCACACAAAGAAGGGGACCCTTTTAGAACCTGGAGAGAGCATAGCATGGCTGTGGCACGTGCCTGCCTTCAGCGCAGTGTGACCATTTGGCAACTGGTTAGCCCATCTATTCCCAGGCAAATGGACCTGCTAAAAATAAAGCAGTCAGCTATTTAATTCCAACAGCCAAGTTTCCTCCCCACCAACTCCAGGGCCGGGTTCCAGCCTCCTTCTGGGAGACTTTTCCCTGGCTGCCGGCTGCCTTTAGTGTCCTGTGCCCTGGGTAAGGAAGCCACCTTGGGGACAGTTAGCTGGTGAATGTGAAGGCTTCTGTCCCCACAGTGGTAAATGCTTATTAAATATTGAGAGGTTCTAGTGTGAAAAAGTGCTCGCTTCGGCAGCACATGCCCATTCCAAAGAGAGGTGACCCAACGGAATGCGGAAATCATCGGACAATCTCTTTGATATCTCAAGCGAGTAAAGTTGTGCTAAAGGTAACACAGAAATGGCTGCAATCATACATTGACAGAGAACTTCCAGAGGTTCAAGCTGGATTCAGAAGAGGCCGTGGAACGAGAGATATCATTGCTGATGTCCGATGGATCTTGGCTGAAAGCAGAGAATATCAGAAGGATGTTTACCTGTGCTTTATTGACTACGCAAAGGCTTTCGGTTGTGTGGATCATGACAAGCTATGGACAACATAGAGAAGTATGAGTATTCCAGAACACTTAATTTTACTTCTGAGAAATCTGTACCCAGACCAAGAAGCAGTTGTTCGAACAGAACATGGGAACACTGAATGTTTTAAAATTGGGAAAGGTGTGAGACAGGGTTGTATTCTTTCACCATACTTATTCAACCTGTATGCTGAGCAAATAATACGAGAAGCTGGGTTCTATGAAGACAAACGTGGCATCAGGTTTGGAGGAAGACTCATTAACAACCTGCGATATGCCGATGATACAACATTGCTTGCTGAAAGTGAAGAGGACTTGAAACATTTACTTATGAAGATCAAAGAGCACAGCCTTCGATATGGATTACATCTCAATGTCAAGAAAACAAAAATCTTCGCCACTGGACCAATAAACAACATTCTTATCAATGGAGAAAAGATTGAAGTTGTCAAGGACTTCATTCTTCTTGGATCAACTATATCAACACTCGCGGAAGCAGCAGTCAAGAGATCAGACGACGTATTGTATTGGGCAAATCTGCTGCACAGGAACTTTTTAAAGTATTGAAGAGCAGAGATGTCAGCTTGAGGACTAAGGTGTGCCTGACCTAGACCATGGTGTTTTCAATAGCCTCATATGGATGCGAAAGCTGGACAGTGAATAAGGAAGATCGTAGAAGAATTGATGCCTTTGAGTTGTGGTGTTGGAGGAGAATACTGAAAGTGCCATGGACTGCCAAAAGAACCAATAGATCTGTTTTGGAAGAAGTGCAGCCAGAGTGCTCCTTGGAGGCCAGGGTGGCTAAGCTTTGTCTCTCATACTTTGGACATATTGTCAGGAGGAAACAGTCACTGGAGAAGGATGTCGTGCTGGGTAGGGTGGAGGGTCAGAGAAAAAGAGGAAGACCCCTAACGAGATAGATTGGCCGGGTGGCATCATTGATGGTGTCAAGTGTGGCAGTGGTAGTGAGTTTGGCCCAGAATCGGACATTGTTTCGTTCTGCTGTGCATGGGGTCACTAGAACAACTAACTCGACTAAAACCTGCCATGAGAGACTTGGAGCTGGAAGAAGGAAGCTAGCAGAGCCCCGTGAGGCTGAAAGTACCTGTGGGTCTGAGTGTGTGTGAGTGTGTTTGTGAAGACACCCATCTGGACATTCAGGAAAGGTTGGTGCATCCTGTACCACCTCTTCTAGACCTAGCAGACCATGGGAACTGGGGAAAACAGCATTATATGGATTCTCAAGAATGTATTTGGCCGAGGTGAGATTAGCTTGAGGGTAGAACTCTGGGTGTGTGGGGGGTGGGGGGAGGGGGGAGGAAGGATAAGGAAGTGAGGGATTACTTACTTTCTTGACTGTGGGGCGTGGAGTGGTGGCTGGTGGGAGGACATCTGTGACTCCAGGGGGAGCCCCTGGCCAGACCCTATGAGAGGCTGTACACAGTGGGCACTCTTGGGCTCTGGTGTGTTGTAGACAAGGCCTCTGGGCAGCGTGGCTGCTGGTCCCAGGGCTTCTTGGCTTTGTTCTTGGAGGACTGATGCTCTTAATCCTGATCATAATTCCCTGGTAGCAAGAAAAGCGTTAACCAGCCAAGCCTTCCTGACTGTGTCATATGCTGCTGGAGCTCATGGGTCTGTCAGACCCTGTTCCTGGGAGCAGTCACGGAGAGAGGGCATTGTTTGGAGTTAGGGTGGAGGCTGGGGAGGTGGGCACTGTGACCTAAGGTATTAAATGGATTTAGGAAGGGCCATCCAGGGTGCACGGGGGCAGGTGTCTGGTTTAGAAATGATGCAGGACCAGTGTTTCCTAGGCTGCCATTGTCAGTTGAGTAGGTGTAACTGACAGGTT
The DNA here is from genome assembly GCF_000296735.1 of Chrysochloris asiatica. Lineage (NCBI taxonomy): Eukaryota > Metazoa > Chordata > Mammalia > Afrosoricida > Chrysochloridae > Chrysochloris > Chrysochloris asiatica. Next base: position 12,283,135 of record NW_006408525.1, on the reverse strand, counting down.
GCTGTCGTGCAGTGAATCTGGGGGTTCAAGCTTCAGTGAGTGGGGTTTCTTTAACACCTGCCTGATAGTGGTGTCTCAAGGGCAGTGGTCCTTCAGGGCAGCAGCCAACTGGGCCTGTGTTGAGTTCAGAGGTGGCTGGTTCTGTGCCTTCTGTATGAGCGAGGACTGGTGGTGAGGGTTGGGGGTGTGGATCAGGTGGCAGGTCCAAAGTCCCGCTGACTGGAATGCATGCTTGGAGTGTGGCGTTTCCGCTCTGTTGTAGTGTCTAAGGGGCACTGAGGGAGGCAGAAGGAGTCCTGGTGTGGCTCTGTAAGATAATGCACTGGACTACAAGGTTGGTTTGGACCGCCACTCACCAGCCGGTCCTCGGAACCCTTTACAGGGTTTCAATGAGTCGGAACCGACTCAACAACCCTTAACAATAACAAGGGGAACAAAACAGTGTTGGTGTGGAATGGTCAAATTCAAGTTGTAAAGGCAGGTCCTCTAGGGCCAATTCTTAGTTCTGAACCTCTCACACATGCGTGTACATACTCCCGTTTGAGCTTCAGGTGTTGGGTCCCATCCCTGGGTTTTTATGTAAAGTAAAGAGATACGCACTGGGGGGGGGGGTGATTGAGATCAAGGATTCTTAACCTTCCTCACTGCCTCCCTCCTTCCATGGAATCTCTTTTTGTAGTTGTTTTTGAAAGTATATATAAAACAAAACGTGTCATTTTAGCATCTTTTATATACACAGTCTAATGCCATTAAGTCCATAATATTGTGCAACAGTTACTGGCATCCAGTTCCAGTTTTCTGTCACCCATAACAGACGATTAATGGCTCCTGGCAATGACTCCCTCGTAACCACTAATAAGCTTTGGTTTTGTAATTTTGCCTTTTCTAGATGTTTCATATAAGCAAGCTCCTACAATCTCTGCCCTTTGGTGACTGGCTCATTTTACTCAGCATAATATCTTCAAGGTCTTTTCCATGATGTGGCATGTATCGGGACTTCATGCCTCTTTATGGATGAGTCATATTCTGTTGTATGCATATACCACATTTTGTTGATCCATTCATCCATTGATGGAAATTTATGTTGTTTCTGTCTTTGGACTGTTGTGGTAGTACTTAGCGTGAACACTGTGGTGTGTGTGTGAGAACATTGGTGTGCATGTGTGTGTGTGTGAACATTGGTGTGCCTGCTTTCAAGTCTCTTGGGTATATACCTCGGAATGGAATTTCTGGGTCATGTAAGGAGCTCTGGTAGCATAATGGTTACAAATCGGGCTGCTAACCTCAGGGTCAGCAGTTGGAAACTACCCCCTGTTCCGCAGGAGAAAGAGGAGGCTTTCTGCTCCCAAAAAGATTTACAGCCTTGGGAACCCTGTGCAGGGTCACTATGAGTCGGAACTGACTCCACAGCACATAACAACAACAATGGAGTCCTGATATAGCGTTGTGGGTTAATGCTCTGGACTGCAAAGTGTTTGAACTGCAAGATTGGCAGTTCAAGCTCACCAGCTGCTCCTCGGAAACCCTATAGAGGGTCACTTTGATTCGGAACAGACTCAAAGTCATTTAATAACATAGAGTCCTGGGGTGCCATTGCATCATAAGCACTGGGCTGCAACTCCAAGATCAGCTATTCTTTGAAAACCCTATACAGGCTTGCTGTGAGTCAGAACCAACTTAGAGGCACTTAACAACAACAGTAGTGTCCTGATGTGGCACTGTAGTATAACCACGGGGTCAGTGGTTCAAACCCACCAGCTGCTCTTTGGAAATCCTAAAGTGGGTTGCTGTGAGTTGGAACTGACTCTACAGTACTCAACAACAACATGGTGTCTTACACTGGTTTCTCTGTTGTTGGTTCCAAGGAGCAGCTGGTGAATTTGAACTGCCAACCTTGCGATTCAAACTGACCTTGCAGCTCAGTGCATTTTCCCACCACGCTACACCAGTACTTTACAGGAACAAAACTAGTGAAGTGTACACATATAAATACATACAAAGAGAATGTTTTCAAGGAAGTGGCTTACATAGTTGCGTAGTGGATACTGGCAAGTCCCAAAAGATGTGTCTGGCTGGAGACTTCTCCAGACTTACATGGTTACAGGAACAGACAAACCTAAAATAGGCAGGTCAGGTGGCAGGCTAGGCTCAGTCCCCCAAACAGGGATCAGGTGATGAGCGGACATAGGAGAGGGAGAAAGGGAAAACACAAATGCAAGTGAGCATCATATATTCTGGGTGCAGGCAACACCTCAAGAGAGCTCCTTAGATCAGATCACAAAATGAAAGATAATTACATAATACTGAGAATCACCGTCTAGCCAAGTTGAGGCGTAACATTAACCATCACATATGGGAATTCTATGTTTAACTTTGAGGAGCTGCTAAACTTTTTCACAGCATCTGTACCATTTTACAGCCCTACTAGCAATGAGTGAGAGGTCCAGTTTCTTTATAACCTTACCAACATCTGTTGTTTTCTTGTTTCTTTTTTCAGTGTTTTTTTTTTTTGTCATTTTAAAAGTCATAGCCATCTTAGGACGAAGCGATAGCTCATTATGGTTTTCTGTGTGGTTTTTCTGTTTTTTGTTTTTTTTGTCTTTTCATTGTGAATTGAGTGAAGGTTTATAGAACAGATCATCAGTCCCACATTCAACAAACCCTACCCTTGGCCTCATTAGTGATTGCCATCCTTTCCATGTGCCATCGGTTCACAGTATTGACCTCCGTTCACTTTATTTTCCCCCTCCCCCACTAACCATTTCTGTGGTTTTGACTTCTTTTTCTCTAATGACATGGAACATCTCTTCATGTGTCTTATCAGTCTATTCGATCTTTCTGATAAGATCACAGAATTGCTAGAATTCAGTGGGGGAATATTACAACGATTGATTCTGTGCCAAATTTAGATGGAATCAGAATCCAGATTTCCTGGCAAGAGGAAAACCGTTTCAGATACCTGCTCCCTTCCTATTAGCCTGCCCTGTTGGGTAAGAGGAGCCCTGGTGGTTCAAAGGTTCAGCCCCACCGGCTGCTCTATGGGAGAAAGATGTGGCCGTCTGCTTCCGTAAAGAATGACAGCAGTTTTGTTCTGTCCTATGAGGTTGCTATGAATCTGAGTTAGTGGGTCTTGGGTTTGGTGTTGGGTAAGACTTGGTTCCCTGACACCAGGCATTGGGCACCCAATGCTGAGAGCTCCCTTCTCCATAATCTGTCTTTTTATTTTTCCAGTTGTTGTTATATAATACTCCCTACACCAAAACCTATGTCTGTGTAGTTGATTCTGACTCACGATGATCCTGTAGGACAGGAGAACTGCACCATAGGGTTTCCAAGGTTGTAAATCTTTATGGGAGAAGACTGTCATATCTCCCTCCTGTATAAAGTGGCTGGTAGGTTTGAGCTGTCGACCTCTCTGTTCGCAGCTGAGTGTTTAACCACTGCACCACTAGGGCTCTTTTGTTACAGAATCCAGGCAATTCCAATGTCCTACGGGACTCCTGGAGTCCTGGTGTGGCGCTGGGGATTAATGCGCCAGACTGCAAAGCTGTTAGAACTGCAAGGTCGGCAGTTCAAGCTCACCAGCTGCTCCTTGGAAACCCTGTACAGGGTTGCTATGGGTTGGAATCGACTCGATGGCACTTAACAACAACATAGGACTCCTGGTGTGGCTCTGTAGGATCAGCAGTGGACTGCGAACCACAAGGTCGGCAGTTTAAACCCACCACTCGCTCCTTGGAAACCCTATATAGGGGTGACTATGAGTCAGAACCAACTGGATGGCACTTTACAACAACATTGGAGTCCTGGTGTGATGCTGTGGGATAAAGCACTGGACTACAAGGTCAGTTTGAACCGCAAAGTTGGTCATTCAAACTCAGCACCCACTCTTTGGAAACCCTATACAGGGTCGCTGTGGGTTGGAACTGACTCAGCAACACTTAACAACAACAGCAACAACATAGGACTCCTGGTGTGGTGCTGTAGGATAAGTACTGGACTGTTAACAACAAGGTGGTGGTTCCAGCCCACCAGCTGTTCCTTAGAAGCGCTGTTGTTCATGTTATTAAGTACCTTCTAGTCATTTCCAACCCATAGTGAACCTGTATAGGGTTTCCAAGGAGCAGTTGGTGAGTTTGAACTGCCAACCTTGTGATCGAGTGCTTATCCTACAGTGCCATACCAGGACTTATAAGCTCCTTTGGTGGTTCTCAAACTTGATCACATTGGGCTTCCTTGGGTTAAAAGCAACCTGTTCCCTGGGTCCCACGCCAGAGGGTCTGATGAATTATTTGGAGTGAAGCCTTGGGCATTGAAATTTCATAAGTTTTCTGAGTGATTCTAATGTATAGCCACATTCGAGAACCACTGTTACAGAAATTAAGACCCTTCCCTACTGAAAGAAATCAATCTCTATTCACAGATTAAAAAAAATAGAAATCCCAAGGAATCGACTATAATACTATTAGAACTGATAAACGAATGCAGCCAGGTTCTAGGGTCTAAGATCCCCCACAACTGGGAATGGTGTGGGTGTGTTCTGTGGGTGCTCAGAATGTTCCGATACCACCCATAAGACACCCTAACCCTAACTAGTCCCTGGAGAAGGAAGGGAGAACTGGTCGACACAAAGCTATGAATGGGAGGGGATTGGGGTTCCAGAGAACACTCGGTTTGCTTCACAGGAGTGTGTGTATGTGCATAAATTGGGGGGTACAAGGCGGGGACTCCCTCCAGTGGATCACCGTGAGTGTGTGGTGTGAGGAGGGGTAAGGAAGCCCCTCGACCTCACCTTCTCCCTTCTCCTCTGCTGCTCTCCCCAGGTATAATCCCGTCACGCCTCCACGATGGCCATCCAGCTCCGCTCCTTCTTCCCCTTAGCATTGCCTGGGATGCTGGCACTCCTCGGCTGGTGGTGGTTTTATTCTCGTAAAAAAGAACACATCCATAGCCACAACAAGCATGAGGGGGCCAGTTCTGTGAGCCTAAGGACAGACCCCACCGACAAGGAGCCCCTCCCTGTGGAAGACACTGGTCCTGGAGCTGTGGTTGTGCCTCCCCGAGACCCTCAGCTGCCAGAGAAGAAGCTGTGCCCTACAAGTAAGCCTTCCGTGGAGCCCCCAGCTTTTCTGCGACCACATCCAGCCGCTCGTCGGTCCGAGTCCTCAGGCAGCCTTCTCAGCACCACAGACACGAGACTTGGACCAGGAACACACAAAGACGACTGTGCAAAGGTGGAATTAGCCCTAACTCGTGAGGAAGCAAAGTCTATTGCTCTCGAGTGTCCCCTCCCATCCCCCAAGGAGTTACCTTTGCCCCAAGAAACAGTTGAGGTGTGTAAAGAGGAGCATGTGCTGAGCAGGACGCCTGGGAGGGCTGGGCCGGGCCATTCAGCAGCCCTCCCAGAGAAGCATGGCCCCGGGGAGATGGGGTGGGCAGAGGGGACCGGTGATGCGGTGCCAGGAGAGAATGTTCTACAAGAAGTGGTGGTGGCCCAGGAGCATGGCTCTGAATTGGAGAAGAGCAAAGCGCCCAGCCTGGCTCCTTTGGAAGGAGGGGAAGAGAAAGGGAAGACTAGCCTGCTGTCTGGGGCTGGACCAGTGCAGAGGGAAGACTATGTGGTAGGGGGCTTAAGTAGCTTGACCGAGCCCTTGCACACCCAGCTGATGGAGGACGAGGTGGTGCCGGCACCTGGGGACAGCGACCTCGCAGGAGAAGTGCACAAAGAGAAGACGGTGGATGAAGATGAGATGCTTGAGCAGGCTGCTCTGCAGATCATCTCCAAAGTGATCTCTGGGGCGGCGGAAGAAGTGCGGGCCACCACGCTTGGCAAGATTACGGGGCAGATGTGTCAGGCCTCAGAGAGTGAGTCCCCATGCCCAGGGGAGGAGGGCCATGCTCCGGTGGAGCCCAGACAGGCCACAGCAGAGGCAGCTGTGGGCTCATTGGATGCTGCCTTGGCCTTGTCAGAGGACCCGTCTCCACCAAAAACGTACACAAGCTGCCTGAACAGCCCCCTCTCCAGTCCCACCAAGGACAGCAAGCTGCCCAGGAACTCTGTACACCACATCTCATTGGTCCCCTGCCCGTCACAAGCCACCGCCCAGGGAGAGTTGCCGGATGAGGCAAGTGCCCTGATGGAGGATGCTGGCTATATCACTGGCACGTTGGACAGCAGCCAGGACGTCCCATCCGTGGGCTCCTCAGTCCAGGGCTCGGATTCTGCCAGCATGTCGGGGCTCGAAGACTCTTGCACAGATGCTACCTCGAGCCCCCGGGACAAGGATATTACCCCGCCGCTGCCAGAAAGTACTGTGCCCTTCAGCAATGGGGTACTGAAGGAGGAATTGTCAGACCTGGGGGCTGAGGATGGATGGAGCATGGACGCAGAAACAGACCATTCGGGAGGTAGGAGCATCTTGGGCATTCACCATGTAGAGGGGTGGGTGGGTCTCCCTCTACCCATGGGGCGCAGGCTGCTGGCCTGCTTCTCTAGCTTCTGCAGGGAAGGAGTGATACTCTTCCATTTTGTATCCCAACTGGCCGAGGCATAGGGATGCAGCATAGAGCTGGTGGGTGACCCTGTAACCCTGAAGCCATGAGACCCCCCTCTCCCAGTCCTTCAGCTAAAAGTTGGGGTCCCTGGTCAGCATAGGCATGCCTCTTTTAAATGCTAACTTCATAATGGTTTTTGAACAGAGAGGCCTCTCTAGCTTTAGTGCCCTTGTGTGCCAAGTATGGGTGAGAGGTTTTTTTTTTTTTTTTTTTTAATGGCTTCTTTCCTTTTAACCATGTGCTTGTTCCTATGTCTTCACCTGCTTTCCTCCTCCAGAGGCTCCCACAGGGTAAGTGCCCAGACAATGGCCCCAGCTTTGAATTCTGTGGGCAGCTCTGCTCCTCTGAGCCGTTCTTTGCCGAGGGCCTCAGCCATTTTCTTTCTGTGAAGCTCACTTCATCCCCGGGAAAGAGGGGCACTTTGGTAATGAAGTGCCCACAGGGTTTTTCGAGCGCTGACCCTAGTGTAGACAGTTCAGGCTGCTAACGTACAGGTCAGCAGCTTCTGGCCCTGCCTTTGCGGCCACCCCCTGGGTACTGTTAATTTATCTCACGAAGAGATGCCCCGTGTGGCTTCTGACATGTCTGTCCCAGAGCCCTTCCCCTGTCCACAGATTCATCCTTCCAGGAAGGTTGGGGCTCTTTCCTGGGAATTTTGCTCCATTCTGCAGCATCTGCCGAGTACCACACACTGTACATCAGTGCCAACAGGATGCTCTTGATTAAGACCCTACTGTCCTGTGTGCCCAGATAAGAACAGAATGCTGCCAGTCATGATTGAGAAAGGCCAGAGACTATTAGGCATATCTTAACTTCAGGAATGTCAAAATTTTAAAAAGAATGTATCTTAAGATGGGTGGTTTTTGTTTTTTAAAGAACAAAGTGATTACACTGGGGCATGCCCACTGTAGGGTGATTGTGTAGTGGCGACTCAGCTGCATTGAAGGCCTCAGTGCTGAGACTTAGAAGAGAAGGCTTATGATGGCAGAGAGGGAGGGGTTCAGAGGGGCAGGTAGAAGCCTCGTGATTGACTCTGTCAAGTACTTAACACGTGCCAGGCACTGTTCCCACATTACTCCTGCTCTGTGCATAGGACGTTGGTGCTGACAGTGGTCCATGGGCTGCTGGGCTGAGGGAGCTGCCTCTGGGTGCAGCCTGCTGTTGGCTCTGTGCGGTCATTAGTCACTCAGGTGCTGTCGGGGTTGTCTGGCAAAGGCTGAGAGCCCCCATTGGCCTGCTTCTGAATCTAGCTGGGGGAACAAGCAGACTTCTCACTAGGGCTTTCCCTGCTGGTGTGGAAGGTAGGCTTTGAAGGTGGTGACTCTTCCCTAGATAGGAGCAGAGCCAGTTCTAGGTCTGTACCCACAGACTGCTGTGGAGGCTTTGGAGAAAGCAGGGGAAATAGCCTAATTAGTGGGGTCTCAGGAACAGTCTGCTTCTGGCTTTTGAGGGGTCCTTTTGGAAGCCTGAGCTACTTCTCAGAACTGGTGTGGACCCATTTTTCTGCAGTGGCTCCCTTGGCTGGAGCACTGGAAGCAGCTCTAGTCAGTGTGGTCTTTTGTCCTCGCCTGTCCCCTATGGAATGTACTTCAGCTCAGTCTGTTGACCAGGGGGATCAAAGACCAGCCATGAGTCCAGATGAGCATTTAACCAAGAGTGGTGCTGTAGGATCAGCACTGGACTGCAAACCACAAGGTCGGCAGTTCAAACCCACCAGCAGATCCTTGGAAACCCTATACAGGGTTGCTGTGAGTCAGAATCAACCCAACAACACTTAACAAAAAGTTAGACTAAAGAGAGTGAACAGAGGTGCTCCTTTGTCCGTGGCTGGCAGAGGAACGGGCCTAGTCAGGTTGAGACTGTCTAGCTCTGCTTGGCTGGAGGTCACCCTCTGTGGACATAGGCCCGAAGCTTTGGTGACTGGAGAACCCCTGGTTTGTGGCTGAAAGAGTTGGGAGGTGTTAAAATGGTTGTTGCTAGTCGCTGAGACCTGCATCACATTCTCGTCTCCTGGGACCACACAGGCCTCTCCCTGCCCCGTGGGCTCCCCTTCCCTGGGTTCAGAGTTCACCACTTGTCTGCCCCAGCAGCTGTGGCTGGGCGCGGCTGCCAATTAACCAGCAGGACCGTCAGTGACAGGCTAAAATTAGGTGTATATTCACCCCCAGTCTTCCTTTCATTGGGGTGGTGCTGATCTTCCTATACTGAGTTGGCAGTCATCTGCTAAGCTTGAGGAGGGGGCCTCTCGGGAATGTGAGTTTGGGAAGTTTTTTGGTGTTGGTAGCTCTGAGCCTGTGTGTGTGCGCGCTTTGCCTCTTCTCCCCTGCAGGCTCCGACGGAAACAGCATGGACTCCGTGGACAGCTGCTGTAGCCTTAGGAAGACCGAGGGTTTCCAGAGTGCCCAGGCAGGCTCTGACCCCAAGAAGGTGGACCTCATCATCTGGGAGATCGAGGTACCAAAGGTAAGGGCCTCAGGCATCCCTGCTGGCCCCTCCATGGGGTGGGGCCAAGGGATGGACCAAAAACCAGGAGAAGCCAGAGATGGAAAGGAACTCTGCCCATAGCCAAGGCTCTGAGAGCTTCCTACCAAATTGAATTCCTGCAGCTGCCTTCAGGAGTGTCCTCTCCAAGTCCTCAGTGGGCTGCTGGTCTGTGTGTACCTTCAGGGCTCAGTGCTAGGAGCTGTTTGGAAATGGTAGCAGAAAACCAGAGCCCTCTATAAAGCACAGACACGTAATCTGAGAGAACTTGGGAAGTGTAGAAATGTATGGAGAAATAAAAACTGGTTCTGATCCGATCCCTGAGAGTGACTGTGAAAACTTTTATTTCCTTCATGTCTTGCCCCCTGTGGTTTTTAAACGAAACTAAACTTAAGGTTGTTTTAATTAATGCTTTTAAATATTTAACAATTTCATTTCCCCGTGTTATGCTTTGAAAGTGTAATTTTAGCTGCATTCTTGAATCATCATATGAATGTCACTGTTCTCCACCGGCCCCCAATTCCAGGGGGCTTCAGTGGTTTACAGCTTTTGCTGTTGTAACTTACGATGTATTAGTTTGAGCTTGAGGTTTGTCTCTGGGGTGCAGAGGTAATTGGCAGGCTCCCTCTGGCGTGGGGATTTGGCTTGGTCTGAAGCCTTTCTGGGGCTCAGGGTTCGTTTGAGATTGTTTCGGAACTTGTCTCACATCATGGCTAAGTTTGACTTCCTCAGATGTCCTTGAATTCTGGCCCACTTGCCGCCGCTTGGTCTGGATTTGCTGAAGGCTCCAGCCTGCTGTGAATTGGCAGCAGGGGCCCAGGGGTTCTTAGAGTTTTATTTCCAGATCGAACCCCTTTATCTTTGGAAGGAACCCTGGTGGCACAGTGGTTAAAACACTCAGCCCCTAATGACAGACGGGTTTGGACCAGTCACTCCATGGGAGAAAGATGTGGCCATCTGAGTTCATGAAGATGACAGCCTTGAAAACCCGATGGGGCAGCTCTGCTCTGCTCTGCCCTGTAAGGTCAATATCGATGTGCTGGCCGTGGGTTTGGTTTTATATTTGGACCTGAGCAGACTTGAGAGAGGGAAGGTCAGTGTGAAGTTGTAAACTGACCCTGTGCTGAGCAGAGCGTCTCATGGCATAGTTTTGGAGATGATACTGCCTTTGCCACTTTCCGGACCTGGGTCAGAACTGTTGGCGTCAACCAGCCAAGTTCACATGCTTAGATGCCATGACCTTGGACACGTTACTTAGCTTCATTACTGGTCTATAAAAAGATGAGAAACGTACCTGTTTTATAGGTGCTCTGAATAAATGTGGAGTCTCTGGGTGGTCCTGCCAATGGTTAAGGCACTTGGCTGCTAACTGAAAGGTTGAAGGTTCAAGTTCACCCAGAAACATGTAGGAAGAAAGGCCTGGCCAACTCTTTTATTTAAATCAGTCATTGAGCATCCTGTGGAGCACAGCTCTGCCTTGACACACATGGGATTGCATGAGTCTAGGTCAAATTGATAGCAACTTTTTTTTTTTTTTAAATGACTGAATTTAAGTGCTTAGGACAGTACCTGGCAGGTAAGTGCTGACATGATAACTTAGAACATATTTAAACTTGACCTTGTTTAAGAGGTCAGTCTTTGGGAGTATAGAGAATTGGTTTTCCCACTGACCCTCTTCTGTCTCTTCCTTCCGGAAGCACTTAGTTGGTCGACTTATTGGCAAGCAGGGACGGTACGTGAGTTTTCTGAAGCAAACATCTGGTGCCAAGATCTACATTTCAACGCTGCCCTACACCCAGAACATCCAGATCTGCCACATAGAAGGTCAGTGGCCACTGCTGTGCCTACCCCCTCTCTTCTTTACCAGAAATGCACGTAACTGGAAGCATTTGAGGGGCCTGGGGGCGGGGCAGCCTTTGGAGTCTAGGCCTCTGAATAGGAAGCCTTGCATCTCATCCCAGGTGAAGGGTGAGTTGGGTGGTCTCTTCAGCCCTCTTTAAATTACCTTCAGTTGCTGGCCAGGAGAGGAGCGAGCCAGGATCGATGGGGCAGGGTCCTGAATTCCTAGTTCCTACCATCCTGACATGGGCTCCCTGTCTCTAGTCAGCAAGGACCAGGCCTCTCCTCACTGGCTAGCCCCCTGTGCTTTCAAACCATAGACCCTAGTGGCAGAAGGGTCGATAGAAAGGTGATCAGGATCCGAGCTGCTTTAGATTTCTCTAAAGCCCAGCAAGTGGGCCACTTAACACTACTCTTGAACTTTAAGAAAGTTGCTGTAGGTGGAATATTGAGTCTCTTACCCACATTAATAGTCTGGCTTGCTCCCATTGCCCACCCCATCCAGGCTCTCAGCATCATGTGGATAAAGCCCTGAACCTGATTGGGAAGAAGTTCAAGGAGCTGAACCTCACCAATATCTACGCACCCCCACTGCCGTCCCTGACCCTGCCTTCCCTACCGATGACCTCCTGGGTGAGCATGCCGCCAGCACCTACGGGATTTCCTGTGCCCCCAACCAGCCCCAGTAGCAGCCTCAGCCTCCCAAGACTGTGGGCCAGAGAGGCCAGCGGCACCTTCCTGCCTGTGCTCTCTCACCTCTGGCCGCCACCTGTGTTCTCTGGGGGCAGGCAGGAAGCCAGAGATTCTAGGTCCCTTTGAAAGGACCTCTTCCCCCCCAGCTCTGCTGCCTACACCCCCTTTGCATTTCCTAGGCAATTGCCTGGAGAAGACTGTAATCCAGCCATGGGAGGATGGTGTGTCCACAGTGGCTTAGGGCTCCTGGAAGCTGGTGTTTGTCCAGGGTCAGCCACCATCCTGGGTTTAGATGGGGTTTGTGATAGGTAATGACTTTGGTGAAAGGTCCCTTCCCCTTCCCCTCCCCAGAAGATACCTAGAGTTCGCGAAAAGAGCTTCAATCCCTGCAGCAAGCCCTGGCTCAGCTTGGTTTCATCTCACTGAGAGTAGAACTGTAAGGCTTTGTGGATTTCACACAAATGGCTGATTGCGCCGGGCTGTTTGTAGCCTGGAGATGTTTCCATTCTGTGTCTTGTTTCCCGCCCCACAAAGACCCTTGTGCCCACAGGGAAGGGATAGAATGTATCTTTCCTTTTCTGTAGATTTTTGCGAGGCCATGAGACCCCATTCCTCTCCTCTCCTGAAACTGTAGGCTTTTCCCTGCTAGGAGGCCTGGCTCTAATGCTTCAAATGTTTCAGCAAGTGAGTGGTATATGGCTTCTTTCCCTTGTGCTCTGCTTGGCTCAGTGAGACTGGAGAGGTCAGCCTAGATGCCTCTCAGCCAGGGGCTCTTCCCTCTGTGGCCAGTGGCCCAGTCCAGAACCTCCTAAATGGTGCTGGTAGCCTGGCATCAGGAGAACTAGTGTCTAGGGACAGCTCTTTAGAGAGCAATGCTGGCTTTTGCCCAGGGCCTTTCATGGACGGCCTAGCTTCTGAGCATTCCTGTAGTCTACATTCCCAAGTGACAGTGAGTTGGACCATGTCTGGAGCTCAGATAAAAGGATCAGGACTTAGGGTTGGAGGGGAAGCACTAGGAAGAAGAGCAAATAGCACACGGACAGTTGCAGACCTTGGCCCTGGATCTGATGGCAGGCCCCTGCTTGCTGGTTGGAAGGCAGAGGTGAGAGGGGCACTGTCCAGTCATGAACTTCTGGGGTCAGCCTCAGGTCCCAAGGAGTTGACTGTCCCACCTGTTCTCGGACACCTTGTTCTTAGTGCCCAGCTCACGCATACGTTTGCCCTCCCTGGGTCTTACAGACTCATCAAGACAGGTGGGAGGGAGGGGCGGCTCTGGATGAACCCTGGCCAGGCCAACATGAGGCCCGACACTACACCCATACACCCATCCTTGGCTCCTGCGTGCTGAGTATCTGCTGGGAGCCTCCCTGCCGGGCCCAGGGCCACAGTGGTGTCCAACCTTTTCTGTGGTTAGGGAGATTTCCTTGAGCCTCGGTCACCTGGCGCTGTGTTGTTTCGGGTTGCTCTACCCTTCTCAGAGATGGATGAGCACAGATAGGTGCCCCGGGGCCCCTGAGCTTATGCCACACCTGGGAAGAGGAGTGCTTGTTACACCTCTCCATGCGTTCCACAGCTCATGCTCCCCAATGGCATCACCGTGGAGGTGATCGTGGTGAACCAGGTCAACGCCGGCCACTTGTTTGTGCAGCAGCACACGCATCCCACCTTCCACGCCCTGCGCAGTCTGGACCAGCAGATGTACCTCTGCTACTCTCAGCCCGGGATCCCCACACTGCCCATCCCAGTGGAAAGTAAGTGCTGCTGGTGGGCTGGATGGGAGGCAGCCCTGGGACCTGGGCTCTGGCCAGGCTAGCAGAGAAGCTTTGGAAGTTAGTTGCCTGTGGTTCTGCCCGTGACCTTGACCAGGAGGAGACTGGGCACAGCATCCTCTGTGTTCATGCCATTGGCATGGACTCTGCCAGCCTGGATTTCCTAGTTAGCCAAAGCTGGTGTTTTCACTGGCTTATGGGGCAATGGGATTGGACTGGAATCTTGACACTTGGATTCATAAACTAGCTCTGCCACTTAGGAATTCGAGCAAGTTCTATGGGGCAGATACCACTTGTCCTGGGAATTAAGGTTGGAGGCGACATATTAGATGTGAAGCATTGGTACACATGCTGGTCATTGTTTCCCATAAAGCATCTCTAAACCCACCACAACTGGGCAGGGTCAGCTCCATCTGATGATGAGGAAACTGGGCCTCTGGAGCCAAGTGACTTGCCAAGGTGACACTTGAGTAGGTGCTGGGATCCAAGCCCAACCTTTGCTACTGTTAGTCTGTGCTGCCCCTGTCAGGGAGATGAAATGTTAGACTACCTTCTCATTCTTACCAGCTCCCATCAAGAGTCTTGGCTCCTTCTCCTAACCCAAGCCCCTCAGTGAGCTTTAAGGCATCAGAAAAATTCCTTGAGATTTTATGTAGTATTTTAATACAATTTTTCTATAATTTTAATATAATCCATATTGAGAAATAAGGATTTAGTTTTCATCAGATTCTTGAAGGTCACCTCAGCCCAGCAGTGAAGACTGAATCCAAGAGGTGATTGTACCAGGGGGTCCCCTTGGGGACCAGCACACAGTGCGGGCAGCAGCTAGGGGTGGCCTTTACCCTGATTTCGTCTGCCCTGTCTCTGTTACTCCAGTGCTGCTTGGGTTGGTGACCCCTTGAGGCACATGATCTCCAACCTCGATGGCTGTCCCAGTATTACTGTTATCAGCACCTTTCTGAGGCCTGGAAGTGGAGTTTAGGCTTGGGGGAATATACTCTGGTCAGGCCTTCAATCTGAGTTGTCATGGGCTAGACTCAATCCACCAAGATCTAATTCCCCTGCTAGGTTCTTGATTCTCTCAGGAACTTTGTTTTAAGAATGTAGGCCAGCCCCTAGTCCCCATTTCCTGCATTTTGTGTTTTACTTTATGAATAGTATATGGGCTTCCGTAGTCTTTGGGGTTTGGGTAGCTTTGGGGTGACACACATGCCATGCAGAAAGGCCCACGTCCAGATCTCTCCTCAGGGGTTCTGAGGGGCTGTGTTGGTGACTCCCATCCCCTACCTGAGGAGGTGAGGTGCAGGCCTCTGAGAAGGGATGTGGTGGTGTGGGTAGCATTGACCAAGCAGTCCAGGTGTTGTGTCCACACGCTGCTCTTCCCACCCTGCAGTAGCGGTCATCTGCGCTGCCCCTGGTGCCGACGGCGCCTGGTGGCGAGCCCAGGTGGTTGCCTCCTACGAAGAGACAAATGAAGTGGAGATCCGCTATGTAGACTACGGTGGATACAAGAGGGTGAAAGTAGATGAGCTCCGGCAAATCAGGTGAGTGGAGACTCCCAGACAGATGGGCCAGTGTGCAGGCAGGCTGGTGGGTGGGCAGGCTGCCCTTATTTGCTGTTCAAACCCACCAGCTGCTTCATGGAAACCCTATACAGTGTCGCTATTAAGTCGGAAGTGACTTCACACCACTTTAGCAACAACAACACAAACTTGATTACTTGCCTCAGTAAAAATGAACTAGATAGAAAAGCCATTATCCCATGGCAACTTGATGCAGGAAGTGGCTCTGAGGTCCAGTTCCTTCCAGTCAGGGCCCCTCTCCTCCCTGGGTGCGTCCTGGACTGCAGGGCCCACAGTAGTAAGTGAAAGGTTGGTGCTGCTTGGAGTGGGGCCATCCTTCAGGTCCATGTGCAGCTGCTCCTCTCTCACCTTGGCAGGTCCGACTTTGTGACGCTGCCGTTCCAGGGAGCAGAAGTCCTTCTAGAGAGCGTGATGCCTCTGTCAGGTAATAGGTGGGGGTCTCTGGCTAGGGCAGCTTGAGAAGTAGGTCTTCTGTTTTACAGTGGTGGGTCTTCCTTCCCTTACACAGACAGATCGCTCACATTCTGAGTTTTTGACTGAGTGGGTTAGGTGGAGCCTGGGAACAAGTTTCAGGCAATGCCACATCTTGGTAGGACCATCACTTCACACTGTACCAGTGTCTTCAGCTTTGAGATGCTTCAAATAAAGGCATGTTCCAGAATGTAGTGCAGACCCAGGGTCCTAGCAGCCGTGTCTGAGAGGTCAGGCAACTGAGGTCAGTGGCTCTCTCAGCTGGGTCACCACTCCTGTGGGACACTGATGGGACCATGCCGACACATGTGGTGGCATTGCCGGAGAGAGAGGACTGGCATTGTGGCTGATCTTGGACAAATTATTTGGCTTTGATTTCCCTCTCAGGAAAATTGGATGGCGCCCACCTTACTTTCAAGGACTCTGGGTGGCCTGAATGGTTTGTACTAGACAGCTAGCCAAAGGTTGGCGGATTGAACCCACCCACTGGCGGCATGGACGAAAGGCTTGACCATCTGCTGCCTACAGGTTTTAGACAGAAAACCTGAGAGAGCATTCCTGCTCTTAACACGTGGATGTCCAGGAGGCAGAATTGACTTCATCACAATAGTGTAGTGGTGGGTTTTTTGTTTTGTTTGTCATTGTTTGTTTGTTTATCTACCTTTCAGATTGACTGTAATCCCTACACTTAGGAACTGGTATATAGACAGGGGCCAACAAGTTTTATATTTGTAGGTGTAGTCTGTTCATTCTACACCTCCCCCTCTCTTGGTTTCTAACAGCAATCGAGTACTTGCGAGGCACTGTAGTCTGTCTGGAGTCACATCTGACTGAAAATTGGGGCATGGTCCTCATTTTGTTTTCTTCATTACGGGCTTTCCTCTTCCTGTTCTGTCCATCTAAGCTATTGATCCAAGCCCAGCTAAAATGCTCGTTCCACAAGACTCTCCCAGACTGTCTTCAGTCTTCCTGCCTTCAGATTGTTCTTGAACATGACTTTGTAACCCAGCACAGCTCATCCTATAGGGACTGCCCAAACCAGGCTAAGGGACCAATTCTCCCTTCACCACACTGGGAATTGAATGTCCTTGGGTGTTCAACCTTTGTCTCAGGTGTTCTCACCTGTAAGGGGGCGGGGTGGGGTGGGTAACACTCACGTCTCATACATTGTGCTCAGCTCAGGTAGCACGCAGGCATATGCTGGTGGTATTCCCATTAGCTCACTGAAAGTTGGGGTTTGTCTCCCAGTGGGTAGCAGGCAGCAGGGACCCATGATTACCCATCTGGCATTGCGTGGAGACCTATGGTCTGTGCCCTGACAGTGGCTCACCCGTTGAAGTTCTTGGGTCCCACTGCTGGGTCTGAGGATTCTACCTGGAACACACCTGAACGTCAAGTGGGTCATGTGAAGGCCTTGTGCCACCGAACGTCTAAATACTGCTTGCTTTCTCCTTCTATAGATGAAGAGCACTTTTCACCCGAGGCAGACGCAGCTATGAGTGAGATGACTGGAAACACAGCATTGCTTGCTCAGGTGGGTGATGGGTGGGAGATGGGGCTGGCTGGATAGTCTGTTGGAGGGGTTTCTCGGGAGTTGGTGTTTAGATTCTGGCCTCCCTGCTGCTGGGGTCCTGGGTTGGCCAGCAGTCTTTAGGGAAAGGATGCACAAACTTTCCTAGCTTTCAAGAGTGCCTGGTGATGATGCTGGGGTTTTGTTTTGTAGGTGACGAGTTACAGCCCGACTGGCCTCCCTCTGATTCAGCTGTGGAGTGTGGTTGGAGATGAAGTAAGTTCCTTCTGAGTTATGTCTGAGCAGTGAAGGGTTGATTTGGAGCTGGCTCCCCAGAGAGGATGTCACTCGGGGCCTTTGCCCCCTGGTGGACATTTGGCAGTGTGTTAGAGACACCTTTAGGATTGCTGTGAGTTGGAACTGACTCGACAGCACTTAACAACAACAACCAGAAGAGCCATCTTTGATTGTCACAGTTGGGGGCTGTCAGTGGGGTAGAGACCCAGGATGCTAGTAGACATCCAGCCATGCAGAGGACAGCCCCTGGCAGGGCAGTAATGAATGAACCGGCCCAGAACCTCAGTGGTGCTGGGGGATCCCTTCCTGTATCCTCTGTCCATTGGGCTTGTCTGTCCTTCTGTTTCTAGACTGTTGAAGTTTGGATTTCTTTTCTTTATTGAAGAGCCTATCTTCATGTCAGGGTGGCCAAAAGACCATCTAAGTAAATATCCCTGTTGTCCCAGGAAAAGGAGTCATGTGTGCCCCCCAGCCCCCACCCCAGTACTCTTGTAAACCTGTTACTTGTTTTGCTCCTCTGGGCTTGTAAGAGTAAGCCCCTGTGTTTGCCCTGGACAGAGCTCTCAAGGGAACTTTCTCTTCTAGGTGGTGTTGATAAATCGGTGGCTGGTGGAACGAGGACTTGCCCAGTGGGTGGACACCTGCTACCCAAGTCTGTGACCCTCACCCACCCAACAGCCGCTGCTTGAGGCTTTTTTGCACTGTTAAAATTGAGCTTGGCACTGAAGGCAAAGACTTTACATCCGAGTAACAAAACGTCGTCCTTCCCAGACGTCTGGGTTTTTCTTCACCCCAACCCCCCAATACTGTAGTCCTGTTGAGAAGGCCTTTGGTGTCTAAGAAAAGGAGAGAACCGGCTGTTTTTTTCAAAGCCATACGATGGTATTAACAAGTCAGTGGGCTCAACCTGACTCCAAACTGCATTTAAAAAAAAAAAATTTTTTTTTTGAATTTGAAAAGCAACATCAACTAGGTTGTCCTATTCTGCCCCCCCATCCCTTCTCTCCACCCCCCACCCCACCCCAGCCAAACATTCAGTGATATTTCTGCCCTTAGCAGACAGGCAAAGCAGTGTGTTTTGCTTGCTTGGGAGGACTTCTTTTACTTCCCAAGCCTTTCTAATACCTTCAGGGAGCAAGATAAGAACTGACTTATTGATGTCGATTACTTGTATAGCATTATGTAAGTGAATTTATGGCATTTAATCATTTTGTATAAGCTTCCTCTAGGCCTCCCCAGAACGCACACTTTTTTAATGGAAATGTAAATAGGGAGCAATCAGTCATCACACCTCTGGCCTGGATGGGGGTAGAGCAGTGATCATGCCAAGCCTGATTGTAATTTGTAACCATTTTCTATTTGTGCAAACTCTGTAAATATATGTTTAAAAACTGTAATATTTTGTACACGAAACACTGGAGAACAAAGGGAACTCGAGATTCTTCCCCATCTCTTGTCATCTGAAAGCAGAATGCTTGGCTGCCACGACCTAGCTCCTTGTGCCAGGGGCTCCCGGCGGAGCGGATGGCCTGACTGTGGTATGGCATCGTGGCCGACGAATTCTGTACACATTTGTAAAAAAGCAACTCATTGAATTACCTTGCAGTGGTGTGTTTTTGATTTTTTTTTTTTTTTAAAGAGTGGCTTCAGCATTGTGCAATTAAGAAGTAAGTAGCTTATATAACTTAAGCTTGTATAAATCTCAGATTAATATAAACTATAGCTTTGAGTCCAGTTTTTTTCCATGGCAAAAAAAGATTGGAGACAGTGTGTGGTGGACTGGACAGTCCAACCCACAGGCCCGCCAAACAACTACAACTAAAGGCTCTCTGAAGACTTGCCAGAAATTTCCATGAGGCCTTTTATTTTCTTCGCCTTTCTCCACCAGGTGGCAGCCAAAGCTCCTCTGGTTTTCCTCATTCTCAAAATAACTAGACAAGTTTAAAACACTAGTTTCCAAAATTCTTTGTGCATTCTTAATATATCTGTTAAGTTATTTAATCGACTGTAATGACAAGAAAAGTATAAATATATACATTTAAATGAGTTAATGGCCCTACCTGCTAAAAACAGGCTCAGACTGCTACAGCCCAGCTACTGTGGATAGCCCCATTCCCTGCGTCTCCCTCACTTTGGTCCAGACCTCAGGTGCTGTGGGCTTGCCCATCCCTTCTGGTGTCACTGAGAAAATCTGCCAGCACCAGTCTTAAGGAAGCTGAGATTGCTTGGTGACCCTATGAGCACCCCGTCTCCTTGGGACATCTCCTAGTCCCAGCCTAGCAGCCTCTGTCAAGTGAGGGATTCTCACCGCTCTGCCCAAACACTGGGACTTCTCTCTGGAGTCTGCTGTGGGACACAGGACATCTCCCCCTTGGGCCCTGGTCCTCTCAACTATATGGCTGACAGGTGGTTGGAAGCTGCAGTTTCCTCATTTGTAAAGTCATATAATGATACCTACCTCATAAAGCAATTGAGTGGAATCATAGAACTTTTCCCTTGCTTTTTTGCAGAGCTTGGTCCACAGCAAATTCTCACGTAGTCTTCACTGCCATTAACACTAAGTCTTAGCAGTCATCGGATATGACTTTGACTAAGTCACGTTACACCTAGATATTTCTATACAACTTAGCCTAGATAGAGCATGAAAGGCTCAGGGGAGTTTGCAAGAGCCTGGCATATAGATTTGGCCTTATGTCTAAGGAGTTATTGAGGGGTTTTTTAATATATTTTTTTTTTATTGTAAGCCCTGTTGTGACACTGTAGGATAAGCACTGGACTGGTAACTGAAAGGTCGGCAGCTCAAACCCACCAACTGCTCTCGTCAACCCTATGCAGGGTCACTGTGAATTGGAACTGGCTCAATGGCACACAACAAGAAGATGTATACAACATAAAATTTGCTGTTTAAACCATTTTTTAACTGCACGATTCAGGGTATTATATTCACAATGTTGTTCAACCATCTCTCCTATTTCTTCTAAAACATTTTCATGACCCCAAACAGAAACTCTGTACCCATTAAGCAATAAAGACCCCCCCTCCCTCCAACCCCTGGCAACCTCTAATCTACTTTCTATGCATTTGCCGATTCTAAATATTTCATATAAATGGGATCATACTATATTTGTCCTTTGGTGTCTTATTTCACTTAGCATAATGGTCTCAGGATTGGTTCATCCATGTGATATAGCGTATATCTGAACTTCATTCCTTTTTAATGACTGACTAGTATTCCATTGTGTGGCTGGCCGTACCACACTTTCATCTCTTCGTCTGTTGATGGACCTTGGATTGTTTCTACTTTTTGGCTAATGTGAACAATGCTGCAGAGAACATTTGTACAAGTATCTGTATTCCTGCTTTTTCTTGGGTATGTATCGCAGGAGTTGAATCTGCATTTAATTTCTTGAGCCTTCAAATTTTTCTACACTAGCTGCACCATTTTACAATCCCACCAGCACAATGCACAAAGTTTCCAGTTTGTCCACATCCTTGCTACTGCTGGTTTTTGGGTTTTTTGGGTTTTTTTCTTTCAAATTTCCAATAATAGCCATCATAGTGGGGATGAAGCATTGAGGGATTTTAAACAGTGACATGAATCTGGTGCAGGAAGGAGCCGGGGGTGGGGGCAGTGGGGACTGTTAGAGCCTGAAGCCAAGGTAGTCCAGGGGAGACAAGAGAGCTATTTCCAGCATGGTGACTAGGGGTTTGTCTCAATTATCTAGAGCCTACGAATCTAGCATGTACTGCGTTATATTAGCTCTTATTGCCAAACTCAAGAATACAAGCCTAGCCAAGTAGACACAAAACCTTATCACGGTCCACCCCCTTGTCAGCTTGGCACCTAGACCTATCTCCTTAAACTACATGCATCATGTCTAAACAAAAACAATTATAAAGTTATACTTGGGCCTGATATAATGCAGGAGTCCTGATGTGGCTCTGTGGGTTAATGCTTCAGACTGCAAAGTTGTTTGAACTGCAAGGTCGGTGGTTCAAGCTCACCAGCTGCTCCTTGGAAGCCCTATACAGGGTCACTATGGGTCGGAATCGACTCAACAGCACTTAACAACAACATAATGCACCGAATACATGTGTAACTGAGAGGGTGCTAATTAATCTGTGAGTCTAGAATACAGACCATCTGCTTCCAAATACAATAGTGGAACAGTCAAAAGGTAGGCATTTTCATTATAAATAGGCACAATTGGAGGGAAAAATGGACACAAAGCAAGTGAAAAATCCAACGATTTCCACTGGCTCTAAAGGCTTGAAAAGAATCCTTTGTTCTCAGAGACCATCTAGGCAATGACCCTTCCTGCCATACTCTGGGTGTTATCCACACACTTTGGATTCTAGGGTGAAGGCCCTCAATTTTGGGCATCAGCCCTGCTTTCCAATCTCTGTTGGCTTTGGGCAGCCATGTTTTCCTAGGCAACCCCACCCCTTACTTTGACAGGCCCTGTTCTGCCCCCGTCAGCTTTGAACAGAGGCCCCATCTTAATGACAGCCCCACACTCTAGAAATTGAGTTGGAGAAGATCTGATTCTGAGATTTAGAAAACCCTAGAGGTCGTGGCCTTACCTTTTGAGACAGGCAGCTCTGCTTCCATGTTTCGTATCTCTGCATCTTCTGCCTTAACAAGTGCCCAGCGGCACCCCACTCCACCAGTGAGCCTTGACTAGATGGTGCTAGGCTCTCTTGCTTCATGGGTCAGAGAGCCTAGCTTCACTGGCAAGTGTCCAGAGGTGCCCTACACTACAAGAAACCTGCATGAAGCACTCGGCTCTGTTGCTCCCTGGCTTGGCTTTTGTGCCATCTTGTTGCTCTCCTGGTTCTTGTGCTACAGTTGTCACTGCTTCTCACTGTCATTTCGTGTTACAGCTCTCCTCACTTCATTCTAAGCCTTCTTCAGCATCACCTTTGACGTTCATAATTCCACCAACGGTCTCTTTTAGTCAATATGTTGTTAGCTGCCATCGAGTTGGTACTGATTCATAGTGACCCTACGTGGGGACAAATACGGATCTCTTCCAGTCCTGGGCCAACCTCACAATCATTGCTACACCTGAGCCCATCGCTGCTGCCACTCTGCCAGGCTATCTCCTAAGGGATCTTCCTCTGTTTCTCTGACTCTCCAATTTACCAAACATGATATTCTTCTCAAGTGACTGGCCCTTCCTGATAATATGTCCAAAGTATGAGAGAAAATCTGGCCATCTTGGCTTCTAAGGAGCACTCTGGCTGTACTTCTTCCAACACAGATCTGTTTGTTCTTTTGGCAGTCAGTGGTACTTTCAATATTCTCCAACACCATAATTCAAATGCATCAATTTTACGGTCTTCCTATTCACTGTCCAACTTTGGCATACAAAAGATGTTATTGAAAATGGATCAGGCACAATTTAGTCCTCAAACTGACATCTTTGTTCTTGAACACTTTAAAAAGGTTTGCACAGCAGATTTTGTTGTTTGATTTCGTGACTGCTGCTGCCATGAGTGTTAATGGTTGATCCGAGCAAAATGAAGTCTGACAACTTGAATCTTTTCTCCATTGATATGGATGTTTTTATTGGTCTACTGGTGAGGACTTCTGTTTTCTTTACATTGACATGTAACCCATACCAAAGGCTGTGGTCTTTGGTGTTCATCAGTAAGTATTTTAAGTCCTCTTTGTTTTCAGAAACAAGGTTGTATCATCTGCATATCGCAGGTTGTTAATGAGTTTTCCTACAATCATGATGCCACGTTTTTCTTCTTAAAATCCCCTTCTCGGATTATTTGCTCAGCATACAGTTTGAATAAGTATGGTGAAAGAATACAACCCTGTCGCACACCTTTCCTAATTTCAAACCATTTGGTGTTCCCTTGTTCTGTTCTAACAACTAACTTTTGATATAGGTACAGGTTCCTCATGAGCACAATTAAGTGTTCCAGAATAGTCATACTTCACAATGTTGTCCATAGTTTGTCATGATTCACACAATTGAAAGCCTTTGCGTAGTCAATAAAGCACAGGTGTAAATATCTTTCTGGAATTCTCCGCTTTCAGCTAAGATCCATCAGCAATGATATCCCTTGTTACATGTCCTCTTCTGAATCTGGCTTGGATGTCTGGAAATTATGTCAGTGTACGGTTGCAACCATTTTTGTATTCTCTTTATTAAAACTTTATGCACATGGAATATCAATGATATTGCCCGATGATTTCTGCAATCCATTGGGTCACCTCTCTTTTTAGAATGGGGACAAATACGGATCTCTTCCAGTCAGTTGGCCAGGTAGTTGTCTTCCAAATTTCTTGGCAGAGATGAGTGAGGGTCTCCATTGCCACATCAGTTTGTTGGAAGATTTCCATTTGTATTTCATCTATTCCCTGTGCCTTGTTCTTTGCCAATGCCTTCAATGCACCTTAAACTTCTTCCTTCAGGATCATTGGCTCTTGATCATATGCTACCTCTTGAAATGTTTGTTGAGCATCGGACATTTCTTTTTGATACAGTGACTCTGGGCATTCCTTCCATCTTCTTTTGGTGCTTTCTGCATCACTCAATATTTTGCCATTGGTTGTGGTGGTGGTTATGTGCCGTGGAGTTGGTTCTGACTCATAGCAACCCTGCACAGGGTTTCTGAAGCTGTAAATCTTTACGGGAGCAGAAAGCCTCATCTTTCTCCCGCAGAACAGTTGGTAGTTTCGAACAGCTAGTAGTTTTGAACTGCTGACCTTGAAGTTCATGGCCCGATTCATAACTACTACAGTAGAATCCTTCAATACTGCAAGTCAAGGCTTGAATTTTTTGTTCAGTTCCCTCAGCTTGAGAAATTCTGAGTGTGTTCTTCCTTTTTGGTTTTCTAACTCCAGGTCTTTGCACATTTCATTATCATATTTGACTTGGTCTTAGTGAGCTGACCTTAGACATTTTCTGTTCAGCTCTTGTCCCTCCTCATTTATTCCACTTGCATCTCTACACTGCAGGGCAAGTTTCAGAGTCTCTTCTGACATCCATTTTGGTCTTTTCATTCTTTCATGTCTTCTCAATGACACTTTGTTTTCTTCCTGTATGATGTTCTTGATGTCATCCCACAACTCTTCTGCTCTTCAGTCTTTAGTGTCTAATGCATCAAATCTCTTCTTGAGATGATCTCTAAATTCAGGTAGATTATGTTCAAGGTCATGTTATGACTATTGTGGAATTGTTTTAATTTTTTTCAGCTTCATCCTGAATTTGCATATAAGTAGTCAATGATCTGTTCCACAGTCTGTCCCTGGCCTTATTTTGGCTGATGATATAGAGCTTTTCTACCATCTCTTTCCCAGATGTAGTCAGTTTGATTTCTATGTCTTCCATTTGGTGAGGTCCATGTATATAGTCATCTTTTAGTTGTTTTAAAACGATATTTGCAATAAACAAATCATTGGTTTTGCAAAATTTTATTATGCCATCAGCATAGTTTCTGTCACCAAAGCCATATTTTCCAACTACTGACGTTTCTTTGTTTCCAACCTTTGCATTCCAATTGCCAGTAATGATCAATGCATCTTGATTGCATATTTGATCAATTTCAGACAGAAGTTGGTAGGATTCTTCAATTTCATCTTCACTGGCTTTAGTGGTTGGTGCATAAATTTGAATAATAGTGGCATTAACTGGTCTTCCTTGTAGGCATATGGGTATTATCCTCTCATATGACAGTGTTGTACTTCATGACAGATCTTGATATGTTGTTTTTGATAATGAATGTGATGCCATTTCTCTTCAATTTGTCATTCTCACCATAGTAAACCATGTGATTGTCAGATTCAAAATGGCCAATGCCAGTACATTTCAGCTCACATACCTAGGATAATTGATCTTTATGCACTGAGGTAGCTATGTCACTAACTCTGGGCCCAAGAGTCCTCAGGTCTTGCCACACTGCTGGCCAACCAGGTCTCCACCTGGGTTCACAGGAGTCTGTTGAACGTGGTTGGACTTAAAAGATGGTTCTTAAAGGAGAACAATGCTTAAGGCCAAATTCTTTACTAATCAAGTTAAACTGGTGATTGGAATGTTAAAGTTGTAAACAAAGAAGGAGGATCACAGCTGAAAAATATTATCTTGGTAATAAAATTACCATGGAGACCACATGACAAGATTTAGCAAGGTCAATAACTTATTCTTTGAAGATACTTTTTTTTCCAGCAACATAAACCAGTGACTACTACACATGTGAATCTTCCAGGATTGAATACACAGGAAGTTCAATATCATCAGTCAGAACAAGGCCAGGGACTACTGTGGAACAGACCATCAATGGCACATATGCAAATTCAAGTTAAAACTGAAGATAAAACAAGCCCATGAAAGTCAAAGTATGACATTAAGCATATCCCACCTGAATTTAGAGACCATTTCAAAAATAGAATGCACTGAATACTAATGGCCAAGGACTATTGTTGTTGTTATGTGCCGTGGAGTCAGTTCCGACTCATAGTGACCCTAAACAGGGTTTCCTAGTCTGTAAATCTTTACAGGAGCAGAAAGTTTCATCTTTCTCCTGCGGAAGAGTTGGTAGTTTCGAACTGCTGAACTTGTGGTTCGCAGCCCGATTCGTAACCACTACGCTACCAGAGCTCCTTAATGGCCAAGGACTAGATAGCATCAAAGGCATCACATGTGATTTAAAAGAATGGCCAAATTGATGTCAGAAAAGACTCTAAAACTTGCTTTTAAACAGAGTAACTAAAGCAAATGGAAGAAATGAAGTAAAAGAGCTGAAGAGATGTTTTCAAAGGGTGATTCGAGAAGACAAAGCAAAGTATTAAGAATGAAATGTACAAAGACCTGAAGCTAGAAAACCCAAAGGGAAGAACACGCTAGACATTTCTAACAAACTGGAGAAAAAAAAATCAAGCCTCAAGTTGCAATCTTGAAGGATTTTAATCAAAAGATGATGGAAGGAATACACAGTCATTATAGGAAAAAGAATTCAATGTTGAGCCATTTAAACAAGGTAGCATATGATCAAGAACCAGTGGTATTGAAGGAAAAAGTCAAGGTTTCACTGAAAACATTTGCAAAAACATGGCTCCAAGAATTGATGGAATACCAATTGAGATATCTTGGCTGAAAGCAGAGAATACTAGAAAGATGTTTACCAGTCTTTTATTGAGTATGCATTTGGATCAAAAATGACTGATATTACAGTAATGCTTGGATCAAAAATTACTGATAACATTGTCAAGAATGGGAATTCTAGTACAGTTGTGCTCATAGAAGAAGTGGCAGTCACATGAACAAGACAAGGAAACCCTGTGTGATTTTAAATCAGGAAAGGTGTGTGTCAGGGCTGTAGACTTTCACCATACTTACTCAATCTGTATGCTGAGCAAATAATCTGAGAAGCTGGATTATATAAAAAAGAACATGACATCAGAATTGAGGAAAGTGCATAACCTGCGTTGTGCAGATAACACCTTTGTTAAAAGCAAAGAAGACTTGAAACACTTACTGATGAAGATCAAAGATTGCAGCCTTTAGTATTGATTGCACCTCAACACTAAGAAAATAAAACCCTAAGTGGCTAAATAAGCAACATGATAAATAGAGAAAAGATTGAAGTTGTCAAAGATTTCATTTTACTTGGAGCCACAATCACTGCCCATGGTAGCAACGGTCACCGATACATGTTGTTAAGTGCCATCGAGTTGGTTCTGAGTCATAGTGACCCTGTATAGGGTTTCTGAGGAGCAACTGATGGGTTTGAACCGCCAACCTTATGGTTAGCAGTCCAGTGCTTATCCTACAGTGTTGCACCAAGACATATTGCATTGGGAAAATCTGCTGCAAAAGTGTTAAAAAGAAAAGTTATCTATTACTTGTGGACTAAGGCGTGCCTGACTGAAGCCATGATTTTTTTCAATTGCTTCACATGGATGCAAAAAACTGGATTATGAATAAAGAAGACCAAAGAAGAATTGATGATTTTGAGTTATGGTTTTGGCAAAAGTTATTGAATATATCCCATGTAGTGCCAGAAGGAACAAAGCTGTCCTGGAGGAAATACAGCCTGAATGCTCCTTAGAGGTGAGAATGATGACTCTTTGTCTTATGTACGGTAGCAGTCACTGGAGAAGGACTCGCATGGTGCTTGGTTAAGTAGAGGGTCAATCGTTAATGAATTAGGTTAGCACAGTGGCTGCAACAATTGTGAGGATGGTGCAGGACAGGATAGTGTTTTGTTCTGTTGTACAAGAGTCAGTATGAGTCAGAAACAACTCAAGGACACATAAGAGCAACATTGTTTGGTTCAAAGAAGACTTCAGGGATGCTTACAGGTTTTAAGATTTAAAGATATCTCGGGGCAGTAGTTGTGGGGATTTATCCATCCTCAATGTCTCAAAGTCTGGGTCCTATGAGAATTTGAAATTCTGTGTTTCCCCCTTTTTGATTCGTATTCTTCTATAGAAATTTTAATCAAAATGTTCACTCCCTCTGAATGCTCTAGGAAGAGAAATCTCTGCCTCTTTCAGCATTTAGCAACTCAGCAGCAGCCTCTTTTCACATGGTCTTCTCTGTATCTTCGCTGTCACTAGTAAGGACACTGGGCATTGGATCTAGGACCCTCTTGGATAATCCAGAGCAATCGCGTGGAGATCCCTAACTAAACATATCTGCAAATAAGGTTACATTTACAGGTCCCTTTCCAAATAAGGTTACATTTACAGGTCCCAAGGATTCAAATGTGGACATATCTTTTAGGGGCAACCTTTAAATTCACTGGACTTCGCCAGATGGAACACACAGAAATCAAATTGACTACATCTGTAGAATGAGAGGGTGGAAAAGCTCTATATCATCAGCCAAAACAATGTCAGGGACAGACTGGAACAGGTCATCAATTGCTCATATGCAAATTCAAGCTGAAGCTAAAGAAAATTAAAACAAGTACACGAGCACCAAAATATGAACTTGAACATATTCCACCTGAATTTAGAGATCGTCTCAAGAACAGATTTGATGCGTTAGATTAAAGACTGAAAACCAGAAGAGTTGTGGGATGACATCAAGAACATCATACAGGGAGAAAGCAAAAGGTCATTAAGAAGACAAGAAAGAAGGAAAAGACCAAAATAGATGTCAGAAGAGACTCTGAAACTTGCTTTTCAGTGTAGAGATGCTAAAGCAAATGGAAGGAATGAGGAGGTAACAAGTTTTCAAAGGGCAGCTTGAGAAAACAAAGTCAAATATTATAATGAAATGTGCGAAGACCTGGAGTTAGAAAACCAAAAGGGAAGGACATGCTCTGCATTTCTCAAGCTGAGGGAGCTGAAGAAAAAAATTCAAGCCTCGACTTGAAATACTGAAGGAGTTTTTGGGCAAAATATTAAGTGATGCAGAAAGCATCAAAAAGATAATGGAAGGAATACACAGAATCACGGTTCCAAAAAGAAATGGTTGATGTTCAGTCATTTTAAAAGATAGCATCTGATCAAGAGCCAATGGTATTGAAGGAAGAGTCCAAGGTGCACTGAAGACATTGGCAAAGAACAAGATTCCAGGAATTTATAGAATACAAATTGAAACCTTTCAACAGACTGATGTGGCATTAGAGGCTCACTCACTCATCTATGCCAAGAATACTGGAAGACAGCAACCTGGCCAACTGATTGGAAAAGATTCATATTTTTGCCCATACCAAAGAGAGTTGACCCAGCAGAATGCAGAAATCATCAGACAATATCATTAATATCATATGCAAGTAAAATTTTTCTCAAGGTGATGAAAAACTGGCTATAGTATATTGAGAGGGAACTGCTAGAGATTTAAGCCAGATTCATATGAGGCTGTGGAATGAGGGATATCATGGCTGGTGTCAGATAGACTTGGCTGAAAGCAGAGAACACCAGAAAGATGTTCACCTTTGTTTTATTGACTATGCAAAGGTATTATTGACTGTGTGGATTATCATAAGCTATGGACAATATTGTGAAGAAACTATTTCTGAACACTTAATCATGCTCATGAGGAACCTGCATATAGACCAAGAGACAGTCATTCGAACAGAACAAGAGGACACTAAATGGTTTAAAATCAGGAAAGGTGTGCACCAGGATTATATTCTTTCACCATACTTACTCAATCTGTATGCTGAGCAAATGATTCAAGAAATGATTACAAGAAGAAGAACACAGCATCAGGATTGGAGGAAGGCTCATTAACAACCTGGAATATGCAGATGATACAACCTTGCTGGTTGAAAGTGAAAAGGTCTTAAAATACTTACTGATGAAGATCAAAGACCACTTTGTATGGGTTGTACCTCAATGTAAAGACAACAAAAATCCTCACAACAGGACTAATAAATTACATCACGATAAATGGAGAAACAACTGAAGTTGCCGAAGACTTTATTTTGCTCAGATCAACTATCAACGCTCATGGAAGCAGCAGTCAAGAAATCAAATGACATATTGCTGCACAAGACCTCTTTAGAGTGTTCAAAAGCAAAGATGTCAGTTTGAGGACTAAGGTGTGCCTCACCCAAGCCATGGTATTTTCAATAACCTCAATGAATTGGACAGTGAGTAAGGAAGACCATAGAAGAATCGATGCATTTGTGTCATGGTGTTGGAGGAGAATATTAAAAGAGCCATGGACGCCAGAAGAACAAACCAATCTGTGTTGGAAGAAGTACAGCAGAATGCTCCTTAGAAACCAGGATGGCCAGACTTTGTCTCTCATACTTCAGACATATTATCAGGAGGGACCAGTCACTGGAGAAGGACATCATCCTTGTTAAAATGGAGGGGCAGAGAAAAAGAGGGAGACCTCCAAAGAGATGAGTTTGCACAGTGGCTGCAACAATGGGCGCAAGGATAACAGCCATTGTGAGGGTGCCGCAGGACCAGGTGGTGTTTTGTTCTGTTGTACATACAGTCACTATGAGTCAAAACCGACTTGACAGCAATGAAAAGCAGTAGCAATTTCAACTCACTGCAGTGGGCAACGATCAGTCTACAGAAAAGTTTTTTTAACTTAAAAATGAAATAAGTACTGTGATAGGCAAAATCAAGAATTCTATATATACGAAACATTAGGGTTTATTGTAAATAAAGCCAGAGGAAAGTTAAAGCATCTAGACCAGAGGGTGAACATTTGTCAATGAACTAAAATGAAAACCAAATCTCTACTGGAAAATGTCATAGTATATAGACAGAAATATTTCTGACATCTGGGTCTGTTTCTAAAACAGAACTGTCCAATAGGAGTAGAATATGAGCTACATGTATCATTGAAATGTAAACAGAAACTGGAACTTGATTTTGATAATAGTTTATTTAACCCTATTATCACGCTAACATTTATCAACATGAAGATTTTAATGAAAACTAGTCTCAGAAATTGTAGGGATCAGTTCTCCTCTGTCCTCTAGGGCACCTGTAAGTCAGAATCCCTCAATGGTAGTGGTTGGGGTACCGTGCCCCTGATACAATGCTATTTGCCATTTTAGTTCATTTATCTATTAGTAACACTTTCTAGATGCTATTTTCTTCTTTCATGATTTGCTTGACGAATTTTTTTTTTTCCCTGTAGATTAAATTTAGCATTCAAGATCTTGTTTCCATATTATCAGGGGCTAACTTTAATGTTTTAAATTAATTTGAATATATATTTATCTCAGTTTCAAGTTTCTAAGACCTTCTTCCTCTCCAAATAAAAAGAAACTCAGCATGCTTTAGTCCCTGCATCCTTTCAGCAAGGGCACACATACATGTGTATGTATGTGTGTTTATACATATACAACATTGTCTAGCTCCTGGGTTTTGTTGAAGTACACTTTGGAGTTCCAAATTTTCATATATGTCTGTATCTTAAGAGTTTGTTAACCTTGAACTTCAGTCACATGATCAAAAAGCATTTTGACCCAACTATTTGTTTCTAATATGCTTGCTCCTTGGAGTTTTGTATTTTGACGCTGTTCTAATTTGGAGTATTTCTTTGAGTCGTGTTTATATGTTTGGTTTGTTTTCAGAACACATATGTGTTAACCTGACATGCCAACAGTTTGTTCGTCTGTGCATCTCTGATATATGTCTGCTTGCCAAAATTCTTTTGGGATTATAATCCCAGTCCTGCAAGGCTCTTCTGGACACAGGTAGCTTGTCACCAGGGCAAAAGTCTTGAGAGCCCACACGAGGTCCCAGTGAACAGGAAAAGGTAGAAACATTAATTGCCTCTTCCCTGCCCAGGAGACAAGCTAGAATGCTAATCAGATTACTGAACAGGACCAATCCCACCCCCTGCCCCCACCAGGAGACAAGCTAGAATGTTAATCAGGTCACCCAACGGGACCAATCCCCCTGGTTCCCTTCCTGTCCTCAAACAGTTCAGCACCCTAGCCCCTCCCCGACTCTGACCCCATGTAAGCCCATGTTGCCCTCCATTCAGCGGTCAGAATCTGGAGAAATGAGCTCCTCTGAGCCAGCCGGCTTAATAAAATCTGAAACTCTGCTTCACCTCTCCGAGTGGCTTTGGTTTCTTCGACAATGGCTCAAAAGCTGCAGTGACACTCTCAAATCTAAAACCGCTGTAACACCGGGGTCTCCTCCTGCTTCACAGTTGGCCATATTCTTGTAGACACTGGTCCATGTCCTCAGTCCCAGTGTGAAGACAGCATGAGCTACAGTCAGCCCCCTGTGTGTGTGCGGTACCCGAAGTAGGCCTGCTGTGAGCTCTGAGGTCTGTACCGCCAGCTTTTTCTTGCTATGGGCCTTGGAGTCGGTTCTGACTCATAGCGATCCTGCACAGGGTTTCCGAGGCTGTAAATCTTTACGGGAGCAGAAAGCCTCATCTTTGTCCCGTGGAACAGCTGGTAGTTTCCAACTGCTGACCCTGAGGTTAGCAGCCCGATTCTTAGCCCATCCCAATCAGCAATGTCCTTGTAGGATCCCAGGCCATTCCTGGAGGACTGGGGCGTCTTGCCCTAGGCTGCCTGTGCCTCTAGGACTGCACACACTTTTCAGCTTGATTTGCCAAATCCCTTGTGCTCTCTCAGTCCCTCTTTCCAGACCCTTCTTTGAAACTAGGGCTGCAAACCAGTTCATTCCAGTTCAACTCCCTGTTGAGAATCTGCCTTTCTACCCCAGAGATCCTGAAGCAGAATCTACAATTCTTCACGCTCCCCAGGGGGTTCTTAGGTATATGTCACCTGGGGACATGGTGAACATGTTGATTCTGGCTCCATACCTCTGGGGTTGGAAGGTAGAGTCTCAGCAGGAGATGGAACCGGGAGGAACCGGTTCACTGCCCTGCTTAAAACATGGGGGTGAGTGAGGTGAGTACTGAGGTGGTGTCCAGGTTTGACTTTTGGTGAATCTGGTTTCTAATCAAGGACCTTCCTAGGATTTCCTCTTAATGAGGCAGACTTTGTATTTTTACAAAGCAAATTAGGTAGGAGAGGTCTTGAACCATTTCTTGCTAGAATTGGGCCCACCTGACAAACCTTTAAGGACGGCCAACTCCTACAGGAAGTGGATTTCTCATCCTGTTCACGGGGTGCCTGGAAAACCTAGAGCCTGCTAGCCAATGCTATCTCATAGTGACCCTATATAGGGTTTCCAAGACTGTAAATCCTTAGGGCAGCAGACCCATCTTACTTCCAAGGTGGGCTTGAACCACCGACCTTACAGTTGGCAGCCCGACACCTAACCCACAGTACCATCAGGACTCCTTCAAGCTTCTTGCCAGCAAGCTACAAAGGTAAGGCCAACACAGACCCTTCAGGAAGATCCTTGGTTGGCGGGGGTGGGCTCCATGACCTCAGCGTTGAAGATGCGTCCCCTTCAGGTGTGTTGCCTCCCTTTGTCCAGTGCTCCACCGGTGAAGTAGGACACACTGATGCTCCTGGACTCCAGAGTCAGTGGTCTTCCCAACACGTGGGCCTCTGCTGCTCTTTCTGATGGCTCCAGGGCTGGGAGGGCTGCTGGCAGGAGTGTGCCCAGCAGGCCAGAGGGAGCCGGGAGGAGGGGCAGGAAGAGCTGCATTTCCCGGGGCTCAGACATCTGCCTGACTGAGATGGGTATTCTGGAGGTCTGCCGCATAGACACTTGGCAGAGAGATTAGAAATGAGAGCCCATATATCTTTAAAGGATTTCCAGAAGCCCTATCTCTGTTTTGCTTTTTTTTTTTTTCCCCCAATTATTTCCTAGAATTTTCTAAATTGTACGCACATAATGCAGAAGAAATACGAGGCTTTCTGTTCCCTTACAGATTTATAGCCTTGATCTATGCAGAGTCAATATGCACAACAGATGCCCCCTACTCAAGGGAACATAACAACAACATGAACATACTAAGAATTCCAGAGATATTTAAAGATATTTGAACTGCAAAGTCGGTGGTTCGAACTTAACAGCCACTCCTCAGAAACCCCCTACAGGGTCACTATGAGTTGGAACCAACTCGATGGCACTTAACAACAAGAAGTAAAAAAGAAATGCCCTTGTCTTGCCCCCAGACAGCCACACTTCCTCTCAAGGGTGCCTATTACTAGAGTTTCTTATGTTTCCTGCCAAAGGTTAGATCCTTCTCCACTCAACACAACATACTGCAAAGCAGGAATCACAAAACCATGGCTAGGGACCCATCCAGGCAATCGTCTGTTTTCGCAAATAGTTTTACTGGAACCCAGCCACACCCGTTTGTTTACACGTTGTTTATGGCTACTTTAGTGTCATACATAACCACAGAGCTGAGAAGTTGCAACAGAAACTTTATGGCCCAGAAAGCTGACGATGGTTACTATCTGGCTGTAACACTCTTGGGCGTGTTTTTTTTCCTTTCCCCTGTTTAATACATCCAACTTAAATACAAAGGGGCTTCAAAAAGTTTATGGAAAAATTGCATTATCTTTTCATTCCATATTCCCATGAACTTTTAGAAGCCCCTTTGGCACAGCCTTAGTATTTCCTGCCTCTTTTATACTCAGGAGTTCTCTGGTCTTTGACAAGGACAGGAGCTCCATTTACTTAAGATTCTCTGTCTCCCAATGAAAACATGGTTTCTGTTGCCAGTCCGGGAGGGTGATCAGGCACAGAATCCATCTATCCCATAGGGTGGGCACAGAACTATAGTAGCTTGGGAAGACCCTCTCTCGAGCAACAAAGTATCCACAAATCCATCATGCTGGGCTACCTTGAGGGAGACTCTCCGGCCCCACCTTGTTGAACCTGCATTTTCACAGTAGTCAGACCCCCAGGTGACTCATGTGCACACCAGTTTCAGAATCACTGATCAACACGGGTGGTCAACCCGGGCTGCATATTGGGATTGGTTTAAAACGACGCATGCCTGGAACCCATTCACAAGAGATTCTGATTGAATTGATCTGGAGTCCAGCCTGAACATCAGGACCTTGTTTTAAATGGTTACTTTCGGAGTGTAGGCAGTCCTCCAGATGACCAATGTCCAATTCATCTATAAACCATAGCTATGAACCAATTACCTGTGGTGGTGGTGGTGGTGATGTGCCGTGGAGTCGGTTCCGACTCACAGCGACCCTGAACAGGGTTTCTGAGACTGTAAATCTTTACGGAAGCAGAAAGCCTCATCTTTCTCCCATGGAACAACTGGTAGTTTCGAACTGCTGACCTTGTGGTTCGCAGCCCGATTCGTAATCACTACGCTACCAGAGCTCCTTAACTACCTGTAAAGCCCATTATATTAAAAACTCAAGATGCACACACGGTTCCTAATAACAAATGAGCACTACTTCACGACCTGCATCTTTACAGGAACCTACTGCCGCACCTTTCTCCCTCAGAACCTCAGCACAAAACCAACCTTTTGGAAAGTGCTTAACCCTTGCACCACTATAACTCCTTACACCAAAACATTATCATTGTATTATATTAAAGATGTCATAGTGTATCTGGAAGTGTTAAATGTTTTTTATGCATAGTAAGGTACACTATCTACTACGGTTGTGGTGGTGGCTGTGTACCATAGAGCAACCCTGTACAGGGTTTCCGAATCAGTAAATCTTTACAGGAGCAGAAAGCCTCATCTTTCACCTGTGGAGAGACTGGTAGATTCGAACTGCTGGCCTTGTGGTTAGCAGCCCAGCTCATAATCCACTCCGCCACGGGTACTCCTTATTATATACATACTAGGACAAACATTGGACTAACTGACCTTGGTACCAACTTGAGTAAGTGTTCAAGTGAACACTTAGGAAGGGAACTTGTTCCTAACCTGGGGACTGTCTGCATAGCACATGTACACTACAGTGCTAAAGTACACAAATCTCGAATGCACGGTGTGATGCATTTTTACATGTGCATACCCCTAGGAAAAGGAGTCTGGATGGCACAGTCAGCTGCTAACCAAAAGGTTGGCTGTTCAAGCCCACCCATCGACTCTGTGGGAGAAAGACCAGTAACTTTATAGGAGCAGATCAGCAGGTCTTATCTCCCAGTGACCCACAGGGGGAGATTTTGGTTAGCACCCTACCTGTTAACATTATACCTCCAGGGATCTTTGCACCCAAAGGAGGAATGATGCCCAATATGGTACCCACTTACCACATGGACTATTGTTATTGCTAAGTACCATTGAGTCAGTTCCGACTCATAGTGACCCTATATAGGGTTTATATTTTTTACATTTTTATTGTGAACTGAGTGATAGTTTACATGGGAGAACATTGGCTTTACACCATCGTTTCATTGCTGTGATTACAGTCTCCTCTGTGCGTCATCATTCAACAGGATTTGCTTTCATTCCCTCTGGGGTTTTTTTTGGGGGGGGGGTGGATGTACACAAAAACATTCAGGAATATATACCTATATAGGGTTTTGAGGCGCAGCTGGTGGGGTTGAACTGCCAACCTTGAAGCTAGCAGTCCAGTGCTTATCCTACAGTGCCACACCTTGAAATGTGATTTGTCCACAATGAGATATACTGTAAGTATATTCACTGGATTTAGAAAACTATATGAGAAAAGAATACAAAATATCTACAACTTTTCATATTGACTGTGTTGAAATAATATTTTGGATACTTTGCGTTAAATAAAAGATAATTAGCTACAGCTGTTTTTTTGACTTTTTTAAAATCACGCAACATGCTCTTTTTTACTTTTTTTTTTTTTAAAGGTTTTTATTGTGGGTTGAGT
Source organism: Chrysochloris asiatica (assembly GCF_000296735.1). NCBI lineage: Eukaryota > Metazoa > Chordata > Mammalia > Afrosoricida > Chrysochloridae > Chrysochloris > Chrysochloris asiatica. The sequence goes on along the minus strand of NW_006408525.1, from coordinate 12,246,779 downwards.
GAAAGTTTACAGGGCATATCATCAGTTTTACATTCAACAAATCCTATACCTTGTTTCATTACAATGATTATAATCCCCTCCATGTACCATCATGTTAACAGTATTTCTCTCTATTCACTTTAGCTTTAAAAAAAAAAAAAAAAAGAACACTCAACCATATGTAATAATTTACACCTCCAAAGAACACATCCTGCAAGTCTACATCCTGGCCACCAGCTCTTAGTCCCTCTCTTCCCATGAATCTAGAGTCCTCAGCCGCTCCCCCTCTCCATGCCCCCATCTCTGCCTCCATCTCTGGCTTCGCTGCTTCTCTGGATAAGGTCCCATATTCTGCTTGTGCTCTTCTCCCATGATGGTCCTAGGGACCTCTGTTTCTGGACTGTAAGATTACCCACTCCCCTGTTTTTGTTACAAAACTTCTACCTTTACAATTGTGACAGTTGCAATTAGTCATGATAACAATTATTCACTATGAATCATACGAATCTTATCTCCATCTCTTCTCACCAGGCCCATCTAGACAAGATGAAAACTATTCAGTGGGGACTCTTTCTCCTCCTCCCATACTCTTTTTTTTTGATAATTACATTGAATGTAAATGTATTTAATGTACCACTTAAGAGACATAAAGAACAGAATGGATAAGAAATTAGGATCCTTCAATATGCTGTCTACAAGAGACATATCAAAAAGATGGAGACAGCCTAAATGCACATCAACAGAATAATGGTTAAACAAACTTTGGTCCATGCACACAGTGGAATACTATAAAATGTTGAAGAATAATGATGAATCTGTGCAACACTTCACAACATGGTTGAACCTGGAGGGCATTATACTGAGTGCAATAAGTCAGTTACAAAAGGACAAAGATTGAATGTTGTAAAAAGTTTACAAAAAAAAAAAAAAAAAAAAAAGGTTTTCTTGATAAAAGAACCAATCTATGATGGTTACAATAGAGGAGGGTGGGGAAATTATTTATGATCTAGAGGGTTAACATGTTCACGTGGGTGACAGGGCAGACCATATACATCAAGAGGGAGGTTAGTACAGAAAAGAGGTTAGCAGAGAAAGGATGAGGATGGTGGGAGACACAGGGAAGAATGCAATAGTTAAAATTAATAGCGGTAAATGTTAACTGTTGGTACATGGAGAGGTTTGCAGCCGTGTCATGATGTAAAGTATATGGTTTTTTTAATGTAAAACGGATGATCTGCTCTGTAAACCTTCACTCAGTTCACAATAAGACTTTTTTTTTTATGGTGTTTTTGTTGTGGATTGAATGCAAGTCCACAGGGCATATCATCAGCCTTACATTCAACAAATCATATACCTTGTTTCATTACATTGATTATAATCCCCTCCATGTACCATCAGTTAACAGTATTTCTCTCTATCAACTTTAGCTTTTTAAAAGACACACAAACAAACAAACAAACAAAAACACTCAGGCATATATCATAATTTACATCTCCAAAGGGCACATTCTGCAAGTCGCCTCCTGGCCACCAGCTCTTAGTTCCCATACTCTTAAACTAAACTCCCTCTTGAAACCTTGTAAGCCAGTTACTTCATGCCTTTATCAGCCCCTCATTTTAGGTAGCCAATGTCTAAGTTGCCCATGCCTAGCTATCCTGTTTACAGAGGGGATAGCATTGATACTTGATGTGAGGACTCTTTCCCTCTCTGTTGGTATTTAGAGTTACTACCTCCATGAGTATAGGTCAGGTTCATCAAATTGTAGCAATTTACCCTTGTTTCCTTTATAAAACAAATTTTTTTGGGGGGGTGGTAATCTTCCTTTAGTCGAGTTCTGAGTATGAAGTCATCAAGGCTAGGTCAAGTGGGTACTGTCTGCAAGTTTATGTGCTCTTTTGTATCTCTCCTTGCTTCACTCTCAGCTCTAGCCCTCTGTGGCTATGTCCTTGTCCAAGGGCTCAAGTGTCCCCAGGTCTCACCACACTTTGGACCAACCAGCCCTTCCTCTTTTCTCTCTCATCTCCAGGTCAACAGGAGTCAATGGACTGGGGTTGAACTCAGCCCATTTCTTTATTGCTGCTATTCCCCCCCTTCCACTCAGCAGTAGACCAATGTGGTCACCAGCAAGCTTACATGCCTGTTTATGTGTTCCCTTTGAGTTTCAGTCTTAGAGGGGAGTTTGTCCTGAAGGAATTTGATTGCTTGCCTTGATGGCTTCCTGGAGAACAGCTTGCTTATTCTTGTAGCAGCCAGTCATGCTGACATTTTTGTTTTGGGTTTTTCCTGATGATCTTTCTTTGAAGCTGTATCTTCTGTTGCTCTAGCTGTTCCAGGCTGGTCTGCTTGTCCTTGCTAGTGGGAATGTCCCACCTCATAAGGCTCTGGATGAGCTCAGGATTCCACCTAAGGTCCTATACTCTGCAAAGGTTTTGGAAGAGGTCTATTTCACTGGGCAAGTTCTAGAACCCCTTTTGGGTATTCCAACCATTTATAGGCTGAAGACGGGCTTACAAGTTTTCTCTAATCATGTTTCCCAGCATTCCTTTCTAAGCATTTTAGTATTATTTCCCCTCTTCCAACTATGCCTAGATCCCTGTATCCCAAAGCTCTGTTGTTCCAAGGTTGAACATGCATCTATTTACCTCTGTCCCACTTAGGCCATGCAAAACTGTCTCAGTGTTCCCCTATCTTGTTCTTCTGCCTCCTCCCCATTCTTGTATTACCCTCCCCAACACCCAAACTAAACCCCACACCCTAACCTCACTATTGTGGTTACCTTATATTCCATTAACTCTTCCTTCCATTTAAGACAGTGTATTTTATCCTGTCATCTACCTGACCTTCTCACCACCTGGATCTCTGCTGCTCTGTGTTTACATTCTTTCACATTGTAATTGTTTTGATCAGACTGACCACCTAGATCCTCTGTTCTTATAACTTTATTCTGTTCTTGACACTTGAGTTCAGGGTGATGCTGCCACGTATGTCATTCTCTAGTTGTTTTCTGTTCTTGTTGATTCTCAGTCCACAGAACTTCTTTTAGGATGTTTTTCACTGCAGGGTTGGCTTTGGCAATATCCCTTAGCTTCTGTTTATCCTGGAATGTTTTGATTACACCATTGTACTTGATTGACAGCTTTGCTGAGTAGAGGATTCTTGGTTTGCAGTTTTTTTTCTTTCAGGGTTTTATATATGTCTCCCCATTGCCTTCTCGCCTGCATGGTTTCTGATGACAGAGCCAAGCTTAATCTGATTTGCTTGCCTTTATATGTTACACTTCTCTTTGCCCTAGCTGCTTTCAGGATTCTGTCCTTATCTTTGATTTTGGAGAGCTTGATTATTATATGTCTTGGTGATTGTCTTTTAGTGTTTATCCTTCCTGGGTTCATTGAGCTTCTTGAATGCTTATCTTTTCGCTTTTCAGCAACTATCTCCTCTATGGACTTGTATGATTCTTCCTGTTCTGGAATGCCGATAATTCTTAAGTTATTCCTCTTCATGTTGGCCAACATGAATCTTAGGCCTTCTTCAGATTTTTTTAATCCTTTTGTGTGCTTGCTCTTCTATCTTAGTAGTGTTTAGAGATTTATCTTCTAGCTCACTAGTTCTGGCTTCTATCTCTTCAATTCTACTTCCTTGCCCTTTCAGTGTATTGTCCATTTCTGATATTCTGTTATTAATCATTTGGACCTCTTTCTGTAGGTTTTGAATTGTTTCCAATGCTGTATCTGTTTTATTTGATTGTCCCTGTAGCACTGACATCTTCCTTACTTTTCTCAACTCCATTGTACAGTGTTTTGATATATTTTGTAATCATTTTTCTGAATTCCTTCTCAGGCATTTCCAAAGCCTGCCCATCTCCCAGTATGGAGTGCAGGTCTACTTCCAGCTCATTTGCCTCAGTCACTTTATCTCATTTCTGGACATGTGCTAAGATGCTCGTCTGCTTCTGTTTTTTGGGCATATTCAGGAGTTGTCTGTGGCCTTAATACTTAGATGGGTGTGTATTTTGGTATTTTTTAGGCTTTCTGATTGCCTCCAGGTAGATGTGATCAGTAGATGGGCTTCTCTGTTCACTCTACTTCCTGACAAATTTCAAGATGCCACTGTTGGGTCATTGTGACATAACTCAGGATTTAATTTTTTGCCTATTTCTGTTTTAGTCTGCCTGTCCCACTCCACAATCCCTGTTCAGGCCTTTTTCCTAGTGATATACAGATATACAGTTCAGGGCCGGCTGTGGCTGTTTGGTTTTAAGTGGTAATTGTCATGCTAAATTTCGAGGAGATCTGTGTGCATGCATTGTAGAACCCTCTGCGGGTGTGGGTGGGGTGTCCTCTCACTAGTTACCAGAAGTCCTCTCACTAGTTACCAGGAGGTGTGCAGACAGCAAAAGACCAATGAACAGATACCACAAAAAAAAAAAAAAAAAAAAAAAAGAATGTCCACACCTTTATTGCCGAGGTTCTGTCACGTGTCCGTGGCTGCTCTGATCCTTCCCCTGCTTACTCTCTCCCAAGATGGTGGTTCCAGGAGCAGCTGAGCATCTTGAATTAGGAAGCAATGTATTTCTTGTTTCTCCTAGAAATTCCCCTAGCTGTAAGCCTTCTAACCTTCTAAATATTCCTTTATATGTGGTTCAGAGTTCTGGCATCATCCCCTGAGTCTGCTTGGGCTGGTATTCTGTGTTGTTGCTGACCGAGCTCCTCACTACACGGCCACCCTGTCCGCCATCTTGTTTGTTCTCTTGCAACATGCTTTTTTGGATAGTACTGGGTAGCAGAGTGTTGTTATAGGAGCTCCTGTCCTTTCAGACACTGTTTCTCACATTATGTATTAAGTTAACCTAGGCTCCAGGAAACAGAGTGGGACTGGGGATCTGCCCCCGACCTAAACTCATGTCCTTCTCAGTTTGAGAAATACTGCTCCTAGAATTGGGGGAATTTGAGTAGTCTCTTGAACAGGTATCTCCTTTCCTACTCGACTTGGCTGCTATGAAGCATTCAGGACTAACTGTTGGGCTAAATTAGGGTTGAATCTATTGTGTCTTTTGGATGGCTGTTTGCTGTCTTTCAATGTGTTCTGGTGGTCATACCTCGAATAGACTTGCCATCAACAAGACCTGTCTTCCACTCAGTTTTGCTACTATGTGACTTAACAATGCTTATTCTCCAGTGGTTCAGAGGATGAAAAGAGGTCATTTAACTTCAATAAAATGCATACCTAAAGAAAGTGGTAACCAAGGTGAATATACTACATGCAAACCACGAAGCTCTTGATGTTGTGTGGTGGCGGCGGTGGTGGGGGTGGCGGTGGCGGTGGTGGTGGTGTGCCGTGGAGTCGGTTTTCACTCATAGAAATTCTAGTAGCGTAGTGGTTACAAGTCGGGCTGCAAACCTCAAGGTTAGCGGTTTGAAACTACCAGTTGTTTCCCATGGAAACTACTTTTCATGGGAGAAAGATGTAAGGCTTTCTGCTCCCTTAAAGATTTACAGCCTTGGAAACCCTATACAGGGTTGCTATGAGTCGGAACCAACTCCAAGGCACAGTACCACCACCACCAACCCTGTATAGAGTTTGCAAGACTGTAAATCTTTAAGAGAGCAGAAAGCCTCATCTTTCTTCCACATAACAGCTGGTAGTTTTGAACTGCTAACCTTGAGGTTAGCAGCTTGACTTGTAACCAACCACTAAGTTACCAGAGCTCCTTTATTGATGTATGGGGAGGGTCAACTTATTTGCTAAACACAGACAGCTGCCATGGTGGTCCTTGACCACTAGATGGCACCATAGCACAAGCCACTGCAGGCAGGAGGCGGGCCTCCAAGTCTGCTGTTAGAATCCAAACCAAAAAAACAGACCCCCTGCTGTTAATTCCAATTCACATCACCCTATAGGGCAGGGTAGAACTGCCATATAGGGTTTCTCCCACAGAGCTTTTGGTTAGCAATCAAGTGCTTTAACCACTGCATAGCCAGGGCTCGTATGTCTCAGAACAGTGATTTTCTTAAGTGTGATCCGTTAGGAAACTTGTTAAAAATGCACATTCTCAGGCTGCACTCCAAATCCACTGGATCAACAAGCTATCCAGGTAGTCTTAACAAGCTATCCAGGTAGTCGGATGCCCAGGCAAATGTGAGAGTCACCGTCATAGCATCTACCTGGGCTAGCTTCGGAAGGAGCTGGAGGGTCTGCTGAGTAGGGGTGAGAGTTGGGAGGGGCAGGGGAAGGTCACTGGAACAAGACCGATGAATTCCACACGGCTCATCCATAGCAGGGAGAAGTAAAGTCACAAGAGACTGGGTGGCAGCTCTTTATTTTTCTCTTCAGGTGGTGGTTTTGGGTGCCGACAAGTTGATTCTGACTCTTGGTATCTCCATGTGACAGAGTAGAACTGCCCAATAAGGTTTCCTCGAGAGTCCTGGTGTAGCTTTGTAGGATCAGCACTGGACCACAAGATTAAGCGGGTCAAACTCACCACAACTGCACTCAACAACAACAACAAACTACACAGGAGCCAGGTCTTCTGTCCTGTGGAGCCCTGTGTGGGCTTGAACTGCCAATCTTTCAGTTAGCAGCTGAGTGCTTAACTGCTGTGCCACCAGAGTGCCTTATTTAAGGTGTTGTTGCTAAGTGCTTCCCAGTTGGTTCCGACTTATAGCGACCCTGTATAGGGTTTCCCAGGAGCGTCTGGTAGGTTTGAACTGCTGATTTTGTAATTCAAAGTCCAGTGCTGTTCCTAAAGCACCACACCAGGAGTCCCCCTTTTTAGGTTGTTGTTGTTAAGTGCCATCGAGTCGGTTCTGATCTATAGTGACATTGTATAGGGTTTCCGAGGAGTGGCGGGTTTGCTTGAACCTTGCAGTTCTAACGGCTTTGCAGTCCGGTGCATTAACCCACAGCGCCACACCAGGACTTTTAGGTAGGGCGTATCAAACTGGGTCAGAGGGCAGAGAGACAGTAGGGTACTGAGGACTCCCACGTTAGGTGAAAGATTCTGGACCAGAACCTGGCCCAGTACATAAGGAGTCCTCAGCCCATGTAGGACCCCACCTCACATGCACCCCATTACCATACTGTGGCTATTTGCCTCTCTGTCCCTTCTGAAATTTTACCAAAAGACCAATGTGTTAATAGACTAAAATCTTGCAACCCTTCCAAGACCATCCAGGAAAATGGATGCTCAGAAATCAAAAAAGAGGCTTGAGAGGAGATGGAAAAATCACTAGTGAATTAAAATCTTATTTCTTTCTTTTCAATCTTATCTGTATCCTAAGGGGAGGTCGGTGCCAGAATGAATTCATATCCTTTTTTTGACACTGACAAAAATGCCTTTTGCAGGTGGCTACTGATGCTTCAAAGGGGCCATGTATCATGCAAATCATTTTTTTCAGCGATGACGTGTACAGTTTAGTTTGATTTATTTTTGATGTCAGAAACAAAATGGAAAGTTAGGGCTTTAAAAATGAGCGTGGCTGGCTGAATAAATAAATAATATGCTGTTGGCCAGAACGTGCCGGTGCCTCCCTAATTGCCCATTGATTCTTTAATTCTCTGCACTTTAACATCTCTGAAAATTAAGAGGCCACCGAGCATGGAGATATCTTTTGTTAAGCAAATTAAGGGAAGTGGGGTTTTTTGCAGGTATAGATGCTCCTTCTTTGGCTTTGATCTGGAAGTCAAAAGCAAGAGGCAGTGTTGCTGAGGGGAAAGTCAGGTGCAGTTTCTGGTTTCTTCTGGAGCGTGGAGGGTTAGGCACTCTCCCCTTATTTTGCCATCCATGAGTAGGGCGTGTCCATGAGCCTGAGAACATAAAGAACATATGCAACTCTGAGCCATAGGGATACTGTACGCCCCCTTGTGGCTTCCTGGGAAGCATGCACATGGCTTGGCTGGCTCTCCTTTTGGGAGAAAGATACTGGTTCCTCAATCTTTAGAGAGAAACCTGAGCTGAACAGGGCCAGGTGTCCTTCTGAGGCTTCCATTTCTTGCAGTGAAACACTCCAGGAAGGTTTCTTGTCTTCCCGTTTCCAGGCTGGATCAGATACCCTGGGTGGTGCAAATAGTTAATATGTTGGGCTGCTAACCAACAGGTTAGAGGTTCCACTCCATGCAGAAGCACCTCAGAAGAAAGGTCTGGCAATTTACTTCTGAACTCTCAGCCTTTGTGAATTCTACCGAGTGCAGTTCTACTCTGACACACAAGGGGTCGCGGTGAATCACTGTGTTGACTCAAAGGTTGGTTCCAAGGCAACAGCCCTTCTCACTACCCTCAGGAGAGGCCCCAGATGGTGGTCTCACTGGCCTGCAGAACCCCTGGCTCACCACCCTCCTCTGCCTTTAAGTCCCCTCCTGTCTCTGCTCCAGGGATCTATTCTCCAGATCGTCCCTGACACACGCTCTTCTCAAGAAAACTCTGCTTGAAGCCTCCCTCCTCCAGGGAGTGCTTCTGAGTCCTCACCCCAGAGCACGCTGTGTGTCCTTCTGCCGAGATATCAGATCCTGGTATCGTGACCGCCTTGAGAGCCAGGTCTAGATCTGTTCTTTCTCTGACTGCAGCCTGTAAAGCAGGACCCAGAGTGCAGCAGGCCCTCAAACACACTTGGCTGAATAAACAAACAATTGAGTATATGTGTCCCCAAGTACAGATGTCATTCAGTCAAAGAAGATGAAATGCCGAAGGGGGAATTCTATGACTAGTTCCTTGTCTTTTGTGTGCCAGTATCTCACACCTCTTTGATGGGAGGGGAAGTCACTCGTTATTAGCTGCTCTAACCCCCCACTCTGGGTTCAGGTAAAGTTTGATGAGGTTCAATGAGAAAATGCAAGCATGGTGGGTTATATACACATGTGGCAGAGTCCCCACAGGTGTGTGTAACTGGGGCCTTTAGGGTACTGCTGGTCTTAGCTCAGATGTGGAAGGGCAGGTTTGAAGCCACATGGAGAAAAGCCTGGGTCCCGCTGGGTTTTTGATCTCAGGTGTGTGCCACTAAGACAGAGCCCTCCCAACACATGGAGGCAAGCCAGTTAAAAGCCTTGTGATCTTGGGGAAGTTATTGTCTGTTTCCTCATCTATAAACTAGAGTCAATAGTAGCACCTCCAAGATGGTTGTGGGAATTAAATATGAGCTTCCTGGCATCCAGGGTGCACTTGATAAATATTGTGTTTATTGTTTACAGCCTTCAGCTGTTGAACGGAGTGGGTATGAGGACAAGATCGGCTGAACTCTTCACTGTAGAAGACATGTCAACAGGCCAGCTTTGTCTGCTTCTGTGTGTTCTTGTAGGCTGGAAGGCTCATTATTTCTTCCATATGAGACCCAGTGCCAGTTCTCACTCCATCATGGGATGCCCCTGGCTTGCAATGAGGGCTCCAGTGTGCCTCCACCATCAAATTCCTGCTGCCTCCACCCCTGTACCAAAGTATCTCTTTTCTTCCCAGATGGGGCTGGATCGAGGCTGGGACCCCCTGGTTCAGGCCCAGCTGGCTGCCTCAGGAGCCACACAGCCCGCTCTCCTCTCTCAGTCCCCATCCTCTTTCCACCGGTATCTTCATTACATTAGAATTCTTGCTCTTCTTATTTATTAAATCAGCATCGCACCTGTCTGTCTCCGCCACTGTCAACATCCCTGCCTCTCGCGCATCTCGTGAGCCGAGGGCCTGGGCTGCTCTGCACTCTCTGCAATTAGGATTCCTTCCCCAGCTCACGTTGAAAGTCTTTGTTCTTCTCCCCAAACGTTCCAAGTTAATTTCTGCCGACTGTTTATTCAGCCTTTGTACTGCCTGGCTTGCTACTTACTCAGGAAATGCAGCCCTCAAGAGAAAAAGAGTAGACACAGAGAGACAGTTTAGGACCGGAAGGAAAGGCACTTCAGAAAGTGAGGCGGCTGGAAGAATTTTGAGGGCCCTGGGGGCTGGGGGCCCGGGAGAGATAGCCTGCCAACCCTGCCTGCGCCTCTGAGCTTGGGGCTAGTGTCTTGGTAAAGTTCCTTTCGGTATAAGTGTGTTTGCATGTGCACATGGACCCATGCACATGTAGTTCCAAACACGCTAAGTGTGGGAGGCGGGAAGGAAAAAACTGTTGGCAGCTAATCTCAATGATCTCTCTGTCAGCCTTTTGTTCTGCTGAGTGGTTTGAGAGTTGGGGGAGAAGTCCTAGGCAGGCAGAATTGCCCTGCTCAGAAGAGAGGAGATTTGGGGGCTACAGAAAGTGATCCAGCAGAGAGGGGGAAGGAGAGAGCTGGGAGGGAGGCAGGGAAGCCCGCCTGGTTGTTGCTAAGTGCCTTTGAGTCAGTTGGACTCATAGTGACCCTGTATAGAGTTTCTAAGGAGTGGCTGGTGAGCTTGAACCACTGCCCTTGTGGTCCAGTGCTTTGTCCCACAGAAGAACTCCAGAAGGTGACCCAGCAGGGAGGAGAAGGGGCAGTGGCTGGGAAGGAGTGAGGGAGGCCCGCCTAGGGTGGGGCAGAAATCCCTTGGTGGTGGGAAGAAGACTACTGGATTTTAAGTTGTTTTCTCTGATGTCCTGATGTGACACTCTAATCTTCAGGAATGGTTTGGTTCTTAGGCAACCGCCTAGTGTTTGAGGTTGCTACACTACACAGGGAATGGTATGGGCTGCCTTTGAGCTATCCTGCAGTGGAGATAAAACCACAGCCAGGAGACCCAGGACACAGAGCAAGATATGGGGGAGGCTGGAGTCCAAAATGGTTCCTGGGTGGAACAAATGGGCTGCACTAAGCTACTACCCTAGAAGTTGACATGGTGGCTCTGTAGGATCAGCATAGGACTACAAACCACAAGGTCAGCGGTTTGAGCCCACCAGCTGCACCACAGGAGAAAGATGAGGTTTTCTGCTCCTATAAAGATTTACAGCCCTGGAAACCCTATGTAGGGTCATTATGAGTCAGAACTAGCACGAGAGCACTTTTCAACAACAGAAATGAAACATGGTGAGAATTTGGAGAAATCTTAGTAGTAACCTTTGAAGAGTGGAATAGAAGGGGGTTGAATCAATTTTATCTGCCTTTTGGGGCCAGGCTGACATCTGGGATTCTCTATATAAACACATATACACATCTTTGTTGTTGTTGTTAAGTGCCGTTTAATGGGTTCTGACTCATAGTGACCTTGTATAGTGTTTCTGAGGAGCAGCTAGTGGGCTTGAACTGCCGACTTTGTGGTTCACATTCCAGTGCTGATCCTATAGGGCCACACCAGGAGTCCAAAGTTATAATTGCTAGGATGTAGAAATACATTTTTTTTTTTTTAACCTACAGCACCACACCAGGAGTCCTACACATTTTTAGAATATGTAAAATCTGTAATTATAAAATTATATATAATATGCAATTAGTTGAAATGTATAAATGTGTAAAATCATATAAAAGCAACCAAAATGTAAATACAGAAAATATATAATACAAATATGATACTGATCAGTATCCATATAGCAATGATGTAAAAAATACATACATATATAGATACATGTATGTATTAAGCAAAATCATGGGACCCAAAGTAAAGTCACATTGTTTTTATCCCTCTAACCATCTCAACTTTCATTTGGAGAGTTCAATTCATTTGCATGTTTTCTGCTTTGTTGATGTATAATCGATGTACAATAAGCTGTATATATTTAAAATATGCAACATGATGAATTTTGGCAAATGTACATACCCATGAACTCATTACCACAGTCAAGATAGCGAACATGTCCATCAGTCCCAAAGCTTACTTCTGTCTCTCCCCAGGCCACCACCCATCTCTTCTATGTCCTTATAGATTAGTTTGCATTTTCTAGGGTTTTACATAAGTGGAATACTGCAGTGTGTCCTCTTTTCTGCCTGGTTTCTCTCACTCAGCATAATTTGTGGAGGCTCTGTGTTGCTTTGTGTATCAATAACTCTTTCCTATCTGTTGCTGAGTTCCGCTGTATGAGTATACCACTCCTTGTTTACCTAGCCACTTGCTAAAGGACATTTGGGTTTAATATTCAGAAGGAAACATCCATCTCCCAGCCCTCATGCTGTGAATTTCAAGAAATTTTTCTTTCTTCCTGGTTTCTGCCCATTTCTTAAGAGCTCTGGACATCTTCTGTAGTGCATGGGGGTTCAGCAGTCATCCTGTCCTGCCGTCTGCCCCATCTCACTCCGGCCCATTGGTCCCATGGGTGCCCTCGGCAAGGCAGACTGGGCACTTCAGCACATCCTGGTTTGCTGTGACTGTGGTTTCCCAGGGAGCCAGGTCAGGAGGGTCCTGAGGCCCAGGCCAGTCCTAATTCCACCGGTTAGCTCCAAGCCTGGACACAGTTAGGCCCATAACTCTGTTCTCCTCAATTCCAGACTTCCCCAGCATTTGCATATGCATACGTGGTCACCTGTGCACATTCAGACTGCTGACCCAGACCCTGAGTCCTGCCCCTCCAGGTCTCCACCTATTTCTTGAAGGCTTCCTCACAGGCAGCTTCTTGTGTTTCCATACCAGCCTCCAGACTATTCTCTCCCTCTCACTCAGCACCTTCAGTCATGACACTGGTCTCTAGGTGGTTCTCAAGCACGTAGGTGTGTTCCTACCTCAGGGCCTCTGCCTAGAATGCTTTTCCTCTCAGACAATTGCATGTTTAACACCTTCATTTCCTTCACATCTTTATTGAAAAACTACCTGTCAGGAAAGCCTTTTCTGGCCACCTTACCTGAAAGTGCATCTCCACAGACCACTTATTTCCTCTTCCTCCTCTTGTTCTTTGTAGCATGCACCACTACCCAACATAGCATTAAGCTGACTTCTCTCTCTTACCTATCCTGGTCTGTCCAGCTAGAATGTAAGCTCCATGAGGGTAGCAATTTGTCTGCTTTGTTCACCACTAGACCTTCGACTGCTGGAGTGCCGGGGAAGACGTAAGCACATTGTAGGTGCCTAACTAGTACTTCAAGGAGCTCTGGTAGCATAGTGGTTACGAATCAGGCTGTGAACTGCAAGGTCAGCAGTTTGAAACTACCAGCTGTTCCAAGGGAGAAAAATTAGGCTTTCTGCTCCCGTAAAGATTTACAGCCTTAGAAACCCTGTACAGGGTCGCTATGAGTCGGAACCAACTCCACAGTACATAACCACCACCACCACCAATGAGTACTACTGGAAACTGCCAAAAACTCAAGCTGGATTCAGAAGGGGATGTGAAACTAGGGATATCATTGCTGATGTCAGATGGATCTTGACTAAAAGTACAGAATACCAAAAAGCTGTTTATCTGTGATTTATTAGCTACACAAAGGCTTTCGACTCTGTGGATCATGACAAGCTCCGGACAACACTTTAGAGAATGAGTACTCTAGAATGCTTCACTGTGCTCACGAGGAATCTGTACATAGACTAAGAGGCAGTGATCCCAAATGAACTAGGATTTAAAATCAGGAAAGGTGTATGTCAGGGCTGTGTCCTTTCACCCTACTTATTCAGTCTGTATGCTGAGCAAATAATCTGAGAAACTGGACTATATGAAGAAGAATGTAGCATCAAGACTGGAGGAAGATTCATTAATTACCTGTGCTATGCAGATGATGCAGCCTTGCTTACTGAAAGCTAAGAGGATTTAAAATACCTACTGATGAAGATCAAAGATTACAGCCTTTAGTATGGATTGCACCTCAGTGTAAGGAAAACAAATATTCTCACAACTGGATCAATAAATAAAATCAGGCTAAATGGAGAAAAGGTTGACGTTGTCCAAGACTTCAATTTGGTGGGACCCACAATCAACACTCATGGAAGCAGTCGTCAAGAAATCAAAAGATGTATAATATTAGGCAAATCTGATGCACAAGACCTCTTCAAAGTGTTCAAGAGCAAAGATATTAGTTTGAGGACTGAGATGTGCCTGACTCCAGCCATGATATTTTCAGTAACTTCACAAGCATGTGAATGTTGGACAGTGAATAGGGAAGACTATAGGAGAATTGATGCACTTGAATTATGGTGTTAGGGAAGAATATTGAAGGTACCATGAGCCGCCAGAAGAACAAACAAATCTGTTGGAATGCTCCTTAGAAGCCAGGATGGTGAGACTTCGTGTCTCATACTTCAGATGATTTATCAGGAGGGACCAGTCCCTGGAGAAGGACATCATACTTGATAAAGTGAAGAAGAGGTAGACCCCCCAATGAGATGGATTGATACAGTGACAGCAGCAACAACATCCGTGAGGATGGCACCGGACCAGAGAGTGTTTCGTTCTGTTATGTGTCGGGTCACTGTGAGTTGGAACTGACTCAGTGACACTAAACAACAGCAAAATTGCTGTCTATGGATGAATGAATGAACCCTTGGCTCATGTTCATTCCACTAGAGATCACCACAGGCTGTCCTGATGAGTGTTACTGTTAGTTACCATCCAGCTGCCTTCTACTCAGAGGACCCCTGGTCCCAATGCTGTCTGGCTCTGTGCCATCCCATGATTAATTTCAGATCAGACTGTTGTGATCCATAGAGTTTTCCTTGACTGATTTTCAGAAGCAGATCACCAGGCCTTTTGTTCCCAGTCTGTCTAAGTCTGAAAGTTCTCCTGAAACCACATGTAAGCCTCCTCTGACAGACAGGTGGTGGCTGTGCATTGGCTTGGAATTGTACCTGGGTGTCTCACATAGAAGGTGAAAATTCTCCCACTGAACCACCTCTGGCCCCATCCAAGGTGGATAAACCAAACAATCTTCACTGCCATCAAGTCATTTCCAACTTGTAGCAACCCTATCTATATATGGTTTCTGAGACTGTAAATCTTTAATCGAGCAGACAGCCCAATCTTTCTCCCAAGGAGTGGCTGGTCTATTTGGATTGTCAATCTTGAAGTTAGCAACTCAACACCTAACCCACAGTGCCACCAGGTCTCTTTATCCATGATGAATAGCCAAAGACAGTTCAACCTGCAAAAGGAGTATAACTTTCAAACTGAGAGCTAGACCTATTTAATTCTATTTGTTGTTGTTAGGTGCCACCGAGTCGGTTCCAACTCATAATTACTTTGTATAGCGTTTCCAAAGAGCAATTAGTGAGTTTGAACAACCAACAAGCAGTCCAGTGCTTATCCTACTGCACCATACCAGGACTCTCAGTTCTATTTAGCAAGTAGCATAGTGGTTACGATCCAGGCTGCAAACCGCAAGGTCAGCAGTTCGAAATTACCAGCTGTTCCACAAAAAGATGAAGCTTTCTGCTCCCGTAAAGATTTACAGCCTCGGAAACGCTGTACCGGGTCGCTATGAGTCAGAACTGACTCCACGGCACATAACAACAACCACCAAACAGCAAACAACAACAAAAGAGCCTAGGAGACCTGGTGTGACACTGTAGGTTAATGTGCTGGATCACAACCGTCTGATCTGTTTGAATGGCAAAGTAGGCAGTTCAAACTCACCAGCTGCTCCTCAGAAACACTATCTATACAGGCTCACTATGGGTAAGAAATGACTTGCCGGCACTTAACAACAACAGTGACAAAAGACCCTAAGAAGTCCTGGTATGGTGCGGTAGGATAGGCACTGGACTACTAACCACAAGGTCAGTGGTTCAAATCCACCAGCTGCTCAACAACAACAACAACAAAAGAACAAAAAGGATCCCTGAGGGTGCAGTGGTTAAAGCACACAGCTGCTAACTGAAAGGTGGTGGTTCAAACCCACCAGCCATTCCTTGAAAGAAAAATGATGTTGCAGCCTGTTACCATAAAGGTTGCAGCCTCGGAACCACTGTGAGTCTGTTCTACCCTCTCCTGTAGGGTTGCTGGGGGTCCAGCTAGACCTGATGGCAGCAGACAACAGAACGTAGCCCTCTGGTGATATTGGGAGTCATATGGGGCTTTAAGGAACTTCTCCAGTTGCTTGCAAACTTTAAAAATAAATAAATACATGCCTCTTTCACCCCAAAGTCATCTGCCTCAAACTTCACTATGCAAAATACATAAAACTGGTGAACATACAAATTTGACTAAATGCAATGTTGAATCCTGGGCTGGACTCCAGACCAGAAGAAAGACAGTGAACACACTGGTGACATTTGAATGAAGTCTGGAGGTTAGTTAGTAGTAATGTACCCACACGAGGCCTGGTGGCACGATGGTTAAGTGCTTGCCTGACAACAAACAAGACCTGACAGTCTGCTCCCAAAAAGATCACAGCCAGGAAAGCTCTACTTGTGACAGGGCAGATCTACTCAGTCACACCTGGACCCAGCATCTCCTCAATGGCACCTACCAACAACAACCATGCACCAATGTTGGTTTCTTCATTTTGACAGCCATGACATCAGGAGAGGTTGACAATGGGAACTCTCACTTTGCAACATTTTGGTAAATCTAAAATTATTCCAAAAGGAAGTTTATTGTTATTTTTTTAAACTTATTTATATTCAAAATCTTATTTCATTAGTAAATAGAATCAAACCAATAAACATTTTCACAATAAACAAATATACACATTTGAAATTACTGTTCCGGAGGACAATTACCATTTTACACAACATGCAAATTACTGCGATGTTTTGCTTTGGTTACACAATATTGGGGAAAGTCTTGATTCTCTCAACTAAGCAATTGAAAATGGCAACAGATTTTAACAGCTGTTTGCCTGTGGTCTCAGGATCTGCTTCAATTAAATGCAGAAGGCAGGAGCAGCTCATGTGAGTTCTGCAGGATGAGTGGAGTAAACATTGCTCATTACTGCAATGCTGGTCTGCAAGGGATTAACATTTTGTGTAAAACACATTGGAACGTGTGTGTTGATTTCAACAGTTTTAAAAGAGTGAAAAATATTCCTGAAAGATGACATTTGAGGCAAGCGTTTGCACTACAAGGGCTTTGTCAAACATAGTTTGAAACTGTAAGTTGAATGAAAAGTTTCCATTATACAGATGAGGAGACTGAGGCCTGAGTAATGGACAAAGGGGAAGGAAATAAGGTTCTGCCACAAGTCAGGGACAAATCCAGGCTGTCATATTTCCAGCTGGGAGACGTTTTCCTAGGGATGGGTTTAATACTGGTGTGTTCTTTCTAGTTGCTGGGTAGAAATCTAGTGAATTCATTGTTGCATCTGTTCTCTTAACGGCCATTCATGTTTCTTCCATTTTTCAAAAGCTCCATGGAACAATTCTGACCATGTCTCCTAATTTTTTTTTTT
>NW_006408525.1:12227395-12228139 GCF_000296735.1 Chrysochloris asiatica | reverse complement strand
TCAGTTATAGGCTGAAGACAGGCTTACAAGTTTTCTGTAATCATGTTTCCCAACATTCCTTTCTATGCCACTCAAGTGTCTATTTTACAATAGTAGGCATGGGTAACTAATATTCATAAGACAGTCAAGAATTTTAGTATTATTTCCCCTCTTCAAGCTATACTTGATCCCTATATCCATCCCAGAGCCCTGTTGTTCCAAGGTTGAGCATGCATCACTATTTACCTCTGTCTCACTTAGGCCATGCAAACCTGTCTTAGTGTTCACCTATCTATCTTGTTCTTCTGCCTCCTACCCCTTTTTGTATTGCCCTCCCCAACACCCGAACTAAACTCCCACCCCAACCCAACAGTTGTGGTTACCTTATGTTCCGTTAACTCTTCCTTCCATTTAAGACAGTCTATTTTATCCAGTAATCTACCTGACCTTCCCACCACCTGGATCTCTGTTGCTCTGTGTTTACATTCTTTCACACTGTAATTGTTTTGTTCATAGACTGACCTCCCAGATCCTCTGTTCTTATCATTTTATTCTGTTCTTGACACTTCCACTTGTCGATTGAGTTCAAGGTGATGCTTCCACGTATGTCATTCTCTGGTTGTTGTCCTTGTTGGTTCTCAGTCTACAGAACTTCCTTTAGGATGTTTTTCATAGCAGGGTTGGCTTTGGAAAAAATCCCTTAACTTCTGTTTATCCTAGAATGTTTTGATTACACCATCGTATTCGATTGACAGCTTTGCTGAG
>NW_006408525.1:12224216-12226553 GCF_000296735.1 Chrysochloris asiatica | reverse complement strand
GTTATCTGTGGCCTTAATACAACAACAACAACATCTGTGGCCTTAATACTTAGATGGGTGTGTGTTTTGGTATTTTTTATGTTTTCTGATTGCCTCTAGGTAGATGTGATCAGGAGATGGGATTCCCTTTTCATTGTTCTTCCTAAGAAATTTCAAGATTCCACTGTTGGTCGTTGTGATGTGGATTTATTTTTCAGCCTATTTCCTTTTTGGTCTGTCTGTCCCACTCCATAATCCCCATTCAGGCCTTTTTCCTTGTAGTAAATAGTTTTGGACTGGCTATGGCTGGTTTGTGCTTTCGTTTGGTTTTAAATAGAAATGGTCACTTTAAATTTCGAGGAGATCTGTGCACATGTGTAGTAGGACCCTCCAGGGGTGAGTGTGGAGTGTCCACTTGCTCACGCACTCCCTCTAGTCACCAGAATGGAGTTACGCAGACAGTGAGAGACCAATGAACAGATACCAAGAAAAAGAAAATGTCCACACTTTTATCTCCGCGGTTCTGTCAGGCATCCGTGGCTGCTCTGATCCTTCCCCCGCTTGGTCTTTCCCAAGATGGCAACTCCGGAGAAGGTGAGTGTCTTGAATTAGAAAGCAATGGATTTCTTGCTTCTGCTACAAATTCCCCTAGCTGTAAGCCTTCCAACCTTCTAAATATTCCTTTGTGTGTGGTTCAGAGTTCTGGTACCATCCCCTGAGCCTGCTTGGTCTGATACTCTGTGTTGTTGTTGACGAAACTCCTCACTGCACAGCCACCCTGTCCGCCATCTTGTTGTTGTTTTTTTCCATGTCTCCTAATTTACATGTCTGAAGTTTCTCTAAGGCATAATCCTAAAAATGCATTCATCAGGCTATAAAGTGTACACATTTTCAACTTCACTATTGTTGGTGTTATTAAGTACCATCGAATCGGTTCTGATACATAGCAACTCTGTATCAGGTTTCCAAGGAGCGGATAGTGAGCTTGAACTGACGATCTTGCATTTCAAACTGACTTTGCAGTCCAGCGTATTAACCCATAGTACCACAACTTCACTAGAAATGCCAAATGGCTCTCCAAGTGCATGTAAGAATTACACCCCCATGCCGAGTAGAACATGGGTTCCCATGGCTCCACATTCCCCCTGGCATTGGCATTGTCAAAAGGCAGTTTTCCCATTTCTCTGCTGTGGGATGGTGCCCTTACCCTCTGGAAGCAGGTCTTAGGACCTGCTTTCTAGCCCTGACTCTGCCCTTACTTGTTGTGTGACCTTGGGCAAGTCTCTTTCCCGCCCCCCACCATGACTCTCCTCATCTGTGGCCTAACACAGAGGTTCAGAATCTGGGTGCTTTAACTCAACATGAAAATTTCACAAATCTCCTTCAAGATAGCAGACATACTATGTGTGATGAATGAGAGACTATAACACATTCATACACTCTTATTAATTTAGTAGCAATCTGCATGGAATTTTTGTTAAGCACTATATATAGCAAATGTGAGAGAAAGATGAGACTTTCTTGTCCCATAAAGATTTACAGCGTCAGAAACCCTATTCAGGGTCGCTATGAGTTGGAACTGACTCCACAGTGCATAACCACCACCATAGCATATTATGGACTCCTGGTGGGGTACTATAGGATCAGCACTGGACTGCGAAGCTCAAGGCTGGCAGTTTAAGCCAACTAGCTGCTTCACAGAAACCCCATTTAAGTCACTGTGCGTCAGAACCAACTCAACAGCACTTAAGAACAACAACGTAGCATATTATACATTTTGGAATAGCTATGCATGTATCTATGGTCAACGTATCTGTCTATTTAATCTACAACACTTCTTACCCATAAAGACTCCTATTCCATACCCAGGCATAGTCATACACCCACCACCCAAACTCCAGAGTCAGCCCATGGTTGGGAATACTGTACTTTTGTTGTTAAGTGCCATCGAGTTGGTTCCAACTCATATCCACCCTGTATAGGGTTTCCACAGAACTGCTGGTGGGTTTGAATTGACAATATTGTGGTTAGAAGTCCAGTGCTTATCCTACAGCACCACACACATATAAGGACTCCTACTCCATGTTGTTGTTGTTAGGAGCCATCAAGTCAGTACTGACCCATAGCGACCTTATGTACAGCAGAACAAAACACTGCCCGATCCTGGGCCAACTTCATTACTGTTGCCACACTTGAGCCCATTGATGCTGACACTTTGCCAGTCTATCTCACTGGGGGCCTTCCTCTTTTTCTCTGCCCCTCCACTTTACCAAACATGATATCCTTCTCCAGTGACTGGTCCCTCCTGACAATATGTCCAAAGTATGAGAGACAAAGGTTGGCCATCCTAGCTTCCAA
>NW_006408525.1:12187659-12223860 GCF_000296735.1 Chrysochloris asiatica | reverse complement strand
TTTATTGGTCCAGTGGTGAGGATTTTTGTTTTCTTTACATTGAGATGCAATACTTCCCACCGTCCAAACCCCAGAGTCAGGCCATGGTTGGGAAAGACTGTACTAGAGAATGTCAGTGAAGGGGGAGGTCCAGTAGTGGTTCCAGAAAGCCCTGAATTTGAGTCTTGCTTGTGTAATCTTGGGCAAGTTGCTTAATTTCCTGTAACCCCAGTTCTATCTTACTAGACTATATGTGTGGAGTTCTGGTGTGGTGTTATAGGATAAGCATTGAACTGCTAACCACAAGGTTAGGTCTGTTCAAACCCACCAGCCGCTCCTTGGAAACCCTATACAGGGTGTCTATGAGTTGAAACTGACTCAACGAAAATTGTTCTTGTTAAGTGCCGTCGAGTTGGTTCCGACCCATAGCGACTCTGTACAGGGTTTCCGAGGCTGTAAATCTTTACAGGAGCAGAAAGCCTCATCTTTCTCCCACAGAGCAGCTGTAGTTTTGAACTGCTGACCTTAAGTTTTACAGCCTGCTTCGTAACCATTATACTACCAGAGCTCCTTAAAAACAATAACATACTACATGTATATGTGTGTGTATTCCATATGAGGGACCTTCAACAAGTTTGTGGGAAAATAGAATGAAAAGTTAATGGAGTTTTTCCATGAACTTTTTGAAGCCCCCTCATTTTTACCTACTCCTCACTTACTATCTCATTAGCCAACATTTGACATTTGTCATAATAGTAAGAAATCTGTGACTATTTTGAGCATAACAACATTTTTCTGGCAGTCAGGAAGGCAAGAGTGCAGCTTGCTGTGATGGTTAAGGTGATGTGTTAGCAGGGCTAGGCTGTGCATCTCAGTTGTGATGTAATTTAACAGTTAGGTAATAATGTAACTGGTAGTTATATAATGATGTGGTCATCCTACATTTTGTGCTCTGGTGTGGTCATGCTCCAATTTATCATAACATAGATTTTTGCACAACAACCTGGCCTTTGGAATCTAACCGTGTTGATAAGTGAGAAGTGGGTATATATGAGGTGGCTCAAAAAGTTCATGGAAAAATTCCAGTATCTTTCCATTTCATTTTTCCATGAATTTTTTGAAGCCCCCTCATATACTTACATATATATGGATGACATTGCAGAGAATGAGTATTTCAGAACACTTAATTGTGCTCATGAGGAACCTGAGCATCGACCAAAAGGCAGTCATTCGAACAGAACAAGTGAACACTGAAAGGTTTAATATCAGGAAAGGTGTGTACCAAGGTTGTATTTTTTCACTATACATCTTCAGTTTGGATGATGAGCAAATAATCCAAGAAGCTAGATTATATGAAGAAAAATGTGGCATCAGGATTGGAGGAAGACTCATTAACAACCTGACATATGCAGATGATACAACCTGGCTTGCTGCAACTGAAGAGGACTTAAAATACTCACTAATGAAGATCAGAGACCACAGCCTTCAGTATGGGTTGCACCTCAAAGTAAAGGAAACAAAAATCCTCACAGCTGGACCAATAACACCAAAATAAACGGAGAAAAGATTGTCAAAGACTTCATTTTGCTCAGATCAACCATTAACACTCAGAGAAGCTGCAGTCAAGAAATCAAACGACATATTGCATTAGGTAAATCTGCATGAGGCCTCTTTAAAGTGTTCAAGAGCAAAGATGTCAGTTTGAGGACTGATGTGCCCCTGACCCAAGCCATGGTACTTTCAGAAGCTTCATGTGCATATGAAAGTTGGACAATGAATAAGGAAGACCATTGAAGAATTGATGCATTTGAGTTATAGTATTGGAGGAGCAGATTGAAAGTACCCTGGACTGAAACAAACAAACAAACCTGTATTGGAAGAAGTACAGCCAGAATGCTTCTTAGAAGCCAGGATGGCCAGATTTCATCTCTCATACTTGGGACATGCTACATGATGTCCCTGGAGAGGACATCATGCTTGGTAAAGTGGAGGATCAGTGAAAAAGAGGACGACTGCCAACAAGATGGATTGGCACAGTGGCAGCAGCAATGGGTTCAAGTATAACAACAATTGTGAAATTGGCACAGGACCAGGCTGTGTTTCATACTGTTGTGCATAAGGTCACTATGAGTCGGTAATGACTTGATGGCATCTAACAACAACATATATGCACGCGCACACACAAACACACACATCCACTACTCGTTTGTCAGTTTGTTGTACTGTGGTTGGTTGTATATTGCTGTGTAAGACTGGAAGCTATGCCACCAGTATTTTAAATACCACCAGGGTCACCCATGGTGGACAGATTTCAGTGGAGCTTCTAGACTAAGGCAGAGTAGGAGGAAGGAGAGGTGGACCACTTCTGAATGGTTAGCCACTAAAAACCTTATGAATAGCTGCAGAATATTGTCTAACATAGTGTTGGAAGATGAGATCCTCAGGTTAGGAGGCACTCAAAATATGACTGAGGAAGAGCTGCCCCTTCATAGTAGAGTTGACCTTCATGATGTGAATGAAGCAAACTTTGGGACCTTCATTTGCTGATAGAGCACAACTCAAATGGAAAATTGGGAGTCACCAAAATGAAATGGAATACATAAGGATTTATATCATAGGTATTTAGTAACCTAAAATGGACAGATATTGGCCATTTTGAATGAGGTTACTATGCTGGGGAGGACAAATTGAAGAGGAATGGCATTGCATTCATCATCAAAAGAGCATTTCAACATCTATCTTGAAGTACAACACTGTCAGTGTTAGGACAATATCCATATGCCTACAACAGATCCTGGTGTGATGCTGTAGGCTAAGCACTGGACTGCTAACCAAAAAGGTTGGCTGTTCAAGTCCACCAGCAATTCCTTGGAAACCCTATACAGACAGGGTCATTATAAGTTGGAACTGACGCCACAGTACTTAACAACAACAAGAAGGAAGACCAGTTAATACCACTATTATTCAAATTTACGTACCAACCACTAAAGCCAGTGATGATGAAATTGAAGAATCCTAACAATCTCTTCAGTCTGAAATTGATCAAGCATGCAATCAAGATGCATTGATAATTACTAGTGATTGGAATTCCAAAATTGGAAACAGAGGGAGGCTCATAGTTGGAAAATATAGCCTTGGTGGTAGAAGTAATGCTGGAGATTGCATGACAGAATTTTGTAAGACCAACAATTTATTCATTGCACATACCTTTTTTGACAACATAAAATATGACTATAAAAGTGAATCTCACCAGATGGAATACACAGGATTCAAACTGACAAAAACAGAAGATGAGAAACCTCAGTGTCATTAGCCAAAACAAGGCCAGGGGCTGACTATGGAAAAGATCATTAAATCCGTGTATGCAAATTCAAGCTAAGGCTGAAGAAAATTAAAACAAGTCCATGAGAGCCAAAATATAACCTTGAGTACATCCCACCTAAATTTAGAGACTATCTCAAGAACAGATTTGATGCATTAGACTCAATGACAAACCACAGAAGATTTGTGGGATGACAGGAAGAATGTCACGAATGAAGAAAGCAAAAGTCCATTAAAAAGACTGGAAAGAAAGAAAAGACCAAAATGGATGTCAGAAGAGACTCTGAAATACGCTCTTGAATGGAGCTAAATACAAATGGAAGAAATGGTTAAATAAAAGAGCTGAATAGAAAATTTCAAAGAGCAGCTCAAAAAGACAAAGTCAAGTACTTTAATGAAATGTGCAAAGACCTGGAGTAAGAAAGTCAAAAGAGAAGAACACACTCAGCATTTCTTTCAAACCTTAACTTGCAATATTGAAGGATTCTGTGAGCAAAATTTTGAATGATACATCTGAAGAAAATGAAACTCTGTCAGAACTGACTCACCAGCACATGACAACAATGGTAAGCAACAGATTGCTAACTGCAAGGTCCGCAGTTCAAACCCACCAGCCACTCCTCAGAAACCCTATACAGTGTCGTGATGAGTCAGAACCGACTCAATGGCACATGTGTTATGTAAGAGAGAGAGAAAGAGTGCCCTCATGTGGTGTAGGATAAGCAATGGACTGCTAACCACAAAGTCAGTGGTTCAAACCCACCAGTCACTCTTGGAAACCCTATACAGGGTCGCTATGAGTCAGAACCAACTTGACAGCACTTAAAAACAATATATATTATAAAAACAATATGTATATATAGTTATGTATGTATGTTGCTTGCCTTTGAGTTGATTCCAACACGTATCCACCCAGTATAGGTTTTCCAAGGCTGTAAATCTTACAGCAGCAGAAACCATCATCTTTCTCTTGAGGAGTGGGTGGGTGGCTGATGGATTAAAATTGCTAATCTTGGGGTTAGCAGCCCAAGGCATAATCAATCCACTAAGCTACCTGGGCTTTCACATATGTGTGTATATGTATACGTATGCACATATGTAAGGAACTCTGGTAGCATAGTGGTTACCAGTCGGGCTGCTAACCTCAAAGTCAGCAGATCGAAACTACCAGCTGATTCACAGGAGAAAGATGAGGCTTTCTGCTCCTGTAAAGATGTACAGCCTCAGAAACCCTATTCAGGGTTACTATGAGTCGGTACCAACTCTGCGGCACATAACCACCACCATACACATACATACATACATATATATACATTTACATCTGTATAGTGGTGCTGGTATACCAGTAAGCCAGTTCCAAATCCTAGTGACCTGTATAGAGTTTCTGAAGCTGTCAATCTTAACAGGAGCAGAAAGCCTCATCTTAATTTCAAGGAGTGGCTGGTATATTTGAACTGCTGACCTTGCAGTTAGTAGACATGCTTGTAACCCACTATGTTATCAGGGCTCCTTTTATATATGTATGCACACACACACACACATATATACTAATATATATGATAAACACTGGTCTGTGAACCACAAGGTCTGTGGTTCGAGCCTGCCAGCTGCTCAGCAGGAGAATGATGAGACTTTCTGCTCCTGCAAAGATTTAAAAACTTTGGAAACCCTATAAAGAGTCACTATGAGTCGGAACCGACTTGACAGCACTTAACAACAAGAACATATACATATATACACTCATATAGAATTTAGAACAGCTCCTAGTACATAAATGCTCACTAATTGTTAACAGCCATCATTTAAGGTACAACAATTGGTTTCTCTCTGTCCAGGTGAAAGAAGTGTGAAGGAAACCAAAGACTTATGGAAAAAGTTAGTTTGATGGACTAGTGAACCATGTGAACATCAGTTTAAACAACCCTAAGACTAGAAGAGCTAGATGATGCCCAGCTAGAAGACTACCGTCCTCTCTGAAAGGGATCACACTAGAAGGTCCTGGATAAATGGAAAAAAAAAATACGGAAACAAAACTCAAAATCATAAAAAAGACCAGGCTTGCTAGTCAGAAACAGAGTGGTGGATCCCCAAGATGATGATTCTTAGTCACCCTTCAGGTCTGGAATCAGATTCATCCCTGTGGCCCAGTTTTCAGCTAAACAATTTGTTATTGTTTTTAGGTGTTATCGAGTCAGTACCGACTCATAGCGACCCTATGCACAACAGAACAAAACACTGCCTGATCCTGGGCCAGCCTCATTACTGTTGCCACACTTGAGACCATCGATGCTGCCATTTTGCCAATTCATCTCGTTGGGGTCTTCCTCTTTTTCTCTGACCCTCCACCTTACCAAACATGATATCCTTCTGTAGTGACTAGTCCCTCCTGACAATATGTCCGAAGTATGAGAGACGAAGTTTGGTCATCCTGGCCTCCAAGGAGCACTCTGGCTGCACTGCTTCCAAAATGGATCCATTGGTTCTTTTGGTAGCCCAGGACACTTTCAATATTCTCCTCCAATACCATAACTCAAAAGCATCAATTCTTCTATGAAGAATGAAAGCCCAGCTTTCATATGTTTATAAGGTTATTGAAAATGCCATGGCTTGGGTCAGGCGCACCTTAGTCGTCAAGCTGACATCCTTGCTCTTCAACATTTTAAAAAGGTCTTGTGCAGCAGATTTGCCTAATGCAGTATGTCATTTGATTTCTTGACTGCAACTTCCGTGAGTGTTGATAGTTGATCCAAGAAGAATGAAGTCCTTGACAATTCAATCTTTTCTCCGTTGATAAGAATGTTGTTTGGTCTATAATGGGAACGGAGTCCTGGTGTGGAGCTGCAGGATAGTGCACTAGACTGCAAGGTTGGTTTAAACTGCAAGGTTGGCAGTTCAAACCCACCAGCTACTCCTCAGAAACCCTATACAGGGTCGCTGTGAGTCGGAACTGACTAGATGGCACTTAACAAAACAGCAACCTAAGGGGAACAGTAACAGTAAGGAGGTACATATACCAAAGAAAGTCAACTATCTGAGATCAAAAGGGCAGCATTTACCAAAGACAAAGTTCAGAAAGGTCAAGAAAGAAGGATGAATGGATACAGGAAACCCAGGGAGGAAGTGGGATAAGTGATGTTGTATTGTAGAGATTGCAATTAATGAGATGAAACATAACGTGTATGATTTATTGAATGTGAAATTGTAAACTAATTGACAATAAAAACTTAGAAGAAAAAAAAAGTATTCTGGGAAAAAAGAAGAAAACATTTCATAGATTAAAAAAAAAAAAGTGCTAAAGAAGGATTAATTATGAACTAAATTAATTCTTTTAACAACCCTTGCAGAGAATGACCATTCATTCATCTAATGGTTGGTTATTTATTGAACATGATCACATTCCAGGCATTTTTCTAGGCATTGGGATTACAGGAGTGAACGTAATAGCTAAATAGCTCAGCCATTATGGAGTGCACCATTAGTCCAGTTTTCCACTTAAGACTGCCAAGGCACAGAGAGGTTTTGTGCCTTTTCCAAGTTTACACAGTGAACATAGTAAGTATTCTGGCTGCTTTACCATATTAGCAGAACCCACTCTTCACAAAGTTGCCCATCTTTCCCTGGGAAGTACTCCTTTCCCACCTTCAGCCCATCATCCCATGATTCCTGCAGACCTGTTCCATCTCTCATGACCCTATTCTGCTTGCCCCTATCAATTGGACCAATCTGTGAACATTGGCACCAAGAAGGAGGCATGGGTTTTGTACTTGGGACCGAGACAGCAATGGAAGCCATTAAGCAACACAACTGAGGAGCTGTTCGATGCCATGTTTTGTTCCATATGAAGAATGTCAATTTGGAGAGAGGCAAGAATGAACCCAAGACACAGAAAGACGCAGAGATGAAAAGAGGAGGAGAGAAATTGACTCAGCCAGATCTTAAACCTAGACACATTCTTCTCTTTGAGTTCTAGGAAACACCCCAGGATCCTAATAACAAACTCTACTCTTTTGTTTAAACTTGCAACTAAAGACCTCTTAGTTAGTCTATGGGGACAGGACAAATGCCCACGAAGTGACTGCTCTGACATTCTCTGAGCTCCTGCCCTAGACTAGTCTTTTTTGGTGTCTGGAGCTGAGAGTGTCCTGTTCTCAGATAACTTTGCAATAGCTTTTCTCTCTGCCTTGAGAGCATGTGGCTGCAACCTAACTCTTAATAAATCAGGCGGGCTCTCTCTGCATGGAAACGAGCCTCCCCCATACATCATTTTCGTTTTCCTCTTGGGGAGAACAAGGATGCTACAGCAATAACCTGCCACGTATATGTCTCAAAGCCCTATTTATGTAGCCATATGGATAAATATATATAAATAGGACTCTGGGATAATAGATTAAGGGATCTGCTCATCCATAGAAGACTTATGGGGCTTTCAGGACCTAATGGCGGCCTGATTCAGTAAGAAAAATGGGTCTCCAGCAGGATGTGGCCAAGAATTAGATGGTCCTGTTACCTGACAGAAAGCCTACTCGGGAGATAAGGAGTGTGTGAGATCCAGGGACTCTGGCCAGACAGGCTGTAGAGGGAACACACAGCTCTGCTCCTATTTTGCTGCATGACCTTGGACAGATCATTTGCCTTCTCTGAACCTCAGTTCCTCATAAATAAAAAGGGGATTATGAACTTGCTGACCTCTAAGGTCCTGTCCTGCTCTGATATGAGAATGGCTCTGAGAACTGTGGTCACTGCCCTTAGGGTGGGGAAGGTTGAGGAGGTGTCAGGTCAAGGTCCATGCCTAGATTTCTTAGAAAATCTCCTTGCTCACAGTGCTGTAGGTTGAAAGTCTGAATCAGGGTGTCGGCTCTGTGGATCCCTTCCTTGGTTCCTTAGTGATGCTTACATGGCATCTCTCTCCCTTGTGTGTGTCTCTATGTCTAAAGTGCTTTTTTTATAACTCACAAGTGATTAGATTTAGACCGCCTCCTCCTCTAACATGAGTTAATTAACCCTAATTAATCCCAGACAGGAGTATACCTCAGGTGTAGGGGTTAGGATTCCAACACAGATTTGGGGGTGGGGATACAATTTAATCCATAAAGGGATCTGCAGTCTCATAGAGGTCCTGGTGCTGTCTAAATAACAACAATAACTACTACTGCTGCTCCACTGTTGTGCATTCCTGTGACTGAGTATGCCCACGACCTGCAGCTTCCATGTGCTGAATCTATACTGTGTGCCAGGCACAGCTCTATGAGAAACCCCATCTACCCTACAGCCCTTTTCTTGCCCCTTCCAATTTTTTTTGTTCCCCAAACTCCAAGAACATTTCAAAGACTCACATTTTGAGTCCCTGGAGGATGTCAAACCTGCTGTTTTTACACATTCTTCAGGGAAGGCTTGGAGAGAGGGCTCACACAGCCTTCAGAAGTGGGTAGACCTGGATGGAGGACAGTAATAGCATCACATTTTGGGATTTTTGTTTGATACATGTTTCTATGATTTTGTAACAATACTGGTGGACTTAGCCTCATCTCTCAGAAGGAAAGCTGCCCCATCCTGTGGAAACTCAGGCTACAAGAAGGTCACTACCATGTGAACTGCAAGATAGGTCCTTTACTTCCTGGGGCCTGTCAATTTTATGGGCAGGGAGAAAGAGAAAAAGTCAGACTGGCTGGTCCTTGTTTTTCTTTCAGTTTTTTTTTCAGGACAGTCATTTTTTGGGTTTGTTTTTAAACCCAAAGTGTGTTTACAGGAGAGACATCTAGGACTTGAGATAGTCATGCCCTGGTCAGGCTTCAGTGAGCTCCCAAATCAAAGATGGACCGGGTGACGTGGACCTGCCGCCTTTGGCTTTTTCAGTTATTTCAGACTGCTTTTCCCATCTGTGGGTTGAGACCATTTTTTTGTGTGTGGCTTGATGAGAGCACATTTCTCCTGGGGTGTAGTAGTGCCGCTGGCGTTAGACTTAATGATGAAGAGAGATCATTTGCTATTTTGGAAAAGTTAAATCCTAAAGCTTCTCTCCTTGGCTTCTGCCATTAGAAAAGGCATTTCTGAGGCAGGCCCAGTCAATACTTCTTGTTGGCAAGTGTGGCCGAGTTTGTTCTGACTCATAGCAACACTGCATAGGGTTTCCGAGAAGCCGTCGGTGAGTTTGAACCACCGACCTTGCAGTTCAAACCAACCTTGAGGTCAAGTGCTTATCCTATGGCACCACACCAGTCTGGTCAAGACTGCTATCTCAGTAATCCAGCTTCCTTCACTGTCACGCTGATGGCTAAACTTCATGGAACCCTTGTGAGGAACTCTGGTGGCGCAACCTTTAAGCACTCAGTTTCCTAACTGAAAGGTTGGCAATCTGAACCCACTCAGTAGCTCCATGGGAAAAGACGTGGTGGTCTGCTCCCAGCCACATGGAAGTCTCTATGAGTTGAAATTGACAACCATATACTAGGCCTGGTGTTGAAAGCTGGTTTAATTCTCTTAACCACTCTGAGTCGACATTGCAGATGAGAAACTGGGACGTGGAGGGTAAACAGCTTGGCCAAGGTGCTCGCAAAACCATTCCAGGTAATGGTACCCTGAAAACCAAGAAAACAAACCTGGGCAGCTGCAGGTTTCTTCCAGGTGGGAGATTGCCTCATCAGTACCCTCAGTACTGACACTTAGCCAACCTCTCCCTTCCCCCCTCTATCTCCAATCTTGAGGACACTTTCCATCTCTACTCCCATCTGAGGGCACTCATCCTATGCACATGACCATGCCAGGGCTCAAAGGAGTTGACACAGGATTGGGGGATTTGCCTTTCTTCACACTTTGATTTGTTGTTTTGTTATTGTTGTAAATACATATTACTTCACACAAGCGAGGACCTTGAGGGTCAAGAAGTCTAAGTTAATGGTGATGAAACAATGTGGACAGAGAGAGGGAGAATGGTAGCACATCGTCAAGTATGTGACCATTCTCAAGCTGTCCCTGTGGAAATTGTTGAAGGGCGTATGTCTTGTATATATTTCACACACATACATATACTTCTATAAAATGCAATGCTTGCCAATTCAGCGTTTTTTACATGTACAGTTCAGGGACCAGTTACCTCACCCAAACTGAGCAGCCCTCACCTGTATCCATTGCCAAAGCTTCTGGTTTATTCAATAATGAATGAATATTAAAACAGGTTGCAAATAATGTGGTATCATTCTAATGTGTACATTTTGGAAATCAATGCCATTAGCATAGAAAATAAATGCAATGTAAAATCAGTGTGCTTTTTCCAAGATCATTGTTGGATTTATTCATTCATAGTTCACAAAGACAATCCAATCTGGTACCAATTGTCACCTAGTTGATTCCAGCTCCTGGTGACCCACTATGTGTCAGAGTAGAACTATGCTTCCTGTGGGGTTCAATGACTGTGATCTTTCAGAAGTAGACCACCCGGTCTTTTTTTAAAGATGTCTCTGGGAGATTGCAACTGTCAACTCACCCAAGGACCCCAGCATCTGGTAAAGAAATATGGTTGACTTTTCATTGTTGTTAAGTGCCATCAAGTTGGTTCCGACTCATAGTGACCCTGCATAGGGTTTCCTAGGAGCAGTTGGTGAGCTTGAACTGCCGACTTTGCAGTCCAGTGCATCAACCCACACAATACACCTAAAGGATGTGTAAAGTGCCATCATCTTAGGTATTCAGCTTCGTGAGTTTTTACATATGTAGGCACTCAGTTGCAAATCAAAAGCTAGTAAGGAATGGATTTAGGATGGAGCCCAAGTCTGGCTGGCTCTGTGACAAGCAATGACTCTCTTCATATATGCGTCACATTCAGAATCTCCTGGGACACTTGTTAGAACACAGATGGTCAGATCCCACTCACAAAGTTTCTGATTCATTAGGTCTGAGGGGGAGCCTAAGAATTTGTGTTTCTAACACATTACTAGATGGAAACCATTGCATGACAATAAACCAGAGGTTCTCAACCTTGTCTGCACCTCATGATCACCTGGAGTTGTTAACAATTCTGATGCCAGCTGCCCTCCTCTCTGAAAGTCTGTTTACAGTGGTGTGCAGACGCGGGCATTTGTCAAAGAGCTCCCCGGGTGTTTCTCATGGGCAGCCAGGGATGAGAGCCACTGCTCTCCTCTCTGTCAATAGGGGCTGTAGGAGGAATAGCAGGCTTCTGGAGGGAAATAAGAGTCCCTTTCCCCTAATATCCAGAAACATAATGGCTTTTGCTTTCGTGCTCAACATCCCCAGCATTACCAGCCAATCTGCTCTGCTCCAGCTAAATGCTAATTGAGTTTCCTCTTTGGGTTGGGTACTTGTTCTGTGTGGCTTTTCCAATGACCTGAGTGTAGAATGATTGGGACCAAGCAGTTGGAACAAAATGACAGGATGGAAATCCATTGAGAAGCAGATGCCAGGTCTACCTTGCAATGGAGCATTTTTCTTACAAATAATAATCTGTGGTGATTGCACTTAAGTATGCAGCAGCATGTTTAATGACCGAGGGCCTCGTAATTACGCAAGAGAAATGTATTGGAAATTGCAGAAATGGTTACATACAGGTAAGATTTGCGCAAGCACTTGATTGTCCTTTAAAAAAGTTCACATTCAGTTGGATTACACTGAAATGTGCTTGGGAAACTGCCATTTAGTGTTGCCAGTGCAGTGCTGAGAACGAGGATAGGTGCTCTGTGGACCCTACAAGGGACCCTGGAGATTGTCATTCATTGTTTCTTGAGGCGATTCGATCTTTTCTGGTGATTAATTGTTTTAGGAAAGTCATTGGGGAGGTTTGTGGCTACTGCTTTAGAATACAAGGAAAGTCTAATGTCACAATTCTTTGGTTCTCCCTGAGATAGAGGATGGGCAATGATGATGGCTGGATGGAGGAGAAGGGAAGTTGGAATCTGACGTGGAAGGTCCTAAACTTATAGCTGGAGCTCCAGATTGGAGTTTCCAATTCAGTATGTATAAAAGCCTAAATAAGAGAGGATCTCAAATATACCCCATCTAAAGGAGGCAACTAATTGCTTCATTCATGTTGTTGTTGTTAAGTGCCATTGAGTCGATTCCCACCCATAACGATCCTGTATAGGGTTTCCAAGGAGCCGCTGGTGAGCTTGAACCACCAACCTTGCAGTTCAAACGACTTTGCAGTCTGACGCATTAGCCCACAGTGCCACACCATGAGTTGGGGCCAAATTCAAACCTAAACCCACTGCTAGTGAGTGAATTCTGACTCACAGCGATCCTATATAGGGTGTCCAAGACGAAATCTTTATGGGAGCAGACAGCCTTATCTTTGTCTTGCAGAGTGGCTGGTAGGTTTGGACTACCAACTTTGCAGTTAGCAGTCCAATGCTGGTCCCACAGCACCACCAGGGTTCCTTAAGTTTGAACACAGGACCACCAGCTTGCCTGACTTTGCAAGAGAAGACAAAACCCCAAATTTTAATATAATCACTCCCAATTTAAACATGTTTGCTTAAATAAAATACTGTGTGGGTCTAATAGGTCTGTGGGCTGTATTCAGAACACATCAACAATCTTTTCTAATACCATCTCTTTGATGGTTGTTTGCGGTTGAGTTGGTTCTGACTCATAGCAACCTTGTATAGGATTTCCGAGGCTGTAAACATTTACAGGAGCAGAAAGCCTCTTCTTTCTCCCATGGAGCAGCTGGTAGATTTGAACTGCTGACCTTGTGGTTCACAGCCCAACTCATAGTTCACAACATTACCAGGGCTTCTTAACCCTTTTGAGAGGAAACAAGCTCTCAAAAGTATTGGCTTAAAGAAAGGCAGTCTCAAGCCTACAACTCAGCTCTTTTACCTTGAGACACAGATTAATTTTTTTCACCATTTGTCATGATGTTGTTTATCAGTCGTGTTGTGAGAATTTTCATTTTCTTCAAGTTCAGGAATAATTTATACTGGAAGCTGTAGTCTTTGACCATCGGTAAATACTTCCAGTATTCCTCGTGTTCATCGAGCAAGGTGTGTCACCTGCACAGGTTGGACTAAGACAGAGGGTTAGACAGAGGACTAGGATTTACCAGCCTAGAGACAGCGATGCTAGGAGATGGGACAGCCCAGGAAAGACTGGAAAGTCAGCGGAGGTTGTAAGCTTGAGTCCAGATACAGACTCTGAAAGGTGACAGACTGAACCCAAATGAGACTCCAGTACTAGGGAGATTCTGATGTGGTTAACTGTAGCCAATACCTCAGGATGTCTGTTGAGTGTGGTTCAGGAAAAGGATGAGTTAAGTGTCTGAGAATCTGAGAATGGGTCTTATCCAAGCCAGTGGGGGAAGGCAGACAATGTCAGGTGATGAAGTAGAGTTTTGGTTCTTGTTTTTTTCCTACTTGCTCTGGAAGGAGCATTCCACTCTGACATCGGAACCCCTGGAAAGGCAGCCTGACTCTCCCATGGGAAAGACTCCTGCTCTTCGCAGCTCCCAGGACTCTGAGAGCATCTTTACATTTCCATCATCAGTGTGATTTTCCATCAGCACCTGACTGGGTTTTCTTTTTTTTTAAATTCTTGATATCTTAGAATTTCTTCAGAAGGGAGAAAGAAGAGGGAATTAACATTGTTTTTCTGTACTCTTATGTGTTTTGGGGAATTCTTCCCCACCCACAACCAAATGGGTGGCACTTAACAACAACAACAACAACAACAACAACAACAACAACAACAACAACAACAACAACAACATTCCTATTGTTAACCAAAGAAGGAACAGTGGATTTTGGTTTTTTTAGCTTTATACTATGATTTTGGGGAAAGTTTACAGGGCACTTTGGGTTTCCATGCAACAATTCATACACACTTTTTTCTGTGGTGGTGATTATATCGCTCTTCACTCTTCTCCCGTGTTTCCCATTTTGGTTCATTCTTCTTTCTGTCTTTATCCCTGGACAAATGCTGCCTTTTGGACCTGGTATGGTTGATTACTCTAAAGAATGTGTACATCTTTGGTGCTATTGTTTATCTTATAGGCCTGCCTATTCGCTGAAACTTAAGCTGTGGGAGTAAGTGAAGTACCAGGGCTCAAGGGTGTCTAAGGGTATCAGGGGTTCCACCGATTTCTATCAAATCAGTAAGCCTTGTCTTTTTTATGATTTTGAGTTTTGTTCCTCATTTTCCTCCCTCTCTACCCAGGACTTTCTATTGTGATTCTTTTCAGAGCAGTCAGCAGTGGTAGCTGGGCACCATCTAGTTCTCTGGTCTCGGGGTGGTACAGGTTGAAGTATGCATGGTCCATTATTCTTTGTACTAATCGTTTTCCTTGAGTCTTTGATTTTTAATTTTCTTAACTTTGCACCTGGACAGACCAATAGTTGTACTTTAGATGGCTGCTGGTGAGCTTTGAAGACCCCAGTGGGATGTGGAACGCTGTCTTTGTGGACTGTGTTGTGCCAGTTGATATTGATGTGTTGCCTGAGGCTATGGCCCTGAGCCCCCAGGTCTAGCAGCTCACCTCCACAAGGTGTTTGGTCATGTCTAAGAAATGTTCATAACTCTGTTCCCCGTTTGCTCTACTATAAACATGGATGTATTGACATCACATACCAATACATTAGTGGAAATATTCTCTTTGAAACCTATTTATGCTCATAGGAGCAGGCTTGGACAAGAACAAAGACCTCATTTCCCCTAAGTCAATTATTGACTGTCTTTGTGACTTCTCTAAGTTACTGATTTGGGGGACAACCAATATGTGGAGCCCCTGAGTACAAGGGTACTTCAAAAGTTTGAAGAAGAATGGAATGGAATGAAAAGATAATGGAATTTTTCCATTAACTTTTTTAAAGCCCCCTGAAATTTTTATTTTCTAGGCATTGTGGTAGACTTCTGGGATCCAGGCTCTGTCCTTACCCCCATGAAACCTACAGTCTTATGAGGAGACAGTCAGGTGTGATCCAAATCATGATGGGAAACACAGAAGATGCATGTGGCGTTCTGGTGGGTGCTGTGGGATAATTTACTGGACCTCAAGGTCGGTTTGAACTGCAAGGTCAGTGGTTCAAACTCACCAGTTGGTCATTGGAAACACTATACACGGTCACCATGGATTGGAACCAACTCAACGGCACTTAACAACAACAACATTGATGCCTATGGCAGAGGGTCAAATGTTTGATTCCTTTTATTGGTGAAACAAATTCCACCAGCCAATAATATCTTGACCTGACCATTATTTTGATAAAGTTTTTTTTTAATCTTTTTTTTTTTTTTTTTCCGTTTAGAGTTACTGTTTTCTGTGTCCTATTGATATAAATCTTTTAACTATCCCAAGGTTGCAAATATATTCTCCTATGCTTTTTTTTCTGGAGTCCTGGTGTGGTGCTGTGGGTTAATGCGCTGGACTAAAAAGTCAGTGGTTCAAACCCACCAGATGCTCCTGTATGGGAGTAGACAGCTTCATCTTTCCCATGTGGAGAGACTGATGGATTTGAACCACCAAACTTGCATCTAGCAAGTTTGAATCCACTATGCTGCCAGAACTCCTTTAGAACCAGAACAGTAGGCTAGAAATGGCCTCAGAGATGTCCAAGGAGGGTCCCTGCAGGGAGTAGTGAGTAGTTAAAGGAGCAAAACATCAACATTTTAAAGAAAGACAGGATCCAGCCCTTTGCTTGTGTGAGTTACCTCACTGCACACATAGGAATTTATTTTGCTTTTTTTTTTAAATTGTGGTAAAATATGCATCACAAACAAGACTATCCAGTGGTTCATGTAGTCCATCTAACAGATCTCCTCTGAGGTCAAATCAAGTTAACAACTCTTCAGGAAGCCTGTGACTTTGACCTTCTTAACATCTGGGCTACCTGATGCAGACAATAGCTCTTGCCTTCCAAATGTTCAGGCCTAAACTGTTAATGTCGACTCCTAACTGCTTTGTGCATTCGAAAGCTGCAAAGAGTTAATTCCCTGAAGCCATTCCTATTAATCTAGGCGTCTGGGTGAAAACTAAATTTGGGACCTCAATTACCTGATGGAGTCCCATGTAGACTTAGCTGGCAGTAATATTGATGAGGGCGGCAATCATTTCTCCCACTTGGAGACCCGATTGCAATCCCATCATAAGCAATCTGTCCTTCAAGTGCATCGGGAAGTGGGCATTATTTTTTCTTTCTCTTCTGCTATAGAGAGAGTTTTTAGTTCCTGAATCTTTAACCCCCTGTGCTCCTCAGCACAGCCCTACTTGGATGAAGATGGTAAATATCACTAACCCTTGAATCAGAGCCCTGGGAGGCTAGCAGTTCGAATCCAGCCAGTGGCTCCATGGGAGACGATCTGGCAAGCTGCTCCTGTAAAGACAGCAGCTGAGGAAACCCCATGAGGCAGTTCTCCTATGTCCCCTGGGGTCACTCTGAGTCAAAATGGACTGAAATGACTTGTATGGTCTAGAAAGTGCTTTGATGTTGTCTTGTCTCATCAAATTCTCATCACTGCTCTGCGAGTAGGTTTGATCTTGCCCTTTTCCCGGTGAAGAAACTGAAGGGGAAGGGAAGAGGTTAAGTCACCTTTTTGCATCATCCAGCTGGCAAGGGGAGTGAGAGATGGGACTCAGACACTTGGCTTTCTGACAGTCGTTGCATTTGCTTCTCCCAGCTTACACGCTACAAAGGACTTCCTTAAACAGGTCCAGATGTGTGCTATTAGAAGTACATGCTGCGGGGGTCCAAGATGAGAGCATGGAGCACACCTGCTTGTAACCGGCAGCCTGGAGTCAAGCCCCCAACCCAACCCCAGCTGAAGATAGTATGGCATTGAGTTCTTGCTTTGCACTGAGGCTTTGGAAGGCAGCATTATTGGGGCAGTGGCTGACTAACACAAACAGGATGGTGAGGACTTCTCTGAGGAATGGTTGGCAGAGGCATGATGGAGTCTGGAGGTCATAAGAAAAGGGGTCTAAGGTTGGTAGGACAACCAGGGCTTCACGTGACAGAAGGATGGTCCTAAAATACATGTCTGAGAGGGCTAGATAGATATACCAGGAGGCAGGTTTAGGTCACACCTAGGGAAGAACTTTAAGCATTTTAAAATATTTTATTGTATTTTGGTGAAAGAAAACACAGAATCAACAGTTTGAGTGATACTGGGTGCATTTTTCCCATTGTGTCAACATTCTCATTATTTCTTTTCTAGCGGTTTCACTGATGTAGTCTCATTGCTGCCCAGCCTTCTCATCTGTGCTTTAGAGTAACTGTTGACCATCTGATCTCATACAGATGGCTTTGTAAACAAGTGCAGCACTGAAGCATGATATTCTTCATCTGATGCGCTAACCTGCTACTTAGCTGAAAGGTGACTCTAGGGGCCAGTTTCAGTTCAAGAGTATTTCAGGGATTCTTCCCAACTCAATTGGCCTAATAAGTCTGGATTTTTAAAGGAATTTTTAGTTCTGTTCCACATTTCTCCCCCTTTCTATCAGGATCCATCTATGGTTACCCTAATCAGAATGCACCATCTAGTTCTTCTGGACACAGGGTAGAGAAGGCTGTGATTCATGTAGAATGTTAGTTCTGTAGACCAGTTCCTGCTCTGAATCTTGTGTTTGCTTTTTTCTTAAGTAAGTTGTTGTTAGGTGCCATTGAGTAGATACTGACTCATAATGACCTTATCTATGCACAACAGAACAAAACCCTGCATGGTCCTGGGCCAACCTCACAATTGTTGCCACACTTGAGCCCATTGATGCTGCCACTTTGCCAATCCATCTCACTGGAGGTCTTCCTCTTTTTTTCTGACCCTCCACCCTACCAAACATGATATCCTTCTCCAGCAACTGGTCCCTTCTGACAATATGTCTGAAGTATGAGAGATGAAGTTTGGACATCTTGGCCCCACCAAGGAGCACTCTGGCTGCACTTCTTCCAACACAGATCTGTTGGTTCTTTTGGCAGCCCATGGCACTTTCAATATTTTCCTCCAACACCATAACTCAAAAGCATCAATTCTTTTATGGTCTTCCTCAGTCACTGTTCAGCTTTCGCATGCATATGAGGTTATTGAAAATACCATGGCTTGGGTCAGGCGCACCTTAGTTCTCAAGCTGACATCTTTTTGCTCTTCAACACTTTAAAAAGGTCTTGTGCAGCAGATTTGCCTAATGCAATACGTCGTTTGATTTCTTGACTGCTGCTTCCATGAATGTTGATAGTTGATCCAAGAAGAATGAAGTCCTTGACAACTTGTATCTTAGATGGCTCCTCACAGATTTTAAGACTCCATACAATAATCAACCAAAGTAGGATGTAGAATATAAATGTTATATACTATATTATGCCAGGAATCCTGGTGGGGTGCTGTAGGATAAGCACTCAACCACAAAGATAGTTTGAACTGCACGGTTGGTGGTTCAAATCCATCAGTTGCTCCTCAGAAGCTCTACACAGGATCACTGTGAGTCAGAACTGACTTGATGGCACTTAACAACAACAATATCATGCCAATTGACTGAGTGGTCCCGGAAGACTATGACCCTAAGCCTTCAGACCAAGAAAACGAATCCTATTAAGCAATTGTTTATGTGTAAGAAGTATTAGTATCTGTGACATACACAAACACATGCACACTTGCACACACAGACACACACATACACGGGTAAGTCAAAAAGTATTGCTACAAAATCATAGCAACTTTGATGAAACAAAACTATCAAAATGTGAAGCTATTGTTTCTCAACATATCTTCCATATAGATCTATGCACTTCTGAAGGTAGTGTTTCCATCTTCTTTCCTCTATACCACCCTGAATGCACCCAATCTTGTCTGATCTCAGAGGCTAAGCAGGATCAGGCCTGGTTAGTACTTGGATGGGATACTGCACAGGAATACCCAGTG
Organism: Chrysochloris asiatica; assembly: GCF_000296735.1. Lineage (NCBI taxonomy): Eukaryota > Metazoa > Chordata > Mammalia > Afrosoricida > Chrysochloridae > Chrysochloris > Chrysochloris asiatica. The sequence continues at coordinate 12,204,708 of NW_006408525.1, read as the reverse complement.
TTGTAGGCTGTAAGAAGTCCTGGTATGATCCTGTGAAATAAACACTGGACTGCCAACCCCAAAGTCAGCGGTTCAAACCCACCAGCCACTCCTTGGAAATCCTATACAGGGTTGCTATGAGTCAGAACTGACGCAACGGCCCTTAGCAACAACAACTCTTCCTCAAAGACTTCTGTATTCTTCATTTGACACCACGTCAAAATGCAATGTTCCTTTGTAATGGTCTTTGAGTTTCGGGATATCTGAAGGGGTAAGATCAGGGTTGCAGGTGGATGGGGTAAGGTTTTCCAATGAAATTCTCTTAAAACAGCCCTTGCTACTCTTAAAGAAAGAGCAGGTATATAGTAATACATAATTCCTGGGTGCCGTTTTCTTGAGCTTTTCCTCACCAGTGCATTTTTCAATTTTTTTTTTTTTTAACTTTTTCCTAATAAACCCCCATAATGATCTGGTGTCTTTGGAGAAAATCTATCAAGATTACTCATTTGGAATCCCAGAAAACAGTTGCCATATCTTCGGAGCTGTCCATTCTGCCTCAAATTGTAGTGATCCAACTGATCCCTCCAGAAGCTACTTTTTTTGGATCTTTTCTTTGAAGGTACCCTAAGGAGCCTAAGACAAGTGCATTACTGAGAGAACTTTTCTGCAACCATCCACTGATTGCGGAGTATGTTTAAACATGTTTTGTATGGAATAAGTCTATGCATGTATAAAAAGTAGCAATACTTTTTTTTTATTTTTAAACTTGTTGTTGTGAATTGAATGAACATTTACAGACAAGATCACCAGTTGGACATTCCACAAATTATACACTTTGTTTCATCTCAGTGACTACAATCCCTTCCATGGAACAACAATTATCCCACTTTCTCCCTATGGTTCCTATTTCCATTCCACCCTCCTTCCCATCCCTTCTCAACTTTGTCCTTAGGTACATGTTGCCCCTTTGATTTTCAATGATTGACCATTCTATTATTCATAGTGGGCATACCTTACTAGTGGTGGTGTTCCGTATATAGCTACCTACTGCTTGGCTGAAAGTTGTTCCCCTAAATACTTATCTAGTACTTGGCTGAAAGTGGGTGTGTTCCTTTCCAGACCTTTTAATAAGGAATTTGAGGTTCAGAGAAGGTACTTGGTGAGGTCAATATATCCAGTAAGTGGCAGAGGTGAAATTTGAACCCATTGCTGTCTGGCACAAAATCCTGACAGTCAACAAGTTGTTTTCCAAAGGTAACTTCAAATATTTTAAAGCGCTATATAGGGAGTGGTACTCTAAACCTAGAACTAAAAGTTACCCACCCCTGTTCCACGATGAAGTTGTTACTAGTATTTGGCAAGTTTCCACTCCTATGGGGGGTGGGTAGACAGAGGGAAAATTGTAAATTTTTCATAAAGTTGAATTTATTCAATTTAAAGTGCTATCCTATATTCTGACAGTCTATCTCATCAACCAATGAGATATTTCTATTTCTATTTCATCAACTAATGATGTTAATTTTTATCCCCTCAAAAGGTCAACTTTCTCTAAAGCAAAGAAGAGTCGGTAAAGAGGTAGGGAAAGTAGAGAACTAGAAATGGAACCACTGGAACACAATTAAATAGAATGTTGCCACATTGTGATAAATGTGACCAAAGCAACTGAACGATTTGTATTTGTTGTTGTTAAGTGCCGTCAAGTTAGTTCCAACTCATAGCCACCCTGTATAGGATTTCCAAGGAGCAGCTGGTAAGCCCAAACCACCTTGTGGCACACACCAACCCTGCAGTCCAGCGCATAAACCTGCAGTTTATATAGACCTTGTTGAATGGGAACCTAATTTGCAGTGTAAATGTTCATTGAAAACACAATTACATGTTATTTAAAAAATATTATTAGCCTTTTAAAATAGTCATAATTTGTCAATCCTCCCAGAGATCTTGGAAGTTTGTGGGCTGTAAAAGCTACAAGTGTCGAAGCTACTATCTGGATGACCTCTAATGTCTTTCCAGCCCTGAGATTTTATAATTATTATTTCTAATTCTGAAGGTCATGTACTGGGCCCCACCGGCTTCAGGAATCTGCATTGGCCTTCAGTGATGCAAGCATCCAGTTGGATGTTTTCTAACTGGAAAAGGGCACTAAACTGTCATACATCATCCACTTCTTCTCAGGAGGTCCCATTCTGTCAATTCAATGGCAATAAGCCAACTCAGTCTGCTGGGGACAGCATACACAGACCCTGGGTTGATCAGTGGCCGCCCCATTGAACCACCTCTGAATATAATCAGTTTAACCCAGATGCTCTTCTTCCTCCTGAAAGTAGATAAGAATGTGATAATTAAGAACAATGTAGCATTTTAGGTATAGATAAATGAAGCCCGGTGCCTGAGATCTTGCTCACAAAAAAAAGTTTGCAAAGTGTACAGAGACAGCTTGGCTCCTTTCAGGAACCTTGCTTTATGTTATGTATCCTTAAGAAACCGCACATCTCTACTCTAGATCATTTAAGCCTAAAAACTAATATAGAAGAGCTTGATTGAACCTTTTTTCTGTACAAATAAAAATGTTAGATTGTTCAGAAAAAACTATGAAAATATCTTAAAAATTGTTCCTGTGAATCATTATGTCCTGTTTTGAATGATTAATCACATTTCAGTTCCGTATCCTGTCTTAATCACATCCTCCCTTTGTGACATCCTCCTTTTGTGAATTACATCCTTCCTTTGTAATAAATCCCTCCCTAAAAAAGAGAATAAAAGGCTGAGGTAGAGTGAGTTCTGCATGCAATGCTGTGCAATGCTAGACAATATGTTTACAGATCTACCTGCCAGCTTGCATCATACTGTGTGTCTGTCTTTTTTGTATATATTTCATCTCTCTCTGTCTCTATCCCTTTCGCTGCCAGATCTCCCTTCTTTGTGACACCCACACTTCCTTGTCAAGGCTAGAACCCGACATAGGACCTTGACATCAGTCTATCCTCACTGGTCTCCATAGAGAGGTTGTGGCTTGTCTAGGTGCCCGCACTAGATGGATACAGCCTGCTTTGCTGAGCTGTGTTTAAGCTGATGAACCTGGCAGGAACCACCCCTCCTCTCATCACTCACGAGATAGTCAAAAGTTCACTTTCAGGGAAAGACTTGGCTTGGGCCAGCCTGTTAGAGGAAGGTAATTAGCAGGAGCTCCAGGGAGACTGTAATCAGTTTTCTATCAGCTATTAATCTATAAATTGGCTCCACAGAAGAAGGACCTGGCTATCTGCTTCCAAAAAGATTACAACCAAAAGAACCCTATGGAGAGGTTCTACTTTGTAACACATGGGACGGCCATGAGTCAGAATTAACTTGATGGCACAAAACAACAACAGTAAGGGCATTTGTGGTTCAGAGGTACAATTCTTGGATTCTATGATCTCTGTTCTATTCCTGGCCAGGGTACCTCATGCTCAGTCAGCACCTGTCTGCCAGCAGAGGCTTGTGTGTCACTACGATACTGAAAGGATTTCTAGCTTCTAGACTAAGATGGACTAGGAAGTCTGGCATCTACTTCCAAAATCAGCCAGTAAAACCCTATGGATCACAGTGGTGTAATCCACAAGTAGTCATGGGGGCAGCATTTCGTTCTGTTGTGCATGGGTCACCATAAATTGGGGACTGACTCAGCTACAGCTAGCAATAATATTACTAATTAAAGTCCATAGCTTATATTAGGGTGTGCTCTCTGTGTTGGTTGTGTAACCCTAATATGTGCATAATATAATTTTAACAGATACTCACCATCACAGTATTTTACTTTTCTTGTTGTTGTTCAGTGCCATCCAATCATAGCAACCTTGTATAGGGTTTCCAAGGAGTGGTTGGTGGGTTTGAACCACCAACTTCCCGGTTAACAGTCCAGTGCTTATCATATTGTTATTGTTGTTTTGAAATGCTGTTGAGTCAGTTCCAACTCACAGTGACCCTGCATAGGGTCACCAAGTCTGGTGGGTTTGAACCACCAACCTTGAAGTTAGCAGTCCAGTGCTGATCCTACAGCACCACACCAGGACTCCATACAGTTGTTGTTGTTGTTGTGTGCTGTCGAGTTGGTTCTGACCCATGGTGACCCTGTGTAGGGGTTCCAAGGAGCAGCTGGTGAGCTTGAATCGCCAACCTTGCAGTTCAAATGGCTTTGCAGTCTGGTGCATTAACCCACAGTGCCACAGCAGGACTCCATACAGTTAGTCTCTCCTAAAATGTCCTCTGCTCCATCTGTTTGTTCCTCCCGCTTTTCTCCAAACCCTGACAACCAATGATTCACTTTACTGTTTCTATAGTTTTAAATTCATCAATTACAGAACATAGTTGGAATCATGCCTTATGTAACCTTCTCAGGTTGGCTTCTTTTACTTGTTAGGTGCTGTCACGTCATTCCGACTCATAGCGACCCTATGTACAACTGAATGAAACACTACCCGGTCCCATGCCATCCTCACAATCCCTGTCACACTTGAGCCCATTATGGTTGTCACTGTGTCAATCCATCTTGTTGAGGGTCTTCCTCTTTTTCACTGACCCTCCACTTTATCAAGCATGATGTTCTTCTCCAGGAACTGATCCCTCTTGTAATATATTCAAAGTATGAGAGACGAAGTCTGGCCATCCTTACTTCTAAGGAGCACTCTGACTGTACTTCTTCCAACACAGATTTGTTTGTTCTTCGGGAAGTCCATTGTACTTTTAATATTCTTCTCCAACACCATAACACAAATGCATCAATTCTTATATAGTTTTCCTAATCCATTGTCCAACTTTCACATGTGTATGAGGCTATTGAAAATACCATGGCTTGAGTTAGGTGTATCTTAATCCTCAAACTGACATCTTTGCTCTTGAATGCTTTACAGAGGTCTTGTGCAGCAGATCTGCCTAATATATCATTTGATTTCTTGACTGCTGCTTCCATGAATGTTGATAGTGGATCCAAGCAAAATGAAGTCTTTGACAACTTCAATCTTTTCTCCATTTATCATTACATTATTTTTGGTCCAGTGGTGCAGATTTTTGTTTTCTTTACATTGAGATACAACCCGTATTGAAGGCTGTAGTCTTTGATCTTTATCAGTAAGTATTTTAAGTCCTCTTCACTTTCAGCAAGCAAGGTTGTATCATCTGCATATCACAGTTTGTTGATGAGTCTTCCTCCAAACTTGATGCCACATTCTTCTTCATATAATCCAGTTTCTTGGATTATTTGTTCATCATACAGACTGAATAATCATGGTGAAAGGATATAGCCCTTGTGCATGCATTTCTCAATTTTAAACCATATAGTGTCCCTTTGTTCTGTTTGAACAACACCTCTTGGTCTGTGTTTAAGTTCCTCATGAGCACAAGTAAGTGTTCTAGAATACTCATTCTTTGCAATGTTATCCATAACTTCTCATGAACCATACAGTTGACAGCCTTTGTGTAGTCAATAAAGCTCAGGTAAACATCTTTCTGGTATTCTCTGCTTTCAGCCAAGATTCATCTGATGGCATTCTATGCCCTCATCTGAATTTGGCTTGAACGTCTGGCAGTAATCAATTAATGTACTGTTGCAACTGTTTTTGAAATACCTTTATAAAAATTTTACTTGCATGTGATATTAATACTATTGTCTGATTATTTCTGCATTCTGTTGCGTCATCTCTCTTTGGAATGGGCACAAATCAGGATCTATTCTGATCAATTGGCCAGATAGCTGTCTTCCAAATTTCTTGGCATAGTTGAGTGAGTGCCTCCAATGCTGCCTCAGTTTGTTGAAATATTTCAATTTGTATTCCATATGTTCCTGGAGACTTGTTCTTTGCCAGTGTCTTCAGTGCAGACTTCTTTCTTTAGTATCATTAACTCTTGATCATATGCTACCTCTTGAAATGATTGAACATCAACCATTTCTTTTTGGTACAATGACTGTGTATTCCTTCTAACTTCTTTTGATGCTTTCTGCATCAGTCAATATTTTGCAGAAAGAATCCTTCATTATTTCAAGTTGAGTCTTGAATTTTTTTCTTTAATTTGTTGAGCTTTTGGTTTTCCCTTTTGGTTTTCTAATGCACATTTCATTATAATTCTTGACTTTGTCTTCTCAAGCTGCCCTTTGAAATGTTCTGTGCAGCTCTTTTACCTCCTCATTTCTTCCATTCGCTTTAGCATCTCTATGCTGCAGAGCAAGTTGCAGAGTCTCTTCTGACATCCATTCTGGCCTTTTTCTTCTTTCTTTTAATTAGCAATATGTATTAATTCTCTTTTTTATTATTCAGCAATAGGTGATCATCTATGTCTTTTCATACCTTGATAGTTCATTTGTTTATTTATTTTTTGCTGAATAAGAATTCATTGTATGAATGCACCATAGTTTGTTTATTCATTCATTCACCTGCTAAAGAACATTTTGGTTACTTTCAGGTTTTGGCAGTTTTGAATAAAGCTTCCACTGCCGACAGGTGTTGACTGAACATGAGATACCCTGGCCAGGAATAGAACAGGGATCATCTATGTCTTTTCATACCTTGGTAGTTCATTTATTATTTATTTGCTGAATGATATGAATGCACCACAATTTGTTTATTGATTCACATATTGGAGGAAATATTGGTTGCTTCCAAGTTTGGGCCATTATGAATAAAGCTGCTGTAAGTTTGACTGTGCAGGGTTTTGTGTGGACATAAGTTTTTAGCTCATTTAGGGAGGAGCATGATTGCCCGAACATATGATAGAACTAGGTTTAACTTTGTAAGAAAGTGTCAAATTGTTTTCCAAATGACGGTACCATCTTATGGCCTCACCAGCCGTGAATAAGAGCTCCGGTTGCTCTGCATTCTCACCAACATTTGGTGACGTTAGTGTTTGGGATTTTAGCCATCCAGTGTCCACCACTATTCTATCAGTTTGTGGCACTGGAGTGGATTGTGTGCTGTTGTGATGCTGGAAGCCACACCACCAGTATTTCAAATACCAGCAAGGTCTCGCACGATGGACAGTTTTCAGCAGAACCTCCAGACTAAGAGAGACTAGGAATAAAGGCCTGGCAACCTACTTCCAAAAGCTAGCCAATGAAAACATTCTGGATCACAACAGAGTATTATCCAGCTTGCTTGCTTTGGAGCTATTATCAGGAAGGACCAGTCATTGGTGGAGAAAATGTTTGGTGAAATAGTGGACAGTGATGGGGTGGAGACGTTCAGTGAGGTGGATTGGCCCAGTAGCTGCACTCTAGATGAACTCGAACATGCCAGGGATTATGAAGATGATGCAGGTCTGTTGTGCATTAAGTCACCATTCACTTGGCGTTAACTTGATGGCAACTATGCATCTAATAACTGTGGTTTATCTATTTTTGAAAGCTCACTCACTGACTCTGCTCAACAAGCATCCCTCCCTGTAGATTACCTTAGAAGACTGTGAAGGCCACCGTTTTTCAAGGCTTGAGAACAGCAGATGAAACAGGACAAAGATGTGGAAGCCACAGCCCAGGGCAGCAGGTGATTTCAAGAGAGATTCACTTGGACAGTTAAGGGCCTAGCTTTGAAGTCAGCTTGCACCGCTAACCTCTCTGGGCCCAGCTTTTTCACCTGAACAACATTGTTGTTGTTAAGTGCTGTTGAGCTGGTTCTGATTCATAGTGACCCTATATAGAGTTTCCAAGTAGCAGTTGGTGGATGTGAACCATCACCTTTTCTGTTCAAAATGAACTTGTGGTCCAGTGCATAGCCTACAGCACCACACCAGGATTCCTGATGCTAATTCCTTTCTGAAACTAGAGAAAAGCTGGGTTCAATGAGAAAATGTGTCAAGTGATGGCCACCACCAGGAAAGTGGGGTGAAAAGAGCACTAGACTTGCAGAAAAGAGACTTGAAATGTTTTCACTCTGCCCTGTCCTGGCTGACTGCATGGGCAAGATACCAGCTCTCTCTGGACCTCAGCTTCCCCATCTGTAAAGTGGGAATAATAACAAATGCTGCAAAACTGTGAGATTTACGCCAAAGTAATCTGTAAATCAAACAGTCTTGTACAGAATGCAAATGATAGTTAAAATATAAAGAAATGCTTGACATAATAATGACCCAGGGTTCTGATTATGCTAATTTAAAATGATCCTGTGTAATATGCAACCATTAATATGGGTAATTTTGCAGACTGTGTAGAATTAAGCAACACTATTTATTAGTGGTAGACTGCTTACAAAATACTGCACATGCAAGGATGAGAACTACATAGAATTATGTACATTGCTTTTGTGTTGGTTTCCATCGAGTCGATTTTGATTCTTAGTGCCTCTATAGGACAGTGTACAACTGCCCCATAGGATTCCTGAGCATTGTGCCACCAGGGTTATGTGGTTATGTATAACATCTGTGAAAGCCAGAACCTGTGTGTGGTGAAAACCTATCAGGAAAGGAAAAATGAAATCTTTTCCACGAAAAGGAATGCTAGAAGAGTGTTAAGACTATACCTTGTGAAGGTGTAGAAATTTTGAGACCAGAAAACAAGGCCGTCCCATGGAGTTCCAGCTCTCACAGATTTGACTGTATCACGTGGACAAAGACTAGAAAGAATCTCAGGAAACTGACAGTCATGACTGTGCTCAGGAATGGGAACGATTTGGGGAGGTTTCAACACATGCCTTTAAAGTCATCCTTATGTTGTTTTCACAAAAAACATGGTTTTAAAATCCATAGGTGTGTGGGGACAGGGTAGGATTGTATGGAGACAGCCTGCATTTGAATTCTGGCTGTAAGACCACGGCCCTTGGCTCTGTTGGAGAACTAGACAGTGAAGCTAAGAGCCGTGCTTGCTGATGCCCTGTCCTGCTGCCTGGCACTGCCCAGCCTTCTCCTACCAGCCCACTACTCACGGATCCTCCCCCTTCTGACTTCTCCTCATACTGTGGTTGTTGTTGGGTCAATTTTCGACTCAAAGTAAGCACATATGACAGGGGAATGGCCACATAAGGTTTCCTATGAGGTAATCTTTACTAGAGAGTCCTGGTGTGGTACTACAGGATAAAGCACTGGAATGCAAGGTTCCTTTGAACCACAAGGTTGGCAGTTCAAACTCACCAGCATCTCCTTGGAAACCCTATGCAGGGTTGCTTTGAGTCAGAACCAACTAGGTGACGCTTAATAACAACATCCTTTCCACAAGAGCTGCTGGGTAGGTTTGAACCTCCAACCTTTAAGTGTTTAAGCCCTCCTGCTGTACAAATTGGATGGTTCACATTCTGACAAGTTACTCACCCTCCTTCGTCTGGTCCTGGGCTATAAAATGAGGAGCATTGTCCCTGTTTCTCCATCCCCACCTCCCAGAGTCATTGGGGGGATGGAATGGGGCAGTGAATGTGTAAGAACTGAACCCACTGGAACATTCCACTGTACCCACCCTCCCGCTCCAGACATGCTGATGTGCCCACACTGGGCTCCGCACCAGTGCACAGCATAGCTGACTGCCTCTGTGCCTGCTTCCTTCCCTCCAACCAGCAGTACATCTGAGAGATCTTTCTCAAATTTCTTATGTACTTACAAAGCCTCAAAAATTCAATCTATGGACTATAACTGTGTTTTGCTTTTAAATACTTTCTTAGTCAGAGTAATCATGTCCCCTGTTCTTCCAGACCCAATCCCCAGAGCAACCACTTGTAAACTTTTTGCTGTTTTTTTCTGAATGTTACCTGTATTTCCCTAAGTAAATACTGCTGCTTATTGAGTTTACATTTTAAATAATGCTCATTGACTTTCTGCTACATTGAAAAAGAATGTAGCTCACTTACACTCTGCCTCCATCACCCTTCTTTCCATCCTTCCAATGCAAATTAATCACTGTTTTAATTTTAGCACTATTACATCACTGTTAAGTATGTCACTATTATTATATGTTGTTTTTGTTAGCTGCCATTGAAGCCATGCCCAACTCAGAGTGACCCCATGCATTTCCAAATTAAGTGCTGCTTGGTCCCGCACCATCCCCATGACTAACTGCAGATTGGACCATTGTGATCCATGTGGTCTTCATTGGCTGGTTTTCTGTGTGGACTGCCAGGTCTTTCTTCCTAGTCTCCCTTAATCTGGAAGCTCTACAGAAGTTTGTTTAATATTATGACAATATACAAGCCTTCACTGACAGATAGCCAGAGGTTGCACTTGAGGTGACTTGGTCAGGAATTGAGTAGGAGTCTCTCACATGCCTCATAATGTATATTTCACAGTATTCATATCTCTATCAATTAGATGACAAATTTAATAGTGATGCAATTATATCACTATTGTAGTTATGTTTTTATTAAAGTTACAATTGTAACTTTAAGACCTAAGCTTACCTCTTCTCTTATCACTTCACTAGTAATTCCTGTTGCTTCCCAGATGATGCTTTTTAAGAGGAGGCTGTTGTTGTTGTTGAGTGCTGTTGAGTCAGTTCTAACTCATAGTGACCCTGTTTAGGGTTTCCAAGGAGCAGCTGGTGGGTTTAAACTGCGAGCCCTGCAGTTAGCAGCCTGGTGCTGATCCTATAGCACAACACGAGGTCTCTAAGGGGAGGCTGCTAGGGCTTTAAATACCAAAGATTCCACTTTGAGGACTAAGGTGCATCTGACCCAAGCCATAGTGTTTTCAGTCGCCTCGCATGCATGTGAAAGTTGGGCAGTGAATAAGGAAGACTGCAGAAGAATCAATGCATTTGAATTATGGTGTTGGAAAAGAATATTAAAAGTACCATGGACTGCCAGATGAGCAAACACATATGTCTTGGAGGAAGTACAACCAGAATGCTCCTTAGAAATGAGAATGGTAAGACTTTGTCTCTCATACCTTGACCATATTATCAGGAGGGTCCAGCCCCTGGAGAAGGGCATCATGCTCAATAAAGTGGAGGGTCAGTGAAAAAGAGAAAGGCCCCCAATGAGATGGCTTGACACAGTGACAACACCAATGGGCTCAAATGTAGCAACAATTGTGAGGATGGTACAGGACCAGGCAGTGTTTTATTCTTTTGTGCACCGGATCGCTATGAGTTGGAATTTATTTAACGGCACCTAACAACAAGAAATCAGGGCTATTTAGTCTTCTTCTCTTCCTCTGCCTTCTAACTCCATGTTTCTGTCATGATATATTTTGACTTTTATGTGGTCTCGATTTAATTCTTATTTTATTTCATAAATGGAATTAAGTCTTCCATGCTTTGTTTATAGATTGATTCTAAAACCAATAAACATTTGCATTATTGAGATATATCCATACACATATGGTTCTTTGCCTGGCCAGTAATATATCTGCTTATGTTGACTTTCTTGTCATATTGTTTTTTTATTCCAAGTTTTGAACAGATGTTCTTTTTTCCTTCCATTTTTTGACTTCATTATATTCTCAAAGTTAACCAAACTTTCTACCCTAGCAAGCATTCTATTGAGTTTGATCTACCTTTAGAACCCTCTTCCTGCCTGCTCCAGTCTGGATGGCTGTCTGACCTCCTAATATCCAGAATTCTCCTTCACTGCTTTCGTGGGCTTAGCCATAGTTTCTGGGATTTATGGTGCTGATCTTAATTTTTTTTTTCTTCCTTACTTTGCTGCAGCTTTCCATCAAGTACCATCCTGGACAAAGGTGTGGTGGGCAAAGTGACTTTTTTACAAAATCCTTAATGTTTGACAATTTATTTATTCTTGTCTTTATACTTGATTGTTAATTGGACTGGGTATTGAATCCTATGTTGTAGAACTTTTTCCATTAAAACTTGGAAAGCACTTGTCCATTGCCTTTTTTCCTGTTGAAACCGGATTCATTCGGATTCTCTTTGCTTTCTAAGGAATCTGGCCTTCGGTGACAGTTTTCAGAGAGCACTTGATCTTTGGCGGTTGGTTAGCTCACAGGATGGTTCTAGCTACTGTCCTTTCTTCATTCATTGTTCTGGCTTCTTTTCATCTGTGTCCTTCACCTTGAGAAAGTTTCTTTTATTATTTCTTTGATAGTTTCCTCTTCTCTGTTTGTTTGCCTTTCACTCCCCCCTCTTTTTCAGAAACAGCTCCTAGTTGGATCCTGATTTGATATTCTGTTTCATTTATCTCTTGACTCATTTGTTTCCATCTCTTTGTCTTGATATTTTCAAATCATGCAAGTATATTTAAGTTCAAAAGCAATTTGCCTTTTTAAATTTTGGTACTGAGTCTCATATGAAAATGTATTTCTTGTTATATTGTTTCTATAATAACAGAGTGGCAGACATCTCAAAAAGTTTCACTTAGGAGTTTACGCACTTCCATAAAACAGAAACACAAATTGCCTTAAATGAATGAGGTTCTGAAAACTTAACTACAAAATGAGAGTAAGGACTTTTAGAGATGTGAAATGAGGATTGTGGTAACGAGGCTAGGCTAGAGGCAGCTAGGAAAAGAAAAACAGAGATATGTTCTCAGAAGACAGTTGTAGGTGCTACTGTAGTTGTAGGTATACTTACGCCTCTCTTCTAGCCCCACCTCATCAGTTACCAGTGGACATCAAGTCTATTTTAACACACCTGTCTTAATTAGATAGTGGAATTTATCACTTTGCATTGAGAGAAAGACGAGGCTTTCTGCTCCCTCAAAGATTTATAGCCTCAGAAGTCCTACACAGGGTGGCTACAAGTCAGAAGCAATTCAATGGCACTTAACAACAACATCAATCTGCACAGAACATGGCACATCCTAAAGGAACTTTACACAGAAATTACTGGTTGTCATTCATATTATGATTGTTAATATTGTTTCTTTACAAGGTTGTTATGATGAGTAATGCATTTGTGAACTATATAGAAAATATGAGTTGGTGTCAAGTTAGTTTCAACTCATGATGGTCCCCTGTGTGTCAAAGTAGAACTGTGTTTCAGAGGGTTTTCTATAACTGATTTTTCAAAAGTGCATCACCAAGCCTTTCTTCCAAGATGCCCCTGGGAGGACTTGAACCTCCAACCTTTCAGCTACCAGCTGAGTGTTTTAATCCAAGAGACTCCAATGAGTGAGTTGTTGTTGTGTTGTTGCTAGTTGTCATTGAGTCGGTATCAACTCATAGCAACCCTATGCACAACAGGATGAAACACTGCCCAGTCCTGGTCCAGCCTCACAATCTTTACTATGTTTGAGCTCACTGATGCTGTCACTGGGTTAATCCATCTCATTGGGGGGTGGGGGGTGGGAGGGTATTCCTCTTTTTCTCCGACCCTCCAATTTACCAAACATGATATCCTTTCTCCAGTGACTGGTCCCCTCCTGACAATATGCCCAAAGTATGAGAGACAAAGTCTGGCCATCCTGGCTTCTAAGGAGCATTCTGGCTGTATTTCTTCCAACACAGATTGGTTTGTTCTTCTGGCAGTCCATAGTACTTTCAATATTCTATTCCAACACCATAGCTCAAATGCATCAATTCTTCTACAGTCTTCCTTATTTACGACCCAACTTTCTCATGCGTATGTGTAACTCTGGTAACGTAGTGGTTACGAGTCTGGCTGCGAACCGCAAGGTCAACAGTTCAAAACTACCAGCTGTTCCGTGGGAGAAAGATGAGGCTTTCTGCTCCCGTAAAGATTTACAGCTTTGGAAACCCTGTACAGGGTCGCTATGAGTCAGAAGTGACTCCATGGCACGTAACAATAACAACAATGTGTGAGTAGGGTCAGCTGACTAGGCAGAGATGCTGGAAGGGTGGAATCCCGAGACTGTGATAATGTCTTTGGTAAGGAAGGTGGCTGGAAGAGGGTCTTCTTGCGAAGGAACACAAGCAAATCAAGGTGCTCAGTGGTGTCAGGGGATGTAGGTGCCAGGCAGACAAATGGAGATTCAGGCTCCAACGAGGACCCCAGGTCAGGTTGAATGAATGGATGGGTTGGCTGAGGCTCTGAGTCTGAATGGGTCACCCAAGGACAGGTGGATCAAGAGATGCACTCACCTGGCCCAGGGCTAGGAAGGCTCTTCCCAAACCTAAACCTTTTACCTCCATTTTGTAGGGTCTTCCCCTAAGGAAGATGAAACAACTGAATAAAAAGATAGAGTAGATTTGTTCTGTAAAATTCCACCCAAACTACAATAAAATGTTAAAATAAATAAATCACAGTAGTGTTCAAGGGTGTTTTGATGTTCTTGGACCCTGAATATAACTTAAGACCTTTGAGCCTGCACTCACCCCAAAGCGTTGTAGTAAAACTCTCTCCTTCCATTTGTGAGCCCTGATACGGTGCTGTGGTGCCATGATGCTGTAGGATTAGTACCCAACTTGTAACCTCAAAGCCAGCAGTTCAAACCCATCCACCGCTCTCAGAAACCCTATAAGCTATGAACCACGAAGACAGTGGTTCAATCCCACCAGCTGCTCCATGAGAGAAAGCTGAGACTTTCTGTTCCTGCAAAGATTTACAGCCTCAGAAACTCTATACAGGATTGCTATGGTCAGAACTAACTCAACAGCACTTAAGAAGTCAGCAACAAGCAGTTGGAACTGACTTGATGTCACAACAACAACAACAACAACAACCTTCCATTTGCAGTTTGGGCTTCACTGTGAGAGGGAGTAAGAGACGGAACGCATACACACACACCACCGCACCAGCAGATGCATTTCTTCACACAACAACACCTGAGTATCCACCCATCCTGGTGCCTGCCCTGAGTTGGGGCTGTAGTTCCAACATTCAGTCTGACGCCCTTCCTGCTTCCTTATCCTATGGGAGACCCTGACATGGGAACAGACGAGGGCTGGTGATTCCTTCATGGTTCAGCTGCCTCCAAATGAGATGTTTGGCAGGAGAGGAAGACTGCAACCTGTTGTCCCAGCGTTCATTGTTTATGTGCTAAAATAACAATTTAGGTAATTAGTTATTCATGCAAATGTTTGCTTATTCAACCAACGTTTATTGAGTTCCAATGATAATAATAATTAGCACTCACTGAGGGCTGACTGTCCTTTATCATTTCTATTATTAGGCTCAGTGTCCTTGAAACTCCACCACGTGTCAGATGTTAGGAAGACAGAGATCAAGATCTCATAAGCACCTCCAAGGAGCAAGAGCAGGGACCATAACCCACACTGCAACCAGCACATGCAAAACTCAGAACAACAACCCTGAGAAGCGCTCTTCTTCACAGGAAGTCTAGGGTAATGCTTAAGAGGAAGGCCTGTGCTATTAGGGACCTGAGTCTGGATCCTGTGTATGCCCTTTTTAACTATGCAACTTTGGGCAAGTTACTTCAATTGTCTACGTCTCAGTTTTTCCATTAGGAGTTATACCCAATACATTTGTGAAGGTTAATAAAGATAATGCTTAGTACATTGCCTAGTACCAGGTATGATTGGATCCCAAGAATTGAGTTCGTCCAACATTAAGTTAAGGCAGTCCAAAGGCATTGGTATTCACAGGATGAGTAGGAAATAGATAAAGAAGGAAACGGCCTTAGTCTAAATGGTTTGTCATTCTGGTTGAAAGCCTGGTAGCTTGCCCGCATCATCATTTCTATGCAGTAATATAACCTCTTCAGTTCCCTGGTTCTCTCACAATAATCATAGTACATGATAGCAGTAGACCTTGGAAGGACTCTTCTCACTTCTGGACTTCAAATTCTTCATCTTTGCTGAGACAAGGCTCTATCAATGCCGTGAGAACTCTGTCCTTCAAGGATGTACACTACAGCATTATTTGTAATAGCAAAACCCTGGAAGAAGTCAGAAAGACTGCTTAGAGGAATTGTACATTCATACAATGGAACATATACAGCTATTAAAAAGATTGAGGTCCACTCGTATGAGTTGATATAGAGAAATGTGCTTTTAAAATACAAGATTTGATTTTGAGGGGTGAAAGTTTATGCAGCCAATTCAGTCCCATTGAATAATTTCTATACAAGTTTCTTTGTTTTATTTCCAGTTAACAATTGCAGTGACATTAGTTACATTTTTTACGTTATGTCAACATTCTCATTATTTCCATTCTGGTTGTTCCCTTTCCATAATTCTAGTTTCCCTGCCCCTTACCCCTTACCTTCCCATCTTTACTTAAAGGAGCATAATGATCCTGAGTGATTTTTTTTTTTCTTTCCTATGAGAAAAGATTTTGTTGAGATGAAAAGTAACCTCTGAGAGAGGTTTGGTTCAAAGTTTAAAGTGTATCTCAGGGAGATCGTTGTAGGACTTCCTCCAGTATCTATTGGCCCAGTAAGTCTGGCCTTTTAAAAATTATTATTAAGAATTTGAGTTTTCTCTACATTTTTCTCCCATTTTACTCTGGACCATCTCTGTGTCTCTGGTCAGAATGGTCAGTAATGATAGCTGGGCATCATGACATTCTTCTGATTTCAGGATGGATGAGGCCATGGTACATGAGGCTGTTACTCCTGTAGACTAGTTTCCTCTTTTGATCTTTGGTTCCCTTCTTTCTGTTTTGCTCCAGGCAAGTAGAAATGAATAGCTGTGCCTTAGATGGCCACCCATGAACTTAAAAAACCCCAGATGCTACTCACCAAACTAGGATGTAGAACATAAACTTTAAGTGATATGTTATGTCAATTGACTGAGTTGTCCCATGGTACTATGAACCTAAGCCTTCAAACTCAGTAAACCAACCCTGCCAGGTATGTGGTTATGTCTAGCAGGGTCACCCATGGTGGACAGGTTTCAGGTGAGCTTCCAGATGAAGACAGATGAGGAAGAAGGAGTGACGGACTACTTCCGAATATTTAGTCACTGAAAACCTTATGAATAGCAAAGAAACACTGTCTGATATAATGCTGGAAAATGAGCCCCTCAGGTTGGACAGCACTCAAAATGCACCTGGGGAAGAGCTACCTCCTCATAGTAGAATTGACCATGATGACGTGAATGTGGTAAAGCCCATGGGACAAAAGCCCGTGGGACCTTCATTTGTTGATGGTGCACAACTCAAAATGAAGACAAACAGCTGTAAACATCAATTAATAATGAGAACATGGAATGTATGAAGTATGAATCTAGGAAAATTGGAAATTATCAGAAATGAAATGGAACACATAAACATCAATATCTAAGGCATTAGTGAGCTGAAATGGACTG
>NW_006408525.1:12185386-12186426 GCF_000296735.1 Chrysochloris asiatica | reverse complement strand
AAGGCACCAGGAACTGATGGAATAAAAATAGAAATCTTTCAAGGAAGTGAGGCAGCACTGGAGGCACTCACTCATCTATGCCAAGAAAATTGGAAGACGACTATCAAGCCAACTGATTGGAAGAGATCTGTATTTGTGCCTATTCCAAAGAGAGGTGACCCAACAGAATGTGGAAATCATTGGTCAATATCTTTGTTATCCCATATGAGTAAAATTTTACTAAAGGTAATACAGAAATGGTTGCAAGCATGCATTGACAGAGAACTTCCAGAGGTTCAAGCTGGATTCAGAAGAGGACATGGAAGAGGGATATCACTGCTGATGTCTGATGCATCTTGGCTGAAAGCAGAGAATATCAGAAAGATGTTTACTTGTGCTTTACTGACTATGCAAAGGCTTTTGATTGTGTGAATCATGACAAGCTATGGACAACATTGTGAAGTATGAATATTCCTGAACACTTAATTGTGTTCATAAGGAATCTGTACATGAACCAAGAGGCAGTTGTTTGAAAGAACAAGGGAAAACTGAATGGTTTAAAATTAAGAAAGGTGTGTGACAGTGATGTATTCTTTCACCATACATATTCAACCTGTATGCTGAGCTATATAATCCAAGAATCTGGGTTATATGAAGAAAAACATGGCATCAGGATTGGAAGAAGACTCATTAACAACCTGCGATATCCAGATGATACAACCTTGCTTGCTGAAAGTGAAGAGGACTTAAAATATTTACTGATGAAGATCAAAGAGCACAGCCTTCGGTGTGGATTGCATCTCAACATAAAGAAAACCATAGTTCTTTATGCTGAGACCAATAAACAACATTCTTATCGATGAAGAAAAGATTGAAGCTGTCAAGGACTTCATTTTTCTTGGATAAACTAACGACACACATGGAAGCAGCAGTCACGAAATCAAACAACACCATCAAGGGAGAAGAGCAGAGAGCGGGACCCTACCCAGAGAAGCAGTGATGCCTGAAATGGAGCCAGAGATGATAACATGGAGCAGCTGGAGACTTTAGATCCAGAGAGG
>NW_006408525.1:12178541-12184516 GCF_000296735.1 Chrysochloris asiatica | reverse complement strand
TTCCCCAAACAAAATGCATTTAAATATGATTTGTGATCAGTGGATGGCTGCAGACAAGTTCTTTCAGTAACATACTAATCTTCATCTTATTAGGGTGCCTTAAAATAAAAAAGGTCCAATCAAGACATGGTTCTATCCCAGAGTGGAATTCCGCTGGGCCACTTAAATTCAAGGCAGAAAGGTTAGCTCAGAAGGTTATGACAACAGCATTTCAGGATTCTACAGGGGTAATAGCGATAGATTTTTCTTCAAGGACACAGAATGGTCACAGGGGCTTATTGGGAAGAAATTTTAAGAAAATTGAAAACTGCATCAGTGAGAAAAAGGTCAGGAAAGTTGCACTGAGGACTTTTCCCCCCCATTCTGACAGTGTACCCTCATTCTTAGAGGGAAAGAAGGGCTGTGCTACAAGAATTGTGTTGAGAAACCTTACCCCATCTACCCTTCAGTCTTGATCTTGCCTCTTCAAACTTCTTTTGGTTCCTAAAACTCAAAGAATATTTCAAAGGAACACAATTTGAGTCCCTCAAGGATGCCAGAACTGCTGTTTTGATGTGGTATAAATACAAGAGCATAGAGTTCTTCAGGGGAGGGCTAGAGAGATG
Source organism: Chrysochloris asiatica (assembly GCF_000296735.1). Classification (NCBI taxonomy): domain Eukaryota; kingdom Metazoa; phylum Chordata; class Mammalia; order Afrosoricida; family Chrysochloridae; genus Chrysochloris; species Chrysochloris asiatica. The sequence goes on along the minus strand of NW_006408525.1, from coordinate 12,183,911 downwards.
GAAACATCAACTTCAGAAGTATACAGACCTAAGTGGAGGATGCATTGAGACACAATAGCTTCACATTTTGATATTTTAGCTTAATAAAGGTTTCTATGATTTTATAGCAATACTTTTGGACTTAGGTATGCAGCACATACATATATGCATATACCTATAGACACACCAGGAGTCCTGGTGTGGTGCAGTGGGCTAATGTGTCAGACTGCAAAGTCATTTGAACTGCAAGGTTGGTGGTTTAAGCTCACCAGCTGCTCCATAGAAACCCTATACAGGGTTATATATATGGGTTGGAATCAACTTGAAGGCACTTAACAACAACAACAACAACAACAACAACAACAACAACAATAGACATATCTATGTGTGCACCTGTACTTGCACACACACACATACACATCTACCTATGTAACCACACACAAAATTTTTGTTACTGTCATTGTTGCAAAGTTGTATATGTCATATCTCTTAGCAAAAATATCCCTTTTTCTTATGTATTTCTTAGTGTCATCATTTAACTTGGTCAATGTGTGCAGACTTCACCAATATTCAGTCATTACCAATGCCAAAAATAACCAGTGTCTGCTGTCTTTCCTCTCCCATCCCTGGTAACCATCAAAGAACAATGATTTCTGCACGTATCCCAATCTTGTCTTTTTATAAAAGTCAAATCACACAATACTTGTCTGAATCATGTACTGTATTGAGCCATAATGTACCTGCAATAAATGTCCAAATCCTAAATGTCCCCCTTGGTGTATGTTGACAAAAGTATTCACGTGTTTTACCATCATCCTGAAGAAGATAGCAGCATATTTATCACGACCCATGTGCCCTTTTTAGACAATCATCTTTACCTACACGGAGACAAACACTATTCTTGTTTTGAATACCATAGATGAATTTTATCTGTTCTTGAATTACATAATTTTGGATATATATATATATATATATATATGAGTCCTGGTGTGGTGCTGTAGGTTAATGCACCAGACTGCAAAGCCGTTTGAACTGCGAGGTTGCCAGTTCAAGAGTTGGTTCCGACTCATAGCGATCCTGTGTAGGGTTTCCAAGGAGTGGCTGGTGGGTTTGAACCACCAACATTGTGGCTCACACTGACTTTGCAGTCTAGAACATTATCCTGCAGCACCATACCAGGACTCCTTGTTCAGTGCTGTCAAGTCAGTTCTGACTCATAGAGACTCTGGATAGGGTTTCCGAGGAGCAGTTGGTGGGTTTGAACTACCAACCTTATGGTTCAAAGTCCAGTGCTGATCCTACAGTGTCACATTCAGCCACATTATTGCAAGTACCAGTAATCTTCCTTTTTGTTGATGAGTACTATTCCATGGTTTACTTGTCTACCACAGTTGGACATTTGGTCTATTTCAGTTTGGGACCATTGTATATATGCTGTGACCATTCTTGTATAAGTCTTTTATGTGTATATATATAATATTTCTCTTAGGTATACTCTCTCTTCCAGGAATACTGCCTCAGGCTCCACTCCTACCTGCTATTCATCCTCCATGTCTCTACTTACTCACTCTGGAACCCTTTTATTATCTTGTTTTCCAAGCTGGGTTGGATGTTCCTTCCCTGTACCTGTCTAGTCCAATGTGTGACTCCAAGTTCACCTGTCTGTGTGTCACTTCTGATAGTGAACTTGTAGAATAGGTACCATTTTGTTTTCATCATGGCTGCACCCAGCCTGCAGAATGGTAAGCACTCCATCATGGATGTTAAACAAAAGGATGAATGGAGGAGAGAAGTGGCTTTCCAGTTAGAAACTGCATCCTAGTTTATTTGGTTTCTAACTCCATGTCTCCTAAGCATTGAACTTTAAGGTGATGGTTCTGACTCACAGCCACTTGTATAGGGTTTCCAATACTGTAAATTTATATGGGAGTAGAAAGCTCATCTTTCTCCCTCAGAGCAGCTGGTGGATTCAAACTGCTGACCTTTAGGTTAGCAGCCCAAAACATAACCCACTATGCTACCAGGGCTCTTTGGGCTTTAAAGAGCTAAAGATAATCCTCTGGAGGAGATTTCCCAAAATGGAAACCTAGGTAGACTGTAGACCCTTGCCCCTTCACACAATAGAGCTGCCCACAGATTCCCAAAGAACTGATGAATGCCCTCCATCCAATTCTCCTGGATATTATCAAAGGATCATTTATTTGAAAATAATCAAGATGGTTGTTGTTGTTGTTTTTTTACTTAAAGCCTATGAGTCTCAAAACGGTTACCCTTTTAAATTTCAACAACAGTGTGGCTGTTCTTTCAAAAAATGAAAATAATTAGAAAAACATTTATACCTCTTTGAGAAATAGATACCCTCAAGTTTCCAAAAATTTCAAAAGAAAAATTAAGATGTACTAAGTGTCTAGTATGTGTTCCTGGCAAGGGGGCTGAGACGCTGATGTTAGGTTAGGTGGCAAAGCATCCTTCAGGACAATGTTGCACAAACAAGACATCACACTTTGGTTACCAGAGCAAGTGAGTTCCCATGATGTATGACTCAGGGAGGGACTTGCCTGGGAGGACCCATCTCTCCATGATCTAGTGCTCAGATCTGAGTATGATTGTTAAACTTGGAAAACTCACAGTGGGCTATTACTGTGGTTAATACTGTATAAGTTATTATACCAATGGTTATCATTGATAGGGCAATGTAGCATAAACACTGGAATGCTAACTGAAACGTTAGCAATTCAAACCCATCAGCTGCTTCTCAGACACCCTATACAGAGTCGCTATGAGTCAGACTCGACAGCACTTTAACAACATCTTTGGCTTCTGTGTTTTAGGGCATATGTGTTTTGGTTAATTGTTTTGGTGTGTGTGTTCCAGTTCTTGTACAGTGATAGGGATCTTGAGTATGTATTTTACTTACTATTTCATTTTATTCTTCTCATGGGACTTGTGCAATGCTCTTGTTATTCTGTGTGAACAGATAATAGAGTCAGTTACAGGTGCAGGGGTGGTTAAGATATAGAAGAGCTTCCTGTAGGTGAGACACCTATCCTCAGCCAACCTGGGAGACAGGTCCAACATGGCCTTACCCATAGGGACCAGCAAGGCCATGCCACCCTGGAGTTTCAGCTGCCCCAGGAATCACAGCACCTGAACAAGCTTATCACCTAACAGATTCCCAGGTTCTGGAAGGCTGCACTGCTCCCTGTCTCCCCATCGTGCCCCAAGACCCGTCCCAGGGTAAAGATGCTCTTGAGATTTCTGGAGCAGCCAGTAGCCCAGATCTGGCCTTCACAGAGTTCTGTAACCAGGGAGGACATAGTTGTAGTGTGAGTTACAATTCTGCTTCTCAATATCTAAGACAGACCTAGGAGTCTCCCAGTGCTTCATTAACCACAAGCACTATCATCATTTGTTCAATCCTTACTATGTGCCAGGCACTATACTAACACTGTTGTTGTTTTTATAGTTGTTAGGTACCATCGAGTCAGTTCCGACTAGTAGTGACTCCATGCACAACAGAACAAAACACTGCCCAGTCCTGCACCAACGCCACCATTGTTGTTACACCCAAGCCCATTGCTGCTGTCACTCTGCCGATCCATCTCATTGGGGGTCTTCCTCCTTTTCACCAAGAATGATGTCCTTCTCCAGGGACAGGTTCCTCCTGATAACATATCCAAAGTATGAGCCACAAAGTCTCATCATCCTGGCTTCTAAGGAGCATTCTGGCTGTACTTCTTCTAAGACAGTCTTGTTTGCTTGTCTGAAAGTCCATGGTACTTTCAAAATTCTTCTCCAACACTATCACTCAAATGCATCAATTCTTCTGTGGTCTTCCTTCCTTATTCACTGTCCAACTTTCACATGCATATGAGGCTACTGAAAGCACCATGGTTGCATCAGACGCACCTTAGTCCTCAAACTGACATCTTTGCTATTGAATATTTTAAAGAGGTCGTGTGCTGCAGATTTGCCTAATGTAATACATCATTTGATTTCTTGACTGTTGCTTCCATGAGTGTTGATGTGAATCCAAGCAAAATGAAGTACTTGACAACTTCAATATTTTCTACATTTAGCATGATGTTATTAGTCCAGTAGTGAAGCTTTTTTTTTAAGCCTCGAGGTGCAAACCATATTGCAACCAATACTGTAGTTTTGAGCTTCATCAGTAGATGCTTTAAGGCCTCTCTGTTTCCAGCAGGCAGTGTTGTATCATCTGCAGATCACAGGTTGTTAATGTGTCTTCCTCCGATCTTGATGCCATGGTCTTCTTCACATAATACAGTTTCTTGAATTATTTGCTCAGCATACAGATTGAATAAGTATGGTGAAAGAATACAACCCTGGCACACACCTTTCCTGATTTTAAACCATTCATTATCCCCTTGTTCTGTTCAAATAGCTGCTTCTTGGTCTATGTACAGATTCCTCATGAACACAATCAAGTGTTGTAGAACATGCATTCTTCATAATGTTATTCATAGCTTGTCATGATCCACACAGTAGAAAGTCTTTGCAGAGTCAATGAAGCACAAATAAACATTGTTCTGGTATTCTCTGCTTTCAGCCAAGATCCATCTGATGTCAGCATGATACCTGTAGTTCTATGTGTTCTTCTGAATCCAGGTTAAATTTTTGGCAGTCCTCTGTCAATGCACTATTGCAGCCATTTTTAAAAAAATTACTGTTAAACACCAGTAATGAGTTATTTTATTTAATCTTCACAAGAATCCTGTGGGTATGTTGTTGTTGTTAAGTACCATTGAGTCAGTTCTGACTCATAGCAACACTGTATAGGGTTTTTGAGGAGTGGCTGGTGGATTTAACTACAGAACTTTTAGTTAGCAGTCCAGTGCTTATCTTACAGCACCACATCAGGACTCCATGGGTATATTTATTCCATTTTATAAAGGAGGAAACTGAGGGGTTAAGAGTCCTAGTATGAACCCATCCACAGACAACCACCTGATTTTTGACAAAGTACCTACGTATATTGCATGGGGAGGAGATGGTCTCTTCAACAGATGGTGCTGGCAGAATTGGAAAGCAATATGCAAAAGACTGAAACAAGACCTTTACTTTACACAAAAACCAAATCACCATGGATTAAAGACCTAAATGTGAATCCCAGAATTACAATGGTCATCAATGAAAATACAGGGAAAAATGTGAGAGCTCTAATACAGACTACCAAACATTTTGAAACTTACACAAACAAAAATAGACAAAATAGATCAATGGGATATACTAAAAATTAAAAACTTACCTGCATCAAAAGACTTCATCAAAAGAGTATAAAGGGAGCCCACAGAATGGGAAAAAATAATTTGCAACAATACATCAGACAAAGGACTAATTTCCAAGATATGTAGGAATCTACAACACCTC
>NW_006408525.1:12138134-12163611 GCF_000296735.1 Chrysochloris asiatica | reverse complement strand
AAGATGGAGGGTCAGAGAAAGAGAGGAAGACCCCCAACGAGATGGATCAGCCTGGTGGCATCATTGATGGTGTCAAGTGTGGCAGCGGTAGTAAGGTTGGCCCAGGATCAGACATCGTTTCATTCTGCTGTGCATGGGGTCGCTATGAGTCAGTTCCGACTCGATAGCACCTGACAACAACAACATAAAGGCACGAAGTGGCTGACTTACAAGTTTTCAAGGGGGAGTTTAGTTTCAGAGTGTGCAGGGAAAGGTAGTAGCCACACTGAATAGACATCGTGTCTAGACAGGTCTGGTGAAAGGAGATGGGGATAAGATTCTTATGATTCAATAGTGTGTAATTGTTATCATGACTAATAGCGACTGTCACAACTGTAAAGGTAAAAGTTTTGTATCAAAAAGAGGGAGTAGTTAATCTTACAGTCCAGGAACAGAAGGACCCTAGGACCATCAAGGGAGAAGCACATGAGTGGAACGTGGGACCCTCTCCAGAGAATCAGCGACACCAGAGATGGAGGCAGAGATGAGGACAAGGAGAGATAGAGTTGCTGAGGACTCTAGACTCATGGGAAGAGAAAGGCTGTGTGCTGGCGGCCAGGAGGCAGGCTTGCAGAATGTGCCCTTTGGTTGTTTAAATTATTATATATTCCTGAGTGTTTCTGTGTACAACCAAAAAAAAAAAAAAAAGATAGCTTGAAATCATAATCCCTGATACCTATGAAAGAGACCCTATTTGGAAATAGGGTGTTATCAGTTAATATGAGGTCAAAGGTCAAACTAGAGGAGAATATGAGGTCATATCAGAGTTGTGTCCTGTAAAAGAGGAAACAAGATGCCGAGAGGCATGCAGAGGAGGAATGACCATGTGCAAATGCACCTAGAAGCCAAGGCATGCCAAGGATCACAAACTACCATCAGAAGAGGGGCATGGAGCAGATACTCTCTCAAAGCCCTCCAAAGAAATCAACCTGTCAGATACCCTGACTTTGGGCTCCTAGCTTCAAAAACTATGAGACAATAAATACATTTCTGTTCTTCTAAAGCTAGCTAGTTGGTGGTGTTTTGTTACAGCAGCCCCAGGAAGCTAATACAGACAACATAGAAAAAGAATACACAGCCCACACATGTGACCTCTTCCCTGTCTGCCTTTGCAGCTGGCTCCTGGTTTCAGGTTTCCACAGATCCTCCTGCAGGTCTCCCTTTTCTGTCTGGGGTGGGGGTTCCTGCCTAACTGCTTGGAAAGGAGCCAGAGCCAGGGAATCCTGGGCTCCTTTGTGTCCAGAAGGGAGTCCGGGTTCAAGCAGCTCTTTATTTGAAGGAGGGATCAGCAAGAAGCTTCTGGAGACCTCCTGCCTTGTCAGGAGGCCTTTCTAGGCAAGCAGAGAGTTTGGATTAGGATTAAGGGATGACATCTGAGGACCCTCGCTAGCAGGACTTGGAACCACACTCTAAGATGTATTGTCCAGTGGGAAAGGCAGCGGTGCTAAGATTATTTGGAAATCTAAATCTATACTTGCACAATTATAGTCCCTCATCGCATTAGCACTGGGCTTCTAGGGCAATTTCTACCTTGATTTTTAGTGCTGGGATTGAAAGGATAGCACAGAGGCTACGAGTCATCACAGTGGCCCCACATCTGTTAGATATTTCCATTTATCTACTTTGTTGAGCATGGCCCTAAAAAGTACCACAGGGCTGTGCTGCCTGTTGTTGTTAAGTGCTGTCGAGTCAGTTCCGACTCATAGCAATCCAGTATAGGGTTTCCAAGGAGCAGCTAGTGAGTTTGACTCACTGACCTTGTGCTTCAAATGACCTTGTGGTCCTGTGTTTACCTGACAGTGCCTGTATTAATCTGGAAATGCATCACAACTCTCTGTTGGGGAGTAACACAAACAAGGACTTCTCTTCCTTGTTGACCTATGCAGAGCTGGTCTAATAAGGGCTACTGAGTCAGGCCATTTAAAAGACATTTTCAGTCTTAGCCTCCAACACCTGGGACACTGGAATCCTTCATTAGTTGCCGCGTCAGGCTGCAAGCCACGCAAGATCCTACCCTGGCTGGACCTCCCCTTCAGGCTGAGCAGGCATTGCTGGGCTACAGGGTCACCTTACTGTTCCTACTTTCCTTGCTCATGTTATGTGACATGCTCTAGTTATGTCCCTGGTGTGGCACTGTAGGAATAGCACTGGACCTCAAGGTCAGTTTGAAACACAAGGTCAGCAGTTCAAACTTACCAGGCACTCCTCAGAAACCCTATGCAAGATCCTATGAATTGGGAATGACTCGAACTTAACAACAACAGTTATGTCCCTAAGAACCACAAGTCTGTTACCAACACTCTTCACTGGGGACCCATTAATGTAAAAGTTCATGTGCGTGTTTTTATTGCTTCAATTGTATGTTTATTCTTTATTTTCCATTGTCATTTCCTCTTTTCCTATTTCTTTTTCTTGACTGGTTGACTGAACTCCCTGGTCATTCTCTTTCTCACCTGCTCAGCCAAGGGTTCCATTATCCTTCCGCTTAATGGGCATCTTGCCTTCCTTTCCATTCACAAAAAGGCACCTATTGCTTTATTATGACAGGAAGATGGGAGGGCGTAGGTTCCCAATGGCTGTGGACCTTTTGTGTCAGCACTAGACTGTCTATTTTGGGGTTTATTTTATAAGACAAATGTCCTTTAGTCTCTGTGATTTGGGGTTCTCTATTGCATGTAGCAGTGATAGGTTATATGATTGTTAAGAATATTTACTTGACCATAGACTTGCTTTGGCCTATGAAAACATAGCAGAGGTGGCATGTGCCACCTCTAAGCAGAAGCCTGGAGAGGCGCTCTGCCATTCTACCAGGTTCTCTTTTCCTTTTTCACGAGCCCAGCAACGTGTCAGATAAAAGATGTTCCAACAGCCTGTGTCCCACATCGATGGGGACACGGAGCAGAACAGGAGCCACCTCACAATGGACCCACCAGTCATGTGACTAGGAACAAAATTTTTTAAACCCCTGGGATTTCAAATTCCTCTTACCTAACATAAGCCAGTTAATTCAGACTGACATAACAGTCAAACATAATCCTAGCTACTGTATTTGTGACTGAAATTTGTTTTACTTAACAGTGCCTCCCACTACCCATCTGTTTGTCATTCTGTGGTGGTTTGCATGTTGCTATGAGGTTGGAAACTATGTCACCAGAATTTCAAGCCCCTTCAGGGCACCCCATGGCAGACGGTTTTTAGTAGAGCTTCCTAAAACTGACCAGAAAGAAAGGCCTGATAATCTACTTCCAAAAATTGGCCAATGTAAAACCTATGGCTACCACAGAATATTGTCCCAGATAGTGCTAGAAGATGAGCCCCTAGGCTGAAGGCAGCAGTGAATTCCAGCAGGCCGGCAATCAGGTGTACATGGGGTCAGTGTGAGTCAGAGGCAACCCAGTGGTAACGACAACAGTGCAGTGTGTCACCTAACATTTAATTACCACCTTTAACTTTTATTTCCTCCCCTTTTCCAGAGTAAATAAGGAGTGCAGAAGTGGGTTTCAAACTCAGGACGCTTCAACCCCTGACTCCTGCAGGAGATATGAGAGTAGCCCATGGCATAGTGTGAAAGAGAGTGGCTTCCTCTTGGGATTTTTTCATTTGCCTCCATGGTTATCCAGAAGTCTCTGTTATCTGACTGACTTAACATGTAAGAATCCACCATCCTAAAATCTCCCATGCTTGAAACAAAGGAAGGAAAACTGAACTGTTAGTGCCTAACTCTCACCACTGCCATGGGGCATAAAAGTTAATGTCCCATTTAAGCACTTCATACCCTCTTAGTTATTGGCCTGAATAACCCATTTCCTGAATTTGGGAGGAGGTTATCCTCAGCCTCACCTTTGTGTGGTAATTCTAAACTTCTAGCTAGATTCACATCTCAGGGGTATGTATGTATTTAGCAGAACAGGGTTCCCATTATCTGGAGGCCTGGGATCCGATGACTTTCTCTGCTTCAAACTTCTGAGTTTGGCTGAATGGGCACCTCCCACAGGAAACACGGGCAGTCCCAAGCTGGCTCTCTGGGAGAGAGCAAAACCTTTTCAAGGGCCCCTTTCATGAGGGAACAAAACCCAAAACATTCCCAAACCTCACACCAGCATAAGCCTAACCATTCAGGACCCTCCTATAGATTTTTATACAGAACTTTAGGAGAAACAAATGCAGAAGAGAGAAAACGGGAACGCCCTGAATTTCACTGGCCAGGCCTGAACATAAACAAGAAAATCGCACAACTGTTGATTGATGGTGAGGGTGGGGAGGCAGTGAAAACCATAGAAAGTTCCATAGACTAACCCTTTCATTATTATCCTGACATTTTTCCTACCTGAGCTTCTACATAAGTGCTCAAATTCCAGGCTATAATTTGGGTAATGTTTAATGACGAAAAACAAGTTGGTTAGAACTCAAGCAGCTGATTCACTCCACTTCTCAAAAGCTGATTTATTGCCTCTTGCTTCTCTTGGAAGTTTATTTAAAAAGAGGGGTTGTATAATTTTCTTTGTTTTGTTTTCTAAGAGACGTTGGAGAAGCAATTAGTTGGTTTGTCTGGTTGGGCAGCATTTCCAAGTAATCCTGGGTGCAGGGTTTTATCTTGTTCTTCCTCTCTCACGTGACCATATCAAACTTGAGTCCGTTTATTCTGTTTCCTTTCATTCTGTTTATGTTCATTATCTTTAATCACTTGTTTATGTGTACACAAATAATCTGAACTGGTACTCTGTATGGAAAGTTTTTTCATCAAATAAGCTTATAAACTATGATCAAGAAAAAAACAAAACAAAACCCACCAGCCACTCCTCAGAAACACTATACAAGGTCACTATGGGTCGGAACCGACTTGATGGCACTTAACAACAAAAACAACTATTGTTTAGCAATGACTTCATGCGACAGTTTCAGTTCAAGCTTCAAAGATTATTTCTGGGATTCTCCCAATCTCTATATATCCAATAAGTCTGGTTTCCATATGAGTTTGAAGCTGTTGCACACCTTTCCTCTTTCTCACCAGGAACCACCTATTAGATCCTTGAGCAAACGTTCAGCGATGGTAGCAGACCATCCTCTGGTCTCATAGCAATGGAAGTAATAGTCCATGGAAACAATCAAACCTGTTGTCCACTTCCTTCACAGATCCTCCTCTGCAGCTCCAGGGGAACTTTACCTTGGGTGGCCACTTGCAAACCTTCAAGATTTCAGGTGCTACTCATCAAACTAGGAGACAAACTAGAAACTTTAAAAAACAATGTAAGGCTGGGTTGTGTGATTTTCTGATCAAGATTCATCCTACTTCCCAACCTTCCTGCTCCTTCTGATCTGTACAAGTTAGGGCCCACCATCCCCCTGAGGAAGAGCCTGGCAGGAGGAGAGGGAAAAAAAACTTAGTGGGGGATGCAGAAGGTCAATCAGAATGTGCTCACAAGGGGCTGCACTCAGAGTTGAGAGATATATTGGAGCTTCTGAGTTGTGGTTTTCTTGGTGAAGAGGGGAATGTTACTAACTCACCCAAGTGGATGCTTCAGCCTGGTGGGGCATTATGGTTTGGTTTGGACTGTGATCAATATTTCTAGTACTAGGAGGATGTCTAGAATCTTTATACTAAAGATGAATCTCAGAGCCCTGGAAGAGCAAGCGACTTCCTGATATCATGAGATGAGAATGTTTTCCCTGATTAACAGCTTGTCCTCAACTCAAGGATTTACCTCTTTACATTCAGCCTTTGGTCCTAATTAGATAATCATGAACAGATTTAGCAAAATGTCTCACTGGCACTAAGCCAAGTTAACCCAGGTTGGACGTATGAACTATCCTTAGATTTTTGTGAACTTCATAGGGCATGTTGTTGTTAAGTGCCATCAAGTCAGTTCTGACCCATAGCTACTCTGTATAGGGTTTCCAAGTAGCAGCTGGTGAGCTTGAACTGCTGACCTTGTGATTCAAACTGACTTTGCAGTTCAGCTCATTAACACACAGTGCCAAACCAGGACTCCATTCATAAGGTTATAATAAACTCCAATATCACCTGTGAGACTTGTAGAGTGAATCACCACCACAGGCTGTTCTGAAACAGAGATGATGATGTGACCAGCTCCCTGGTATTGAAGGCACATTCTTTCAAAATGAGGATGAGGTGCAAAGAGGCTCAAGTCATCTCTACACCAGATGGTCTATCTGTGAGCCATTGGTGTATAACCAACCCCCTCCTCCCATGAATCAAAATCATCTCAATAGCAAATGGTTTCATAAGAGTAAGCCCCTGTTGCCTTAGCCACTTTAATTGGACATGCTGTTACTTGCAGCCCAGAGGATCATAACTAATGCAGTTAAGGCTCATGGGAATTCCAGCATGTCTGAATTGTGCATACAATTATTTCATTGACAGGGCATTGGCAACTGGCAGCCCGTCAGCATCTGCCATATTCCTTTGCCCCCTCTCCTAAATTGTTAGGAGACAATAATGTCTTTCTGTATTTTTTTGGACCCCTGACCTAAATGTAAAAAATACCAATGGCACGATAAAGGCAGCCTATCAAATATCTGTGGCCTGGGAAAGGAAGCCATCGCAGCTCTATCAGTGGGCTGCATCTGCTCTTCATGGAAGGGTTGAGATAGAAATTTGTCCTCTATACCATTTGATTAGCCATATTGATAATGTCACTTTTAGGAATGAGGCTTGGGTATTCATCAATCATCAATCAATCAATCAATCAATCAACCAAGTAATCAGTCTTGTTGATGCACACCACTGGTAATAAGGGGTAACTCAAAGAGAGGGCCTATGGCCACAGTTAACTGCATTATACCTTACATAATTGTTTTTGTTTTGTTTTGTTTTTTTCTGTGTCTATCTTCCCTGTTGGACAGCAAACAACTTAATGGCAGGAACCACCCCTTTCACCTCCATATCCCCTAAGCCTAGCACAGGCTCTGGTCCATATGAGTGCTTGATAAATGATCTGTTGAAAGGGAAAAAAGAATGAATTATATATACTCATCCTTGCTATTAGCAAAATTATTTAAAAATGCAGGTTCTACCAAGAGTGGATGATTTTTATAGCCACAGAACAGCCCATCTATCTAGTTGCCTGAAAAAATATTCTAATTAGGGACATTTGAATATCTCATCCCATTTTAAAACCGACATATTCAGAAATACATTGAAGGAGAATCAGCCCATCTTTCCATGTGGCTTTTTGTGGCACAGTTTGTGCCTGGAAAGGCTTTTTTTTTTAAATGGGAAAGATGATTGCTTCATAATGCAACTCTCCCATAAAATGTGATGACAAGAAGTAGAAATATTCTTGGGGTTAAAAAAAGATTTTTCATGAATTCACTAAGTAGTGTGTTTGAACTAACTTTCAAAGCTGACTTAAAGCAACTGGATGAAATCTATTTCTATCTCTGTTAGCCATCTCTCAACTTGTCAGCTCATCTGAAGCCTATCTGAGACCTTCAAGAGACAATATGTAAGCTGTTCTTTAGATGGTCATCTGAAAACTCATCAAATAGCAAGGTATGAAAAACAAAATCACCTCCCAAACTTTCAAATTGCATTGATCTCTGGCATAAAGCCCTCACCACAGGAGAAGACAATGATGGATTTGCGAATCACAGGAGGATTTGTTTAAAAAGTGCTTTGTTTTTGCTTTTTAATTTATGTATGGAATTGCCCAGGAGTAGTAAGTAGACTTCATTTGCTGTATTTTGAGGAAGATAAAATTATCAGCACTGTCTGTGTATTTCAAAGCTGGGGAAAACAAAAACAACTTTGAAGCTTCTCATGGATTTTTTTGTGTCCTAATCTTCTAAGAGATGGTCTTGATAATGCTCATTCTTTTCTTCTTTCTAAAACAGTTGAAAGTACCATTTTTTCCCAGTAAAATAGCAATCTGATTTTTAATTAGGTCAGGTAAAGTACCCATGGAGAACTACAGATTATTTAAATGATTGCAAAAGGGCAAGTAGGAATTTCTGAACAGCATCACTATGCTTCTTGCCAAATATCTCCCCTAATCCTGCACGATTCCCACCAGGAGCACACCCTTATCTTGTGAGGTAGGTTTTTCACTTGAATTCATATACAACATTTGGAAAAGTTGTCTGCATGCATTTTCCCAATAACCAGAAAGATAAGCAAGCTATTTTCTCCAATCTTTTGCTTGGAGATTATTTGTAGAGTTTTTGTTCTCTGTTTTGATGAATGGGCATGGGGAAGAGGACACATGGCTTATACCACGTGCACCCACTAAAGACTGAGGAAGAACGCTGCTAGTACACTGGTTAAAACCTTTAGCTGCTAAGCAAAAGGTGGGTGGTTTGAACCCACTAGCTGCTCTGTGGGAGGAAGGTGTGGCAGACCACATCTATAAAGGTGACACCATTGGGCAGTTCTACTCTGTCCTGTAATGTGACTCTGGGTCAGAATCAATTTGACAGTAGTTAAGTTTGAAGATTGAGGGGAAGGGCTTTCATGGATTCTTTTGTTTCTTTTTGTTTGAAGTTACAGGTACTCAGAAGTGCCAGTTTCTCACAAAATTCCATTCTTTATTTCTCCCCAATAGCCTAGAGCAGAACTGACAAACTTTCCGTAGAGGGCCAGAGAGTAATTATTTTAGGTTTTGCAGGGTATTGGGTCTCTGTAACCGTAAAAACAATCATAGATTATATGGAACTGTACAGGCATGGCTAAGTTCCAATAAAACTTTATTAATAAAACATGGTGGGGAGCGTCTAGCCGGCCGGAGGAGGAAGATGGGGGTGGAGTCGCGGGTCACCCCGGAGGAAATTAAGAAAGAACTGGGGCTGCAGATTGACTGGGAGAAGACCTGCCCACTGCTGCTGCTGCGAGTCTTCACCACCAATAACGGCCACCATCACCGGATGGACGAATTCTCCCGCGGAAACCTGACGTCCAGCGAGCTGCAGATCTACACTTGGATGGATACGACTTTGAAAGAACTGACGAATTTAGTGAAAGAGGTCTACCCAGAAGCTAGAATGAAAGGCACCCACTTCAATTTTGCCATCATTTTTACAGATCTTAAAAGACCTGGCTAGGGAGTGAAGGAGATGGGCAGTCCCGTGTCTGGCAGAAAGGGGACTGAAGACTCCATGCCCCCGCAGTCGCGGAAGTTCCAGATAGGAGATCATTTGGACCTAGCAATCACCCCTCCACATCAGGTACCGCCTCCTTCTGGGCCCATGGGACCATATTAAATTTCATTCACTGTTTCTTGAATGTATTTTCCAGTCACTTAAGTAAAATAAACCTCACTCTTTTTTCCTTCCCTAATAATTGCCATTAAGCCTTTAAACTCTAAACAAATTGTAATGCAGCTATATAGATTAGATCTGGCTGTGTTATGGTATATCAATATGAACGCAAAATCCATATTGTTTCAAGCTCTTCTGTAAAATACAAAGAAAGTGCTCTTAGCATTCGATGTGCATTGTTAAATATATGTGTGCAATAAAAAAAAAAATATATATGGTGGGTCATGGACCTTTGGCTGGAGTATCTCTCAGAGCTTCACCTGACACAGGCGCAGATGATGGTTTTCGTGGTTATGGCATGCTGCCTATGCTCATGAGGAGGTGGTCTCTGGTGAGCCCCACAGGGGTTCTGGCCCATTTGGTCAAGTCCATTATCAGACCTACCTGTGCCCCAGGCCACCTCTTGATATGATGGAGACTTGGCAAGCATGATAACGTATGATCCTTTAATTAACGAACTTCCAGCTACACTTGTTGAGCTCCTACAAAATGTCCCACCCTAATCACAGTGATAATCTCTTCCCTGGACTAAACATTTCATTCTTTGATCTCTTCTGCACACTCTCAACTCTAGGGCTAGCTTTTTATATCACAGATCTGACTACATAGCTCTTGGTTGAACAATGGTTGATGAAGACAGTCCAAATGCCTAAGCATGACATTCAAGATTGATAGATACAATGCCTGGGGCTCAGAGTACTTTTAAATTATAATTTAGAGTCTACTTTAACTCATAGTGACCCTATAGGACACAGGAGGACTGTCCCCAAAAGGTTTTCAAGGCTATCAATCTTTACAGAAGCAGACTGCCCCATTTTTCTCCTGGGGAGCATTGGTGGATTCAAACCAACAATCTTTTGGTTAGAAGCTGAGCATTTATTCACTCACTGCACTACTAGGGTCCCTAAAATATTTTTAGGGACTCACAAAAACATTTTGATTTTATATTTTTAAAATGAAAAGAAAGAAATTAATCTAGTAATGATAATGAATATATAATAATGACTCCAACCTGAATTATATTCATCTTTGTACCAACAGTTATAAAGTTTTTGTTTAATGGAGGTACATGTCCATGAAGGCAAAGGTCCAAGTTTCTTCCTAAGGTTTGCCAGACAAAATACAAAGTTCCTGGTTAAATTTAAACTTCAGATAAACAACAAATATTAAATTATACTAAAAAAAAACCCATTGCTTTACCTGAAATTCAAATTTAACTGGGAATTCTGAATTTTATCCGGCAACCCTTAGAAAGGACCATGGGCACTTCAGGCTTCAAGACCCCAATACCTAATGAATCATTTTTAAAGTATAAATATGTCCTAAGTCAGAAGCCTTGGTGGTGCAGTGGTTAAGTGTTTGGCGGTTAACCAAAAGGTCAGTAGTTCAAACCAGCTGTTCCATGGAAGAAAGATGTGGCAGTCTGCTTCCGTAAGATTACAGTCTTGGGAAGCCTGTGGGGCAGCTCTACTCTACCCTACAGGGCCGTTATGAATCAAATGCAGCCCCATGGCAATGGGTTCATGTGCAATGTTACATGGAGCCTATTTATACTAAAAATGGTTCTTTGTTTATCTGATATTCTAATATAACTGGGAGTCCTGTACTTCTATTTTTTCCCAATGGGAAAGTGATCCTGTGACCCTAGCTGACACCACTGTCCAAGGACACCTTCTGTCTCATGCTCCTTAAGCTAAATGTCCAAAATCAGGTTTTCTGGAAGCAGACCCCAAAAGACAGATTCAAGTGCAAGGCATTTGCTAAAGAAGTACTCCTGGGGAGATGAATAGAGTGAGGTGACATGGCAGGATAGGGGCAAAAAAGGAGGCCAATGAAGGGTGAAATCTTCCACGAGTTCAGCCTGATTCCACAGGGGAGCTGTGGAGTTTAACTTTTACCTAAGAAATACACAAACGGATATCTAGGAAGAACATGGACACTGGCTTTATTGTAGGCACCAACAGAGGCTGGTGAGATCACCAAACTTTGGGATGGCCTCTGTGAGGTACAGGCCATTTCTGTGGGGTTCAGGCTACTAATGGGAAATATATATCTGAGATTTGAAAAGAACAACACCTGAGATTTCATTTGGTTTTACACCCTAATCTACAAATAAGCAGTGTAAAGGACAGACATGAAATCAAACATATATAATAGGGTGAGTGGAAGCAGTTTGCCGTGCCTGTGTACCTCATAGAGAAGACCTGTATTGTACCTCACAGAGGTGACTTGTACTTCACAGAGGCAGTTTGGACCTCACAGAGGTGGCCTGTAATTCACAGAGGTGATCTGTACCTCACAGAGGTGACCTGTATCTCACAGAGGTGACCTGTACCTCACAGAGGTGGCCTGTAATTCACAGAGGTGGCCTATAATTCACAGAGATGGTCTATGCTTCACAGAGGTGACCTGTACCGCACAGAGATGGTCTGTACTTTACAGAGGTAACCTCTGTACCTCACAGAGGTAGTCTGTGCATCACAAAGTGACCTGCAACTCACAGAGACCTGTTCAAACCCACCAGCCACTCCATGGGAACAAGATATGCCATGTGCTGCAGTAAGGATCATAGCCTTAGGAACCCCATGAGGGCAAGTCTACTCTGATCTTTAGGATCTCGATGAGTCAGAATTGACTGGACAGCAGTGAGGTTTTGTTTTGTTTTTAGGCTGCCTACCTTGTATGCATACCCACCACTCATCTGTCAGTTTATTGCGCTGTGATGGCTTGCGTGTTGCTGTGGTTCTGGAAGTTATGCCATGAGTACTTTAAGAACCAGCAAGGTCACCCATGGTAGGCAGGTTTCAGATGACCTTCCAGATAAAGACAGACGAGGAAGGAGAGACAGACTACTGCCAAATATTTCATCACTGAAATCTTATGAATAGCAGTGGAATACAGTTAGCACCAGAATATTGAATACTGAGACAAGACGAAGAGCACCAGAATATTGTCAGATATAGTACCAGAAGATGAACTTTTCAGATTGGAAGGCATTCAAAATACAACTGGGGAAGAGCTGCTTCCTCAAAGTAGAGTTGACCATGATGACTCGAATGGAGTAAAGCCTCCGACATCTTCATTTGCTGATGGGGCACAACTCAAAATGAAGAGAAACAGCTGTAAACATCCATTGATAATTGGAACATGGAATGTATAAAGTATGAATCTAGGAAAATTAAAAACTGTCAAAAATTAAATGGAATGCATTGACATCGATATCCTAGGTATTGGTGAGCTGAAATGGACTGGTATTAACCATTTCGAATTTGACAATCACATAGTTTACTATGCCCAAATGACAAATTGAAGAAGAATGGTGCCGCATTCATCATCAAAAAGAAAACGTCAAGATCAGTCATGAAGTCTAATGCTGTCTGTGATAGGATAATATTCACATGCCCGCAAGGAAGACCATTATTATTCAAATTTATGCCCCAACCACTAAGGCCAGTGATGATGAAATTGAAGAATCCTACCAACTTCTTCTGTCTGAAATTGATCAAACATACAATCAAGATATATTGATAATTACTGGTGATTGGAATGCAAAGGATTGAAAGAAAGAGGAAGGATCAGTAGTTGGAAAATATGGCTTTGGTGATAGAAACTATGCTGGAGATCCCATAATTGAATTTTGCAAGACCAATGACTTCTTCATTGCAATTACTGTTTTAAAACAATGTAAAAGATGACTACACACATGGCCTCACAGATGGAATACACAGAAATCAAATTGACTTCCTCTGTGGAAAGAGAGTGGAAAAGCTCCACATTATCAGCCAAAACAAGGCATGGAGTAGACTGTGGGAGAGATAATCAATTGCTCATATGCAAGTTCAGGTGGAAGCTGAAGAAAATTAAATCAAGTCCACGACAGTCAAAATATGACCTTGAACATATCCCACCTGAATTTAGAAATCATCTCAAGAACAGATTTTATGTATTAGACACTAAAGACCAAAGATCAGAAGAGTTTTAGGATGACATTAAGAATATCACATAGGAAGAAAGCAAAAGGTCATCAAGAAGACAAGAAAGAAAGAGACCAAAATGGATATCAGAAGAGACTCTAAAACTTGTGTTCCAACATAGAGATGCTAAAACAAGTAGAAGAAGTGAAGCGGTAAAAGACCTGAACAGAAAGTTTCAAAGGTCAGTTCGAGAAGACAATGTCAAATATTATAATGAAATGTGCAAAGACCTGGAATAAGAAATTAAAAGGGAAGAACTGCTCAGCCTTTCTCAAGCTGAGGGAACTGAAGAAAAAATTCAAGACTCAACTTGAAATATTGAAGAATTATGTGGGCAAAATATTGAATGATGCAGAAAGCATCAAAAGAAGATGAAAGAAATACACAGAGTCACTGTACCAAAATGAAATGGTCTATGTTCTACCATTTCAAGAGGTGGCATATGTTTTAATAGCCAGTGATTCTGAAGAAAGAAGTCCAAGGTGCATTGAAGTCATTGGCAAAGAACAAGGCACTGGGAATAGATGGAATACAGATGGAAATCTCTGAACAAACTGATGTGGCTTTGGAGGCACTCACTCATCTATACCAAGAAATTTGGAAGACAACTACCTGGCCAACGGATTGGAAGAGATCCATATTTGTGCCCATTCTAAAGAGAGGTGACCCAACAGAATACAGAAATCTTCATACAGTATCATTAATCTCTCATGCAAGTAAAATCTTGCTAAAGATAATACAAAAATGGCTGCAACCATGCACTGACAGAGAGCTCCCAAAGGTTCAAGCCAGATTCAGAAGAGGACGTGGAGCGAAGGATATCATTGCTGACATTAGATGGATCTTGACTGAGAGCAGAGGCTACCAGAAAGATGTTTTACTTTATTGACTATGCAAGGGCTTTTGATTGTGTGGATCATGACAAGTTATGGACAACACTACGAAATATGAGTATTCTGGAACACTTAATTGTGCTCTGTGGGGACCTGTACATAGACCAAGAGGCAGTGGTTTGAACAGAACAAGGGAACACTGAATGGTTTAAAATTAGGAAAGGTGTGCACCAGGGCTGTATTCTTTCACCATACTTATTCAATCTGCATGCTGAGCAAATAATTTGAAATTTTAGGTTTATGTGAAGAAAAACATGGCATCAAGATTGTATACATGAGCAGGCATGTGGTCTGACTGGTGACCACTTTGGGAGGACTAGAGTGGAGAGTGAAGCATCCAACTGATATGAAGAGAGGGCATATGTACAAGAACACCCACACTTGCAGATAATACTCATTTGACCTGGCTTCAATGACTGGATGATCAGAACTCGACTAGAAGAAGAAAGAAGAGGAAAAAAAAGAGTAATCTGATACAATTTGATGAATTTGACCTACACCTATGGATGCAGTAGCTCAAAAGAAGGAACAAATCTTTACAGTGAGGATCATTCCTACCCCCTGGGTACACAGGGTAGACAGGAATGTGCAACTTGAACATTGGTTACACAAAATGGAGGTGCTACAAAGACAAGAAGCGACTGGCTTACAAGCTTTCAAGAGGGAGCCGAGATCCAGAGGGTGTGGAGGAAGGTAGAATCTCCACTGAGCAGTATCCAATCTGTCTGAACGGAGCTAATGAAAGGAGATGAGGATAGGACTCTTGTGGTACAATAGTGACTAATTGCTATCAAAGACCACAGCCTTTGGTATGGGTTGCACCTCAAGGTAAAAAAAAAAAACAAAAATCCTCACCATTGGAACAATAAATAACATGCATATAAATGGAGAAAAGATTGAAGTTATCAAAGACTTAATTTTGTTTGGATCATCCTTTAGCACTCATGGAAGCAGCAGTCAAGAAATCCAATTACATATTGCATTAGGCATATCTGCTGTACAAGACAGTACTGAAGAGCAAAGATGTCAGTTTGAGAACTAAGGTGCACCTGACTCAAGCCATGGTATTTTCAATAATCTCATATGCATGTGAAAGTTGGACAGTGAATAAGGAAGACTGTAGAAGAATTGATGCATATGAGTTGTGGTGTTGGAGGAGAATATTCAAAGTACCATGGACTGCCAAAACAACAAACCAATCTGTGTTGGAGGAAGTACAGCCATAATGCTCCTTGGAAGCCAGGAAGACCAGACTTCATCTCTCATACTTCGGACGTATTATCAGGAGGGAACTCGTCCCTGGAGAAGGATATCATGTTTGGTGAAGTGGAGGGTCAGAGAAAAAGAGGAAGATCCTCAATAAGATAGATTAGCACAGTGGTGGCAGCAATGGGCTCAGGTTCAGTAACAATTGTGAGGTTGGTGCGGGACCAGTTGTGCCAACTCAGTGACACCTAACAACAACCTTGTATACCATGTTTTGTTGGCCATGAGAGGAATCATTTCAAAACTCATGATATTCTTCCTTCTTACCACAAAAATAGTTTCCTTCTATGCCATATTTCCTAGTTCCACCTTTCTACACTTTAACCCTTGCTGCACCATCAATATTTAGTTATCCAGGCAGAGCATTGTCTAGCATTGCCATGCCAATTCCCACTTACTCAGCTTTCTACTGCTTGACAAACATGCCATTCACGTTCTCACCTCAGTGATTCTCCTTCTGCCATTTGTTCTACTGGAAAACCCATCCTGTCTCTCCTGGCCCCACCAAATCCTCCTGGCCCCACCAAATCCTCCCTCTCTCCCTCCTTCCTTCCCTCCCTCCCTCCCTCCATCCTTCCTTCCTTCCTTCCTCGCTCTTTCTTTCTCTTATCTCCATGTCCCAAAAGAACATATTCTTTCCCTCGAACCTGAGCCACACCCTGATTATGTGATCACAATTATCCACACAGCTCTGTGTTCCTGGGCCCCTCTGCTGGCAGAGATTGCATTTCATTCATCTGATTATGGTTGCCCCCAGCACCTAGTCCACATCAGCCCTTAAATGCTTCCTGAATGAATGAATGCATGACCATAGGTATCAATCTGTGACTTTGTGCAGGTGAACACATGCTGCAATATACCAGTGTGGCATTACTGTGGGTAATGTGTGTGTACAAAAGTGTGTGTATAAATATAGCCCCAACAAAGCACTTGTTGTTAGGTGCCATCGACTCAGCTCCAACCCACAGTGACCCATGCACAACAGAACAGAACACGGCCCGGTTCTGCACCATTCTCACAATTGTTGCTGTGTATGAGCCCATTGGGGCTGCCATGGTGCCAATCCCTCTCATTGGGGGTCCTCCTCTTTTTCACTGACCCTCCATTTTACCAAGTGTGATATCCTTCTCCAGGGATGGACCCCTCCTGATAACACAGTATTAGAGATGAAATCCTACCATCCTGGTTTCTAAGGAACATTCCAAAGGTACCAAAAAATAAGTGGGAAATGGAAAGCAAAGTCCAGCATTAGATGCCATCCCAATGAAGCTGGACAGATATGAGGAGGTTTTTCTCATGGAGATGTTGTTCTGTTTCTATTCCGTGTATCTGGAACCCTAGATTGCACCTTTCTCTGACCCCCTCTGCAATATCGCATCTGACAGTTGAGTTTCTACCTCCATTTCCAGCAGTGAGAGTCTGGCCCTAGACCACCTCTGTTTCCTACTTGGACCCAGACTTTGCCAGCTCCTCTCCAACCGCTGTCTTCTGGAACCTTCTTGTGACTTCCTGTATCCCCAGCTCTAACATATCTGGGTTCAGCAGACAAGGAGCCTGATACTGAAGAGCACCAAGAAACCCCAGAGCCAGATTGGACCCACTGGACTTGGATGCTAACCTCAATCAGATCTATGTTTTGCTGGCTCTCCCTCCCCTCTGCCCAGTGGACAGCACACTCCCATACCCAGAACTGAGGGATAAGGAGGAAGGAGAGATCCCAGACTCTGGAATGAACAGGTCTAGTTCTTGGCTCTGGTGCTGACCAGTTGAGTAGTCTTTGGGAAGTGACCCCATTTCACTTGCCTTAACTGTCATTGGGAATAATAACACTAGCTCAAGTGAGATCACTTAACAGGTGCACAAAACAATAGTATTTCCTTTCTCTTCTATTTTTGGGCCCTATCTGTTTCTGGTGTGGCGCTGTGGGCTAATGTGTCAGACTGCAGTCGTTTGAACTGCAAGGTCGGTGGTTCAAGCTCACTAGCTGCTCCTTGGAAACTCTATACAAGGTCGCTATGGGTTGGAACCAGCTTGATGGCACTTACCAACAACCTGTTTATAGATTTGTCCCTTTCCATACTGACCCTTGGAAGTCCAGGGTTCAAGGTGCCTTACAGTTTGAGGGCTGGTTTGGAATGGGATGTGTTCTCCTGGATTGTGAACTTTCCTGAGCGACTACTCTTGTGCACTGGGGAAGGAAGGGTGACATTACTAGAAGGACCTGGAAGGAGACACTCAAGCACAACAAATGCAGACAAATGTAGACAAAGAAGTAAACAGGCCACAGATCACACAGCACATTCCGATCAGACTCAAAAGACAAACCTTGTTAGGAAGAGTCATAATGGGATATTCCTGCTGACAGGAGTGGGCAAAAGATTCTGAAGTGATAAACGGGAAAATGATGTGAAGGAAAACTGGAACTTCATTTTCATGGATTGGTCCTCAGTGTCTCAGGCTCACGGGAGGTTGCACTCACACCAAACACAGTACGCTGAGAGCGGCCCAGTACCCGCCTCTCTTCCCAGTGGCAAGGTGATGGTTACCATTCACTTTCTGATCAGTTCAGTGAGTACATGGCAGGATCCGTCAGGAAGAGGGTGCCCTGGGAAGGGGAAATATTCCTGATGTTGTTATAATTTCCCACCTTTTCCACTTGCTTCAATTTCTGCCTCCTTCGCGACCTCTTTCTTCTCACAAAACTGAAAAAGACCTAAACCCATTGCCCTGAAGTTGATTCCAACTCACAGTGACGCTCTAGGACAGGGTAGAACTGCCCCATAGGGTTTCTAAGGCTGTAAATCATTATGAAAACAGACTGTCACATCTTTCTCCTGCAGAGTGGCTGGTGGGTTCAAACCACTGGCCTTTCAGTTAGCAGCCAAGTGCTTAACCACTGTACCACCAGGGGTCCTTTGCCTTTCACCAAGTAAGCAGAAATTGAGAGACAGCAGCCCTCCACCTCCAGTTTAATTCAGATGGAAGGGAAGAAGCAAAGATACCTCAGGTTGATCAAGAAATTTTTTAAAATTATTTGATTTGTGTTGATGTTGCTGAAAATATACACAGCAGAGCACGCACCCATTCAACAGTTTCCACACATAGAATTCAGTAACACTGATTATAGTCCTCAAGTTATGCAACCATTCTCATCCTATTTTTTTAAATGTTTTATTGTGAATTATGTGATAATTTATATAGGAGAACATTAGTTTTACATTCATCCTATCTTATATTGTTTCCTTGCCATAGTTACAATCCCCTTCATGCATCATCAACCAACCAAAGGGTATACCCTGCAAGCCTGTCCCCCAGTCGTCAGCACACAGCCTCTCTCCCTCTCTGGGTCTAAAGTCCCCAGCTGCTCCATCTCTCCATGTAATCGTCTCTGCCTCCATTTCTGGCATCATTGCTTCTCTGGGTAGAGTCCCGCACTCCGCTTTTCTCCCTTCATGGTGCCAGGAACCTCCGCTCCTAGACTGCAGAGTTAATCACTCCCTTTCTTGCTACAAAATGTCTACCTTTACATTTCCAACCCTCACAATCAGTCCTGATAACAATTATTCACTATTGTATCTATCCGCATTTCATTTCATCAGCCCCACCTAAACAGATTGGACACTACTCAATGGAGATTCTACCTTGCTCCATGCCCTCTGGATCTAGTTCCCTTTTGAAAGCTTGTAAGCCAGTCACTTCTTGCCTTTGTAGCCCCCCCATTTTGGGTAGCCAATGTCCAAGTTGCCCATCCCTGTCTACTCTGTGTATGGAGGGGGTGGGAATGATCCTCACTATAAAGATTTGTTCCCTCTTTTGAGCTACTCCATCCATTTGTGTAGGTCAAGTTTCTCACCCTATTTTTCAAGACAAATTATTTCATTACTCTTTTGCTTAATCCCCTTCAACATCACCTACCATATGCCAGGCACCAGGGAGGGTGTGGAGAAGCCGAAGTGAGTTGTTGTTAGCTACTGTTGAGTTGCCCTCCCTGTCACAGAGTAGAACTGATCACCCTAGGGTTTTCTTGACTAAATTCTATGGAAGCTGATTGGTAGGCCTTTTCTTTCATGGTACCACTGGGTGGCTTTGACTGCCATGGTTGGTAGCTGAGTGCAAACCATTGGTGCCACCCAAGGACCTAAAGATGATGTACTTAGTTCCTTTCCTTAAGGATTCCATGGTTCACTAGGGAAAACAGGGATGTCATAAGTGATCATTGGACTGGGTGCTAAGTGTGGCCAAGTAGGGCTGAGCAGTACGTTATGGAGGCACCAAGAAATGAGTGTCCACGGGTCCCCAAAGACAGCATGTGCTTGAGCTGAGTCTTAAAGGATGAATCCAAATTTACCATGATTGACAAATGGTCAAAAGACTTTCTAAAAGGAAAGATGGATGCATCCAGGGGCTCAGACACAACATGATACTGAGAAGATTTCAGGAGAGCATCCAGGCTAAAATGGATTAAGGATGAAAGGCCTGCTTAATTTACTTCCAAAAAACAGCCAATGCCACTGAATAGTATCCAATTTGTCTGGGCGGGGCAGATGAAAGGAAATGCAGATGGGTCTCTTGTGATACAATAGTGAATAATTGTGATCAGGACTGATTGTGAGGGTTGGAAATGTAAAGGTAGACAGTTTTGTAGCAAGGAGGGGAGTGATTAACTTTTCAGCCTAGGAGCAGAGGTCCCTGGGATCATCAAGTGAGAAGAGCAGAGAGCAGAACCCTACCCAGAGAAGCAGTGATGCCAGAGATGGAGGCAGAGACGATGATGTGGAGATGGAGGAGTTGGGGACATTAGACCCAGAGGGGGCTGTTTGCTGATGACCGGGGTGCAGGCTTGTAGTGTATACCCTTGGGTTGGTTGATGATGCATGAAGGGGATTGTAACCATGACAATAAAACAATATGTGATAGGATGAGTGTAAAACTAATGTTCTCCCATGTAAACTATCACATAATTCACAATAAACCATTAAAAAAAAAAATTTCAGCCAATGAAAACACAATGGTCCAGCTCTCAACTAGCCATGGAAAGAGCAGGATCGGGCAGCGTTTGTGTTATTGTGCACCGAGTCATCGTGAGTCAGGGGCCAACTTGAGGGAAGATATTAACAAGAACCTACCGTGGTAACCAGGTGGGTTATGGCAAAAGACTGCATTAAGTGCGAAGTTTCTCAGCAAATGACCTGGCCAGACCACCACACCCTGGCTCCACAGCAAAGACCCATTATTGTGACTTGAACTTTTCAGCTCCCAGGACTGTCTAATGAAAATGTACACAGATGTTTTCCTCACCTGCCTAGGTGTGTGAATGATGACAGTTTTTTCTTTCAGAGTATGGTTTTAGTGGGATCAGCTTTAAACCTAAACTTTCACTTGTTAAGTGCTATCAAGTTGGTTCGACTCATAGCAACCCTATATAAGGTTTCCAAGGAGCGGCCAACCTTGCAGTTCAAACTTCTGCTTAGGATCTGCCTATCTGTTGTCAGGGAGAAGTCATCTCCAGACGGAACCTTGGGTTTCTGAAATTCTCACAGAAGCAAATTAGCTTGGACTTGTTAACTTAGAGACATATGGTCAAATTTCTTAACTAAAACAGAGTCCATATTGCCTGTCCTGATTTCCTGATTGGAGGCCTGAGGGGACCAGTGTTGGTAATTAGAGTCTCTCAGCTTCTGACCTCAGCACCTGCTTTGGGGTAGGACGATTATCATTCTTTGACAATTTGGAGGACAAATGCCACACTATTTCCTCCATGATGCCATAGAACAGTGTTCTAGAATGGCTAAATTAAACCTAGAAACATCTTAGCTCTTTTGGTTTTACCTGCGAGTTTGGGGCGTGATCAATGGAACCTGATTTTTTCTCAGTTGGACTGGTGTGGTCTAGAAGAAAGAACACCCTTACTGGAGTTGACAGAGCTGAGGTCAAATCATGCTACTTCTACCTGCACGATTGTGCATGGATTGTTGAAATCTCTGAGTCCACTTCCTTCATTTGTATAAGAAAAGAAATAAGGACATCTATAAGATGGTGTCTTGATTTTAGGCAAGGCCCCAGAATGCTGAGAACATTTTTTTAAAAGGTGACAAGCATTCCCTCATTCCAAAACTGAAGTGTGAAAACACATGGATAGGACTGACAAGGAGGCATCTCTGGACCAGTTCTGTGTCCCCCAGCTCATTACCAGAAAGCTCCCTGGATGGTGCAAATGGTTTGTGCTTGTGACTAATCTAGTGGTTGGTGGTTCGAACACAGCCAGTGGCTTTGCAGGAGAAAGACCTGGCAATCTGAAGATGACAACTAAGAAAACCCTGTGGAGCCGTTTTACCCTGTAACACCCTGAGTCTCCATGAGGCAGAAATGGCTTGATGGCAGCAGGCTTGGTGTTTTGTTTTGTTTTGTCTTCAGCCCTCAGAGCTACCTCCAAGGTAATAAAGTTGGAAAGGTCAGAAGGTGAAATTAGATTTCTTAGAATAAAGTTGTCAACAAGATAGGTGTTTTCTCTTCCTCTGGGATAGTGGTGGTTGGTGGTTATGTACTATGGAGTCGGTTCCGACTCACAGCGACCCTGTACAGGGTTTCCGAGGCTGTAAATCTTTACAGGAGCAGAAAGCCTCATCTTTTTCCTGTGGAACAGCTGGTAGTTTTGAACTGCTGTCCCTGTGATTAGCAGCCCGATTTGTAACCACTATGCTACCAGAGAGACAATGTAGTGGTTACAAATTCCTGATGCGAGAAAAAGACAAAAAGAAACTCTCTCACCACTTCTGTTCAGCACCTTACTTGAGTGCAATAAGGCAAGAGAAAAAAAGAGAACTGTCTCTATTCAAAGAAAACATTTCTATGCAGAAAACGTCAAAGAATCTGCCAAAAAAAAAAACCAAAAATGCTACTCACATTAGTGAGTTTATTAAAGTTTCAAGATATAAGGTAAAAAACAAAACACTTCTATTTCTACCTATTAGCTATTATAACTTTGGACTCCTGTTGTGGCGCTGTAGGCTCAGCACTGGAATGTGAACCGCAAGGTTGGCAGTTCAAACCCACCAGCTGCTCCTTGGAAACCCTCTACAGGGTCACTATGAGTTGGAACCGAGAATACAGCACTTAACAATAAAAACAAACAAAAGCAATTATAACAATTTTGTAAGTCAGATTTCTTTTAAAAAGTACTATTTGTAATGGCATCAAAAACACCAAATATTTAGGTATAAGTCTTATAAAATAAATAGGTGTAAGAGCTGCAAGCTGAAAACTATGAAAGTCTAATGAAAAAAAAACACAACCTCAATAAATAGACGGTCAGTGGATTGGGAGACACAATATTGCTAAGATAGCAATTTTCCCCAAGTCATTCTGTAGATTCAACACAATCACAATAAAACTATCAGCAGATTTTTGTAGAAATAATAAGCTGATTCCAAAATGTATATAGAAAGGCCAATGATCTAGAACAGGCAAATAAATCAAAACAAAAATTAAAGGACAAACCAAATTGGAAGTCTCACACTACCTGATATCAAGACAATAAAAAGCAAGAATAACCAAGACAGTGTGGTACTGTCAAAAGGACCGACCAGTGAAGCCAAACTGAGAGCCCAGGAATATATTCTGGTATATGGTCAATTGCTGTCCAACAAAGCAACAAGATAAGTCAATGGAGAAAGGGAGATCTTTTTCAGAAATGGTCCTGAAATGATTGGCTATCCATACACAAAGGGTGAACTTTGCACTGTTGTTGTTGTTAAGTGCTGTTGAGTCAGTTCCAACCCATAGCAACCCTACATAGAGTTTCCAAGGAGCAACTAGTGAGCTTGAATTGCCGACCATGTGGTTCAAACCGACTTTGCCATCCAGTGCATTAACCCACAGCACCACACCAATGTACACAAAATAACTCAAAATGGGCCATGGACTTAATGCAAACCTAATATTACAAAACTTTCTAGAAGAAAATGTAGGAGAAAATCATTGTGAACTTACGTTAGATAAAGATTCTATACTTATAACACAAAAAGCATGATCTATAAACAAAAACATTTTTTTTTTTTTAATGTGTAGAACTTCATCAAAATTGAAAGCCTCTTCTTCAAAAGATACTAATAAGAGAATGGAAAGATAAGCCACAGCCTCGGAGACTGTTTTTCACAACACATATCTGATAAAGGGCTTGAATCTGGAATACACACGAAAAACAAAATAAAACAAAAAAAGAAACCTCTCAAAGCTCAATGATAAGAAAACAAACAACTTAATTTAAAAATGAGCAAAATACTTGAATTGACAATTCACCAAAGATGATATGTTGGTGGCAAATAAGCATATGAAAAGATTTAACATCATTTTTATTAGGAAAAGACAAATCAAAACTACTAGATGCAGGCATATTATTTATTGATGTCTAATTGATTCCTACTCATAGCAACTCTGGGAGCACAGTGTCTCTGTAGGTAGGATAAGCTATGAACTGCTAGCCACAAGGTTGGTGGTTAGAGCCCACCATCTGCTCTGAGGGAGAAAAATGAGACTTTCTACTCCTGAAAAACATTTACAGTCCGGAAATCCTATATAGGGTCACTGTGAGTTGGTATCAATTAGACAGAACTTAATAACAACATAGAAACTCTACAGGACACAGAGTACAGCTACTTTGGAAAGCCATCTGGCAGTTTCTTATAATACTATCCCACATTGACTGTACTAGGTATTTACCCAAATGGAATGAAAACATCTGCTCACACACAAATCCTACTTGCAAAGGTTGTAGTAACCCACTAGCTGCTCCAGGTGAAAACTGTGACAATTGGCTTCCATAAAGGCTTGCAACCTTAGAAACCCAAGGGGACAGTTCTACTCCCTTCTGGTTATTCTCTGTGAGTTGAGCTCAGTGGCAATGGGTAGAATGTTTTCATTCATAATAGTCCCAAACAAGAAACATCCCTAACACTTCAATTGGCAAATAAATCTTATATATAATTCTGGGCTGCTAACAGAAAGGTCAATGTTTCAAACCCACCAGCTTCCCACAGGAGAAAAGACCCAACAATTGGCTTCTGTAAAGCTTTCAGCCTAGGAAACCCTCTGACAACTTGAATCTTTTCTATGTTTAGCATGATGTTCTTGATTGGTCCCGTGGTGAGGATTTTTGTTTTCTTTATATTGAGGTGCAATCCGTACTGAGTGTAATCTTTGATCTTCATCAATAAGTATTTTAAGTCCTCTTCACTTTCAGCAAGCACTGTTGTATCATCTACATATTGCAGGTGGGTGTTGAGTCTTCCTCCAACCCTGATGCCATGGTTTTCTTCATATAATCCAGTTTCTTGGATTATTTGCTCAACATACAGATTGAATTAAGTATAGTGAGAGAATACAACCTCGGCACACACCTTTGCTGATTTTAAACCAGTAAGTATCCCCTTGCTCTGATTGAATGCTGTTCCTTGGTCTATGTACAAGTTCCTCATGAGCACAATTAAGTGTTCTGAAATACCCATTTTCGCCATGTTGGTCATAGCTTGTCATGATCCACACAATTGAAAGCCTTTGCATAGTCAATGAAGCAAAAAAACATCTTTCTGGTATTCTCTGCTTTTAGCCAAGATCCATCTAACGTCTGCCATGATATCCCAAATTCCAAGTCCTTGTCTGAATCCGCCTGAATTTCTGGCAGCTCTCTGTCGATGTACTGTTATACAGTCGTTTTTGAATGATCATCAGCAAAATTTAACTTGCATGTGATATTAATGATATTGTTTGATCATTTCTGCATTGCACTGGGTCATTTCTCTTTGGAATGGGCATCAACCAGCCAGGTGGCTGTCTTCCAAATTCCTTGGCATATGTGAGTGAGCACTTCCAGTGTTTCATCAGTTTACTGAAAGATTTCAATTTGTATTTCATCAATTCCTGGAGCCTTTTTTTTTTTTTTTTTTGCCAATGCCTTCAGTGCATCGTAGATTTTACCCTTCACTACCATTGGTTCCTGATCATATACTACTTCTTGAAATGGTTGAACATCAACCA